>NC_137690.1:20114522-20507022 GCF_963989245.1 Nansenia antarctica
AGGGGAGAGGAGAGAGAGAGGGGAGAGGAGAGAGAGGGGAGAGGAGAGAGAGGGGAGAGGAGAGAGAGGGGAGAGGAGAGAGAGGGGAGAGGAGAGAGAGGGGAGAGGAGAGAGAGGGAAAACAAACCCAGCACCGGGGAACTGCTGCTGCAAAACCCATCTGATTAGCACAGAGATCTCCAACCCAATGTACTGTGGGTCCTCTTCAATACAGCGTAAAACAAAATGACAGCATACTGTACTTATTTTTTAGAGTTTACTTTTCTTTATCTACCCCCTGACAATGGCACAATCCAGAAGAAAAAATAAATATGTCGAAGAGGAAAGTATCGTTATCTTTTGTAGATTGCTAGTATCAAACCTGAAAGAAAACATCATGGACAAAAGAATACAGAATTCAGGCAGTTTGTGCATACAGTATCTTATATTTAGCTAATTTAAATGCAAAACCAAGAGAAATCAAAAAAAAAAAACTCCTGCTAAAAACACTCAATTTACTGACAGGCAAATGACTTCATGCTGCCACTTAATCTCATTTCTTGCATAATGCCCTCTAATTAGCATATCAAAGTGAATTAATACTTCTAGGGCATTAGCAATGAGGAAATCTGCTCTGGGTCTACAATAAGAGTTAGAGCAGTGCCAAAAATCTCTAAACACTGCAAACAGCCTTGCATTGCAAAGCCCATCTGTCTATTTACCAGCCATGAGCATCCCTCTCAGTTTCCCTACCACACAACATGAGCTACTGACCTTAGCAAGAAAAGAAAAAAAGATGTAACCCACCAACCCTGCCACTAGACCCCTAGGTCCCTGGCGAGTTTGAAATCCTAGGAGGGGTCGAACATATATTTCTCAAAACAGGTTAAATGGTCTAACGCACACTGACACCAGTGTAAACTGCAGCCACACAATCTGGTTGTATTTCACATCTTTTCTACTTAGTCTGAAACTGTGGAAACAGAGCCTTGATTCAAATGCTTAATTTCCTCCCTGAACAGCTATATACAATATTGTCTACCTCCTACAGTATTATAGTGCATTAAACATACAATAATTACAGCAATAATCGTTTGTTGGACTGCTGTCAAATTCATGATTGAAAATGGTTTTCACCGGATGGGATCATGGCATGGCTAAAAGACATTGGCTTCTGTGCCACTTGAACGGACATGAAAGGACTGAAGAATCGCTCTGTATGATGCCACAGGGGCATGTGAATGGCTCACTGTGGGCTAGGAAAACAGCCCGGTCAACAAGGCCACCAGACCAGCTGAGCACTGTCAATGGCTAAGAGGGGGGAGGCTGTGACTCCAAACCACAGGTTAACCACACGTACACTCACGCAAACACACACAGACATGCAGACAAACATGCTCACAAACACACACACGTAAGCATGCAAGTGCACAAGCACGTAAGCATGCAAGCATGCACACGCACACACATGCACACGCTCGCACGCACGCACACACGCACACAAACACACACACACAAACACACACGCACACAGACACACACATACACACACGCACACACGCTCACACACGCTTGCACACACACACACACACACGCACACACACACCACACACCTCCTACTCAGAGCGACACACATCATCCATTCTCTCTTCAAACAGATGTAAATACAAACTATGTTTGCTGTCATTGTTTACATGGGTACAATGCAAACACTTCAGGTTTGATTTACCTTCTTTGTGTTCAAGCCTCCATTACATATGCCCCACAAATATCAATAACTGTTTTGTATTTTCAAAGTTTTCGCTCGTCCCTTTGATTTACATACAAGGAAAGCAAAACATCTAATCAAACATACTCACATACACATACAGAATATATTCCACTACTTACATTTCCTTGGAACATGTAATTACTAATACAGTATAATCAAATGAAAGCACAGAAGTAAACAACATATATCGTAGCAAAACTGTCACTACTGTAATGCATCTGTTCTGATTATCATCACATCCCTAATGTCTATATGTCAGAAGTATATATACATGCGCTATTCCACAGTTATCGGAAACATAACAAACAAAACTGAATGATGCTTCCGTCACTCAAACACATCTGAATCTTGGGTCTCAAAAGTAAAACGATGCAAAAACTACACAACACACAAAACAGGTCCTATACTCATCAGAGGGAATTAGATAGATAAAATTAAAGACATAAAAAATTCACCCAGAAGTATTGCAATAGAGTTACAATGACGGTCAGTTCTAAATTGAGTGCTCAAACAAAGTAGCAAGAAACTGCAATGCATCGTTTGTGGTAAAGTTCTTGTGGAAAAAGCCACTCAAACAAGAGCCATCAAAGGAATTAAAGAAGATTACAACAACTGAGCTGGTAAACAAGCTCATTTAAATAATTTCCATACTTAGAGACTCTATTCCTCATGCATATTTAATTAGATCTTTAATGTAATATAAGATATAAATATGTAAAATGCAATCATATGTGCCCACAGAGATGGGAGTTCTACAGGTGGGGTTTATTACTGCCGCGTGTAAAACTCCCCACTAAAAAACATGCTTCTTGATATCAATCCATGCACATACAGAAACAAACGCTTGTACACTGTTATGTTAGGGCTAAAACATTCCGTGATCATTCCCTTTTCTCATTCTCCATCTCACGTTTCCTCTCCTCGACAGGCATAAAGAATTTCTCAAGTAGTCTAGGCAGCCAAGCGGGCCCGTTGCCTGCCCCTGTGGACACCTCCTGGGGCCGAGAAGTTCATTAAGTTTTATGATCTTCCCCAAGTCACTTCTGCATAATATAAGCCACACAAAGGCCACAAATCTGGCAAACTATCATGTTAACTATTTTGAAGCAGAAGCAAATAAAAAGGTTCACCGATATTTGACAGGTGTCAACTCCATATCTCTCTCCCACTCCACTAAAACATGGGCAGTGAAATACAATATTGTATATGTTTAAACAAAATTAAGTTTGGGAAGTAAGGAAAAGTGTAAAAAAGTGGGAAAGTGCTAGCATTTGTGTTACACCTAGGCTATACACTTGTAGTCATACTGCATAATACTCTACACCTTTCTGATGGAGTGTTTGAAGAGGGAATGGAGTAAAAATTATAATAATAACATGTTCATATATAAATAAGATGATTTTTATTTAATTAAGACTTAATCTAGTTCTAAGACAGCAAGGTGAATAAATAAGTTATGCATCAGTTTTGCCGTATTAACTTAACATTAAACTAAATGCCTTTTACAGTGATAACAATCAATTGAAATTGTTTAAATGCATTTTAAATATTAATGAAATATACAATACATTGAGATAATTTCCTAAAAATGGAGTACAGGAACATTTGTGCAAAATTAAGTTTAGAAGTCGAGCAGAGAAGGAAGTGGATATTCACACCTGTCACTAACCTGCTTCTTGTGGCTCCTTAAAATATTGAGAATTATCCTATCCTTGGGAAAGAACTTGTCCAATAACCGATGGAAAAAAAAATTGTCTGTATTTTGCATGATATCCATATGTGATGTTTAGAGCCTAAGCCTATTACTGTATGTCCATAGCCTGAACGCCTGGTCCTGCAAAGGCTGGTTCTACAGGCTACCTGTCCTGACATAAGCGTGAAAAGGCGCACATGATCACATCATTTGCTGTGTAGTATGTGGTTTGTGCCCTGCTAACCGGTGGCAGTTCAGAAAAGCCAGTACTGAATAGACATTGGGGCAAATGGCGCGTTGTACTAGTAGTATTCTTTCATCATGTATCATACATTTGATTTGGCGTAAAAATTCCCTGACATCATAATCCAGATCAAAGTGGTTAACTGAATGACCTATTTATTTATCTAGTGAGAATATTGAATACACTAGTTTTGAGTTGAAAATGTAACCTTCCATATTTGCAAGTGCCCCTTCTCCAGACACGCGCACACTATGTCACTCGCATGCACGCACGCACGCACGCAAACACACGCACACACTCGGACTGACGCGCATAAGCACGCACGCGCGCGAGCCCCCCCCCCCCCCCCCCCCCCACACACACACACAATAACTTGTATACACACGTTATAGAGAGCGTCCATATTGTGTATTTGTACTTTAGGTTCTTGTTATAAAGTAGAGCTATATTAAAGCAGGAATGTTACGAGTGATATATCCTGATATCCTAAACATATACAATCTTGCAAATGGTTTATTTCTAAAAAATATAATTACACCTCTAACGATAACTACATACCCATTTATGAATTATGTGTCCGAACACTCGGACAGCTGGTTCTAAAAACTGACTCGTGTGAGTACAAATTTGGGAAATATTTAAATGTGTTGCTTTCTATATAATAGGTTATATCGATGTAATATAGTACAGTGTACACTGAGCTTGTCGTGCTGCTAGGGGCTGTTGGCTTTATTGATCCATTGGATCGCTATATGTGCATTATCTGGCTACAATGGTCAGAGTCGCGCCAATAAGCCAAATAGTGACCCTGCGGATCCAATTACTCTGCCGATTAAAATGACTAAAATTAGGATTGATTTAAAATGTGAACATTGTCACAATAAACATAACTGTAGACTATAGGTGATATTCGTAACATTTGCAGACACAATTCTGCATGGTGCAGAAATATAGTGCGCGTTGCGTGCCTGCAAGACCAAAGTCGCTGAATTTCCTTGGCTTTATAAATGATGAGATACGGGGAACGCAAGAGCGCACAGTGTACTATGCAGGTTGCCTGTTTCTCCATGCCACCCCGGCGGAACCACACAGACGCTCTGTCCATTATAAAACAGCACTGATACCGTTTGTTTACCACGGATGCTTCTCACAGCCTGAAACAATAACGGGAATTTTCCCTGTTCAAAATTCTTAAAAGACGGCGCAAATTATGCACCCCGCTTGATACCATCAGATGAGGCTGCCTAGGGGGAAGTAAAGATGGCGGTGAGCAAATGTGTTGAGCCTCCGCATGTTGCATTTCTTGATATATCCTCGTGTTCTTATATGCACCTTAATAAATCTGAAGTCTTACCTGTTTTTTCTTTTATCTCGCAGAGAACGCTGAAGAGTGCAGGTTTCATTCTGTGGCAGTTCAGTCCATGTTTCCTGTTTCAGTTTGAGACAAGAACCAACATTGAAATATAGTCACTATAACACCACAATTGTTCAAACTTTTAAGAAATGAGTCTAAATGATATATTCCATGCTCTTTATAATTACTTGAGGTATTTACACGTGAAGGATGTATCCCTATTCAGTGCTGGCATGCATCTCAAAGTTGTAATATAAACAGCTTTGTCAAAACTACTGACAATGGATGCATTGTTTGCTGAAAGCAAACTATTTTGTCAGAGTTATCTTGAATGGTTTGATGGGGCAAAGTAACATTTGAAACTGTATTAAATGGTGAACAAAAAAAGTATAGATCTATCATTGTAAAATAATAGCATAGCATGCATTTAAGTTATTTTCCAGTCAGATTTTATTGAAAACATTATTGAAAACATTATTGAAAAGGCCGACAAATATGCGTCAATCTGAGTTGACTGTAATCCAGTCAACATGCAACATGTATGCAATATGCTTAGATTGCACATTTCCACATTTTCAAACTTTTGTATAGACCCCACACCAGTCAACAGCAAGTTTAATAACTATTAGAATTACTTCTCGTTGCGTTAACTTTTCAGTCTACACGGTGGCCTTCAAACGCAGTGTTCGTGGGTTGTATTTATTAATTAGCATTTATACTTAATATCGCATGGATGGAGACGTTAATTAGCAGTTTACAGAACTCAATAATGATACGTTCAGCGTTTTAAGAAGTCAAGAAAACATATAAATGAACCAACTTTGCTTGCGCCTCGTCCAGACTTTGGTCAGTAATGGTCATTATTTGATGCAGAATGTCACCAATGTCTTGTTTTCTTCCGTCATCTGTCCCATCGTGTCCATGTGGAGGCGGCAGTGCCATGCCTCCCTGTACCGAATGGCCAGCCAAGCTGACACCGCCGAGAGCCTGCATGATTCGGGCTTGTTCGTCCATAGTAGCCGCAACAGAATCAATGCACTTATACTGAACCACACAAAAGGAAAAACTCACATACAAAAACAACTGCTACATGTGTTTTTGCACAAGAGAGCAGTGTGTTGTGATATTGCGCGTACGTAAAAGAAAATAAATAAATTGGTGACTACCAGTGATGGTATTATCTTGTGTCCAAGTAATCACTTTCTTGCTTTCTTCCCTCTTTACGCACTGTCCGAAGTGTGAGTATCTATGAATATTTTGTCCGAAAATACATAAGCTTTAATTTTTCAAAACTTCTTTGTCAAAATGACAGTCGCTGTCCGTCGTATCCTGCACGGGTCCTCTTTCCAATTTGTCTTTCTCTTTGATTTGACGTGTTGGATATGAATGCTCCTTGCTGATCTCTCATTTATTAGCAGTCTTCTTCGCTTGTTTTTCCACGCACAATTCCTCTTGAAAATGTTCAAATCCCCATTATAATCAGCAGGCAACAAAATATCCAATGTGAAAATAAGCAACAAAGTAAATGAATAAAGAATTAAGAAGAAAAAAAACGTAGTGTATAGGACTTGCTTGTAAATAACGTAGGCTATAGAAATTATGTCCAAGATAACTGAAGATAATATAAATAAATCATAAGCAGCACTGGTAAATGTAATTATAAAAAAATATGAAATGTAGAAAAAGTTAATAGCATTAGTGGGAAATTATAGAAAAAACAACAGCGAGAAATTAATTAGGCTACACGCTGTAAAGCGATGCGCAAAAATATCTGCCTGCTGAAATTTATGAGCCCGAGCCTCTGCCTGTGTGTGCTTTATGTTGTTTGATGGCAGCGGTAGTGAGCGATTGACAGTGTGCCAATGCCACTCACTCAGTGCAGACGTGTCAGAGCAAGAGCCGAAAGAAAAAAAAATACAAAACCGAAATAAAAATGCACGCTCCGCCCTTCAGAGGAGGGGTCTATATTCTTGTCACTTCTCGCTGGAACACCGAAAACAAAATGCTAGAGCAGTACTTAGGATAGTGATTATAATGATAAAATAGCGGCAGAGTCCCACTTGTCGTATGCCTCACTCACGCGTGCACGTGCACAAAAACGCAGTCATATTCCACCCATAAACATTTACCACGTAACACACCAAATAAAGTGCATTATCAGAGTTTTATATAGTTTGGTACAGAACTGATAATGAATTGCACGGAGTCTTCGCTTCTCAGGATTCTGCTATGCTCGTCTCTACCAAGCCTTGGCTCATAGGGTAGGCAAGCAGTAGACATGTTTATAATATTGGAAGTAAACCTCTTCAACCAATCCACGGTGAATTTGAATATGACTGACGACCGGGATGTCCTATTGCTGGCAGATGCATGGCCCTGAAAGCCCACCCACCACATCCCTCTATCTTCACTGTGCCTGTACAAAAGGATGGGAACTTCTGATTGGTCGTTGCTACGGGTGACATCCATTGCACAAGCAGGCGGCGCTGCTCTGAGCTCCCCTGCAGTTGCTATGGCAGCAGACAAGTTGTTGCGCTGGATGCAAGGATACAACATGTCTAAGCACCATCTACCTACACCGTTCATTTATAAGAAGGTTTTTATAGATTCGCTCCCGTCATACAAAGACACCACAATAGCAGGTTTAGAGAGTATGCCTAGCAATGCACATACGTACTGGTTGGCGAGTCCCATGGTGATGCAATTCACTTAAACCCTGCCCTGGTGGCGCCATAACAAAATATCCATATTGGGTGTACATTTGCCAGAATGACATATACCATTACTTTCGACATGGGACATGGGATTTCTGTTCACATTCTTCATACAAAAGTGAACAATTTCGAGAACAATTTCCTCCAAAATCCCTGCTTAGACTTGATTTGCAATTGATTTGTTACAGCCATTACATAAATCACAGAATATGCCACTGACTTGGAATGAGGTTGAGGTGTGTAGGTAAGAAGAACATAAGGAAGTAATTCAAGGATGCAGAAGTCCGAAGAACTCTTTGCTTAGAAAAATAAATCATCAAGTAAACATTCACGAGAACAAATCATAGAGTAAGATGTACCAGTTGCTCAACCACTGTTTTAACAGGCTGACCAGGTGCTCAACCACTGTTTTAACAGGCTGACCAGTTGCTCAACCACTGTTTTAACAGGCTGACCAGGTGCTCAACCACTGTTTTAACAGGCTGAGGGCATACAGGTGCTGATTGGTATATAGGGTTGATTGTAAAGGTGAGCACAGCTGTACATAGGATGCATCTATGTTGATTGAGCGCTAATCCATGATATTTAATTTCATATTCTATTAGAATATTTTTGGTTATTACAGTTCCTTATTACAAAAAATCATAGCTATCTAATTATGAAGCAATTACTGAAGTACTACAGTATGCAAAAACATGTTAATGCAAATTAGGCAACTTTCACAAAAAGAAGTACTTTTCATGTGTTATTTATCCGAAAAGAAATGTTAAAAATATATTTTTGCATTAATTTGACACTGAATATTAGACACTTCCCCTCTCATATTCACAGAATATTCAGTAAATCACTGCCAAGCCTATTGCTACACTACCACTGTGAGCCTAACCACACAATGCTGTACCAGAATCTGCCAAATTCACAAGACAAACAAAAAATTTCACATAATACTGTATGTACTGTATGTTTATGAAAGAGATTTACTCATGGACTTCATTGAGAGTCTCCTGGTTAAGACACGGTTGATATCTCTGCAGTACAAGCAGCTTCCACCAAGTGAAAAAGCAGATGAGATTCTCTTTTAGCGAGCTGTGTGGTTCCGCTCCTTCTTATTCACTTGACCTTGAAGTATCAACTCAACACACTCTTGAGTTTAGTGAATAGGAGTCCCAGGACTACTGCATTTATCATTGAAATACTGAGCTGTCAAGTCACACTGCATACCTGTCAAGGAGGGCTCAAAGGTACAGCTCGAGCTCCTCTCCTCTGTTGCAGTGCATGATTCTTCATTGCATTGCATAGCATGCCTTTTCACCATTGTTTTCAGCCATATGTCAACATAATTAATTTCTGTATGTGACAGCCCCTGACAAAAAGACTAGCGTTACAAGTTCAGAACACTATGTTTACATAACTAGGGGTGCATTGTAATACAAACTATGTTTTCCATTCTAAAACCATATTGGTAATCGCAGAATGGAAAAATGCCTTCTACGTATTCTAATTTTAGTGGGTGAAATGAAATTCTAATCATAAAACATTGAAATTAGGACATTTGAAGTGGTGCATCCAGTGCACGTCTGTTTGAACTACACATCAGTGTAGAGAGACAACACTTTGTCATCATGCTTTTCATTGTGACAACTGAAAAGACCCACAGGTGCCATAGAAAGCAGCGACTGTGTTGTCATATTTCATTTAGGCATCCTTCTGCAAAGCTGTAATTGCCTAATTAGCTTGTTAATTAGGAGATTAGCATTTACTGATAGAGCGGCTTGCTCTGTTGTGATGGGAGGGATGCAGTTTAAGTGAGGAAGTTATGGGTTTATGATTTTAGAATTGCATTGTCTGCAAGGGGTCAGGGCCAAAAAACTGAAAGTGATGAAAATAATGAATAGAACCAAGTACTGCTTTACCAGTAAAAAAAAAACTAAAAAACTAAAATGATAGTAGTATATAACAGTGTAACCAGTGCACCACTGTGTTTTCTCTGTCCAAATAGTAGCCTATAGCGTATACAGTTACTAGTGCACACATTTTTGTTGTGACATACAGTAGGCCTAGTAGATTTAGTAAATACAGAGTTTTATTTTGTAGACCTTTAGAGCTGACGGTGATGTGTTTGTGCACAATGGTAGTTAGGAGACTGTGACTCAGTAACCCTGGTCTGAGTGTCGCCTCAGTGCTCCCCTTGCTGAGGGAGATTGCAGGAAATGACCAAGCAGACGGTGCCAGAGACATTACTAACCAAATTATGAACAGTCTTTCATTTGGTTTGTGTACTTTGTTAATTTATTTCCCGGTACTTGTTGCATGCATGCACTTTGTCTTCATTATTTGTCGCACACATGTGAAAGATGAGTCTTTTAGTGTGTCTGTTTCTCATTGTAGTGGAGTGAAGAAATACATACTGTAGCCAATTCTGTCTAGGCTTGTTGGCCTAACATTTAGATTGGTTTGTGTCAGTATCTATAGTATTTCCACAGTTGACAGTTTTTTCAACAATGTCAAGTCAGATCACTTCCCATTACGGCATGTTGATTCTCTAGCCAGTTCTCTCTGTAAAGGTCGATAAATATGTTGAAAACACTGCATCTGCCGTTAGATGTTGTTAACTCCCCCTGCAGTCATTAAGTCATTTCAAGTGCAATCTTAGTGTAGGAGGTAAATTAACAAACCATTAAGAATGTTATAAATGTACAATTAGCATGCTGACATTTATATGACATATTCATGGGACAGCAGTAATTTTTGATAGGGAATTTGCGGACCCTTTTCTAACACCATCTAGTCTGAAGTGTGTTTGAGAAAGAGGTCTCAAGATGTGCCCTGATTTAATGGGTCATTAGAAATGAGTAACCACCCACTAGATCTGGGTTAGATCACTTGCATATTCCCCCACGTTTTATCTTTTGTCAATCTTGCTTTGTAGACCATGGTGGTTGTTTACAGTTCTCTACAATGCAAGTATTGCACTGCAAAACAAATGGAGAAATCCATTGATAAAATGACTTATCTATTGAATCAACATGATGCTTATTACATGCACTTAATTTGGTGGAAATTCATGGCTGATCATGAAGAAACATATATATATATATATATAAGAATTTTAAAAAATTACTTTCTAACATGGGAATCATCAACATTTCTCATAGTCTTGTGTGAGTCAATGTGAAACCCTAGCTTCGTTTTTGGTTTATTCTGTGTCACTGTCCAGTGTGCATATCAATACACCAGATATCCCAAAACTACAGAAGTCTTGTCCTCATCCATAAAGTTTGTCTAACCCGTCAAAAGAGTCAGGAATTTAACTGTGAGAGGCATCTCAAGGGACTGTTTCTTTGGGAAGTCAAGACAGATGTGAGAGATCAGGGCCAGGCAGTAAGCACGAGGGGAAGGTGAGAGGTACACAGCTATACTGCTCCCCATGATCAATCATACTCTACTTGTCCTCCCTAGACTCCAGCTGTTACACTGTCTCCACTGAATGCACTGCTCTCTTTGCTTAAAATTATTACACAGGCCATAAACCCTGAGAGTGAGGAGTCCTGTTAATGTGGGTACATGTAGTGGTCGCAGTAACCTTTAAGATTGGCCAGTGGTGGGTTGGACACGGGCCATATATCCCGTCCAATACAAGATCCAGGTTTGACTTGAAGAGGCATTTAAGGCCTCTGGTTTTAATTGCCACTTACTGGCTGTTTGCTACAGTTTCATTGATTCCTTTATGACTAGGTGGGACTCAAGCCTTGATTTCAAGGCTGCACTGATGTGCAAATACGATTTTCTGGGTTCACACATTGTGACAGCACTATAAAACAGATCATCATCACCTATAAAACATTGGTGGAAATCAATTATGATGTTGATTAAGTATGTATTGAATTTGCTTAATATGACAGTTTCTCAGTGCCAATGCAAACAAATCACTAAGTCAAAGCAAAAAAACAGCTTCTATCTAAATTACAAGTCTAGCAACGAGGATTAAGAACAAAATGACAGCCTTCATTTTAAGCATACGCTTAATGTCTGAGCTGCACTACCTGTAGACAGCATCCTTCCTCTTTTACTCTGATTAATTTGTTAATGGTAACATTCACAACTAATTATCAAACCCAACATTCAGATACAGTATCTGTATTATTAGATTATCCATCTACTGTACTTTTTTGGCTACACGATACACACAGAATTAATATCACTGCTTCTGCCTATTCCTTATACTGTAGGATTTTAAAATGGCATACAGCTTTTTTTTTGCTACATGAATGAAACATTGTGCAAAGGTCATAGCATTGTGTGTCTAAATCACTGTAGCCAGGCTGCCCTCAACTCAACTTGAGTATTGACATAATGCCAGATATGACACCATAACTCAGCCCACTGCGATGGTCATTTGATAAATAGTACCATAAATTGTTGACAAAACAATTTGTGATGTATTATGTTTCCGATGGGTTGTACTGCTTATCAAATCAAGTAATCTGGCAGGGCACTCCATTCATCAGTGTAATGCAAGCACTCATTTGGGATAGATACAGACAACTTTGTAGCCCAGTGGTCACACAATACAGATCTGCTGTACGGCTTATATTTAACTTTGGACTCTGTATAATGTCCCAAACTACTCTGGTAAAAAAAGAAAATGGAACAAAAATGGATAACTCTGAGATATAACTTTCATTAAGGCATCATGAATGTTTAAAACTGTTTAGGGATCTATAGAAATGCTGGAACATGCATTTAATAGTATGAACTACTTGGTAGTTTGTGCCTGTTAATTAAGTTAATGTAAAGTGCTGCCAAAAGCAAAATAAACAAGTCTTATATCATGCGCTTCTGTATATTATGCATTATAATACACACGTTTATGATTAAAACCCTCCCAAATGTCGTTGTTTGGTACCTGTACTATAGCAATGACAATAAAGACCATTCATTCAAAAGCCTTGAAGTTTGGATTCAGATATTCTGGACAGACAGTACAGTATGCAGGCTGACTACTCAGTCTCCTAAACCTATAATGCATTGTTGCTCTCAAAATATACTACTAAATTCAAACTGTTATACATTTACAGTAACGTTTGTGATTCTATGGTTTTCCTATGCTGGTATTTATCTAACAGATAAGTTGGAGATCAACTCCCATTTCTATTGACAGCCATCCTTTGGCACAGGTGAGAGAATATCTTCTTTTCTCTCAGTATGACACATTACAGGACCATGTGTGTTAGGAGGCCCTGCCAGACGACTTGGCTGCACAGAGAACCACCAGAGCCTTGTGTATGCCTGCTTCCACTCTTAACCAGTACAAAGTAGAGTGTCTTTGTTTTACCAGCACAGTATCTCTCGTCATCTCCCATGACAAATTCCACAGATGCAAAAGCATCCACACTATATTTAATTATATTGTAGAAGAGTTGATTCATGTTGGACTGTACTGTGTGATCATTTTCATCAGTTTTTGTTTCTATTCTTTTATGTGTCCTGCATTGAAAGCCCAAAGACTTGAAAAGCACAAAAAAACAAGGCAACAAAGAGATGTACTGTAAAATAGAGAAAGAGTGACTGGAAAGGTAGAAGCATGTCCCAATCAGGTATGTCTGTGCATTCAGGTACAGTGTGGAGCATGTTAAAAGCAATTCCTTTATTTTTAGCTTCTATCAACACAATCGAGAAATTGAGCTGATCTATTGTCAGCATACTGTACTTCAAACTCCTTTTGGTGGATATGTCTGTCAGTATCATTATTGTGACTGGCTTCTTTGTTAGGTTTTCGACTCATTAATGTGAAATGTGGACAATATTTGTGAGGTACTCAAAAGCCATGCAGTCCATGCTACTGTATAGTCAGTTTTCAGCACTGAAATATTTGATCTTAAAAGAATACCATTGCTCAATAGCAGTTGCATCTTCTAGATCAAGAAACAATGACTACATCATGTCTCTTCATGATGTCTTTGCTGCAAGTTGGCTGTCCATCCTCTCTCTTACAGTGTCTGTTTTGCTGACATTGGGTGACCGGTGGACTTCAAAGATACATTGAAGTTCTGCAAATAATGTGTCCATCAATGATCACAATTTATACACCACATCTTAACGACCACTTTTTAATGAATAGGCAGAGTTTGATGCATGAGAGCCGATTTTGTCATGACTGCATTTTAGCTTGGCCTCTTCTCCTACAGTAGCCCCTCCTGGTTCTATTACCTGTTTCATTCTTTGCCATTGTTTTAATGCAATCTTGTGTGAAAAAGTGATCAGATGACCTACTAGCCTGTGCTAATTAGTACCTAGCAAAAGGGCCAGGGGATTTATGAAAGGGTTCACTTAGACAGCCATAAGTCTTACTTTTGCTTCCAGTTAAAGTCACACAACCTTGAGAATGAGGGAAACAGATTGCCTAAAAACGTTCAAGCAGTGCATTCCACCTAGATTAATTGAAAGCGTAATTACGGTACATATTTTAAAGTAGACAAATAAAAATTGAAGTTTAGAATGATGTGTTCTTTTCACTATCTTGAACATTAAGGAAATCTCCACTTTAGCCATAAGAAATATGTGTAATTTGTTAACCGGTGATATCATCATGGCTATTATTATTTGTCTTTCCTTAATATGCGAATGAGGGAAAATTGCTGATTTGAAAGCTTTGCGGCCTGCCAGTGAGAGCATCTTTAAATGCTGTAATTATGCCCAGCTGTCAGTCTCTGGAGGCGGTAGAAGGGTGGGAGTAAGCTAGAGGCGAGAGATGGGGAGGATGGTGGGTAGGACATGGGGGTTCTGTCTCAACACCGAGGAGCCTCCATATTAACAGTATAGACCTGGCCTGTAAAGACTGGTCTTATCACCACCCATTCCATAAGAAGTAATTCAACACTCAGCACATCTCAGTGTTAGCCATGGAATGAATTTCAACTTAGAATGTGGGTGTTTCTTGCCCCTCAAAAAGAAAAAAAACGTAATCTGTCAAGCAAGTTGTGAATGCTAATGTGATTCAGGAGGCCTTTACCACTGGCCTTGTCTTTTTGCAGTCGTTATCGTAATTAGGCTTTTACCTTTTGAAATTGTAGTCCTTGAGATGAAGAGGCCAGCTTTTAACATGTGCCCTTGTAGTCTGTGAGAAGGAGATAACATAGAGTTCACCAGAGTAATGATACAGTAGTATGGTTATTGCAGTAATAGTCATTGAATACTTGAATCAAGCAGGCTGAGTTTTGACCAGTGCAGTGTGATGGTTGTGTCCTGCAATTTGACTGTTCCACATAATAATGTATGCTGTTTGAGCTTAGGTGGACTGGGGTTGTCCAGGTCATAACTGTAGGAATAAGTTTGCTATTGTGGGAAGAGTTAGTTAGAGAGATACTAGGTATAAAGCAGACTGCCAAACATTATTTAACCATTATGGTCACTACAGTACGTCTTTCTTTCTAGATGATTGCTGTTAGCAAAAAAGTATGACTGGTTCAGACAGAATAATGTGTTATAACAATGCTCACCAAATTCCATTCTCCTCCAGAGTGGGGAAGAAATGCGAATGTCAAATCCTGAATTCAATCCTCTAGGATGGTTTCCTTCAGTGTTAAGGATGAACATTATACCTGCTAAGAGAGATAGCATAAATAGGTCTGTTGACCATGAATAATTTTTGTCAATTTTGTTACTCTTGCATATCCTTCATTAGTCGTTCAGCATTAAATTAAACTAGAACCGGTTTCCAATAGTAATTAACTTGAGTATATCGGGAGGCCATTATTCACATTAAAGTAACCTTTTAATAGCTGAGCCTTTAACTCCACTGCAGGTAATGACTTTAAAGAGCGCTTATTAAAAGAGAAATGGTAATGAGCTTTAATAAAGCAGAACAACTTTGAAATGAAGAGCGGTTTTCAATAGAAAAGGATGGAGGGATTGGACCCATGATTCCATTAACGAGACTAATGATTCTTTATCAGCCCTCTTATGTGTACATGAAGTTAACATTAACCGTGATTGAGGATGGGTCTTGGTGAAAAGAGGGGATTTTTCAATGCTCTTTAGAGAATCAGATAAAAGAAAAAGAACCCCGGTAATTTCAATGACAGAGGACTGATAACACAAGTCCCACTACCAGAACTAGTAGAGTGTAACAAAAATCTCCATCAGCAGTTATGGACTGTCACAATACAGTCCTTCTGCAAATAGTATCATTATAGAATGAATGTAGTTCATTATTTCTAGAAGGTTTAGATAAAAGGAAAAAGATTATGCAAGTGTGTCAAAGGGTGAAACATGGAATTAGAAAAAGTAATTTATCTATAGGAAGTGTTATACATAATGTCACTTGCTGAAGACATTCTAGAGAATACGTTGATGGAAAGAATACACAAAAGGGTACTCTTAATGTCCATGCACATTCTTATTTTATTCTGGTTGAAAGGTACAGTACAGTATATGTTATTTTGTGAAATCTGAATTATTCTCACTTTTCTTGAATCAGCAGGGCATAAGTTTGTTGGAAATCTGCCACCTCTCAGTTTGAGTTGATAATCCCCCAAAATGTGCTTGCAGTGTTGTACATTAGCTGTTATGTTTCTGCATGTGTGCACGAAGAGGCAGCCACTAGAGATGCGAGATGCGGTGAGTCCACTTCCCGACAACACCCCTGGCAGTAACAACATGTTTATATGCAAACCGAGTGTCGGGTAGGACACTCCATTTTAGAAAGCTTTTTTTTTTAAAGCATTCGTAAATGAAATATTTCTTTCAGGGATCTCATTCCCTGATTGCTAGAGATTAGATATAGTCATTGATTGCAACCACTCGGAAGCTTTTAGAAAAGCTTGAATATTATATACTGGACCTTTAAATAATACAAATGAGATAAAGGTGAAGGGACAACAATATACAATGTAAATACAGTATGATGGAGACACAGGCATCAGAGACGATATGTTCACGTTCTCAGTAATTTAAGAGATCATTATACACAAACTTACTTTCAGTTGAAAACATATGTTCATTACAAATGGTTCTGGCAAAACAGTATGCTACACTACTCCAAGGATATCTTGGCATTTCAGAGTGCCAATTCATGAAGCAGAGATTGATATGTCCCACCAACAAATCATCCAAAAAGTAACTGAGAAAAGGTTAACAGAGGTCTATGACTTGTTTAAAGGTCCAGTATGTCGTCAAAACGACATGCATCACCTTTAAAGTTACTCTGAAACACTGACACTCTTTAAAAATGTTCTTACAAAATGCTAGCATTTAGAGCTAGGTGACAGTGGCTAGATAAACAGAACCAAAGTGTTGATTGAAATCTTCCCTTGTCTATAGACTACTTTTATGGTAAGGAAGCAAATATGTCATTTTGTAATTTGGGTGAAGTATCCCTTTAGGTGCCATGATGAGTGCACAACAAATCTTCCATAAGTAACTGTATACATTTCTCCCTGACAAAGAAAAGATAGTTTGTAAAAAAATAAATATATATATAGACAGAGAAAGAGTGAGCGAAAGAAAATAGACAAAGAATTAAGGAAAAGAGGAGAGGACATAGAGAATGGAAATAATTAAATCAATCTTCTCTGAGCAGCTGGAGCTGGATTCCAGCTGACACCAGCACCTGGGTGTGCAGCAGAGGCTGCCTGGGGCTGCCGTAGAACACCCCCCACCCCCAACAAACCCCCCGCCTCCCTTACGCTCCACAGCCCCCCTACAGCTCCCCTATGTCTGCTGGAGCTTTCGCTGGCACCCCCTGCCTCTACGTCCTCAGACAGAGGTAGCATCGCCACTGTGACGTTCACAGACTAATTAAAGGGATGATTTGTGAAACGCCGTCTTTTTATTTAATTAATCACCAACACAAAGCCATAAAACCCATCATTTAAAAATATTCTTGTTAGTTTGCCATGTGCCTAATAGATTATGGTACATTAAAGAAGTGACATGATGATGTATTTTAAAATGTGGCGGCTGCAAAAGCTGGCAAACTTCCAAATATTTTTAGGCCCTGTCAATCCATGTGGTGTGTCAGCATTAGCAAAACAATAGATAACGATTCGCTCTATCTATTAGTGACGACAACTAGCTCTGTGTTAGTACATTATTTTTTGTTTTTGTATGTTACAGGAGACGAACATCTAAATGAATGACTATGAATTTCACTAACAAATGCTTTCCTCCTTCAATGTTCGTCTTCCCGTCGACATATATTAATTAGTAGTGAAAAATTAGTTCATTTGGAAGATAGATAACATGAGCTATGCATGTCTGTTTTTAGATGGCAGAGCTAAAGATGTGTACATCTCAGTGTGTTTTTCACTGCGAGAGCTCTTTCAGGAAAATAATTAAGCGTACCTCCTAAAATTGGGTATGCTATTTCTGTTAGGTATCAATTAGCTCTGTGGTTCTATAGAATCTAAATTCTGTACTGGAACTGAATTTGTACACAGATAAAGGTTTAGTTATACTGTACAAAAACTTTGATTGATAAGTCAGTGATGAATTATAAATGCTTATAAATGCCAGTATATGCTTATGACATTCAATTCATTTTGTTTGATGTTTGAATATGGAGACTTTGTGGGACAGACTTCTACAAATGAAGAGTATGTGGAGACAAAGGTAATTACTGTTATTAATGTTATCATTACTGCGATGTGTCTGCTGAACTACCAGTCAATGATACGTCGAGCCTGACCTCATTGTGTAAATAGATCTCTAGATATTACTTGTCTCTGCTGTATCTGCATCTCATTTTAAAGTAACTCTCAACTGTCATCTAATTTCAACTAGTCTTATCAAAGATCTACAGTATATCACAGTAGTAGGTGCCTGCAATTAACAATACATCATTTGTTCAGCACTGTTGGTGAACAATGTGAGTGAGGTGAAGTAATTTGGTCTCGCCCATCACGATTAATTTAGTCAGGAACATGATGAATGCAATGCCGGCCAATGCTCCGATGCATCAGTGTCATTCCAGCCACTTCTGTGAGATTTTTCATGGGAGTTGAGCATTTCCAAGATTAAGTGCAGTATTAGTCATTGTTTTTTGGGCGAGGACTTGTGCACTAATTTACAGAGGAGAGACAGTCTGTGGGGGAGGTTCCATTAGGAATGACAATGAGCTAAAGCTATAAAGTAAGAGTGGGGAAATGTGATTATCAGCCCTCTCTAAAATGTGAACTCATTTTGCTGGTAGTTGGGGAGGTAATTCCACACTTGTAAGGTATACCTGTGATATTACAGCTCTTTAGTCAACATCAGTCTCTCTCTTTAGCAGGAGTGTTGTCATGCTGCACTGAAAGCTACCAATAACAGTAAAGAATGAATAATGCCCTGCTCATTTGAGTTGACTTACCAGGTAAGTGGAGAGTGTATGGCAACAACTAACAGAAATATAGCGCTCTGAAATAAAATATCAAAAGTGAGCTATTTGTTTTTGAATTTAGAAATGCATTAAGTCTCTCTTCCTCCAAGCAGTGTAATGTGCCATACATTACCTGTCTGGCGATGATAGAAGAAAATTGTTTTCAAACAAATGATAAAACATGCCTGCAGCAAACATGGAAAGTAGGGTAACAGCATGCTAGCAAGATGAGAGATTCTGATTAAAATGTGTATTATTATCTCACTATGATCTCTTCCACCATGACTTCAATTAAAGGATAAATTGAATACTAAGTAGCAAATCTCTTTATGTGTTAGTTTTCCTCCATGATTGCAGGATTGACCTTTCATTGTGAAAATGTCGCCCTGTTATGTCTTGTTTCATAGTTGGTGTTTCTATTGAGACATTCTAAAATGTAGAACAGTGGCACGCTGTTGTCAGAGCTGATACCTACTTCCCTTGGAAATATGATGTTGAAATAGTCCCCAAGCAGATAAGTGTCTTTACACATGAGTGCCAGATTTGATTGCCTTCTGTAGATAGGAGTATGTTTGAATTAGTCCTCAACACATGCCACAGTAGAATATACTGTATCTCTATATACTGTTTCTATATACACTGTATCGCTATATACTGTATCTCTATACACTGTATCTCTATATACTGTATCTCTACTGCATCTCTTACAGACCCTTGGACTGAATTGAAATGTTTCTTTCGTGCTTGGCTGTTTTCAAACAGGGAAACATAATGCATCAGGGGAGGCTGGTGGAGGTAGAAATCAGAACCGTTTCATACCATTCCTCATTCAATTCCATGCATTACAACAAGGAGCACGTCCTCCAATTTCCACCTCCACCAGCCTCCCCTGAAGCACACTGAATTGGTTCCGGTCGTTTGACTTGCACAGGGGTATTCACTCTGTGCCTGCTCATTGTAACAGAACTTGTGACCTTTACATAACCATGTGTGTCTGCTTACTTGTATGAGAAGTGTTTTTCCATGTATTCATTTCTCACTCAGAATAGCAGTGTCTTTTTACCTTAATGTATACTGTATGAGTTGCCACTCTAAGACCAGATATATCGAGGCAAAATGTGTGCAACTATGCTGCCAGCCATATGTGCGTACAGTATAGATGTATGTACACTGTAAGTGTCGATATATATATTATATATATGACATGCGAGATATGCATACAGTACAGTATACACTAAGCTTAAACTGTAAGCAGATGTATCTGATAGCAGAGCGAAAGCACAGAGTGGCATGTTGTTTGTGGTTCTGGTACGAGGTTTGATTGTTGCCTCTCTACACAGTGTAATAATACATTTGGGGCTATGGGGGCCTGGCATTGTTTTGCGTGCCGTATAATTAAGCGGTACATTAGAAAGAAGGCTGGAATAAAACATGAGTATGTAAATGCAGCCTGGAGCTGATGTTGTAGTGATTATTACAATGCAGATAAAGCATTTCTCATAACTGCCTGTGTCTACTGAAGCCTCCAAAAACATCTGGACCTTTTAATTGAAAAATGGCATGGTGCTCTGCTGTGCTGGTACTTGTGCTAAGTGAAGTCAACAATTAAGGCAAAAATGTAATTGATAAAATTGCATTACTTCATAATTTGGTGTTCCAATCACACGAGACATTTGATTCATCATTATGTACGGGTCACAGGAGAAGGGGTGACAATGTTGCTTCCCCTTGCTTCATCTCAAAAGACTAAAACATGTTTTAAGACATACTGCTCTAATTTTAGAGCATGATGCATGTCAAATAAATGCTTAAACTTCAGAGATACAAATGTCATTGTCTACTTGATTCTTTACTGTGTCCCACGCATCATACCGTAGTTTATTATAATAAGCCATGAACAAAGCCATGATTCATCGGCCTT
This sequence comes from Nansenia antarctica, assembly GCF_963989245.1. Classification (NCBI taxonomy): domain Eukaryota; kingdom Metazoa; phylum Chordata; class Actinopteri; order Argentiniformes; family Microstomatidae; genus Nansenia; species Nansenia antarctica. Next base: position 20,135,558 of record NC_137690.1, read on the forward strand.
AAGATAGAGGTCAAAGTTACAACCAGCTCATTGTGCTAGATCTGACTCTAGCACTATCAGCATTATTGTCTGGCACTTCCTTTCCATTGAACAAACAATTGGAAGAAAGCTACTGATATGCTGGATGGGTTTCTCCATAGATTTATCTCCCCACTTTATGTTTAATTAAACCTGAACTCAAATGAGGTATAAATCCACATGTCTCTTGGCTGAGTGTGGGAGCACACCTCAATCATGTAAAATAAGGGCTGCGGTAGGGTCTGTCTGCTGCACCAGTGTCACTCCACTGTCATTGTGGTGCCACGTGAACATTCCTTCATCCTCACCAGTCTGGAGTCTCCAGATTTGTGATCCAGGGGCAGAGGCTGTTCATCTGCCAATATGGCAGGGGTGTGAGTGATGGGCATGTGGCGGTGTCACTAATGATCAGACCATAATGATTCCCTGACAGGAGAGGAGAGCAATAGATCCTCACGCGGGGAAGCTAAAGAGGTGTCCTAATGATCTGTTCGCAGACACAGCCAGAGGCCCTCTTATTTCACCCTCACTCCTCCCAACGCTACTAATCGGCCTCCTTCCCAGTGGAGGGGGCCACCATGTTGTCTTAATGCTGGCTCACTACGTAAACATCTGTCTCTTCTCTATCTATATTTTATACCAATACCTTTTAAGCCTTGGGTTGAGAGCTGTAAGCCTCGGGGAAGTTGCTTTCAGCAGGCACGAGCCTTCACCAAGAGAAAGGATCAAGTAGTAATCATTGGGTTGTATGGCAATGTTTTAGCAGAGTGTGTCCTATATACCAACATCCCAAGTGGGCCCATTTCTGTAGCACTCAGCAAAATGAAGAATACCTTACTAGAATATGACCTCTATTTTTATCAGATGCTCTGTTCCCCTCTGTCTCTTCTTTTTCTACTTCTTAACCCCTCTGCAAGTGTGTAACTGTCAGACTATAATGTGAAATGATACATGCAATGGCCGCCACAAAATAGACTCCAGTCTAGTATCTTGATTAGCAAGACTTATTTGCATAGAGCTTTTTAAACCCATATACTGTATATATATGAATATATTCCAACCACTTCATATTGTTCACAGTAAATCATCTGTGTATAGAATTATTCAGAGGAAATGTCTGATAATCAAACACTATATAGGCTTCAATTCATTGCATAATGTGCATGTTGTCTTTCTTTTTCCCCTAAATGTGGAATCCCTTGATCCCTGTGCTAACTGGAACAGTCTCCTTTAGCTTTGAGCTGTCCTTAGTTTTTACATGGCTTTTGATAGATACGTGTCCTCTCTGATTTTGATTTACAACAACATTTCCAACCACCATTTCCAGAGAACACTTTCACCCCATCAGTGTATTTAATTATGCCTGGACTAGATTCAACACCCCTCCCTTCAATATTATTTTATCTTATTTAAGGGAAAAAAATTAAAGGCGAAAAAACGCTGCAAGTACTTTCGTAATTTAAGAGAGTGTTAATGAGTGGCTGCTAACCTTTCCCAGCTATCCATCATCCAGTAATGGAGGAGAGGATCCCTTTTCCAATCCGCTTCATTAAAAACTTTCTATTAAATCTAAATATGACGCCATGTACCGCTGAAATTAATAGAGTTTCGGGATGTGTAATTCATCCTTATGGTGTTGAAATCCTCTTGGAACATTTTAACCACATTTATTTTATTATATGAATATGATTTAAGAAGACAGAGGTCCTTAAAAGTGCGTCTGAACAATAAAAATGCTCAACTGAAATCAATTGGCACTGATGTTGCATCATTAGTATAGGATTTGGCATTACCATTATAGATCACCTTGCAGAGTGAATTATTTATGAACTCAATGGGCTGGTGATGTCTGGACTTCTTGGGTGAGGGAAAAACAAACCATTGTAAATTTGTCACTCCTGTTTGAGTGCAGTAATGTGCCAGGGGTCATAGGGCATGTTGCTGGCACACACAGTGCATTCAATATCTGAGTACATAAAAAAAGATTCCTTGATAGGACCAAAAAAGACATGATCTCTTTAGTGAAACGGCACAAAGTTTTCATTGTCAAATCTTTAATTGATTTCAATGCTTATAAATGCTTATAGATACTTTGAATGCTTGTAATATGTTTTAAATACCGATAATGCTTAAAAAGTTTTACAAATGTAAGGTTTCTAAGGAAGGGTTAGAAAAGCTTTACGAAGTGTTGCATATCTTGAGATATCACTTACCTCAAGCAAAACAGAAACGTTTTCTGCTGAGAAACTGTCTTTGTTTTTATTTTAATTTATTTTGTACACCATTAGGCCTATGTTTTCTATACAAGTATTTACCTCAAAACTGAGTCTTTATGAAATAGCAACAATGATATTAAGAGTGTCAATTCCAACCTTTGTGGTTGGTGATTTTAGAACATTGCTGTCCATATCTTCATTTATTGACTTGTTTATGTATTTAGTTGTTGGGGCTGTCTGTGTGCAGCTGGCACCTGCCAAGGCAGTTCTGATGCAGACATATGTGTGCCAGCCAACCATCAATGCCACAACCTCAGTGTGCTGCTCTTAATTAGCAGTTCTCCCTCATTAAGAAAGCAACTCATTGTCTATCAGAGTTAGCATGGACAGCTAGAGAGCCTATTTCTCAATGTTATCTGATTCATTAAATAAATATATTGTGTTGAACTTGACAAAAGGGGTGAAAATATTCAATAAAAAAGCCTCCCAAATAGATGTTGTTCCACTTGTAAGGGACCTTTCATTGAGCAATATCAAACAAAAGCTGCTGATGTTGTAAAAACAGATTACGCTCTTATGTTAGCCACACATGGCAGTGTTTAGCTGAGTAGTTTTAAGGTGAGTCTATGTTTTGACAGGCTCCTCCTGGAGGCTCGTAAATACGGGTGGCCATGTTTGCTGGGCTGTGGGTCGTGTTTTCATAAGAGGGGGAGATATTCAACTTCTCAGACAGCACAAACCTAATAATTACCACAGAAGTCATGCTCTCCTTGAGAGTATTTTTTCTAGCTCTTTGATAATATTTTGAGCTTTATCAGAGAAAATGTTGCAGAGGAGGCGGTTGATTTGACAACACCTCTGATAGGTGGCAATTATGTAGAGTCTGAGGTTTTGTAAATCAGCATGGTATTCAAAATGATGTGCCATTTTTACCAGTACACCAGACCATGTCATGTCAAGTTGATCAATTGAGGAAAGTTTGTATATACAGTACAGCCTTAATGAAGTCAAACCATCAATTCCTTAAAAAGTGGTACATAAGTAGCAGGTGTCACGTTGCTTCTTCTCTCACAAGCTCACTTAAGTTTGGAACTTGTGTCCCCTGTATTGACAACACACGTCACCGCCCTCCGAAACACCTGATCTACTGTAAACCAGCTACATCACCGTAAAGCTTGCAAGTTGATGGTGTGCGTTGTGGTATTTCAACTTGAGGAGTGAGTTCATTACAAGTTCAACTCGGTTACACTCACCCCTCTAAACTCACATCACAGCAACCCCAGCCGCTGAGCTGAGCGTAACTGTGGATCATGGTCATGGCCCCCCTGTAACAGGCGTCATGCTGGTGCGAAACAGTATTCCTCGCTCACGAGCTCACACTCACGAGCTCAGTCTCTAAATGTCATTCTCTTGTATTGAAAACACACGTGACCGCCCTCAGAAACACCCGATTTAAACCAGCTACACAACTGAAAAGCTAACAATTCGATGGCGCGGGAGTACGTTTATTAACTCGGTTACACATACTGTAATTGCATAATGACTGTATTGGGTCTACAACCTTTGCCACTTTCCCAAATATTCAACTGCTTCCCAATGGTTGAAAGGTGGCTAGGCACAGGCCTGGATGTCAGACTAGGTATGTCTACTTATAAATGTGTACAGTTTCTGTGTCATTAGGATGCCCCCATATCCCTCTTAGAAACTATGGAAAGGAGCAGGAGACCAAATGGCAAATGGTGAAGTTGGAGAGTGCCCCCCTCCCCCCTTGCCATAAATCATGCTTGGCAGCACAGTATAAGGTACTTTTACAGACATTGCTACTGGCACTACCCATCGCCATTCATCACCTCAGAGAAACCACAGAAAACCAAGCAAAAACAGTACCTCCACGGTGACCCCTACCATCACCACCACAAGTGCATACCTCTACCAGCCTTGTAGTGCCTCATACTAAGGTGTTCAATATGGCTGTCCAACCTTTGCTATGCGTCATCCCAGCACAAGCACACAACAGTGTGATGGTGTGTTGGATACCTGAGGCTGCTCTGAAGAGAGGCAGGGGGGATGCATGGGTCTCACTACAAATGAGCTAACCTTTAGCCTGCACCTAAAATGACTGCTGTTTTTCATTTCCCCAAGAGATGTGACGGGCATGGCAGTAATGGTGCTGATGAATGCCAAAATAAACAGACGGTAGGAGACAAGACAAAGAAGAAGATGAATGTATCTGACTTGTAGGATTCTTGGCATTTCAGAATTCTACAAAATCTGGAATTCATATTAACAATATACAGTACTCACTGAAATGGAGCTCCTAACCCGTGTTTCAATCTATAGTCAGGTAAGACAGTGTTTGTTTGATTCCCATCTGCTTGATGCTACAGTACACAAGATTAACTGTGATTATCGTGTTTTTTCTATTAGAATGTTTTGGCTACGGCATAACTACAGTATTCTGCCATACAGCAAATACTGGACCATGCAGTGCTCCCGTAAGTTGTATAATTGTATTTCTCTGTCCTCTGTCTCTGTCTCTCTGCCCGCCCCCCGCCCCCCCCCTCCCTCTCTCTCTCTGTATCCTTGAACATCTGCTTTTGCTTACTGCCATGACGATCAGACAGGTCCATGCAGTGAACACTGGCGTTCCTCACAGCTTCTGTCCTGGTGAGAAACTCTTTGCATGATCATGTGATATCAAAGGGAAGAGCAGGTTGCAATGTTTATCCTCAGTCTTATGAGCTTCACACCTACGAGCTAGAGAGCTCAGTGACTCAATCTAGCCTCAATGTCGCTGACATGACGAGAAATGTTTCTGCACTAGAACATTCTTGTTTCTCATAAAGAGGAGTGGAGGGGCAAATTGATAATTCTGAAATTGTGTCGGAATTGGTGGATAATATATTGAGTTTAGAGTTTATAGGAGCGAAAGGATGATGAATCCTTTCAGACAGTGTACTGGTTAAGCAGTTCTGAACATTCACAGGACGTGTCTGTGATCAGAGTGCTGGGAAGCCTTGTGCCCAGACACAGCTAGTCGTTAGCCCCTGCACTCCATCATAGCTCCACACTCTCTCTGGCACCGGTGCTTGGTGAGCTCTCTCTGGGGAGGAGTTGTATGGGGTGCGATGGCGCCTTCTCTGCCAACATTATTGCATGGCTGGCTGATCCAGGCCGGTCCTTGGCGGGTGAGGGATGACGGAAATGGCAGCCTGTGTCTCCCAGGCAGGGGGCAGATGTGAGGTGCCAGGGCTGGACATAGGTGCTGCTGGTTTTTACTGGGATATTGCCATTGGGGTACAGTGTATGGAAAGGGCCTTCTGGGCCTTTTCCCCCTCCTTCTGTTCCATGGATTATTTAGCCAAGAGGAGCCAACAGCTTTCAGTGCTTATCCGCACAGCGTCTTTAAACCTTGCTGTAAATCAGTGCCAGGAAAGGTGCAACGGAAAAAAAAACCTTGTTAGATTTATCGGCTTGGAGGCTTGTAAACAAATATTGAAATAGACCTTAATGCACACAGAGTTATAAGCCTTTTAAAGTGTTTTGGAGCAGTTTGTCATTCTTTTTGCTGAGCTTGTTGTCTCTTCTGTCACTTTGGAGAGTGAGCAATAAAAGATAAATGCAAGCAAAAAGTATTAAATACCATATTGTGTACGAAAAGTAATGGGGTTTAAAGACAAAGAGCCAAACAATCAAAAGTCCTCGTGTTGCCTTTAGCATGGAAGCTTACCTGTAGCTCAAAGAGAGAGGAACTTTATTCCCTATAGATACTTGACCTCAGCAAAGACCTCCACTTTCATCTGCACATGAAATGTGAAATGTGAAATTCAGATGGATTTACAATGACAAATGCTCTTGGATTAGTTTCAGTAAAGCTAGCCCTTGAGACAATTTACAGTTGGCATTAATATTAATGCATCATTATCACCTGTCTGGTTTCATAAATAAGAGCAGTTGTGTCAGGTCTGGTATAGATCACCTGGATAGGGCACACTTAGCAAAACCACTCTTTAAAGAGCTTTGTGAATTAATTGGGGAAATTGCAAATCAGGTAGTCGGCCAAATAACTCATTGTCACATTCAATCAATAAACTTTGTAAATCAACTCATTTAATTTATAAATGATCTTTTATAGATCAAGCGACCAATTAAACAATTAGCATACATTTAGCAATTAATTAATTTAACCATTAATCATACCATTACAGTTCAGGTTTTAAGCCAGGAAGTTTGGGTACAGGCAGGCTGGCTGGCATTGAAGCAGTACGTCATGCCTGGAGAGTGCAGCTTGTGACACAGCAAGATTTACTGTGTTAAAAAGCATTGCAATTAGGAGAGAGGTTGGGAGGCAGGACTGGGGTTCAGCACAAGGCCTCTGGTTGAAAAAAAGAGCTGAAGAGAATTTTGACACACATGCACACACACATTTGCATGCACACGCACACACACCAATGCACACATGCACACACCGGCACACACATGCACACACCGACGCAAGTACACACACACACACACACGCACACACACACACACACACACACACACACACACACACACACACACACAAAAACTCTACTGATGGGAAGTACAGAATTTAAGTCCCTATATAATAGAGTATAATATTACACAGCTACAGTTGAGTCTATCCAGTGGTGTTGAATCCAGGTTGTGCTGTCTGGAGCTGTCCAGGCCTAGAGGTTCTGATTGCCTTATCTGTCTTCACACAGTCAGCAGGAGGTGACAGCCGCCCTCTCTCTGATACCCACTGACCACTGGGCTTGGCATCGTCCCTACCCACCTGCCCTCTCCCCTCCTCCCTCTACTGACTCACTATTCCCTCCTTCACATTCTCCTCTTTGCCTTTGCAGCAAGAACCAAGACTACTGCCCTCGTGTTGGAGAAGCAGTCACAGCGAAGTTAACACAGGACTGTGGCTCATCAGTTTGGCTTTGGCTCATTGGCTCTGATGGAACCCCTGTCTCAGTGTGGCAATGGCAATGAAAATGTTGCTCTTTGTAGGAACGTAAGTGGCATACCAGGGTATCTTCTTGTTATGATATGTGGAGGAAAATGTTTGTTATTGCCATGTTAGCTCAAATATGATGGGTTGTGGTGTGTGTGCTCGCTGCATGATCATCTACCTTTATTGTTCTAATATCACATGTACTCTTAGCATGAACTTGGCACGACTTAAAACTTCCTGGTCAAGAGTTGTAATCTGTCTGCTTGCCTGACAATATTGTTCTCCCTCTGACTTTAGATCAATTCTGACATCATGTATTTCCTTGGGAGTGTGCTGAGTAAATTAGAGAGATTATTAGAGTGTGTGTGGGCGGGGTTTTGCCCCATTGTTATCCTTGATATGCCAGAGAGCTTCCATTGTCATAGATCGTTCCACTTGGTTCCATTTCTACAGGTTCCTTCAGATCAGCTGCGTGCGTCACCATGTCTCAGTGCTTGGTCACGATAGACCTCTGTGAATGACCATATGCCCTAATCTGCTCTTGGTCTTCCTGTCTAATGCACAAAGATCATAACATGGTTTTCTGTGATTACTTTTACCAAGGGACATACTGTTTTAATACCTCAACCTTTGGAATAATTATTGAGAATATTATTGTCTGCATACTGTATTTAAGAGGTTCTTCTTTGTGCTATGTGTACAACGTTTTTGGTTAAATGGTTATTACATAAAGACTACTAATTACTGTATGTCATTACTCATTACTCTTTTGTTTCTTAAAATTCATAAAACTAAGCACCATTATGTATTGTCTGGTACCAGGAAGTTTCGCTTTGAATTATTCTTATAATTATAAGTACTGTAAGTGCCCAAAAGTATCCATTATTTGCAAATGATATGCAAATACTAGCTGGAACTGAGTCTGTAAAATAAAACGTCACCAACATTTAATTATTCATTGAGAATATATGATTTCTGAAAAAGAAATCAAAAGGCTTTTTTATATTTTTTTGTTCAAAATTCAGTTTTGGTACTCTTTTTTGAGAGGCTCTGGATTTATTTGGGTTGTCTTTTTCCTCTCGCTTCCCACAGAAATCCTGATTTCATTTCAGACTTTAAACAGTGACAAAAGCGGGACCATCAGGGATAATAGATAAGTATAGATGAACAGTGTCAGGTAAAGTGCTGTGAAAGACATTTAATGTGTTTTATATCAGTGTGTCTGAATTGTCCGGAAACACTTGAATCACTCAGTGTCAACCAAATACGCTGTAATGAGACTCGCCTCTTCTCATCTGAAGACACATATGTCTTTCTGCTGTCACTCAGGTTAATACAAAGAAAAAGGCTTTCAAGTCTTTTAAAGCACTCTGGCTATGTGATATTAATGCACTTTACATCAGGAATTGGCCATGCAAGATTATTTCATTCTATGTCTGTAAGAATGAGGGCTGGGGTCGCAGTTTTGCCTTCGGAGATCAGTCAAACATCTGGAGTTCCGTGAGAAAAAAAACCTTGAATCAAACAGTGCTTGAATTGATGCATTGAGTTATTTTGTGGTTTATAGAATAACTCTTTCCAACCACTAAGTTTCACAGAGGAAGCGCAGAGAAAAGCATAGTTTAGAGATTCACATTTTGTTTGTCTGCATTTGTGGTTGTTGCCATTGTAACACTTTGTTGTTATAACACGTCAGCTGTGATTTCTATGCATCCCAATGAAATATCCTGCATTTTGGGTATTTTCCTTGTGAGCATTATCTGCAGTTCTGGCGGCTGTGATACAACCTGACTGATATGAGCTGCCATATTTTGTAATAACCTCCCAATCCTTCTGCCTGACATTTTTGCTCTGCTCTTCCAGTTAGTTGAAACAGCCCAGCCTGACAGAGGAAGGTCTGGTTTGGGACTGTGATTTCAGCAGGATGTGTGTGAGGGGAGTGTCTGTTTGGGAAACTTTACATTGCTGCCATCGTTGCCAACATAAACTGTTACCCGCCTAGGATGGTAAGCAGTGCCCAGTGGTATCAACTGGGACGGGCTCACATGGTTGTTTTTGGGGGGTTGATGGGTTGGGGTTCTGGATGTGGTGGGCACAGCATGCTAGCCTCCTTTCGGTTGTCACAACTGGTAAAGAATTGACTTTGAGCGGGGAGATATCTCTAATTATCCCCACCTGTGCCCAGCTGCAATGGGAGGGTCGAGATGAAGCCATTAGCTGTCTCTCCACTGGCACCACCAAGAGTTTGTATACATCTGTGTCTTATTTCCCTTTCTGGCACAATCAGTCCAGCAAGCTAAGCAGGCATGACCGGATTTGGCAAGTTCCAAGGACTTTGGCAAAGTTATCCAAGGAGGAGGCAGAGAAATGAAGAGAGGGGGTTGAGTTGGGAGGGGTGTGTGTAGGGGGGGCGATGTGTTAGTTACTTTAATTGTGTTGCTTGGAGATGTTTTGTTTTGGTGAAAACAATGGGGCAAACCATCAGAAGAGAAACATTTGTAAGGACAGTGCTTAGCAAAATCAGATGTGTGTTAGAGGAAATCAAAACCAAATGTCCATGAGTTAATTTTGAGTGACATCTCTAATGTCAGAGACACAAATGCAGTGCTGCCCTGCCAATTTAACAATGTATACAGTACACAGTACAAACAGATGGTCAGAACAATAAGAGAAATTAAGATACAGTATAAGCCATTTAGTTGACCTTATTAAGATCCCCCACTAAGTCTAATACTGTATCTATGAAATGATAAGCAACCAATTAACAGAATGCATTCAATGATTTCAGACCGTTATTACAATAGATGCAATATGATCAGACTAATTGATGATCAGCATTTAGCAAATCTGATTAATGTGTTATTTGTTCTTTCTTGCTCACATGTTAGTCGTGATTTTGTGAGCTCAATATTCAACAAACTGTTGCCATACAAGCTGGTACATCTTAAGATGACAATCAATTTGAAAAATACCCCCTAATAGGAACAAGCTCAATGTCATGCTTTCAATATTGTCAGTTTAAATTAGAGGAGTCAAACCTGTGTCAGGCCCAGTACGTGTGCAGGTTGTCATAGCCATTTAAAGCAATGACCAGATATGAGCCCCAGACTTCTGTGTTCATGTAAACGGCCACATCTGTCTGGACCCACCTGCTCTGATAACCTCTGTTGGCTCAGTATCTAAATCAGCTTACCTCACCATTACAGCAATAAGGGCTGTACAGAAGCTGCATATCAACAATTAACCAAATGCACATTACAGTATATTTTGATGATAAGAAATTGTGAAATTGAGCATGAGTCACTTCCCTGATGTTCCTGTGATTTTTTTGGGCTGCATCTCAAATGACGTTGGTTGAAGTGCTGTCAAGTGCTGTCTCTCCTCACATTCGCTATTTTTCCAGCCAACCACTTCACACCAGAAATCTTTGGACCAACATCTTGGACGACAGTAATCCAGCTCACGTGTACCCATTTATATGCATTTCCTTTTTTTTTTCTTTTTTTTGCGATGCTACCTTTATTTATTTATTTCCTTACCTTGAGTGTTTGTTTTCATTTTAGTCCCTTGAACCTTGCCACCCTGTGTGTGACACGCGGGCTGTGAGGGAAGATGGAGAGGCGGGCTGGTTCAGAATGATCACTATCATTAACATTCACGGGGGGTTCACTTATCATCCCTGACTGGAGGGACATGGCAGCCATTATGAGACGTCCGCAGGTGGAGCGCCATGATACATATTGCATTGTGCCACAATGGATTTATGTATTCAGTAACAAAAGAAAAGTCTAATGAAAAAATACAGAAGGCAATCCTTTATTCCTCGCTCGACTTCAAGTGTGGCCATGATGTCCTGCGACGAGGAGGAGCATGGGGAATTCCGTGGCTGTGCACTGCCCTGTCACTCAGGCTCTGTGTGAGGGACCACACCACACTACACAGGGGCCTGTACTGTCACCTGCCTATCTGCTCTGTGAGGTCTTCAGGACACTGACAACAGCAGGCACAGAGGAGTCTCATATCAGGCTTTGAACTTCTGCAATCCTCTCCTCCCCTGTGTTGCTTTTGATTTATAAATCAACTTTTTTTTTTTTACACCAGACTCAACTAGGAGACTGTTTGAGGGAATCAAAAAATCCTTTGTCATTGTATTAATATACAGAATGTATATTCCATACATGAATACATCACTCATTCAGAATGAGCAAAGCTTTTATCTAAGAGATTTTGCACCACAACATTTTCTATATTCCTTGATATCGACTGATGATTTCAAGGTTTAAATTCTAATGTTTATTTGAGAAGGAAACCTCCCAAACCAGTAATAACCTAATTGGAGAGATGCCTCTAGTCTAACTGGTGTTGCTCCTCTGTGTCCCAGAGTATAAATAGCGTCTATAATGGACTGGAGTGTGATGCCATCATTCATCTCTGCTCTCAAACAGACCGGGTTCAGGTCTTTCCTCATTTTCCTAATGATGCTCTTGTTTTAGGTATGTTTTTAGTTTAAGGTTTTCAGGATTCCAGCTTAATGGATACTATTCATCAAAGGCCTATGTACCCAAGTCCAGTTTACCCAGCAAACTTGGGTGACAAAACAAATTGCCAAAATGAAAGCTTTTTCAACGACGGAATTGGCTTATTTTTCAAACCAATAGTTAAATAGAAAAAAAAGGGACATCACAGTCCTATCTCTGTCCTGGAGGTCACACTCCACTGCCTCTTCACCAGAGCCGCCACATGCTCTGGTCCCCAGTGATGCTGCTGTGATTGTGTGTGGGGTTTGCGGCATCATTGACAAAGGAAGTCCATTGTATTGCTAATTTACTTACATGGCTGTGTGAAGCGCTTTTTAATTCTGGATGTTAATTGACTTGAGGATGTTTTCTCTGCCAGAGAGCATTGGCACTCGACAATGGGTGTTTCTTAAAAAATGTTGTCTTTGGGGAAACATAGCCCAGACTATCGCCCCCGGTTATGCCATGCCACTATGCGGTAGATTACTCCCTGGCCCTGGCCCAAAAAAGCCTGCTTTTTAACCACTGCTTCTCCCATTTGCCTTAGGATGCTCATGGGCTGGCAGGTTGCACAGCACATTACCATCCTGCAGCAGCTCTTAAAACACATTTTAGCCCTGGAAAACAGCTGGCATCTTGGCTGGCAATGCGGTCTTGAGCAGGAAAGGACCAAACAGGGGGATGTGGGAGGAAAATGAATACAATGGGATCCAGATGATATAATGAGAAAGGATCTGTCCAATAATATGTGTACATGCCATTTGTATTGTCTTCAGACCCAAGTATTGTTTTAGCAATCATCCCAGTAACCTATTGGAACAATGTCTGATCATTGTGTGGGTCTTTGATGAGATCACACAATATTGTAATTTTTTTTATTAACCATTTTTTTGTTAGGATAAAGTCTGAAACTGTGTCTGTGTGTGCATGTGTGCCCCTGAAGCCTTGCCAAACTCAGTGATTTTCAGTGGAGTTATGTGTTGCTCGACATCACTGAGACCCAGCAGCCCTGTCTGATGCCTTTGGTTTTCAATCTCATGCTTCACGTCCACTGCGCCTCCATCATGGGCTCTTATTTACAGACTGGACCCTGAGTCAATCCCCCAAGGAGCAGGGGGCTACCTGCCTGCCTTCTCTCCACTCTGGGGAATACACTTGGTCCCCTGTGGAGTGCAGGACAACCTGATTATGGTTATCTATTCATTACAGTGCACGTTTGGGCTGCTGTTGGATGGCTCTACCAAGATGTTGGTGTGGTCACTCCTCTTGGTTTGGTGCTACACCCCACTTTACAGTGCAGCATCATTTGTTTTATCAGGCACTTTGATTATGGATGTGTGTATGAGCTATTTCTGTTTAGGAAATCATACTCAATGGTGTGCTATCACAACAATATGTATTATTTATCTCTGTAATATAAGAGAATTATTGGCATTGATTGATTTTCATTGCAAATTCCTGAGCCGCTGTGCTTTTATTTAACAGAGCGTACACATCATTTGAGTGAAAGGGTTCAATAGGTCTGCTCCATATTCTCCCTTTTTAAATGCATCATAAATAGCGTCCTATCTTTAAAAGTGCCCAAAATGAAATGTGCAGAGGAGGAGACAGTAAATATGAGCCATCCGGTGCTTCTTTGGCCCATGACATCCAGATGAGCGCTATCAAAAGCCTGTGGGATAACTAATTGTGTCTGTCTGGTCCTGAATCACACAGGATGGTCCAGTTTTAATCTTTAATGATTATACTACCCACCCCTCCACACACACGCACATATGCACGCATGCATGCATGCACACAAACATACACACACACACAGACACACACACACACACACACACACACACACAAATACTCACGCACCCATAGAAGATGATTTTCACATGACTAAACAAGCCCCTTGTCACCTCATTCCCTCCACTCCATAAAAGCTGTCAGAGATTTGTCTCCTCATATTCAGCATGAAGGTGACAAGGTGACTGTATTCAAAACTACACAGGGCTCTAAAGCAGAGGAAGTATCCAAAGAAATGTACATCCATACAGCAGCATTATATAAACCCATGCATTTTATTTCGTTTATTTATTTATATTTGCAACATACAGTGCAATAGGTGAAAAAAAGAAACATTTGACTTTTTGATTTACTACCAAAATATAGGATAGATGAACACTTAATCATCAGAAATTCAGTTTGATCGACAGTAGACAATTAAGTGTTTTTTTTTTTTTGCAGATGGATCTTCAAGTAATGCTAATCTATCAACAAAAATGCAATGTAGAATCCAGCAGAAGAACTTCCCGCAGGCTTTTAGAAGTTTGTTATAGAAGCCCGACGTGGCAGGGTAAAGGTGAATATCCCACAATGCTACAGCCAGCCACCTCCTATTGGCTTGATAGGGGATCGAGAGATGTACCGCGGCCTCAAATGGAGGTGGCATCTGGTGCCCAATTTGTCATGCCTGAATTACCCAGGAGCTGATAAAGGCTGAAGTTTTAATAAAAGTTGGGAGCAGCAGATAGCAGGGTGAAGGACACTGATGAAGTGTCTGGGGGCCTATTTCCAACCAGAGATAAGAACCTAAAGAGGGAGAGGTGGGTCTAGGGTCTAGAGCATTGTGATAATACACTGATGTGCAAGAGAGAAAAAAAAGAAAGTGCAGTTGAAATGCAACACAACACACATAATGGAAAAAAATAATAAATAAGCAAATAAATAATGATGATGATCTAAACGAGGAGAAGCCGGGGTGGATTCCTGAAGCATCTCTGCCTGTAATTTGGCCGCCCGCCAGCAGCCATTGCTCACCCTCAGCTGCGGCGGCAAGCTCCAGATGTGCCAACGGCACGTTTTGGATTTTGCCAGCTGACTGCACCGTTTGATAGCCCGCTCTCTGGATGCCCATCACCGGCCGCAGAGATAGAATTAAATGATGATGATCTTCCCACAAGTTGGGTGAGGAAACAACGCATATAAATCTTGATTTCATCTCAGCGTGAGAAGTCTTTATCCATCATCACTCTTAATGAACAAGTCATTAGCCGCGATGAATGGCGCTCTGGGTTCCCGCTCGCCACTGCTGCTTTTGTTTGCAGCTTTCCGGGGCAACTTCCCGTGCCCTTTGAGAGGGTCAAACTCATTTCTCCAGATGTGGGGGTAACCTCTCTGCTCCTGAGGTGGCGGCACACCCATGTACTAAACAGGGTTGGAAAAATGAGTAAATACATATTCTTTTTGAGTTTACTCAATTGTCTGTTCCTCCCCGAAGCTCTCCATGTCCCATCATCCAGAGAGTCACATTAGCAGACTCAGTGGCCGCCTATTATGGTAATTTTATGTGCACAATCCCCCACTTGATTCAAGCTTGCAATGTAAATAGAAATTGGCTTTTTGTAGTAATAACAAACTCCTGAGGAGCTGTGTAATCATGCAGTTCTCACTTTTTTTCAGTGCGCTACCACCCCTACACCACAGTAGCTACATGCTAAAGCTTATAATTGAGGCTTGCAGTTTGTAATATTTTTTTTTCTGTTAATAGACTCAGTTGAATGTCTATCTTTTATCTAATGGATACAGTCATTTCATGGCTTGGGTTCTTTGTGTTTGAACATAAGAACTCTTTGTTTGGGCAAGACATGCTAGACTTCTATTTTTTTAAATAAAGGGGTCTCTGTGTTACTAAAAGCGTTCTTAAAGAATTTAACAGCATGCACTGCATACCCTCAGGCTACCAAAAGCTGAATCTCACCACCTACATAAAATTTGAATGAAAGAGTTGTGATGTCCTTTTCCCCTCTCTGAAGAACAACAATGCTCTTATATAAAGGGAAGCTGCATCAATCTGCATCAATCCTGCTGTACAACTGCAATAGTGAAAATAAATAAAAGTTGACACAGCATAATTGAAAGTAACTTGTTATAATGCAGTGGCGTGTATGTTTGAACATAAAGGAAAGGACTGGCATATGACTCTCCCTCTTAGTGACAGCTGCCATGTTCCCCAACCGGCTGGGACATCGTGGAGTCTTTCACTGACTCACAGCTCTGAAGATCTTCACATCCCCCTGAGAGACATCTCTACATGAATGTCTGATCATTCTCTTTACTGTATAGTATACTGTGGAAGTCCCAGAGAGGAGCCTTTTAGAAGGTTAGTCCTTTTAATGGATACATTGAAGATCCAGATGCATCAATGGGAACCACACACTTGTAGTTTCCTATTGAAAGTAGGGAGCGCAGCTACAGTTTTTCATTAACCATTTCAGTTTCTCATAACAACGACAACATGGCATTCAATTTGTTTCCATTTTAAATGACAACAAAAGTAATAACTTCAACACTGTAAATACAATACACCTTACATTGTTTCAGATACATTGACTTTCAATAAACATTGGTTCAATTACTTGGGGGTTGACTGATAATCGGTCTAATGCCACAGTTAAAATTGAAATTAACTGACATTCTGGATACGCACCATATGTATCAGTGCTTCCCGTCTGAGAAAGCTCCCAGTATACGTGCAGAAGAAGTGAAATACCCATTACTGCACGTGTCAGCGTCATAAACAACAGCGTGGACTCCTCGGACGGAGGCAGAGTGGTAATGGAGGCACTGCATCACTGTTCAGTACAAGGTCTGCTCTTCACACCAGGAGAACACTCACCTGAGCATCAGGAACACAGAGAGGAACAGGCAGTATCAGAGGAAGAGACAAGAAGGGAACGAGGCTGAAGATCTTTTACATTGTGTAATGTAAACCCACAGGGGTTTTGCTTGATGAGGATATGATTCCTGTGGGTGTGTTATATTCTCAGGTTTATGTACTCCACTAACTGTTCCTCTCTGTCTGGAGAATGATGGTGATGAAGATTACGATGCCAGCTGTTCTGGTGTCTTCACGAGGCATGCTAGTCTACAGTACAGTAACTATATCTATGTTCACACGTCTGTCTTTGTTTTAATATCCATTTATAGTGAATGCCCTTTGTATTGCTCAAACACTGATGTTGATTACGGCAAAGCATGGGATATTATGCAATATAATCTATCTGTAACTTGTTGACTAACTATTCCTCTAAGAGTTTAGAGCATCCAAATCCAAACTGGTCATTTGATGGTGAATTGAAGAGGACATAATATTCCTCTTCTTGGGGCTCTGGTCTATAAAGCAATTCCAACTCAGGTCTCTCATGACCAGTAATGTGATAGTGCCTCAGGCAGAATTTTCAATTACTTGAAAACACAAGCAATGCTGTTCCCCCGACTTTGCAGATAGGGCTCCTAAATCCACAGAGAATACTCGGAGAAGTTTCTTTTCCTTTTAGACGTGTAGAAATACTGTAGTCATGTTGAAAAGATACATCTCTACTGCACATTGTCACTGCCTAGCTTTTGGTAGAATTGCTTCATGCTCACAGGTACTCCAGTTGTAAACACTACTGGGTCACTATAGTGACTGCTATTAATCTTAGTTTGTTGTGGTGTTTCAACAGTCATTGTTTTCTTATACTCCCTATGGCCATATCAGCACCCTTCCTCTTCTCAGTGCCCTTCAGTTATGTGGTAGTAGAGCAGCAAGCTACTGTATGATGCTCATGTATTCTCAGGGGATGTCCCTCAGCTGGGTCCTGGACACCTAAGAATACGGTCAGGCTAGGTCACCTTCTCTTTTGGCCAGAGGTGATGAGGGGCTAGTTCATACTAGGTCATCATATACCTTCCCAGTCATTGAACTCATTCTTTTTTTGCTGGCAGAGGTAAAAGATCCCCTATGCAACAGCGTTGAGAGAGGTCACTGTGTGACTATTACTGTGTGTCATTTGATGCCCTCTGTAGGAGACCGAATCTGAAAACCCCCCAATCTTTTGTCAGAAAATGTCCTGCCAGCAAATGAATAGGATATTGATGGCTATTAAGTTTATTTACTGCTTTCTAATCTCAATACAAATCTGTCCTAGGTGTCATAAGGCTGACATTCTCTTCAATGTTTGGCACCCAGACATTACTGTTCATACCTGTGATAGGCAGAAACCTCACCATACTCCAGACTCGCCAGCGTAGATGAGTCTGCAGACAAAGAAGTAGAAACACACTGATTTATATGAACCAAGCTTGAGTGTATACGATATAATGACAAGGCACCGGACATTTCATATTTCTCCACAGAGCTGTTATCTCCCAGTCTGAGGTAAGGCAGACAGTGAGGGCTGTTATTGGACCGAGAGGCACAGATAGAGAATGCTGTGATGACTGTGGCCACGTCAGTAACACAGCACATCAGATGACACTTCAATAGAAGAGAAGGGTGAAATTCGAAAATTGAGTTGACAACACCAACGATAAAGGCGCTATGGTCTGTGGAAATTGGTCTTTAAATGGCTGCCGATTCAGTTGTTGAGCAATACGCCTTTGAGAGACTTGCCCAGAGCTCAGCAGGACATAGCAGGAAAAAAAGGAGGCTTACTCACTAACAATGAGACAGTAAGATATGTTCTTAGTTTTAGAGATCAAAGGTCAATATTGTATGGGTTTGATTTGGTAAAAAGTGTGTCTTCATTTACATAGTAAAAGTTATGTCTCTGATGTTGTGGTGGGTTGAATAAAAACACACCTGCCAAAACAACCTAGTTGTAAACAGGAAAACAGTGTCAAACCCAGTAAGGTCACAGGTCAGGCTGCGCTGTGTTGTGTGTCCAACGCCACACGGACCGGGATAGCAGTACTATTACTGTAAATACAAGAAGAAGAAGAAATGGCGTGCGTTCACACTCTTAACTCTTCTCAACAATAGCCGTTGAAATTGTAGCATGATTATATGAGCCTGGAGTGATGCAAGGCTTTTTGTGAGGGATGAATACCTTGGATTTAAATGAAAACAGCTGTGGTAGAATAACATTGGGTTGCACCATGCTGTCAACTTTTCAGATTTTCCTGTGTTTTTTTCCCCTTTGGTTGTGTGAAGTTTGAGATCAAAATGGTTTTGGGAATCGTCTGCAAATCCTCTTTGAGGGGATTAAGCCTGGGGTAGGAAAACTAACTGAGGCAATTTCAGGAGCTGGTTAAATTGCTTAGATATCAGTGTGTCAAAGTGATATTACTTCAAGCCCTTTTACTTATTTTCATTATTGCCCGTACTTATGCTCCTGTCCCTCTGTCCTCACTCCTGCAACACATGTTTTTAATACATACAATCTAAGTCAATACTCATAATTGATGGCAGAATCCACCTGGACATTTAGATGTGTATATAATTGTGTGTGTGTGTGTGTGTGTGTGTGTGTGTGTGTGTGTGTGTGTGTGTGTGTGTGTGTGTGTGTGTGTGTGTGTGTGTGTGTATGTGTGTGTGTGTGTGTGTGTGTGTGTGTGCGTGCGTGCGTGCGTGCGTTGCATGCGTGCGTGCGTGCATGTGTGTGTGTGAGAGTGTGTGTGTGTGTGTGCGTGTGTGTGTCTGTGTGTGTGCGTGTCTGTGTGTCTGTGTGTCTGCATGCATGTGTGTGTGTGTGTGTGTGTGTGTGCGTGTGTGTGCGCCTGTGTGTCTGTGTGTCTACATGCATGTGTGTTTAGGGATCCTTGTCCCATATGTGGCTCTGAGGCAGCTGGGAAGCATTTCACACCTATAGAGAGTTGCGATTATGAAAATGGATGTTGTCGGTTTCTGAAGAATCCCTTTATGTTTTCAAACCCGTCTCCTTAACACACATTTCAGAGGAGGGCTGTCGGCTTATGGCATATTAGCTGGATGGGCCCATTCCCCATGGGACCAGGGAGGTTAGCGGAGAGGGCTCCTAGGAAGGTAATGGAAGACACACACTATGAGAAATGCTTTGCGCTGTCATTCCCTATCAACACATAAAGAACACTTCTTGGCTGGATATTACTTTTTTACCTCTGTACTCTTCTAATTATTAGTAGAGCTTCACTGGCCATAGACCTGCAGCCGAGGATTGCCTGTTATTGCTTGAAATGTGGTACTTCCCTACAAAAGCCAACTCAAAATGGCGAGACATTAATTTCCATCTATTCGATCACACTAGCCTTTTACTCTGGTTTCTCCTCTGTTGCATTCCTTACTGATTCCTAGCTGTTCACCAGCGACACAGGAAACAATGCAGGCCTTCACCACACCACACCTTGGACATGTGGAGGCAGGCTTGGTGGTTTTCCTCCTCTCCTCTGTGATCAGCCTGTCTCTGTGAGAGGAGTATGGCAGCAGAGCCTCGACAGGGAGTAATAGAGGGGGACAGGGGATGGAGCTGACAGGTCTCTGGCAGATGTTTCTAGATGTTGACATTTGCTAATTCCCTCCTAGTTCCAGTTCTACTGCATGTTTACCAGCAGATCCAAAACATGGAAGACTCTACATGGAATTGTGTCCATTTGTTTCATTTTCGAATTTGATAAGCATCAATTGAATATATTCTGTTTTTAAACAGGAACAATCATCATTTTGCTGCATCTGCATCATAGCTATCAAAACGCGAAGCCTGTGTTAACTTCCCAAAAAACTCACACACCGTGATGAAATACATCAGACGAGAGTGTTTGCACTCAATCTGCCGGCTTTGTTCCTTGTCGCAAATTCTGGTGTGAACGACTAGTGATTACCACAGAACAGAACGCGCAGCATTCAAAAGAAGGACTTTGTATGGGCGGGCGAGGTGAATCTTGGGAGTTACTCAAATGGGCAATTTGGAACCCCAGGACTGCTCATGCCATTCAAAGCGAGATATCTTGACTCAAAGATTGTTTTAAAACATGTTTTTTTGTGAATGTGTCTACTATTGGCTAATGAAACCATTGGATTACAAGGTAAAATGTCACTTTTTGTTTCTAATGGTTATATCATCATTACATTTTAAAATAATTGATACAAATGTTGTAGGGTGAAAAAAAGATGGAAAAGCGAATTGAAAAAGACAGTGTCCTCTAAAAATGGAAGGACTTATTTGCTGGAAACGGCGACTGATAATTCAACATGGAATTCAATTTAGCACTGAATTTCAGCTTGTCCCTGCTTTTAAATTGAAGGTGTTAAGCAGACAGGTATCCTCGACCTCCTTAATCCCATTGGCCCTTCCCAATGTCACTTAGCTGCATTGCGAAATTGGTTTGAACTCTCCAACTATTTTACAGCATGTATCCAAATGTCAGTGAGGCTGTGAGATCCCAGCAGAGCTGTCACTCTGGTTTTAGGACCCTGTTCAGCCAAAAGACATGCTTCTGCCACTCCAACACTAGACTGGTCCGTCAGCAGACTGGGGCTTCCACTATTCTCATCAGCATCTCACCTCCTGTGCACCTGACACTAGTGTTATATCACCCTCTGTGTGTGTGTGTGTGTGTGTGTGTGTGTGTGTGTGTGTGTGTGTGTGTGTGTGTGTGTGTGCGTGTGTGTGTGTGTGTGTGTGCGTGTGTGTGCGTGTGTGTGTGTGTGTGTGTGCGTGTGTGTGTGTGCGTGTGCGTGTGTGTGTGTGCATTGATTTGATTCCAGGAACATATACTTTGCATCTGTAGCAGCAGGTCATGCCATAATCTTTCACACTGGAGTTTTACACTGCTGACAGGGTAGAGTAAAACAACTTCTGCCACGCTACTTGCCCTCGTGGACCCAGAAAACGTGAAATCAATACTGCATGCATTTCAAGCAGGAAAATTCTGTTATTGAATAAAATGCTACATAATGGCATCCATTATTGACATCCATGAGTTATGAAATAAAACCTAATGCAATGAAGATGAGGAAAACAATATTTGAGGGTTTTATTAGATCAGATGGAGACTTGACATGGACGTTCTGAATTATGTAAGATCCCAAAAATGCGGAGGCATCAAAATGTTAACATCAGATGCATAAAGTGTAATCAAACAGCACGGTACTCTTTGAGCTGCTCTATCGGTGCAGGCTCACTGAACTTGCTTGATCTCGGCTGACCCATTCACTTTAGCTTTTTTTCTTTTTTTTTTCTTTCTTCTCCATTACATGGGAGCTGAATGATGGTGATTTGGTTGAGGCCCAGTGAGTGCCTGTGGAAAATTGGTTGGTTGATAAAAACCCTCCTATCAAAGGGGGCTACTTTCTCATTTACATTTAGATGAGTATTGATTATTTATTTACTCAGTGGAGTAGGATTCTTTTCCAATCTTATCTCTCGTCTGTGCTTGTCACCTGGAAAAAAAAAGAGATAGAGTTCTTGACACCACACTAAGATAACAGCATTTTGCAGAACAGATAAAACTTGGAACAGTGCTCTCTCCTGCTTTACTCCCTTTCCCTCTTTCCCAATTTTGACGGGGAGAGAAAGTTTAGAAAATTAAAACTGATGGTGCCTGAAAACTGAAGGAATCTCAATTTGCAGGAGTAACAAGTCAAATTGGTTGTCCAGACATGGCCAGAGTGCTTCTACTGGGGGCAGTCTTGCCTAGGTTGTCTAGATTGTTCAATTCAAGTTTTCCTATTGTAATTATTTTCTCATTACTGTACTGTCACAGTATACAGTATGGTCTTGTATAGTATTTTACAGTCCTTCATTACATTGACCAATCAATCTCATCTAAATACCACTATGGAATATTATGATTTGATCTCAGACCCCAAAAGAAACACAGTGAACATTAATCATTGGATGATATTCAGAAAGTGCTATATCTAAACAAGACTTTTCTTTTTGTCTTGAGGAGTGCCATTAACAGTATAAGCATCTAATCACAATCATACATACTACACTCTTGTGAATGTAAACAGAAGCAGAGAGATGTCTCTCAGGCTATGAGCTAAACTCCTGTGATGTTGGGGTGATAGCTGAGCTGGGGATTGGGCACGCATTGCCAATGAGGCTGGAGGCATGTGGCAGAGCTGGGAGCTTTGTAGATGTGACTGGAGGTGTTTAAGGTGGGAGGTGCAGCGTGTGGGGGCTCTGTAGGAATGGGGGACCCCTGACAGACCCTGCCTCTTCTCCTCAGCTCTTTGACGGGGAGTGAGGTGTCTCCTGAGGTGGCCTCTGTCAGCTCTACTCCTCCTCACAGCAGACATACGCCTCTACCACAGGGCTGCCTCTCCTTCTCACCCTTCACCCCTGGGCCACTCCCATCCTCTCGTGGACAATTTAATCTGTACAGTATCCTTCTGTTCAGAGAACATGAGAGACATATTGGTATCTCCCATTCATGGACAGTTGCATGATAGTATGATATATTGTATGATTGCATTGTACGATATTATGTTGTGCAATTGTACCATAGTAAGGTAGGCTATATTTTGTCAATACGCTCTACAAATAGCTTTTTTCATGTAATTATAAGTTGTTGGCCTTTACTGTCATAAGTCTTTTGATAGTATATAATTGTAGACCATATTATACAGTAGATTAGTTCAACTGCAACTGCATGTACAATGACTATACCCCACTGCCTCACAGAAGGTGACTTATGTTGCTGCTCAAGAATGGGAGCCCATTTTTCTTCGTTAGCCAGTCAGTCATTAGCCTAGTTACACATCTGGATCCCCACAGAAATTTAAGACTATGGACTCTTCCCTCAAAAAAACCTCATTAGCCCTACTGGAGAGGAACATCTTGTTTGCCTATCTCCCCTAATGGATTGGACCAAGGTCTTTGGAAATGTATCAAACTTATCAAGGAGACATGGCTGAAGCCACCTCCCCTCAGCGGCTCTATTTCCTCACTGGAGCTAAGTAATGCAAATAAAGCTATTGGAAATCTGGAAGATGTTTCAGGAATCAGTGAAGTCAATAACATGATGAAAATCTATTTAAAAATGATATCTAAATGTGTAGAGCTGTGTGCAGTTGGAGCTCAAATGGACTTCCAAACATAAAGGTCATACCTTGTTTAGTTTTGCTGTTTACTCTTTGACTCCATATTTTAGTAGATATTGAACTAGATGTGTAGAGCTTTCAATTCAGTGTTTATGCCACATTAAAAGGTGTCTCCAGGGCTTTGCTGTATTGTTCATCCACCACCTCCAATCTATAGCCATTGTTTTTCCTCTACTGTATGTTCTACAAAGATTAAAACATGCAGTGCTGTATCAATGTTGCCCTCAGCATCAAAGGCATTTCCTCCAGTGCCCTTTGGAGGGCAAAGACCTGACTGTGGTGACATTTCGAAAACGAATCCCAAATGGGTAAATAATGCCCTAAGTCCTCCCAAAATACAACTGTATTATGTTTTGTGTGAGTCTTCTAGTAACCAGAAATAAAGGAACATTTTGAACAGTGTTTTATTAATGTGTTTTAACAATGCCGTAGGTCAGAAAATGTGTTGTAACTAAACTAACCTTAACCCTGAGATGGGTTTTGGTTTAAAAATGGTCACACCTTACATTTCATTAGCCTTAAACCATTGTAATCACATAACCAAAGTTACAAGTCAGTAAGCACTTATGAAGCACTCAATGCAATGTCAGCAGTGCTATTATGTTCATTTCCTGAGTTGCCTTTATTTTGTTATGGTCTGACTCTTTCCACCAATATTCTGTGAAAGAAAATGTAATCCCCTGTTTCATATCCTTATTAAGGACCTTTGTTTTATCCTAGCTTTGATGTTGTTTTTAATAAATTTTCTACAATGTTTTCATTGGTTCTTTGTCAAAGTAAACCACTATCTATTATGCCTCTGTCTAAGAGAGGAGGAGGTTCACAGGCTCATCTTTTTAGATTAATATCATATTAGCTGTGATGCATAGCCTTGATAAGATTGCCACTTAAATTTCACTAATATTCAAGCTTTTTAATATTATTCACTTTCCAATGACTGTGTATGCAATTTAGGCCATCCATGATATAGGACAGATGAATACCTTCCTACCTCCTCTGGTCACATCTAGGTCAGTAGAACAGTTGTTTGAAGTTCTTCCTTTCCTTTATGGATGCTGATCTGTCAAACAAGTCGAGAGGTCCCTCTAAGCTAAGGCCTTGTAGAGAGTAATGAGCACTAATTCAGTCCTGTCAGTTTGAGCAGGAGAAGGGCCTCTGAGCAAAGCCAGGATAGCAGGGCCACACCCTGTAGACACTAGACTCGTGTCCGACTGTCATCTCCCTCCCATAGAGATGAGTAAACAGCCTGGTGACTCATATTACTAACCCACATAACACTCTGAACGCCCCAGTCAGGATAACATGTGAATGGAGCACTATGACATGTCACGTTGTCAGCATGACTAGCACGCCAGCATGTCAATAAGTTGTGGAGACCAAAAGTAACTGACAGGTAGGAGCAGGAATCATGAATTATCTTAATGTGAACATGATGCAAACAGTATGTATTTTGTTATAGTCATTTTAGGCATGAGGAGTGTATATTTCGAAGGTTGCTGTTTTTTTCTCAAATGTACAGTTATTTAAGACATAGATAGTTAGAGAGTTAAAGTGTTGGTTTAGGATTGCATGAAGCTTGGAAATACAAGTTTGGAGTCACTGCCTAGAGTCTTTGTCAGAGAATATAGTTGCATAATGTATATGTTGTCAGCCCAAACAGAACAAAGTTGCCAGGTATCAAGGTGGGAACCTCACCCTTTGACTTGGACACCAACTGCCAGCTTTGAAAAGTGGCATGATAAAGAGAAGTCTCTCTGTAACTCACCTTCATTTGAGACACCCATGAACCTTTCCCTATGTAGAGAAACGGGGACAGGGGTTGAGTAGAGAAACTGTCTGAGGCTTCGCTACAACCATTTCTCATGGCCAGAAATGCAGAGCCTCCTCCCAGCTGTCTGATGATGGTGAGATTTATGCACTGGTATAGGCAGAGGCCAGGCCAGTGTGCCAGGCCATGTGGATGTTTCCTTTTGCGCTGACAGTTGTGTGTGTGATAGTTGGCTTCCAGTGAAGTTTGACTCAGGGTATCTGGAAGCTGTCACAAGTGAAAGCTTGAAAAGGTCAGGATAGATCAGAGAAGATAAATGGTGAATTGGGAGGACAGCTGTTGGGGGGGAACACAAACGGTTCAACATGCTGGAGAGGGCCAGGGCTGATCCCCCCGTCCAGATACACACCAGAGCTGGGGTCCATCCTCCCTCATGTCTGCTTGTAGCCATGGAGATGGATAGAGACCATCCCCTCTGCTCTGAGGCTTCACTTCCCAACTCTGAGAAGGCCAGCCACCATTCATGGAGGGCAGCATAATACCCTAATCGAAGCAAATGATAAAAAATAGCCACAGGGTTTTTACAATGTCTCCTGTTTAATAAAGCTCGTTAACTGCGTTGCGGAAAACAAATGGGCAGAATTATCGGTATGGTTATTGGCAATGTGTCATTTCTGGTTAGAGCAGTAGGAAGTCACTCACTCTGGGTCCTGCCTTCGACCTCTCAGGAGGGAAACCACTAATGGTTTGTGAAGGCAGGGATCGAAGGCGCTCATAAAGGCCTGAAGGAGATGGGAAAGGAATATGTTATCTTAATCCTTTATAACCTCGATGCATGATGTGCTGTATAATACAGCCGCAGAGTATGAGCTCAGCATCGTGTTGCATTAGAGTAGCTGCTACCAGGTGGCTTTTTATGAGGCTTGTTGTTGTTGAGATCATCTTTAGAGGTTGGAGCTCAGACCAGAAAGCGCAACTTTCACCAGCTGCATTATCATATTTGTGAAAAAGTCCCCAAATAGGGCAATGTGTCATTTTCCAGTTTTTTTTACAAATTATGAAAGTGCATATTGTTAGCTTTCAAATTATGTGTAATTTAAATCGCTGAAAATGGTTGATTTTGTAAGATATGCTTATTTTAAAAGGCGGTTCAGGACCATGGCTGCAAGGACAAACAGACTGAAGAACAGCTTCTACCACAGGGCCGTCCAGGCCTTGAACACAGCAAAGACCTAGGTTCTGGGCCCTGGACAGTCTGGACGGATTGATGGCAGCTGCTGGACTGAAAAAATCAGGTGTAGTGCTGAGGCACAAATATGTACATTTCAAGCCTGCAAACTGCGACACTTTAAATAAATGTGCAATAACACTATGTGCAATATGACAACCCTAGTCGTCTATCTGTACAGTATAGTATAGTGGATAGTGTACATAGCCTTTATTTATGTAAACCAGCTCCTTCCCTTCTTGTGTTTTTTTTTTAAGTGTTTTTTTTTTTTTTTTTTCCTAACACCAGGGGAGCCACCCCTCCTAAATTTCGTTGTTTGGTACCTGTACTGTAGCAATGACAATAAAGACCATTCATTCATTCATTCATTCATTCATTCATTCATTCATTCATTCATTCATTCATTCATTCATTTTAATGTTGGTACACCTCAAACCAAATACTCACTCTGAATCAAAACAGACGTGTTTGCTACGATCGCGTTGGTAGCTAGCTAGCAGATAATAAGGAACATCGCCATGTATCACTAACCCAGTAGCCTGAAGCAGTACAGGACGCAATAGCCTACAGTTAATCCAATTGACAAATGATAAGTATTTAGTCATCCTAAAACTGTTGTTTGTTATATTGAGTGGGCTCTTCAACACTCTCGTAATAAAAGAAATCGCGAGGTTAATAATGGTCATTTGCGCGAGAATGGTGGCAGTGTGTTTTCTATGCCCCTGTGCTGTGCCTCTTCCGGTTAGGAACGCAACGGAGATCAAAGCTCAAAGCGGCATAATAGCGATATTTTTGTTGTTATGCTTGTTGTAAATAAAAGTTCTATGATGTGAATAATTTAAAAGTTTTTAAAAGTACACATGTTACAAGCATGATTAAATTCTTGATTTAATGCACGATGACCCATAGCTAGTACTGTCATTTAATTCATTTCATGTAATAATACATATTTTTGATGATGATGATGATGATGAAGAAGAAGAACATGATATTAAAAAACGTGATTTAAGAACATGACAATGATAGTGAATAGCCTATGATGCCGGTAATGTAAATGTCAAATCAAAAATATCCACAATGATGAAAGAAGCAACTGACATTGTATGACACGTATAAACACACTTCTTAGTGTCCCCCTGCGACCCCTGCTGGTATTGAAGAGCATTGAAGCCATGGAAAAAAAAGATGGCGGCTGATACTAACGCAATCACACACAAACACACACAAATACTGCAA
Source organism: Nansenia antarctica (assembly GCF_963989245.1). Lineage (NCBI taxonomy): Eukaryota > Metazoa > Chordata > Actinopteri > Argentiniformes > Microstomatidae > Nansenia > Nansenia antarctica. Next base: position 20,163,340 of record NC_137690.1, read on the forward strand.
AATAACTTTATACTAGCTAGATTTTGAAAATGTAAGGATACTGGGGGGTAGAACGCACATATCTAGGAAAGGTCATGAAAGGAGGGTCCTGAAATTTGATCGAGTACAAAGATTTCTTTTTACTCACAGGGGTCAAAAGTATTTATGCTTTGCGTCATTGACTGTCTTTTTGTAAATCATTGTCAACTATAACATGTAAAATGTATTTTTTGATAACAAAAGGATTAAAAAAATAAAATTAAAAAAGTCCATTAGAGGTGAGCAAATGTAATGCGTTGCTATCCGGTTGTTAAGCCTGACGTCAAACGTGACATTTTGCAATAGCCGGCCGCGCTAACCACAACACCAAAAGAGTTAACTCCCTTGGTGGAGCTGCTAACAGGGGAACGCGGGAACCTTATACAGGTTCTAGGTTAGGTGTCTCACTCTGGGGAGTGTAGTATTGCCATGCGGGGGAATTCCTTCCTTCCATGCGGGAGTCGAACCCCGATCTCCCGCATAACCACCGGCCGCGCTAACCACAACACCAAGAGAGATAAGGAGCTGCTAAAGGCCTATTTAAAGTTCTGCGTCGAATTTACGTGCTTACGTTCCCTACGTAAGGGCTCTCGCACTTTACACTTCTGCGTAGGCCGCGCTGCAATTACACCGCCACATCGTCGATATGCAGACCTTTTCACCAGACCATGTCACATTTTGGCTCCTTTCCTGTTACCTTAAAAATGATCAGCCTCTTACTGTTGTTTTATATCTGTAGTAGAATAAATGCTCTTGCAAGACATTGAGTCTGTGCATTACTTAGTCCACGTGGTAATAGCGTGGATTGGAAGAGTCATCAGCTTCCTTCCATGTGGCACTCCTCACCACCTCTGAGTACGTGAAAAGCAGCTTGTTCTACTCCCCTGTTATTGAGTCCTGACTGACAGCTGTCATGTCTACAGCACTTGAGACTGATATTTGTCAGAAACCATCTTTATGACAGACTCTATCTGAGGGCTTTTTTTGTGTGTCAGAAGGCTGCTGATGACTGGCCTATTACAACATAGAGGGAGACCTATACTCTATGCCAATACAACCAACCCTATATTACATCCTGTTAATTACAACCAAAGATGATTGTATCTTGTTTATATCAAGTTTGATGAATAATTCTGAAGGTTGAATTCTTAATATGTGACTTTTTAATAATTTACTGTACATTTCCTAAATAATATATGCGTATAATGGTGCATATGCGCAGTTACATTTGTTGTTTTCATTTAAGACTACAAGATGAAATCAGAGTAGTAACTGCATTCTTTGCTCTCATTGCCCCGTAGTAAACCTCTCCTTTTATGGTTCATACTTTACTATCTCTCTAAAAGTCTGTGCCTCTCGCCACTTTTCAAATGCACTTTATGATTAATGTAATCCATCATTCATGTCCATCTACACAGCAGTAGAAGAGCATGCTGGGAGTGGGCCTCTAATGTTACTGTAGCCTGGTACCGTTGCCTTTACAACCCAATCAGCTGGCCCTGCACTCCCTCCCTCATCAATGCTCCCTCCATAATATATGATAGAGCCATGATTTATAGTCCATGCTCAGAATTAAACAGCATAAATTACTCTTATTTACTCTGCAGGTGATAAAGATCCCGTCAAATAATGTCACTTGAGCATAATTTTTATAGAACAAATGAAAATTGTTATCAGGGAAAAGCAGGTCAAGTTCATCAATTAAAAGTCCTCTTTTTTTCTCCCTCCGTAAATGGTCCAGTATAGGGAAAGTGCTATTTAAAATGATTGATTTGATTATTTCTTCATTTATTAAAGTATGTGACGTTCCAGCACAAGTAATCAGGACTACAAGCACTGACTCAGCATATATGTCTAACCCTGGCACATACAGTAAGACTTCAAATTCAACTGCTCAAAGTTTCCTATTCAAATGCACGCCAAATGCAATGTACTTGGGCACTTCTGTGAATTAAGATGAGGGTATGTAACCTGAACAGGGCTTCGAAAACAATGTTGCTTACCTAATAAGGGGTAGTGGTGGTCTAGTGGATAGTGAGTTGGACTTGTGATCGGAAGGTTGTGAGTTCAAATCCCGCCTGAAGCCACACCACTACTAGTGTGCCCTTGGGTAAGGCACTTAGCCCTCAGTTACTCCAGGGGGAATGTCCCTGTAATTCGTAATTGTAAGTCGCTTTGGATAAAAGCGTCTGCTAAATGGCAAAATTAATTTAATTAATTAAAATTAATAACATGCATGCATAAGATATTGAATTGCATGCAGATCTCAAATCAGAATATGTCGATAACAGACACATTACTTTATAGTTATGTTCAATCTTCAATCAATATTGACAACAATTGACATGTTTTTTAAATATATTGATACAATATTATCCCCTAAATATACCCTTCAGTCCCATTTGTGAGTAGTCTGGGTGACAGTTGGTAGAGTTGGTAGAAGTTGGTAGAATTGGTAGAATTAGCCTTAACCTAAGAGGTACCTAATGATTGTTTTAACACGGTTTTTCCACTCAGACTTGAACGTATCCAACACTCACAACTTCAGTAATTCATATCAATCGTCAAGGTGGTCACATTTCTATCATTGTCAGGAAATGAATATAATGAATAATGTATAGAGGGAATTGAATTGAGTTGAATTAATGTCATTGACCGCAATCCCTCTTACAACGTTCGCTATAATTTACCCAATTTCATGTGTATGTTCAGTGTCATTTACCATTCATAATGCAGTTTCACATATAGATCAAGTCGTACTTCTTACAGATCATGCTAAAAATAAAGACTGATTCTGACCATCGCTTCCTTGCTGTTGAATGTCCCAGTAGGATCTAGAGAAGAAAGAGTTAAAATCTATAATCCTTGGAGCATCCATGGAAAAAGAATGAGGTTCAAGGAACATTTTAAAGATAATAAAAAAAAAGGTTAGAGAGAATGGGAGAATATGGGAAAGAATAGAAGTTGAATATATATTTCACATGATAAGAGAAAGATGAAGCGCAGGAAAAAAGATTCTATTACAGCTGCGACAGTTACAAAACTGCTGCTGTGTGAAGTAGCCTCTGTTGAAAAGATTGATGCAATAAGGACTGACCTTGGCTTGGAGCAGGAGTCGGTGATGTATGTATGAGCATCTCCCTGCTAAATGGACCCAGATTTGTAGCACTAATATACATGGAAGCCCAGTACCAAACTCACCATAGCTATAAATCAACAGCCACTTTGGGTGTCATTTCTGGTTTATATTCTAGTATTGTTCTATTGCTTTTAATTCATGTCACTATCGTCGGTTCATCTAGACCAGTTTTATATGATTTTGCTGTGGAGATATTGTACTGCACCACACAGACAACTCCAATCAGATTAACTCTATAAGTTAATAGCATGGAAAAAACATATTTTAGCCAAATTTGGTATCCTACAGTAGATGGCTGCAACAAGGGAAACAGGTTGTCTGTTCAATAGAATATTATTCTACCTTGAATTTTCTATATGTTTTGCCTGATTTGAATCATACCATGACCATGTCAAAACCAACCTTTTAAAATGGATTTAGAGAAATGTCTAAACCATTGCAATACGTTGATCCATTTATTGAAGCTATTGGTCTTTCTTGCATATCTCTGTTTTAGGCTAGAGTTACAAAGAGTGTACTGTATGCTTTTCTAAATGCCATTTTCACACAATTTCTGGAATCACCTATTGTAATATGGATGCCTGCTCTGGGTCATGTACAATTACAAAAAAAAGAATAAATAAACTAATAGAAAACGAATATTACACATGACACAGTCACCTTCATAAAGCTTCAGTTATACAGTACTGCAAGTGAGATTGTTCTCGTCTGTGTTGCCCTTGCTGTGTCAGGAAACTAGGGAGGGGCTTTGGGTATGGATAGGAGATGGGAGGTAAACAAGGTTAGTTTTTACATGTTGATACATGCCCCCTGTTTTAATTCATTCAATTCTGCTAAAGGTGAAGGATGTTTGTGGAAATGGGACCAAGCAAGTACACTCTGCTTTATCTCTGGTGTTGTACTGTACGCCTTTACATTGCATCTCGTCTGACACTGTTGATAGCCTTTACAGTAATAGGGTCCAGAAAGATATTGTCAAATGATGAACAAGATAAAAACTAATGGTTTCAATAACTTAATAATCAATGGATGCCTACAATCAAGAGTTACCCCACTTTTATATGAGAACAAAGGTCTCCCATGCTTGAATCCATGTTCACTCAAGTGGAATAGATTCTCCCAGTCTTTAAGCCCCAGGCTCCTAATACCAAAGGAAGGATGCTGCTAGTAATTGTCCCTCCTATTCTAATACCCCTAACTGAGGCACTCCAAATGAAACATTTCACTCTATTGCATATTTCATAAGAGATGGATTGGTTCATACATCTTCAGGGGCTGACACCTGAAGTGAACCCTCCCTGTTCTGACATTTGTAATGTAATAACACTGAACACCTGGTTAAATCTACTGCTAACCACCGGTGATCCCTATAAAAGTGATGGTTTGCTCTGACTGAACCTCTACAGTGTAGGCTATATGCAAGTATGAAATAGAGCCATATTTTAGATAGTATGGAGAATTCACTACCCATTGTACATACATATGTACATGCATATATACATGCATATTGTAGGCCATAAGATATGACAGAAACCACCAGTAGAATCGGGTGGCCGCATGTTCCATACTGTTAATAAAGTCAATTCTTTCTTTCTCTCTAAAGCAAAATTCCTCCACAAGCACCCCTATCACCCACCCATGTGGATCTATAGGGAGAGATGGTGGAGATGGACTATGTGACTGACCATAGGGCCATTGCCAAACTGGATTAGACAGAGATCCACCTCAATTAATCTTGACCTCAGCTGCACATAATTATGTCCATAAGGCAGAGAGGAGCTTAGGTAGAATACTTACTTTTCATGTTCCAACGTCTTACGTTTCATGTTCCAAATTCCCAGTATAAGTCTAAATAGGTCTCCAGCCTTGAGTGAACTGTAAATTAGAATGGACAACCATAGTACATCATAGCATGTGCAGAAAAAGTGAAGTAATTCAAACAGTAAGATTGTTGTCATTAATATTTGCCAATGAAACATTACCATCCAAGCAATGTAGAACATGCCTTCCACTAAGCATCACACTTCATACCATTGAGAGTATTCACTTTATTTCTATTCCTTTTGTCCTTGTAAAGCTGTGAAATGCATTGACACAGAGGTCAAAAAAGGTCATCTTTGTTTCTTTTAAATCCCTCTTCCAGTGCTACATTGTGCCTTAAATCGTGTACATCACTTTAAACCTAAAATCATCCCCTGGCGCCAGTAATAAAGCCCAGATAAGTCCCCTTTCATCCCTGTGCCGCTTCAATTTTAGCGTGCCACCGAAATTATTTAATCAGTGTTACAGTCTCCCATTCACAGTGTATTACCAATTCTGTCTGTGATCTTTATCAGTGCAGTGATGTATGTATGAGGCAGATGTTCCAGGAGGGGGGAGGAATCAGAGCCCATGAATGAATGAATTATTGGAGCCTGGAATGGGAGCTATAGATATGGAATTTTGAGCCCTGTAATATGTTTGCTTTCTATCCCTTATCTCGCCAGACAAAAATACCTTATCTTGGACTGCTTGGAACTGCACGAATGTGGTGGAGCCACTCCAGATCATTCTCGTATTCAATTTCTTTGTGTGTTATTGTTGTTGTTGTTTTATTATTGTTGTGTCCAGAAACAAATGACTTGTGATGTGCATTTACTGTAGGCTGCAATGAAACAACATGGATATATCTCATGTTAATTAGGTACCATTGGTACAATGTTGGAGCAGTACACACAATGCAATATGCATAGTTTGAGGTCAATACGATATGGTTTTGGGCCAATACAATACACTCTATGTCTATCTATCTCTTTCTTTTTTCTCTCTCTCTCTCTTTGTCTCTCTCACACACACACACACACACACACACACACACACACAGACACACTTATTCTGTACAATAGCAGCATCTACAGTGACACCATGGCCAATAGTAAAGGCAGGCGGACATTGGCAGGTATAGATGTCAAGTGTTTCCCTCCTCCATGCTGCTTGATCTGGTAATTCCCTATGAGCGTGTGGAGAGGGCAGGGCCACAACGCATACAGTACAGTACACAGCTGCAAGCCTGGAATTACAGGACAACGTTGGATAATGAGGCTGGACGGGGAGGAATCATCACTTCACATCACAATAATGTTATCCTTCTCTCTACTCCCCCAGCATCTTCTATGACGGTGTGACATTTCCATTTTACTTGAGTTTAATCTCGGTCCTCTAAATAAAACCACCGCCCGCAGGCCCTCCCAAATCTGACCGAGGCCTATTTTAATCACATGGAATTAAATAACTGCAGTTTACCACTGCACTGGTTCTGACAGCAGCCTTGACAAGTGGATTGCACAGCAAACCCCCCCAGTCAAATAAAGAGTAAAAAACTATACATATAGAGACTGAGGAGGAGGACGATACCGAAACGAAGAGAACAAAATACTGATTAAAAATAATGGTTACGGTTTTATTCTGGAATCATTTGACCTTTTGGCTTTTACCTATAGTGGATTCTATTGGTATGAATATATCTGATAGTCATTCTATATTGATGATGCATGTGTCACATAATCATTTCTTTCCATTGACAATTTGTAGATTTGATGTTACATTTGCAGGACACAATATATTCCAATAACTTTCTCTTTTTCCTCCTCCTCTTCGCTGTCTATTGTAATAGTATTGCTCCCTGCAACCCAGATCTCCTACAAGATCTCATTCCTTTGTTGCACTGGGGCTGAACACTATGTTAACCTAGTAATTGGCACTGGGCCTTCCCCATTATACGGCCTTCTATTGAGCCGTTCTACATGACTAGTTAAAGAAGATGGCATGAAGATTAATGAAGGCCAGCTAATACAGGAGGGGGGTACCTCTCCAACACTTCCACTGAGGAGATATCAGAGACCAACAACAGCCTGCTTGCCTCTCCGCCCTTTTTCTTTACCTTTTTTATATTGCCTGCTTTAACCTGTGAACTCTGGACCTTCCACTTCTGTTGCAAGCCGCCACGGCGTCCTGGCTTTGATTGATGTCACTACAGCAGTCAGTCTTTTCCCTTTGAATTGAAGGGGGTTACTGCTCCAAAATAGATTTTCCAGCACAATTCACGCTGGCTGCCAGTAGATAGAATGGCAGGGCAGTCCTTTATGCAGTTTCATTTAAAACCAAGAGGTAGCTGACGTGTTCATTCACTGTTGGCAGTGCTCCTTTGAATGGGGTCTACCCTCTATATTCCCTTTTATATTGTCTAGGTGGGTTTTATTGCAGATCTCATATCACCAAAGAGGTTGAATTGATAAAGCAAAAAAAGAAAATCTAACCTCACATTGTAAACTTAGATTGTGTTCACCGTTCCTGTGAGAATAATTGGTAATACCAACATACAATATGTTGATACCTGTTCTCAATTGAAAATACATATAAACCAGCATTAAAGGGGTGCTTAGTGGCGTAGCACACTAATCCACATACCATAATATGATTGCAAGGTCCCTGGTTCGATTCCGACCCTCGACATCTTGCATGTCATCCCTCCTCTCTCACCCTTCCTTCCCGTCAATCTCTACTGTCTCTATCTCAATTTTTAAACAGCATTAAAAACAAACATCTAGCTCATAACTACACGTCTTCGTTCATTGTGCAGTTTACAAATGTGCTGTTGTCACAAACCTTTATATTGAGAGGTAAATGCGATACTTTAATGCACTTTATCTGCTGCAATGCTGAAGATTTGAGATGTTGAGTGCAGCGTGTTCTTGGGGCGCTCTTGTAATCAGATAAATTAGCTAAAGCTATCAAAATATTGCAATAACATTCAGCGCTGCTATAAACCTGAGTGCTGCAACTGTGGTAGGGAGCTTTATGACAGACGTCAGTTGAGCTTTGTGATTTATTTGTGCATCCCTGTCCTATCGATCTGCTCTAAGGAGGCCTCACTCTGCCTCTCTGGAGGGACCCCCTAGGCCACATTCTCAACAGCACACACTGGCCAAAAACCAACACACTCATAAGGACCTGGACCCTGGTGTGTGTGTGTGTGTGTGTGTGTGTGTGTGTGTGTGTGTGTGTGTGTGTGTGTGTGTGTGTGTGCGTGCGTGCGTGTGAGTAAGCGTGTGTGCGTGATTGTGCATCTGTGCATGCATGTGTGTGTATGTGCGCATGCACACGCGTTTGTGTGTGTGCATGTGTGTGCGTGTGCAAGTGTGTCGATGTCCCTATGTATGTGTGTGTTTGTGTAACATTAGTACATCAGGAAAGAACGCAGCTAATGAAATTAAATAGAAAGCATGTGTGGCTACGAAAGTGACCCGTATTCCGTTTGTGCATGTAATCAATATTACAGCTTGGCCTCTCTGGGTTGTTACTTTAATCAGGAACAAGCTCTACCCCTCTTAATCGCTTAGTCCCAAGATGAATGTTTCACAAATTTAGCTGAACATATGCTTTGATGTAACCATTTGATATAGTGTTAGCATATGATTGGTGGATGTGATCTTTTTCCATTTGTTCCAAGAATCTTTAGAATTTGGATGGCAAATTATATTAATTATTCTTAGGGGTTGAATCGCTTTTTCAAAGATTTTTTCTTTTTGGTGCAAAGACACCTTTTTGCCTTTTAATCATAAATGAAAAGTATGACACATAAGGGCACACAATCATATGGTGCATATTGCCTCATCCTTTTAACAAATATGTTTCATAGCCCTATTAAAAGGGGTCTTCATCCGTCCTGTCAAAAGGCAGCCTAGCGGGGTTTTTTAGTTTAATTACACTATCCAATTAAAAAAAAACTCTCTGCCGCATTCTGATTCGCCTCTCCTTGGGTTTGAGTGGATATGACATTTACAAGGCTCGCCTTTCAAGCAGACAATGGTGTGATTGATGAGGTGCAGACGCTATGAAGGAGGCGATTGCCATGTGGAAGCAGTGCTTAGTGCACTTTGATTTATTTATCATCTGTTTCTAAAACAAGGCTGCCTGTTCCCAGCCCGCAGTGCTAGGTGATGGTGGAGAGGTGTGCTTTAGCCTTGGCGCTCAGGGTGTGGAGTTTAAATAGCAGCTTGTACAGAGGTTACAACATGTAGGCTATATTACTACTTGATGTCATGAATACTAGCGTTGGGATAGTACCTGCAGAGGTGTTACTGCTGTATATTAAATTGGGCTTACATTCATTTTGCATTAGTGTTGTGTCCAGTGGATGTTTTCATAATTGACATTGACTGGCTGTGGTCTACCAGCAGGGGCCTCTCGTTAGCTGACTCTGGCTGTTCTGTTTGTTCAGAGAGTGATTAATTCACACTGTACACAGAAATGGGGGATTGAAACTGATTCAACCATCATGGAAAATAGTTTTAAGCTGAGCATACTGTACCAAAATAAAATGGTGAACAAAAAGGCCTCTGTAATTAAGTTTTTTAATGAGCATTATAACAAATACATACAAAAATATGATTGATGTTAATGAAGGTCTACACCATGTTTCCTCTACACAGGCATAAACATTCATGCAGTAAATACCAAATGGTCATTATCAATTCAAATAGCGTGTTTTGTATATTGCTTTTGTGCATCATTGGTTCTTTCTAACATGGGTTCATGGTTTCGTACTCTCCTCTAAAAGCTACTTTTCAAACATCTTGATTGGAACATCTTGAGAAGCGCAGCTGCATTGAGACCCAGTGAGGCGTGTGGGCCCTCGCTGCACTACCGACACACGCCTCATCAGAACCCACTGATGAACTTAGCCTCTGACATCTTTCTTGTCTTAGCGTTTGTACAGCACCATCTCAAAGTTATTTTAATCAATCACACACAAAGTACCACAGAACGTGAAGTTGTTTCAGGTAAAATTCCTCTGTTTCTGTGAATAAATAATTGACTCATCCTCCATCAAATGTTCTTAGACGTATGAGTTCTCCTGGTCAAAGTCAGCTAACCAAGGGTAGCAGTGATGGGTGGCACTGATAACTCAGTGAGAAGATGATGCTCAGCCCTTAGAGAGAAAGAAGGGGTGAGCAACCTTTGTTGTTTAAGCGTTGCCTCCCTGGCTGCCTCCCCCATGCTGAGAATGAAGGGGGGAGTCGGGAGACAGATGCTTAACGACTCCCCCGAGGCCCTGGCTCTGGCCCTTATCTCATCCCCAGTTTGTGCAGGTTGCTATAGAAACTGACCTGAACACTTGAAAGGATGAGCAACACTGCATTAGCCTACAAGCTATTATCTGAATTTAGTGAACACTGCCATCATTTGAAAACACTCAATGTTGAGAGGGATATTATGCATTTCAAAGGATATCAATGTGCTACATATCAACCCTTGGACATGAACTCCAATTAATGTAAGAGTATCTATTTGTTGGTAAGTTATTTCCCCATTATATGAGAACCAGTGGATAGACACATACTCTTCATGTCAAAACCAAGAGTAAATGGCTGCACTGAAGCTTTTCCAGCAAGTGTTGATCAGACAGGTGTTTTGACATCTCCCTCTTCCCCCCTAACAGTAACATCTGGCAAGGCTGCCAGGGGTTTAACTGTAACATTACTTAGCAGGCTGCCAGTAACCTACACACAACACACAAACACACAGGGACATGCATACAAAGTAAAGATCCTACACAAGCATGTGTTCTAACAGTGATGTTTATCCACCATGGAGATTAGAACCCAAATGAAGACTTTAAATGGGGTTAAATGTATGCATGATAAAATGAAAGGAAGCAGTGTACTTTGCATCCACTTGACTTGCAGTGAATAGAGCAATATTATTCAAAAACAATGTTGCAAAAATGACAGGATGCCAATCATAACAGATCCTCCTAATAGTTAATGACAACCAAGCTTGCACTAATCACAACTGACTTTGTACAATATATGTCATGGAATACATTTACAACTTATGTCACAATTTTACAGGCAGTGTTTAACAGGCAGGCAGATAATGGTGGTAAGAGGGAAATAGATAGCGTCTATTGGCCTGAAAATGTGTGAAACAATGATTTAACAGCCCTCTGGCAATGTAAGCGTTAACAGACATTAAGTAACATTTACCATTTTGAGAGTGACAAAAAGGATGCTTACTTTTATTACGTCAAGAGGACAAATTCATGTAGCAATTGTGATGAACAATTACTTAAATAATTGGGCTTTCAATGAAAAGATTGATTGTATAAAAGCTGTTTTCTGTTGAAAATCCATTAGGGGAAAGCATTTTTCTGCACTCTTGACATATTGTGTTTTTATTAATTTCTACTCCCAAAGATGCATGATTCTTGGGTTCTTTGCTGCTTGGTCTTTGCCCTCTATGAAAAACTGTACAGCGATGGAAAAAGCTATCGGAGTAGCACTTAAATTCGGAAACTGATTACAGTCCATTTGAAAAACATTGTAATTTTGTACTCAGGTCTTCTTCATTCCCTATTTGTCCTATTCTAAAGTACCTAACCTAGTGGCTGTGGGAAGACTGCAATGTGTTTAAACTAGAGGTACAACCTATAATACATGACGCTGGGTTGCAGCCCACTATAAGGCGTTGGCTCTTCCTGCATCCTTGTGTGGCAGCAGCATGGTCTCTTCTTTACATTCTCCAGGCTTAATTAGCACCTACTCTCTATAGTCTCTTCACACCGGGAGGATGGAAGAGGACTGGGAGGAGAGTGAAGGTTATCTCACAGGCAAGCTGCTCAGATGCTGCAGGCTCATTCACAGACTATACCTGCAGGCAGCGCAGGACCAAACGGTCATGCTCTGTCATCCTAAACCAGTTTTTTTTTTCTTCTTTTTGTTCACAAATTCCAAAATATTTCACCCCAACTAGACTTCCTCCCTGTTTGGGGATATGGGAGGGGATCTACCCTTGTGTACCACGTAGATAGGGTAAGTACCCAGATGATTGATTCAGCATCTCCGACATTGTGATGAGGGGTTGCAGGGTTGAAAGTTATTAAAAACGTATCGAGCTGCCTTGATGATGAGGCGTCTCCCTGAACACAGCTGATGCGAGAGGCCTGTCGCCATCTTGAGTCCCCCTTCTGTTGTGTTGAAGGGACAGGGCCGCTGCCATCTGCTTCCCATCCTCCCCACCCTTGGCCATGGACTGTGATGCCCCCTCATCCAGCAGGCTCATGTTGTCTTTCTCTTCTCCTTGTAGGTCATGCAATATTCAGGCACGTATCTCAGCCATCGTGACGATGGGCCTTTCCCCTTTTGAATGTGATGCTGCCTTTGTCAATGAGATAGGACTGAAGGTGAGTAATGAGGAGATTGGAGATGGCTGCTATATCTTCACAATGGGAAACACACCTCTATGAGACGGTCATCATGCATTTCTACGCTTATGAACATTTATGAACGTAAAATATATTGTACACAAAATACATCCATTGGACTTTTTTTTTTGCGTGCAATATCTAAATGTGCCTCAATTATGATTCGAAATTGAGATTGACAAAACAGTGAGGTTAACTGCTGAATGCTGTGTTTGTGTGGTGTGTTCATCTGTGAGGAGAGGCAGGTGTGTTCCATGAAAAGGGCTTTTATTTCTGTACCCTACATCTGGAGTACCATTTCAATCAGCCAGGTCCCCCCTCCCCCCTCCCCCCTTCCCTCCTCTGTGGAGGGACCAGTAGCTGTGCCCCAGGGCAGTCTGGTCCTCCTGTGACTGACACCCTCTGCCACTGCCCCCCGCCATGATGCTTCACACACAACCTGGGGGGCCCATGTAGAATTAGCTTTAAAAGTAGGCCACGGATAATTGTCTGGACAGGGAAGTGTATCAGCACTTTGTCATGTTCAAGTTTCTGCCACTCAACCTATGCCTAATCCTGAGGACTACCCCCCACCACCATTGAAAAGGAGCATGTCTGCTTATTAGTCTTGTTTCTCTCCATTGGTATATGTTCATGTAGTTCTCTGTCCAAACCCTTTGAACAGAAAGAACATTTATTCAAGTTGAAAAAAGCAGAGAAAAGAAGCGTGTTTGATTAATCGTTCTTCTGTGCTGGCTTTACTATATTAATAACCAGGAGTATTAAGAAGGTCAGGAATGGCCTGGTAAACATTACAATTTCATAGGACTACTACACACATCTGACAGTAAAAAAGACAGTAAGCATACACACACAGGCTCACACATGGGCATGCATATAAATTACTCACGTGGCATTACACAAACCAAATCTGAAAAGTGTGCTGGGATATCATTAATAATAAAGCGGCAGGGTCCCATTTATTAGAATAGTGAAAAGTCATGTTTTCTCTGATGTGGCCTATTTAAAAGTGTGTCTGTGGGAATAGAGAGGCGCTCCACGCTTGTGTCTGAGCAGGTCTTACAGCTCCCTACTGGGAGGAGGGACGGCTCGCTAGCAGCTGAACACATACAGTACAATCCTGCTTCTGGTGGGACAGAGTGCAGGGGAAAAGAGCGGAGGGAATAATTTGGCTGAAGCTTAGCATAAGCTAGATTTCCGTGTCTCCACTCTCCCTATCATGTGAAGATCAAGGATTTTATTAGCCATGAAAATGTTCCGTATATTTTTATGCCTTAAGCTATAAAATGTAATGAAAGGGGAACACCCCACGGTGCATAAAAATTGTTAAGATTTGAGCGCTGCAGTATAGAACCCAGCTGATACAAGGCCAAAGGGTTCATTTTTATCTTTTGATTCTCACATTAACCTTCCATTAAAAATTATCTATGTTATCATCACCTCAGATTTAAGCTAATAAATTCCAGCTTTATGAGCCGTCTTGGAGGAGAATTATCATGATGTTATAGTTTAAGTAACATATGTTCCAATTTAGTGACATCTACTGGATTTGACGCGGCATCAGCCATCCATTCACATCATCATCATTTCATGGCACTAAATTCCCTGCAATAAGTCGCCCATGGATTTTGGTGATCAAGCAGCACATGGAGCTGGAAATGAACTGCCTGCAGCGTTGGGAACAAGAGACATCCAAATCTCCATGTCTCCAAAACCCGATGCTCAGTGTGGCTCTGCGTTTACTTTATGAACAGAACAACCAGGCTATCATTATTGTTCTTATTGTTATCATTATCATTCTAATTATTATTATTAGTAGTAGTAGTAATAGTAGTAGTAGTAGTAGTAGTAGTAGTAGTAGTAGTAGTAGTAGTAGTAGTAGTAGTAGTAGTAGTAGTAGTAGTAGTAGTAGTAGTAGTAGTAGTAGTAGTAGTAGTAGTAGTAGTAGTAGTAGTAGTATTACTAATATTATTATTCTGATTATTATTGTTGTTGTTATTATCATCAGCAGCAGCAGTGCAAGGTGCTGTAAGCTTATTCACTGACACAAAGAATGTTGTGAAGGCAGCTGGCTACATGGTAACATATCTGCCACAGGATGTAGCCCCAGGTTGCACAGCAGTCTTAGTGCTAAAGTGTTCCAATGGGATCAGTATACTGGAACACATCAACGCTACAATAAGATAGTTCAGGCCTGCTCTCTGCACTGCATCGCTAGGAGTGGATGAAGCAACAGTTTATCAAGTGAGTCTGTGGTGGTACAAATGTGGACAAATCACTGTGCCGTAGACTCCAACTACCAATTTCCAGACTGTATTCACTCCAGGGAACCAATGCACCTACTCTGCTGTTGAAACACATTGTTTAACCATTGAGTCACTCACTTCAGTGGTCTTGATTCCTTTCACATATAATAACTCTGTATGAATGTACTTCAAATGCTTCAGGTTTCAGTGTATAAATTCAGTGAGTTTGTAGCCTGTCAGTGTATTTCCCATGGTGACAAGGCACTGTACTAGTAGGTTGACAGTGTGTGGGCAGATATTTTATATTCCAAAGAAATGGTAACTTCGGCCAACGTATTGAGGGATTAGCTATAATGTTACATGACTGTGCATTGATGTTTGATTTATAACTTCAGCCAAATAATGCGATATTTCCTGAGATCATTGGAGAGGGTTTGAAGTCTCTGTGGTGTTTATTGGCAGATTTACCTTAGCGGAGGTCTGCAAATCCAACTGTAAATCCAATTTTCAAAGGTTAATGCTATAGAGAATTCCAGGTCATAGGGATTTTTATTTCTAAGTTTTCTTCCTGACAGTAGATAATAAAGAAGTCAGTTCTTGATGAGAATGTCTTGCTCATTTAAAGTGTGTTACTACACACCCACGTACAGTATGTCTTCTCACATGCTGAAGTGAGAAAAAGGTTGATCAACCTGATGGAAATAGATGTGTCAAAATTTAAACCGCGTGTATAGGTAATTGAGAAAAGTCACGTAATAAGGCTTTGTCCATGACATTGTCTGTATATAGCAACTATGTTCATCTAGTTTGCCAGTTTGTCAATGTCTTTATATTTACAACCGCCAAAGCTTTAGTTAAAACTCTACACCTTTGTCACAAATCATTTATAAATGTCCTTCACAATATTCTGAAGAAAAGGAATTAGAGGCCATTAATGTTGAAGGCTCACAAAGAAAGGGATAGTTGGACACTCAAGTCTGTTTTGTGCCATCCTTGTAAGGGTGTGAGGTTTAGAGAAGGAAGGGGGTTGGTGGGAGGGGGAGGGGGAAGAGAGCAGGACGGAAATGAACCCTTTCTGGACAGCTGCTGCAATAACTTGAATAGATGTCGTCCCCAGTGCAATTAAACCCACCCTGATTACGCCTCTCTGGCTATCGATTGGAAACTTTCACTTAATAACCACTACCATGGTCTCTTATCTTAACCCCAAGGTCCAGCCTTCAAGAACTGGCTTGCCAGAGATTTATGTCCAATGCCTTAGTGACTCCTCGGGGAGTTTGTGTCATTTCTTTATTCCAAAGTGTGGAGAGGTCTGCTGGCTGCTTGTTACACCACATTATTAAAGATGCCACCTCTTTAGTTGCTGGGGCACATTGCCAATGCCGTCTTTTTGTGAGTTGACTTGAAAGTGCAAAATGTCAAGATTGGCCTAGAGATGTCAGTACAGACCTCAAGTGCCCTTCCAAACGTCCTGTCACTATCATTTGTTGGACCTCAGGCGACTGTATGTGACAACATATCTGGAATTTTATCATAAAAGGTTACAGCCCATATGGTTTTACTTTCCATAGTACTCCATAATCCAAAACTCAATGGAATCAAGGCTATTGATTCTTGTTTTAAATGAGTAAACAGTGTAGAATTTAGCGCAAAAAAAAATAATAGTTGTAAATTAATGAATTCATGTGGATTAAACAGGTCACATGCTGCCTTTGAAGCATGCATTGTCTTCCTTAATAACAATAGGTGCGTCATTTGGCTTATAAGATCAGAGAGTCACAACGCGTGAAAATGTTTCCTGGGACAGCTTCTGTTTGCTCCAAAAGCAACATTGCCTTGTGTAAGAAATTCACCCTTCACAGCTCGCGCCTCCCAATCATACACCTGTTTGGTTCAGTGTGCCAGTCTCCCTCACTCGCTCCCTGCTCAGCCATGTGAACAGAGCGCAGGTTGTCCACAGCACTGCCCTCGGGCCCCGCAATGTGTTCACAGCCCGGCTGGGAGAGAGAGGGGGTGGAGGGGGTAGGTGGGGGTATAGAGGGATATAGGGATGGTGGGAGAATTAGATAAATAATGCTGTGGCCTTTCTCTGGGTGAGTAAGAGAGGGGAAGAGCAGAGTTTGAATGTGGCAGACGTGGTGCCCTTTAATTTTCAGGAGCTTAGGGCTCATGCCCTTTGTGGTAAATACAAAGCTTATACTGGATGATAATGTTCACTGGGAAGAACTGCTGAAACACACTCTTTATATGATCAAAGAAGGAGAACCTTAATCTGCTAAAGCTTTGGGGGACTTACGTATGGAGACTCAAAACATAGCCTCATTTGCATACATTAGTTACACTCTTTCATTTCCTTTTAACACTTGAAAACACCTGAATCAAAGCCTAGTTATTATGTTCCTCAGCAGGTCCCTCATCAGGTATGGACTCAAATTAGAAATTATTGCTGTATCCTTTATTTGAAAATCAATTATAACATAAAAAATCAGCAAAATCCTATTTGTCTAACCCATCTATTGTTGCCTCCTCAACCAGTATGCAAAGCATCAAACTGTGAGTTAATGTGTGGCACTGCTAGGACGGAGCATTCTAGTGATTTATCAAAATAACATAAACAATGAGCATACCTAACAGCTTTATGGCAAATACACGGCATTGATAATGTTAACTTCTTCCTTATAGACATACACAAAAGAGGGTTATGGTCTTAGCTATGGCATACTGACAGTCTTCTATTCTCTTTAGCTGTACTTTCTGGTTTTCCTGTGAATGGGGATTATTTTCTTTAAGGGATGATTTTAAGGCAACTGCTGCATTTTTCAAAGGGCTGGTCAGACAGAGAGAGACAATAGCTAATGAGTAGGAGATCCCTGTTGGGCCCACGCTCCAGACAATGCAACAACATCTGTGCTGCTGAGTGCTGTTGTGTGCCGTCGCGGCCGTCCCTAGAGTGGGATGACAGGGGGCGGGGGGGGGAGGGGGTGGGGGGGCCTGAGGGGGGTATCTTTGCTTGTCCTGAGCCTACAAACACCCCTCTCTCCCCCCAACCCTCCCATCATCACCCATCTGAACAGGTACTTGACACATGGAGGGGATGGGTGGGTCAAATCCATAAAGTATTTCCCACCAAGGTCACTACACTTGCTCAAAACTGAAATCCCAGAAAATAAGCATTTAAAATGTCAAGAGCTTTGAATTAGCACTCAGAGGCAGAGGGAGTGAGAGAGAGAGAGAGAGAGACAGAGAGGGAGTGAGAGAGAGAGAGACAGAGAGAGAGAGAGAGAGAGAGAGAGAGAGAGAGAGAGAGGGAGAGAGAGAGAGAGAGAGAGAGACAGAGAGAGAGAGAGAGAGAGAGAGGGAGTGAGAGAGAGAGAGAGAGAGAGAGAGAGAGAGAGAGAGAGAGAGAGAGAGAGAGAGAGGGAGAGAGAGAGAAAGAGATAGAGATTACTTTCCCAGGGAGGGGGGAAACCAGGTGTGGACCTCCCTTTTTGTTGGGTGTCCTCCAGGGGAGGGTTAGCACAAGACTACTGTTGGATGGATGCCTCCCCATTGGAAATATCTGGAAGGTGCACGTGATTCAACAGAGACTGAGAAGTCACATCGCAATGAAGATGTCTACCTCTTTCACATTCGCAGATTTAGGAATTTTGAGTAGTTGAGTAGCCATCAATCAATGGGAGATTCCCATATATGGTAGTGACTTCTGAAGTCAAACTTTTAGGACATATACGTAGCTCACGTGTACAAGATGTACAAAGGAATGTAAAACACAGAGACACACGAGCACACAGACACACACACATAGGCGGTGGTGACCCATCCGGAGGACAAGGTGTACCTGGTAATTAAAATGCAATCTCTGCTGCTGTGCCCCCTGGAGTGGCGGTGGCAGCGGACTCACCCAGGAGCCTGAGGGCGAGAGGTGCCACCTGCACTGCCACACCACCTGCGCCCACCGCCTCCCTTCATTAAGCCGGGTATTTATACTACCGCCTGCCCCCCCCCCAACAGCCCTGGTCTTCATGGGCCCTGGTAAGGCAGCGCTTTATTAGAATTAATGTGGCACTTCAGAGGAGAGTGTCAGTGTGGCTCGTACCGGGGTGCCAGGAGAAAGAGTCCCTAGCCCTCCTCTGTCACATCGAATAAAGGCGCCAAGGCAAGCCGAGCACCGAGATGAGCGTGGACAGCACATGACAGAACTGTTTTCCAGTGCCAAGGGAAAGCAAAGTATTCTTTATTCAATCTGCTATCATGTTTACAGGATGAGCCATTATACTGTATGTACATGCAGAGGACCAGAGTGTTGTATTAAACACATGCTGGTGGAGGTTACATTTTGGGTTCAGTATACGATCCGGCAATTCTTGACAAAGCCAAATCTCAGACAAACATTGTGATGAATATCCCTATACTATAATACACTTTTTTTGCATGCCATGAATATGAACTGATGTTTGAAAGTTTGAATTGATGATGTGTGCTATCGACACGCTAATATGTTGAGAGGGTTTAGCATAAGAGGCCGTTTCCAACTGATATGTCAGTAGGGGCATGTGTGGTCATTTCTGTAGTGGTAGGAGGGGGGCTTTAACACTGATACGGCATGTAGTCAGGCAGCAGGGGAGGGCATTAAAGCCTAGTTTGCATCACTCAGTGCCTCCAATTAAACACAAATAACCAGATACAACTTTCTGTCTTCAGATGTGTTTTATGAGCTCCCATGCAGCAGGGGAATTCAGTGTAATATACTGTACTGTATCTACCCGAAGTTCGGCAATCTCCACTGCACGACTCAGTTCATTAGTGTTAAAAATGGTAAGCATTTTCAAGGCAGATGTACTTTTTAAGTCTTATTAGCTTCATGTAATGTTGTTTAAGGGGCATATGAGGCTCCCAATTAAAGCTGAAGAAAAACTAAACCAGAAAAGTTTCTTCTTCTCTTTTCTGCAGCAGTATTGGATGCAACTTTTCCCCCCCAAAGCCATACGTGTTAGCACCCTCCTTATCAAAGAGGGACATCAAAGGAGTTCTGCAGCTTCTACACTCACAAGTATATTACTAGGAACGGTTTGGAGATTGAATTTCTAGATTTTGTACGAAACAGAGAAATAAATAACATAATCATTCCTTACAGAGGTTTTACTTTTTATGTACTGAAACATAGTTCTATTTCTATCCAGTGGTCACAGTAGACTTGATTACCTGTACATTTCAGATGCAATAAATGAATATAAGTGGGCTATAACAGCATGGACTAGACAACATCTACACAGTAGGCAGCGTACAATGATACTCCCAATGAATTGTTTGTTGTATTGTGTATTAACCATAATCATTTTAATTATTGTAATGCATATTAATTTTTTTCTCCAGGGAACCATGCATACATAATACATAAGTTAATACAGTGTAAATACATAATATGAATATGCCCACAACCAGTTATGGAGATAACCTCATCACAACTAGATTTTAAAGATGCTGAGTAAAAACTGTTTCCTGTTGTTGTAGACATAATACCATTTCCCTGATTGTGAAGCAGAACCAACTGTCTGTCAGACCAGTTTTAAGTAGTGCAGAGCATTGGTGGAGGTTGGTACCTGTGATGTGCGGTGAGCTCTGTTCGTCAGTGGTCGTTTCCTATGTGAACAGTGGCAGAGGCGAGAACAAAGCCTTGGGCATCTCTCTCAGCCCAGAGAGGTGTGCTATCAGGCTGGGCCGCTGTGCCTCCAATCCCGTTACAGTGCTGTCACTATTCATTCAGACTGCAAACCTCCTCCCCGCACCAGAACCTCAACAGGGGCATCGCTCATGATAGAAAACAATGAGCATGATTTGTGAACTCTCGCCGTCTTTGTAATTTCATCAGTGTAATGGGATTATATTTCAAATCACCCCTCCTTTGTTCATTATACATTTAAACTCCTCTGACAGACAAAAACTTAAATAAAATGTGCATGTCAACCCTGGTTGACTTCGCCAGCTCTCGCACTTGATTAGACAAACACTGCACCAGGGCTCTGGAACGGGGCGAAATAATGTGCTCATTTATTCATTTTTCACAAGTCACAATAGATTTTTAACGACCAATGTCTGACCTCCCTTAGGTACTTCTTGCTTAGGGGGGTTAATAAAGACTAACACTCTGGTGCTGAAACGCTCCACAGACGAGCAGGGTGAGAAGACGCCTGCGATGAAATAAAGACAGGGCCAAATCAAGAGTCTCAGAACACCAGCCCGAACCCCAGAGAGAGGAAAGAGAGAAAGAGAGAGAGACAGAGAGAGAGGGAGAGGGAGAGAGAGGGAGAGAGCAAGACTGGTATTCCACTTAGATTCCAATTCCACAGGTCTCTAAGGGACAATTAAACCAAGTGAGGAAGAAGTACTCTCTTTTCACAAGGCGCTCGGGCGTGCATATTAGAAGCTGTACCCCTGGCAATACACATACAGCAGGGCCTGCCAAGACAAAAAAGTGGGCAGCTTCTATAGCTGCTTTCTAAACTTAATCACAGTTTATTTCAGGGCAGAGATAACTGTCCTTTAAATGTTTAAAGTTCTGGAATGCAGTGTTTTTACATCGGGTCTTACAGAAACGGAGTGCAATAAAAGCTTTCCCATACATGTTTGACACTATTCCTCATTTCATTCCATGCACTACCTGTCCTCTGATTGCTACCTCCACCAGCCTCCCCTGGTCTACATTAAGTGTAGAATTGTATGTAGTAATGCTGTAATTACATCAGTAATGACATTTCCTATTAAAAGTTGATGGAGTACGAATGAACCACCCTAATATATTTACCATCAAAACATGAAATATTCAAAATCATATTGTCATACAAGTTTTGAAGTAGAGAAAATGTGTGCACTCCACACCATACTGAGAGAAGGCCTGTGTAGTGGTGTTGCTGGCAGACATTCATCTTGTTTCACCGCCCAGCACAGTGCTCTATTTGTCTGAATTTATGTCATTTTAGCTCAGTCAGGTCAATGGCAATTCAACCTCCTCTTTCGTCTGAGGCACTTCAGAATCATAATGTGATGCATGTAGGATAGGAACCTGCTAAACACAGTCCCTGTCAGTGCCTAGACCAAGCGGGATATAAATGATATACCCTGTACCCATCGTCTCCATATCTTACTCCTCATATTGTATGGAAATACTGAATGATATGTCCTGTTTGTTTGCCCTCTGTTCCATGACTAGAGTAATGTGCATTTTCCCTCCTATCCCCTCACAGGTAGAACCTTGTCATGGTGTTACATTATAATCAACAACCCCCCCCCCCCCCCCCCCCCCCCCCCAAACAGCAGTAATCAGAAGTGCAATATTGGTGGAAGAGAGAGAGGTACAGTACAATAAAAGGAGTATGTGCCAACTTTTGTATTTTCTTTTAGAAACAAATTTGAGTACTTTCCCCTCCTCTTTGTTCGTGGTGCTCACTGTCAGGGGCACAGAGAAGAAAATCACAGACTTCCTGATAATTAGCAAAGTTCGGAGCAAATTAAAATCTGCCCCATTCTCCCTGCTCCCCGCTACTGGCAGCTTTCTCTTAGCAACTAATTACTGTAAGTCCGCCTCTGAGGTTTCAGACAGCAATGGTGGTGGATGCTGCAACAGCAGAATTAAAGAAGAAAGAAACAAAAAGAAAAGAAAGAAGGAATGATAGGGAAGTAGGGAGAGAGAGCGACTGAGGTTGAGTATTATTATTTTTTTCTTTCTTCTTTCTTCGTTTTGTGTTGAAGAATAAAAAATGACATCGCCATTCCCGGGGGCTTATTATTGTTTCACACTTGAATGAATTTTTCAAATAGAAATAACAGTGGTGGTCACCATTATGTGGAGTTGCAAATAGCACAGCTCCCTCTGTTCGTAATATTCTTTAATTATTATAATGTCATTATCCATATCCGGCAATGTTGCATGAAAAAGGAACACCAGGGCCCACCGGGTATTAAGTGCAGGTTTTTAATCTCCTCACTGTTGAATGAAATTACACTATAAAGAAAGTATTATTAGTGATGCTATCATCATCAATGCCACACAATGCCATTTTTTCTCTAGTATTCATTCTGTTGTTATCTCTACATGTTAATGTGCTCAGCTTAGTGTTTTGTTTGTTGAAATGTTCAAGCCAGACATTTCAGAATATGAAAAACGACACTGCGAGTTTGTTCATGTCTTGTCAAGACGAAAGCGACTACAAAATGTACTCTTGAGTATCTGCATTGCAACATTCAAGGTAAAGAGACCGAACTCAAACCAGGAACCAGTTGATTTTTTTTTTTATAATTAATGCTAGAATTAAGTATACCACTTTGTGTGCGTCAAAAATACCAGACATTAGAGGAGAAGCCATTGATAATCTGTCATAAACCTAAAGTTAAACACTTTGAAACAAGTATCTCATTAAAGATGTCAAAGCCATTGGGTCACTCTGATGCAAATGGAGTAAGGTTCAAAAGAGAACAGAACGGACTCGCTGATAAGGCTCCTGGTTGTGAGACTGTTTGTGATGTGCGACCCATGAGAGACACAGCAACCAGGCAGACAGTCATTATTTTCTCCACAATTACCTGAAGTCCTTGATAACGAGCAACAAAAATGCCACATAATTAGAAAAACACCACAAACACCATTATTGTCAGGAGGACACAACGGTATAATGAAGCAATTATAAATGAGCGCCTTTGTGCTTGTCATTAATTTCTGCATTTAAGGATGTGGAGATGAAACATGGTTAAACGTTTGAATTGGAGAGAGCTGAGAGGACGCTTAAGGAAGACTAGCCAAGCCTCTGGAGGTTACTGTGTGTCTTAATGTAAGTTAGACTAGCCAAGCCTCTGGAGGTTACTGTGTGTCTTAAGGTAAATTAGACTAGCCAAGCCTCTGGAGGTTACTGTGTGTCTTAAGGTAAGTTAGACTAGCCAAGCCTCTGGAGGTTACTGTGTGTCTTACGGTAAGTTAGACTAGCCAAGCCTCTGGAGGTTACTGTGTGTCTTACGGTAAGTTAGACTAGCCAAGCCTCTGGAGGTTACTGTGTGTCTTACGGTAAGTTAGACTAGCCAAGCCTCTGGAGGTTACTGTGTGTCTTACGGTAAGTTAGACTAGCCAAGCCTCTGGAGGTTACTGTGTGTCTTAAGGTAAGTTAGACTAGCCAAGCCTCTGGAGGTTACTGTGTGTCTTAAGGTAAGTTAGACTAGCCAAGCCTCTGGAGGTTACTGTGTGTCTTAAGGTAAGTTAGACTAGCCAAGCCTCTGGAGGTTACTGTGTGTCTTACGGTAAGTTAGACTAGCCAAGCCTCTGGAGGTTACTGTGTGTCTTAAGGTAAGTTAGACTAGCCAAGCCTCTGGAGGTTACTGTGTGTCTTAAGGTAAGTTAGACTAGCCAAGCCTCTGGAGGTTACTGTGTGTCTTAATGTAAGTTAGAATAGCCAAGCCTCTGGAGGTTACTGTGTGTCTTAAGGTAAGTTAGACTAGCCAAGCCTCTGGAGGTTACTGTGTGTCTTAAGGTAAGTTAGACTAGCCAAGCCTCTGGAGGTTACTGTGTGTCTTACGGTAAGTTAGACTAGCCAAGCCTCTGGAGGTTACTGTGTGTCTTAAGGTAAGTTAGACTAGCCAAGCCTCTGGAGGTTACTGTGTGTCTTAAGGTAAGTTAGACTAGCCAAGCCTCTGGAGGTTACTGTGTGTCTTAAGGTAAGTTAGACTAGCCAAGTCTCTGGAGGTTACTGTGTGTCTTTAGTGAGAGCAGGCCTGGAGAGCCATTGGTGTTGAGTCCATAGAACCACGACGTAGATGACCACATGTCTACTGGAGCAACCTCAGTTCCAATAGTCCTTACACACACATACACCATGTTCACCGGCCCCAGTCGCCCTAATGCTCATAATGTTAATGAATCAACATTCAACATAATAGTGGCCTGCAAAATGTGGTGAAGATACAGATACAGTACATACATTTCGCACTTTTGGACAGTTTTGTGAGCAAAGTGTTGCATGATAGTGTGTAATGGGCATGGAGTTGCTGTTCTTGAAGTGGGTAAGGTGAGAGGATGATGATCAAGCTGCAAATGAGAAGTAGTGAAGAGAAAGTCTGCTGGAAGAGGAGCACTCCCTTATCAGACCTCATCCCAGAGAGTGATCTCTCCTGCTCACCCTGGGATCTGATTTCAACTGAGAGAGAAGAGAGTTGTAATAGGGCCATGTATAGAGATTCCTTTGAAATGCATACTCTGCTTCTGGTAAGCCCATGCAATTAAGGGAGAGGTTGCATTTCATTAAAAAGAAGAAGTGTGCTCTTCAAATTTTTCTCCCCAACCACTGAGCCAATTGGAGACACAACTTTTTATTAATGAGCATTTTTTTCTCTCTTTGATTTCCCTCCAATATTTAGATTACTAGTGACACACACAAATCCCAGGTTCCTCCAGATATGTGAAGAGTTACAATGAGCTCAGTTGTTTGTAGCCTCAAAGGCATCAAACAATAGGCATGTGAACGAAGAAGAAAGAGACAGACTGAGAGGAGTCACTCCGCCTAGTATACACAGGGAATTGATTTCCAAAGGAATTGTCCTCCTCAGTTTGAAATACCATCTTATTAATAGGCAGACACATGCTACAGGCACACTACATCATTATTGTCTTGAGAAAGCAATTGTATGGAAGGGGCAATTAGGATGGAGAAGCTGTGAGGTTGCCATTATTTTAGCATTTAATGACCAGGCAATACGGCGGGAGCTTGATGTAGAAATGAGGGCTGCAATACAAAAAATATGCATAATCTGGCAGATCTTACCGCACCCCCCACACTCTCTTCCTTAGCCCTGAATAAATTTACATGGAAATGCATATCGCTGTAATTTATTCCAAGAAATTAGAATATACATTACAAATATTTCCATAGAAGACATCAACGACATGCAGTTAGGTTTTTAATGACTTATTTCTTTGTCTTCATTGGTGTGAGTTGGATTGTTTCCCCTCTAAGCAAGCTTTTTGGGAAAACAGATAAATAATTAACTATAAAGATATAGGACATTGCTATTTGAATTTACCTTTGATTTTTGGCAGCTGGTTTATCAGCTTAAGTACTGGTAGGACCTGGAAAAATAAAAAGATTTCAGGACCAGAAGATCTTAAATCTATTAAAAAACAAATATATAGGTATTGTACATACTGTGGATAGTGTTTATGTCATAGGATATGTGTAATTCTGTGTAGAGAAGATGCATGACTCAGGACACAACCCAAAAGCAGGGATTATTGACATGGATGGTATACCATTAATAAACAGCTCTATCCTTTGTGTTTGGGGTCGCCATTGCTGCAGTTAACTATAACTTGTCAAGGCTGCTCCAGCCTTACAATATGTACCTCATGTATCTCCTGTCAGCGGGCATAATTCCTGGGAGCTGGCACACTGCTGATTTCTGCATAAGTGATGCAAGCCTTCTAGTAGAGTTAGGAGCAGGAGTTTTTTGCTACTGAAAGATGTTCATCATTCTTGATCTGGCTCTGTCAGGGCCTAGTGTTTTAGTGCCTCTCACGATTAGGCAGAATTGACAGGCCAAGAAGGCAGCGAATAGCAGAAACATGTGAAATTAAGGGGGGTGTGGTGTTGGGTGCAGGGTGAAGTGGAGTGTGGCCGTCATTTAATCTGCAATTTATCAGTTTAGGCTGCACCATGTAACATCAGGGATATTACATTCCAGAGAGAAGAAGCTCTATCTCTCCCCTACACTCTCTCATACGCCTCCTAATGTTGTCTGACAGTAGGGGGTGGACGAAGTGAGGGAGGGGTATCTTTATTGTTACTATTATCATTTGTGAAACCCTTAATTAATATATAGCATTGTGGACTCCTCTGTGGGTAAGCAGTGGAGGCTTGGTGACAAAGTGATGGAGTGAAAGAGGTGTGCTGCAGCAAGAGAGAGCATCTCAGATGGTGGCTGCGTCATTGCCTGTCATGAGGCCGAGGTCAT
This sequence comes from Nansenia antarctica, assembly GCF_963989245.1. Lineage (NCBI taxonomy): Eukaryota > Metazoa > Chordata > Actinopteri > Argentiniformes > Microstomatidae > Nansenia > Nansenia antarctica. The sequence continues at coordinate 20,189,972 of NC_137690.1, forward strand.
ACAGTAGAGATAAACACAGGCGCGAAGACGCATGCACGAGCACACATGCACACACACACACACACACACACACACACACATACACAAGCATTGCCGGAGAAATTGATATCTGCACATGACCTCCGATAACACTGATCACATTTTGGAATAATCAATGAAAAAAGGCTGACCTATTGATGTATTTTTAAAACTAATCTACATCAATTGTTAGCTACTGTAGATCATGCTATGTTTAATCCCAATCTACAATTGTATTCATTGCCTTCAATTCAAATAAACAATACTGTAACCCAGATAGTATGAACCAAATCCTTTTCTGCTACAATTTTATCAGAATTGTCCTTTAAAAAAAATGTCCCTGTGTCAGCCCCCATGACTGGAAACCCTGGGGGCATTGTCTTCTTCTTGTAGACGGGGAGCAGCGGCCAGTGGCCAAATAAACTCTCCTCCTCCAGAGGTGTCATTCAGATTATCTCCACAGTAAGTGATCCCCAGCCCTGTGTTTAGTGGACTGTTACAAAGCCAAATCACAGTTAGTGGCAAGGGGCATTCTCTCTCAAAATGGATCCATTTCCTCCCTTTTTTGGAAGGCTCTGCTTTCTTCTCCTTAGCTCCATAGCACTTACAGTACACTACCATCAGTAGTATTAAGAAAACACGAAAACAAATTGGTATACATTATGTAATTTTGTACAAAGATAATTTAATAGAGTTACTGTACTTCATGAGAATAGGATTGAGAATTTCCTTCTAAAAGGTACCGCTTCTAAAAAATACTCCTCAGTTGTCCACAAGTGATAGAGAATAGTAGCGTACAACAAAAAGGGGAAGCATGCAGAACACTAGGTGGAGTTAACCTGTGTGTAGAGGGTAGGTAACCCTGAGCCCCCCTAAAGCGAGGGACCACCAGGAAGTACAAAGGTGGGTGGGATGATTAGAGAGGACCCCGACAGATAACCACAGTGACCAGTCAGAAGAGGTGTCGTCTCTGGACAGTGCTCCTACTGTACAACTAGCTACAGTAACTAACTGGCTAGGAGCCGGGCTGACACGCAGGTCACGTTATCCAGCTCTGAACCCTTTTAAGCTAGGGTTCAGCAAACAGACTTGCACAGCAGAAAAGTTATGTGCAAGTCAAGTACCCACAGGGCATACAGAGGGAAAGAGAGAGGGGGAGAGAAAACTAGGGCATCTTAAAAGGTATACGAATAGGAAGCTACTATATGACTCTGGATTTTGCAGGCACCAAAAAAGTAGTGATAGTTAAATTTAGACTTTAGTAGGCCTCGGAGAGGGACCTCTATATTATTTAGTGACATTTGGCTGAGGTTCACCGCCACAATTTTTATTTTATTTCCATTCCCCATCTATGTTTCAGTCTTCGCATACTAGGAATTTACGGCGACCATGCAGCCCTAAATTGATAGCAAACCCAAAGACATATCTTCCAACAAGTATTTACTAAACGGCATATAAGGTTACACTGTGGCTTATTTAGATAAGTGTCTTACTTAACATACTTTCTGCCACTAAATTACTGTTGCCCACTCAGGAATAATTATATTGCCATACCCTTCAGGATCATAAGCTTAATAGGATGGGTACAGTAGTTAACTCTCAACAGCTCTCAGCTGCCTCTCTCTCTCTGCTGCTGAAAGAAATCTCACCTCCCCATAGCCTCCTATTGCCCCCTGGATGCCTTGTAACCTGAATACTAGAAGGCTGGCCTGCAGTTCATGCAGATCCCTAACAGTGTTTGGCTTCTCTCTGAACCCTGCACAGACATGGCTAGTAAAACTTTAATACATGTGTGTAGTACCATGTCTATGAGAGAGAGAGAGAGAGAGAGAGAGAGAGAGAGAGAGAGAGAGAGAGAGAGAGAGAGAGAGAGAGAGAGAGAGAGAGAGAGAGAGAGAGAGAGAGAGGGAGGGAGAGGGGCGGGGTAATATACACTGTGACATGTTGCAATGTTACTGTATTTTTGTATTTCTGTTATTGTATCATATTATTCATTCATACATTTAGAGCTATTGACTGTGTCAATGTCTGAGTATCCACATAATATGTGCATAGAAGTGGAGTGCAGCTTTCAAATAGATGAGATATGAAGTTTGAAATGCAATTAGAGATCACTTAATATAATGTTTATCAAGATCTTGATAACGCCACAACAGGGTTATTTTTCCAGATATGCCTGAGAGGCAGAGTGATCTGAGGATACACTTATCTTCACAGGCTCTCTCCAATGACAGAACGCTCGATCCCTCCTGAAATGTGGATTGAACTCTTACAAGATGAAGACATGACATGACATCTTCAGCTCACTTGATGTCAATGATAGGACAGCTCACTTCGAGGATCGGGCATGTTGCCAGCCAGCTCTCCCTGGGTCCTGAGAGCCAGTGGCTGTCACAGAACAGAGGCCAGTGACACAGAAGACGTCCAGGGACACCCATCACCTGTTGCAGAACCAATGCAGGTCACACAAGGACAGAGCCATTGCAGAGTCAGTCCACCTCAGTGTGTGTGGGTGAGATGTTCATCTCACCAATTTGATGCTCCCAGTCAAGTCTATGCCCCAGTTCAGAGCTGATCCCTGATATCGTCCCTGACACAGATCAACATAATCAGCATCACAATCACATGCTTCATCTATGCTCACTATGAGGGCCAGACATTCATACTACAGTCATATTGGATCATATACAGTATATTTGCAGCTGATACGTATTTGAAGAAATCAGTGAGTTGAGAGTAGTCTGTGGTTGTCAGTCTGTGGATGCCAAAAAGTATCACTTTGAATTGGTTTATTAAAAAAAACATGATGATGAGAATACGTATCATTACGAAAGACTTAGGCCATACAGGTGCATACAGTATGTCACCTGTGCGTATATCTCACCTAAAAGTAAGTAGTCCTATGATTCCATTTTGTAGATTGATGTGATTTTGTTCTTCAGTCAGCACACATGGAGGAAGGAATAAAGGTAACATGTCCATGTGTGTCATTGTGAGCAAATTTAGGGATTTATCAAATAAATTAACAAGACTGGCTTTCTCAATATATATTATTAACAAACAGTAGGTCTACATACAAAAAAAAAGATTTTAAAAAGCAACATTGGCTTTATTTTTAAAAGCATCAGAGAGACATGAATAGTACAGTTATAGTGAAGACATTGTGGCCTTGCTCCCCAGGGGACCTTTCATTACATTCCAGAATAGAAGTCTCTCTAACAATGCTGCTTAATTGCCAAGGCAAAGGGAAATACAATAATACTAATGGCTGATGGTTGCCGTTAATCGGCATGCTATAATAAACTATTACGGCGAAATGAGGGATTTTTGCACCTGTACTTGTCAAGGTACTGAAGTGCACCAGGTAATTGCTTTGTTGATTGTTTCCATTCACATATGACGGCTAAGTGCATCTAATTCTTGTTATATTTCCATTTGCATGGTTCAATTTGATGTCACCACCCACACTTCCACCCGTAGATGATTAGACATGCATAGAGAATTGTTCTTTTCTAATGATATAAGTGCAATTTGACAAAGGTACGGTTACCACAGAAGCACTGTAATTGATACCTATGTCTACTTATTACTATTTGTTTTGAACAATAAGGGAACACAACATTTAATATCCTATATTCTATTTCAGAGCTAAAGCAGTATTATTTAGTGGTGAGAGTGAAATTATTTCGAGGCCTAAATGTAATACTTATATATCTGCCTTTTTCTCATAAGGATCTCAGTCTAACAAACAAAGGGGATCTGAAACCACATCAATTGCACTGTTCAGTCAAATATAAATAATTTTTCCAATCATGTTGGATGGGCGCAAGTATAATAAGATGAACATTTATAATATGTTGTATCAATATCGGAATAGGGCCTCTCATTAGTTAGTAGAATTGAAATGCATGAGAATTGACATGAGAGAGGGAGCTGTTTTGAGCTATCGTAGTATACTATTGGGAGATTATGTTTCCTAGTCTCTGTAGTTTGGGTTGGAATCATCAGAGAGGGCTGAGTTCCATTATGTACGTCTCTTATCACCGCAGGCAGAGAGACTTTGTATCCTCCTGAGTTTTAATCTGCTCGTCTCCCAGCATCCTCGGGGCTATTTCATTTAGGTTTTAATATGTGTATTTGACATTTTGTTCATTTAGCCTCCCACTTTAATTTAATTGACGTGTTGCTGCCTTGTGTTGTTTGTTTTCTCCTCAGTGAAGAGATTTCTTACAATCGCCTGCCTACTTCTCATAGTGGGTCCATCGCTTATTCAACTTCTCATCACGAGATCTCCATGGAGTGGCTGGATGGACCGTTATAAGAAGAGGAGAGGGAGGGGAAATCATGCATATGGAGCTTTGAACATCATTACTACATGTATATTGACCCTTGGCCTTGAACGAACACACACACACACACACACACGCACGCACATGCACACACACACGCACGAACACACACATGCACACACGCACATAATAGTATTTGATTAAGTATTTAGGCTTAGTAGTGATAATAATGTGTTCAATGTTTCACAAAGACCTTCGTTATGAAAGAATAATAACTGTCGACCACTGTAAAAAAAAAAAAAAAGTGTTGCCTATGCAAATATGTATTGATTTTGTCAATCCAGACAGTTATTTGAATATACTGCTCCATGATGGTAATGTGCATTCATTCGAAAATAGCTTTGACTGTGCCGATTTGCGTGAGAGTGCCACGCTAATGGTTCGAACTGCCCAAATTAATGGGGACGCACACCTTTCATTATTACTATTAGATTAGGTGGCGCCGATTGATGGATTCACTTGTGGCCAAACTAAAAGCATTACCGCGGTTCGCATTAATTTGGTTTAAGAGCAAATACAGGTCTTAATGTTATGGACACTTGCTAAGTAGCCTTTTGTCTTTGTCAGTCGTCCATTAATTCTAATGATAAGTTTACTTTTACCCTCAGGGACTTTGGCACAATCTTGAAAAGACCTAAAACAATCAAACTTGAAGGACTGATATGAACATGTACGAGGAAGCCTTGCGGCACGTCATGGGCCGACCTCGAATTCATAATAATAATAACAATTATGATTATGATTATTATTATTATTATTATTATTATTATTATTATTATTATTATGATAATAACAATAACTATGATATTAATACTAATAATAACCATAATAATAACAATAATCTTAGCATTCATAATGTAGCCTAATCATAATGATAAGCATTGCAGTATTTCGTGTATACAAATTATAGCAAATGAGAAAGAAGAAAACGAAACCAAAATCCTGTTTCCATAGACTTTTAATGCAATAACGGTTCACACGTCCCTGGTGTTCTTTGTCGAAGCTCAACTCAGGAGACCGTCGTCGGGAATGGTGCGTCTGCCATCTGCAGGAGGACGACGGCACACAAGCTGTGTGACCCAACACACATACTGTACCATAACACATACTGTACCATAACACATACTGTACCACAACACATACTGTACCACAACACATACTGTACCATAACACATACTGTACCATAACACATACTGTACCATAACACCTACTGGACCATAACACATACTGTACCATAACACATACTGTACCACAACACATACTGTACCATAACACATACTGTACCACAACACATACTGTACCATAACACATACTGTACCACAACACATACTGTACCATAACACATACTGTACCACAACACATACTGTACCATAACACATACTGTACCACAACACATACTGTACCATAACACATACTGTACCACAACACATACTGTACCATAACACATACTGTACCACAACACATACTGTACCATAACACATACTGTACCACAACACATACTGTACCATAACACATACTGTACCACAACACATACTGTACCATAACACATACTGTACCATAACACATACTGTACCATAACACTACTGTACCATAACACATACTGTACCATGCAGTCCACATGAATACTGTACCCCACCGTCGGCGTCACCTAATAGTAAGTGCATTTCTTGAGACATGAGCATACAACGTGTCTACGTGGAAGTCGGGTCTGCCTCTCTTGAGAATCTGAGTTCACTTTATTAAAGGCATCTTTTGCGATAGTGGGTGAAACAAGAGCTTTCTGAGTTCATCAATGGTAGGCCTACGTCAGAAATACATGACCAACATAATCCAGTTAACCAAACCCTTTTGAATAATCCAAGGGAATTTAAAGCACGGATGCCAGACTACAGTATGTCCTGTTGGCTGTCATGTGTTGCATTTAGGACCAATATAGCTTATACTAGGGCCTACCCACAATGTTTACAGTGTACACACACCTGTAATACAGAGTACTATTCATGAGGTCATAATAATGAAGGAGAGCAATGGTCCTCCATCCCTAGAGTCAGGAAGTGTTTGGTGCAGACCAGTGTGTGAAGTCATGCACAAGCCCCGCTGGACTGATCATCTGTTATTCCAGTGCCATCTGGGCCAGGCCTCAGGGCTGTTTATATCCTCATGCAACAATCTGACATCAATATGAAACACAGTTGCGTCAGAGGCTCAGTCCACATTTTCTCCACTTGATTCCTCAACCAAGACATACATGTTATTTCTATGAAATGTACAGTGTGAATTGGGAAGGATGTTGCCAGGTTTAATAATGACATGTATGTAATGCAGGATATGATTAAGAATAAAGTACAGTAGGGTGGATTGTACTATTTTGGGAAACAAAGACTTCCTCCACGTCTCTTAGATCAACCAAGATCATAAACAAAAGATCTCATCTTCAAACCAGGCCAATTTAGCCACTGGCTTAATAATACAACTAATTAACTTCACAGACAAAATTTGAATTTAAATTAACAATCGGGAGATATCATCAGGAGATGCAAGGCACCCCACCAAGCAGTTTTTGGATGAAAAAGATTACTTCTAGAAAAGCAATGGGTGAAGTGAGGAGAGCGTGTATATGGGGGGGGGGATCTCCAATTACAAATCCGCCATACACTTGTCAGCAGTAATTAAATGTTTGATGGGAGGTTGCTATTTGTGTCGCTGAGATAGGATGATCTTGCTCTGTTGCCCTATTAACAATTATGTCCATGCATAAATTTGGTCAACATGTATCTTCTGTAATGCAGCACAATCCTCTGAATTTCACTGAACTGAAATCTGAACAGTTACTAAAGTGCAATATCTCCCTGCATGAGAAGCAATAAAACAATTAACAGTGTTAAAATTACTGTGTACACACCCCTAAACCCACACATACCTGTCAATGCACAAAGAATACGACACACAAAGAACAAGACACAGGGAGTCACAGAGAAACTTCTGTTCTTTTATTGTTTTAAAGAATTATATAATACATTAATCACATTAAAGACAGAACGCCTTCCCCCGCATATGTCGTAATTGTGCAAGCTTACAAATGTAAAATTGATTATTTTCTGCTCCTTCTGCCAACCCTGTTTAGGAAGCAGAGTACAGGGAGGATTGTAAAGCTTTTAAGAGCAGATTTCCACAGTCAATCTCCTTTAGTCCAACATTTCAGCAACTGTCCACTAGTTTGCATACAATCGATGCTAAATCAAACTATAGTACAGATTTCATCTCACTGTTATGGTGTATTCTCCCACTGTGTATGAACAGTATGACTCAGGTCAGACACTATTGTCAATGTAGTCAGTCCTATCTGTCACTGATATGTAAGGGAACATTAAAACACAAGCCAGGTCCAGATTGTTTCATCACATTTGGTTGGCATATAACTCTAAAGTGACATCACACAAACACATATAGATATAATCTGCATTTTGTGATCTATCAGTACATGGGTTTGTTTTCACACTGGTTAGACAGCAGTATCATCTATCTTGCAGAGGTGTATTCAAAAACAGAATATACTGTACATACATATTCATCCCAAACAGGGAGCAGGATGGGGAAATAACGCTTGAACATTTCACAATTTTCGAAATTGCTTATAAATATGAGTGTCCTTATGACTGATGTTCACAGACAAAGTGTAACAGTCAGACCTTAAGCTTAACTACCCATATAATTATCTCAATTACAGCATCCTTTTAATGTCAGAGGCTTTAGTTAAAATTTGTGAAAGTAATTTCTTAAAACTAGGACAGTAGAACCATTTGAAATGTTCTACATGTCAAACTAAGGGAGAGAACGTCAGTAACTTTGTACAAAAAAGTAATTGAGCTCTGTACTTTATGACAGAGACAAAAAGTCATGACATCAGGGACACCAACTCAAGAAAACCCAGAATCATTCATTTCAACTCTTATAACTGGCCTGAGTTAAAACTAACCCTAAAGGTGTTGTATTGGTTTTCATCAGAGAGGACGAACCTGCTTTTGAGTAGTCGTAAGTAGTAAGTAGTCCAATCAATGACATCATGCAAGAGGCAGCAGGTCAACCTCACACACATACTGGTTACACAGTCCAATCTCTCACACACAATGTACAAACCTCTCAACGCTAGAGACCACTTTATCACACTGCCTTTCCACAATGGTCAGTAACATGTCAGATAGTGCTGATTATTTGCTATTTTGTCTTTTGTGTTGTGCTGTCTATTTGTGTAATGTGAAAAGTAGTGCGTGATCACAAAAAACATCCACTTGGCACATTAGTGCACAAACAGAGGGAGGGGTGAAGTGATCCTGCTTCTTCTTATAGCTGCAACATAAACAGAAGATGAGTTTTGGTGACTTTGGCTGTAAGCGATTAGAAACATGCTTGATCTGTCAGTGGCAGTATATTATGAAACTGGAATATCCCTGAAACGGGAATATCCCTGCAATCTAAAATGAAAAAAGAAAGAAATACAAGTGAGTCCCTTTCTTGAACGTGCGAGGAGGTAGAGAGAGCTAATCCAATCACTAGTCTTCCTATGCTGATACTTTTACATGCAGTATCACAGTGTGAACTACAGAATATTTATCTTAGTTCCTTTGCAAATTCTGTACTACCTTGTTATAGCAATCATTGCTTTTGACCAGTCTAAGAGATGACAAAACATGAAAACAGTTCATTAAGGGGCTTTAATCAGGATCCATTGGGGACACTGATGCTAAAGAAGTCCCTTGTACAGCGAGTACCTGAACCGCTATTGTGTTGCCAATCAAAGTGAAAATGTGGTGCACAAAACTGAACTGTCAGGCGTATTGGTTTTAACTCTGAGGTAGGAGTTTGAATATTGATGGGGAGAATGATAATAGGGAGACAATAGAAGTGCATTAAAAAGGAATTTAAAAAAACAAAAACAACCAGTGGAGATTGTAAAGCCTGTTCTGAGGTCACTCTCAAACAGAGGTTCTCTATGAGACATGCCGTGTGGCTCAATGGTAATATTGGGGGGGGGGGGGGTAATAATGCCTGTGCTTCCTGCAAAACCCAGCGCAGAACCATCATTCTCAAGAAAACACAGAAATAACAGAATTACACAAAGTGCCTCTCCTCAAGGCACTAATTTCAGTATTTCCCAAAAATACCAACACTACTGATTCTGTCCAGGAGATGATCAGTGGTGACCCTGTATCTCAGCTGCAGCTAACCTACATTAACTCCTGTGGGTTCTTTACCCTCTTAAATCCATTTTAATCTCTCGATCCACTTTCCCCTCTTACACTTACCTAAAATCTCCTAAATGGGCATGACATGTGATTTCATTCATAAAATAAAATAAACAAAGCATTAAATAGAATGAAAGAAATAAATAAATTTTATTTCATATAAATATAATGTGGGCCCTTATTTCCAAATTGCCACTGAGAGAGAAGTATTTAGGAAAGGATGAACCGAATAATGACAACATTAGTTTACATTTAACAATAAAAAAAACTGCCCTACTATTGATGTGCTAGCATTAAGAATAGCAAATATTAGCATGATTATGGTGGATGATCAAGGATCTGATACACAGTCAGTATCTATTGAGTTGTGTGATTACCCAGATTACAATGCATCAGAAGATAACGTATGTTCAAGGGGAGAGACTGCACAAATAAACTAAGAAGCCCTTTCCCACTTTGGAAGTCCCCTTCTGCAAAATGTACAATGTGATCTCAAGGAAGCATGGTCCCTTTTTAATCAGATTAGACATTTTCATAAATTTAACGTTATAATGATAACTTTCGATATAAAATTTCAAATACAGACCCAACACCTCACCATGACTAAAGAGACAAAGAAATGAAAGGAAAAAAAATGCAAATTAATTTGCGTTCAAAGTTAACATCTGCCTCGTTTTTTTTTTCTTTTCTTTTCTTTTCTTTTTTTAAGGCCTTTTCTCCATGGTAAAAACCTGGATTTGTCCACATAATCATATATACTTTGTAATCTTTCATTGTCTCTGACTCTATGTACAGCTATACAAACAGAGAGCAGGGTGTGGGCCTGGTTCTGTGGGCTGTGCAGAGGGAGCAGTTGGTGGGGAAGTTTCCCAGTCTCCCGGCTCCTTCCCCGCGGTCTGCCCATACAGGTGGCTGTTCTGCTTCACTTGCGATCGTCGATGGTCTTAATGAATTCCACTGCCGCGGTGAACTGCATCCACCAATAGCACTCCTCCCCACTCAGCCGGCTGGCGTAGAAATTATTGATGTACTGAATGGTGGACAGCAGGCAGGGCGGGTTTGCCTGGAGGGGGGGAGAGGCGGGGGTGGGCCCACATTAACCACAGAGAGAGCCGCACGCAAGGCCATGTATAATACATACCGTATGTAAATATGTCCATACAGGTTATCATCAGACAGCAAGATCTACTACTACTACTACTTCTACTACTATGCTTTTACTATTCTGCCATGTAGGAGAGAAAGGATTATCAGAATGTGTGCTGAAGATATTTTTGTATCATTGAAATAACATTCCACAAACTTGTCAGCTCAGATGTATATATATGAAACCCTGGCAGCTACTGTAAAATCAAATGTTTTTTGTAAAATTGCAGATACAGTATGGTTTAGGAAGAGATGTCCATTCTTGGTGGATGCTCACCTTTATGAGGACAAAGACAAGCACAGGGACAAAGTCGTCAGCTCCGGGGACAGAGTCCTCGTTCGCCAGACTCAGCAGGTTCATGATGGTGGAGCACATGCGTAGTATACACTGGACCTTGTCTCGGGGAGTCTTGTAGGCGCTGATGGTCCTGATCTCTGACTGCGCAGACGGCCAAGGAGCCTCCTTCAGATAAACCTGCAGACACACCAAGCCACACCAGTTACACTTCGGGCATTGTACAACTACTAGATGGACATCTCCTAGGGCTTCTCGTATAATGTTATTTTCATGAATCTGATGGGACTATAAAAGGGAAAAGAGCTTCTAAGGAGACTAAATGAATGATTACCTCGGGGACTTGAAGAGCTCTGTGGTTGGCTGTGACAACTTTCGAAAGACGCTGGATATGTTCCTGAAGGAGCCTAGATGAGAAGTGAACATAGATTTAGTGAGTAACAGATGAACTTGAAACAACCCACATCAATCCAGTGTTTGGCTTATTTCAATCTGTAAGGGCTTGCTGGAGGAAGGGGCGGCTGAGGAAACCCCGGTCGTTTCTGGGTGAGGCGGGCGGCAGCCGCAACAGGACTGCTGTTCGTGTGACCCGGGGGTGACGGCGGTCACGGTTACTCACTGGTCTCTCATGCTGTCCCCGTCCTGGTTGGGGTAGAAGGCCAGTTTGAAGATGCGGTTCATGACGCTGCGCTCGATGGCCATCTGGGCGTCCTGCAGCTGGTCTTCGCTGGCGTACTGCCAGATGGCATCGTGGGCCATCGCCCCGTACAGGTAACGCAGGAAGTCCTCCACCGCCGCCGTCTTGTCGTCAGACGCGGTGCACCCCTGGAAGGCTGGGGGGGGCAGAGGAACAGACATGAGGACTGACACAGGGACTGACACAGGGCACCGACGCTTGTTTCATAGATGTTACAGATCACAGACTCAACACTGACAAATGGGATATTGGTTAGAGTTCCAGTGTGTATTTAGAATGGTGTCCAAAAGGACCAATCAGAGAACACACACGGCGATGTCATCAGTGGATCACTCAATAGATAAGCAGCAATACTGTAATGGATACCTATGATGAAGTCCAGCATCTTGGCCTCCATGTGCTCCAGTAGGAGGCGAACACACACGGTGGTGAAGTAGCGGTTGGCCACCTCCTTGTCTCTCAGCACCCTCTGCAGCAGCCGCTCCAGGTGGGCCTGTGACGTCTGCAGGCCCTGCCGACACCTGGTCAGATACGCGATGTACGGTGCCCGCTTTCTACCAGGGGGAGGGTGGGTGAGAGGACACACACACACACGCACATGTAGGCATTATGAATTGTGGTCAAGTTGTGTTCAGTGTCACTGATCCAAAAGGGTCATTGGACTTGGTTTGAGATATTACCACTCAGATGAAGCACTGATGTAGAGCAACAAACAGTGTTTGATTTTAATCCTGTCAAATGTATTTTTTATTCTCTCTCTCTCTGTGTCTGTCTCCCTCTCTCTCTCTCTCTCCATCCACAACTACCTATAATCCTCTGACCTCTCCCACTCTCTCTCTCTCTCTATCCACAGCTACCTGTAATCCTCTGCGATGACGGCCAGCAGCTTCCTGCAGGTGCGAGCGTCGAAGCGGCTGACGCAGCGCGTGGTCTCCTGGATCTGGGCCATCTGGTTCTTATCCTGCAGGTTGATGGCCTCCGCCAGCTGGACCTTCAGGAAGCAGACGATCTCATTGTCTGGGAAGGAGACGGGAGACGGCGGTCAGACGCCCTGGCCCCCCTCGCAGGGAGAGGGGACACTGCTGTAATCGGATCAGCCTGCCGCCCTGACAGGTGGACGTGACAGATGACTACAGAGATGGGGTGTTATGGATTTAAATCTAACCATCTCCGAGAATGTCACTTTCTATTCTGTGTGGCCGTGTCCTGCTGGTAACAACGTAATGGGGCTTGCACCTACAGCAGCGACCCTGCCAGGAATGAAGCAGTGTGCACAGGGCTGAAATCATCATTGTTGTTAAAGACATATCCCGGGAGTGATGACCTGTATTCAGCGCGATAAATGAACCATGTTAATCCTGCATGGTAATATCAGGGCTAGGACACATACTGCGATGCACATACAGCAGTCTGGTGTATGGTACCTTCAAAGTCTGTGTGGTCAGGCAGCCCGTTGCGCGTGGTGGCATGGACCATGAGAGGGAAAGCGACAGAGTCTGCCAAGCACAAGGCCAGTCTCAACTTCTTCTTTGCGTCACTGAAAAACAGAAAATAAAAAAAATGTTTAAAAAAATTACGCTATTTAAAGAAGTTTAAAAGGTTGCTATAAAAATATATTGTTGATGGTTTATGATGTATTGCAGTTTTGTGAGGGGAAGGTAGACTGACCTGAATGAGAACTTGGAGTCGTGAGGCGGGGCTGACTGGCTAGCAGAGTCGGGCAGGTCGTCGTTGGAGATGTTCTGCAGTGCCTCGTCTCTAGGTGAGTCGTGTACACTCTCCTCCCCACACTCTGTGTACATTCACATACAGAACCATGAAGCAGCAGAAACATACATTATAATGCATTGTACTTTGGCGTGTGTTGTAGTTATAGTAGTGAGAGAGAGAGAGAGAGAGAGAGAGAGAGAGAGAGAGAGAGAGAGAGAGAGAGAGAGAGAGAGAGAGCGAGAGAGAGAGAGAGAGAGAGAGAGCACAGGTGACTAACAACAGACCTCCTGTGGTCTCATAGGCTGCACCTGTGGCTCCCTCACTGGGACTGGTCCTCTTGATGTTCCTGTACTTGTCCAGGATGTCTTCTGCAGCCTGGGCCTGGGAGTTCTGTCTGGGCAGAGGGTCATCTGACACACACACACAAACACACAGACAGACACAGTCAGGACACATGTGGATTAAACCCACTATGAGGGGGGGGACAAGCCCACATTTTCTCCCTGATTCAGCAAATCTGAGCGCAATAACAATAAATCAGGACAGACCTTGTGGGACGCGCTCAGGGCCCATATCGTCTTTCTCCTGCTTGTCCCTTTTCCGGAAGGCTGCTATCGGAGCTGTGGAGGAGAGGGCGTAATGAGTGAGCTGAGAGAAGTAAGGCTACGCGTATCATGAGTCACTTCGTGACAGCGGACCACAAATGTGTTGTGTTTTTTTATTTTGCAAATATGGGTCTCTTTAATCCTTTTTTTTTTTTTTTTTTTACAATGATTAACATTTCAATGAAGGGTGCATGGCATCAGATCACTAAACGAAATGAAAGAGATTTCTCAGTGCTTGTGCAAAGAAAAGAACTGGTAAATAAAACTTGACAGCAAATGCCAGACCACAATGGAAAAAGAATATCACTTATACATATACACATGACAGAAAACATATATAAGTGTGTATATCCGTGCAAATAAGCAGGTGAAGCTCGTCTTATCAACACAGGAACATTACCAGGACTAAACAAGGGTCTGAGATTTCACTAGGATGGGCATAGTCCCTACGGACATGTCATTTACACACAGGAACAGAAAGGGGAGGAGGGGTTGGCTACATTATAATTGGTTGATATTCCGTGCTGCCAACGAACATTGACTCCCAATGTCGTATCGCTGTGTGTGAGTGTGTGTGTGTGTGGGGGGGGGGGGGGGAAAGAGAAGATAAATGGTGACAAACAGAAACAAATGCATGGATGAGGCGCTGGGACATAAAAGTCAGGCTACACCAGGATGTCACATCACAGCTCTATCTATCACAAAGGGGCCACGTCTACGGTACAAGCGTTCATGGCCTACAGCACTCAGCCACTGCCTTCAGCGCCACAGCTCAATGTGGAATGACAGTGTGGAAGTGTTACCTGGGACTTCACTCTCGGCCGTCCAATACAGCACTGTGTGAGGAACACAACAGACAGGGGGTTGGCCTTTCACACTCAGTCTGCCACTCTGGAGGGGGCGCCTAGGCCACACATCACCATTCAGAGCGGCAGGGGCAAACACAACGGGCTTTATTATGTGGTTATGTGGACGTCACGGCTCTCTGCCCCACTCTGTGTGCATGTCTCCGTTTATTAATACCACTTTAATGTTTACTAAAGGAACATCATTATCTAAAAGAGTAATAAGCAGTCATCTCTTGTAGGCTCAAGCTCATTATTTTCCAGACAGATGTATGAGAGATGGTTTTCGAGTTGAACTGCAACAAGAGATGTGTAATCTATCAGTGGTGATGACAGAGAGGTCTATCTAATGGCCATTAGGCAGTGGGTGACAGGACTGCTGGGAGGGCTACAACCACACAATCTACACAGCTAAAGCCCCTCGGATGACTGATTAGTTTTAGGAACTAAAAATAAATCTTCCACAAGTGAGAAGTGAGAAAAGGCCGTCCATTTGCTCGGGGTGTAACTTTCGACAACAAGGAGAGATTTCACACTAGAACATCGGCGACGGTGTGGAGATCATCGTTCTCTTTTTTCCTCACATGACAAATTGTTTCAAGTACGCGTCTTAAGTTTACATTAGAGAACATTGAGAAATTGAAAGTAAGAGTACATGGTAACCGTGCCGTTCTCAAACAACGGTCACCCATTTCAATCCACTACAAAGCATTTGCGACATGACAAAAGAGGATGTGCCAACGTAACAGCGAGAGAGAAAAGGGGTAGTTACCTTTGGGGATGGCGGACACAAAGCGTTTCTTCCACCACGGTCTGTTACGATCAGACTTCTCATCATCACTGTCTTTCCTCTCCTCAACCTTTGGACAACAGGTGATCAAGTATGTGTTAGGCTCCATACTGACATGGTGTAAATAATCACTGTTTGTTGGTGTGTTTTTGACTTTAGGATAACTGGGCATGGAGAGCTGGGCGACACACGTCGATGCTTACCTCTCCTTTCAGAGAGTCCTTGCTGGGGGAGGAGGACGGGCCCGTGGAGAAGAGGCCGGCAGGGTCACGCTCTTCCACTGCAGCCCGCCGGTTAAGGCCGGGGTCGCTGGTGGGCCGGCGGCCGGGGCACACAATGTCAGAGCTGCGGCTCCGCACCAGCCTGTCTGGGTAGGAGTGGCGCTGCTTCTGGTGCTCCAGCTCAGCCTGGGCCAGGCAGTGGGGCGTGAAGAGGGAGTGGCGCGGCTCCTGCCCCAGGGCGCAGGCCTCGGGGATGGGAGGGTCAGGGGGAGGGTGAAGGGGTCTGGCATAGTGCACTTTGGGCCTCACGATGGTACCAGTGGAGGAGCCTGCGGTAACAAAAAGGCATGTTAACCCTAACCCTAACCCATGGGCTAGACTGGCTTCAGAACTTAAAACAGGCAGTATATAACATATAGGTTTATATGGATTACCTCAACAATTATCTCATCATAAGTGACAAACACACTAAATTCTCCACACTCTCGCACAAGAACAGCAGTAAAATACTGAGGAAGTGTGTGTGGGGGGGGGGGTGCTAGAGAATGCGGCTGGTGGGAGACGAGCCATAGGTGTAGGTAGGCCACCTGTTCCAAGGGTAGATTCTCTCTCCTGAAAGGCTTCCAATGGCAGCCTGGCGCCATGAGCACAGTGGGACCAGAGGACTGTGCCAAAGAGCCTGGGGTGAGGTCTCTCAACCTGTCATCCCCTCACCTTGCCACACAGACACACAGCCCTGCCACTGCCATAGCTCTCTCTCCCTCTCCCCATCACTGGTCACAGTAACTCTGAGCAACGGCCCACACATTTACCCAACCCAGCGCAGAAAGAATGAGAGCCCCAAATGCAAAGGGAAATACGATAAACCTAAACGAGCTAATTGAAATGACATTCTCACGCAGCCGATGTTACCGCCGCGCTAATGTTTTGTCCAGTAATTGGGGCGGGACTCGGGGCGAGGGGCACAGGCGCCTCTTTTGGTTCATTTCTCAGAGCTCAAGCTGTTCTGTGAGTCCACGCCATTAGACGGGACTTAATGACGCTCGTTTCCCCGTCTGATTGGACGCTCGCACAAAGACCCCGGCGCGTTTTGCGAGCAGAAATTACCTTCACAGGACAGGGGATCGAACATGGCCAGCAGGGAGTCTGCCTGCGAGGCAGGGGAGGTCAAGTGGTGCGCTCCTGAAACATCGAGAGAGAGAGAAAACGGCGTTAAAAAATCCACTTTCTGATACACACGGTCATGTAACTGAAAAGGTTATTCTGTTCTTCACTTTATATGAGAGAGCCGTCACGTATTTGTTGTATTTGATCTAAAAAACTAATAAGTGGAAAACAACAACAAAAACTTTTTTGACATGGTCAGCAGTGTCTTAGTGGGAGTGGAGGGGTGGTGGCGGTGGTGGCAGCTGGAGAGGTGACAGGGATTGATAGGTTTTGCTGCTGTGGAATGAAGCTTTAAACAGGCCAGGGGGGGATAAGTGACATGACTCTCCCCTCTCTCCTACCGTGGGCTGACTCCTCCCCATCTGGACTGGTCACAGAGTCCTTCCCTCCAAAGTCCGAGCTGCACTCCGAACGTAGGTCCTCGGTCTTGTTGGGGATGTCTTCTGACGTCGCTGCGAAAAAACACACCGAAATCTCTGCTCACATAAAAGAGATGACAATTCAGATACGGAGTGGTTGGTTGGTTGGTTGGAGTGGTTCGGTTTTGGACGATTTTAGAATGGTTTAGACTACGTGAGCTTCCATTCTGTCCTAAGCAGCCTGAGTGTGTGTACAATGCTGAGAGGGTGAGTGTGTGACTGTTCTAAGCAGCCCGGGCGTGTGTACAATGCTGAGAGGGTGAGTGTGTGACTGTTCTAAGCAGCCCGGGCGTGTGTACAATGCTGAGAGGGTGAGTGTGTGACTGTTCTAAGCAGCCCGGGCGTGTGTACAATGCTGAGAGGGTGAGTGTGTGACTGTTCTAAGCAGCCCGGGCGTGTGTACAATGCTGAGAGGGTGAGTGTGTGACTGTTCTAAGCAGCCCGGGCGTGTGTACAATGCTGAGAGGGTGAGTGTGTGACTGTTCTAAGCAGCCCGGGCGTGTGTACAATGCTGAGAGGGTGAGTGTGTGACTGTTCTAAGCAGCCCGGGCGTGTGTACAATGCTGAGAGGGTGAGTGTGTGACTGTTCTAAGCAGCCCGGGCGTGTGTACAATGCTGAGAGGGTGAGTGTGTGACTGTTCTAAGCAGCCCGGGCGTGTGTACAATGCTGAGAGGGTGAGTGTGTGACTGTTCTAAGCAGCCCGGGCGTGTGTACAATGCTGAGAGGGTGAGTGTGTGACTGTTCTAAGCAGCCTGGGCGTGTGTACAATGCTGAGAGGGTGAGTGTGTGACTGTTCGAAGCAGCCTGGGCGTGTGTACAATGCTGAGAGGGTGAGTGTGTGACTGTTCTAAGCAGTCTGAGCGTGTGTACAATGTTGAGAGGGTATGCTGAATGGTCCCTCTCAGCGACGCACCCACTGGGAGCTCTAAATTGGTCGCGGGGGCTCCCATGGGTGAGGAGAGACGTGCACACACCAACAGTAAGAGTGATAATCAGACGGAGACTATCCATCGGCCCGAGCCCTCAGGGACATATTCCTATGAGCTCAACCATGGGCACTGGCCCAGGCCTCTTAATCTGGGATGCTACGTCAAGCATGTCAACACAGCCTGTTCACCTGAGCTCACAGTAAAGAGGGCTAGTGTTAACCCCCGTGTCCTAGCCAAAACCTCCAACTGACCCCGTTGTCTTGGCTATCGAACAAAACCAACAGTAGCGTCCGACTGGTCTCCAGCTAGCAAGGACAAACCCCAATATGGCTCCACACTAAGCTTAGAATGGGCTTGACGTAATGCTTTTATCTTTGTATGTGTGTCGGTGTAGTAAGCTGACAGGTGATGGGGGGGGGGTCCTCTATCCGGTCTCTGAGGGGGGGAGAGAGAGAGGCAGTGTACCTGAGACCACGCTGAGTCCTGGGGTGCTGGGCCGGGAACTGACTTCTCTGACCTCTGTGTCATCTGAGGTGCTGCCTACCCCCGAGCAGCTCTCCAACTCCTGCAGACGTTCCTCCTGCTTCAGGTCTGGAGCTTCTGGTGGGAGCGCCAGGGCAAAAGACACACACACACACACACACACACACACACACACACACAAACACACACAATTACAAACAGAAAGAGAACAATGAGCTTTCTGCTTGAGCTCACATAAGACATGTGCCCCCAGAAGTGGCCTGTGAAAGCAAATGTACACCCAGCACCATGTTGCACGTTGGGCCTCTGACTATCGTCCCACTTCTGAGGGAGGACAAAGGCGCCGCTAAGTAAGACTCAGAGGCATGAAGGCAGACAAAGCCCACATATAAGTGACTATAGAAACCAGTAGACGCCAGTCCAGGCCGTTCTGCTGCTGCCCGACGGAGCCATTCAGTTTAACCCAGAGGCTCAATACTAACGGCAGTACTCATTTGCATGCTCGTTAGTAATAATGTGGTAGTGAAGTGCTCTTTGGAGTGTAGTTTTCTGCTGCCTAGCCATGAAACAAGCGCTCCACTCCAGGCAGGCATCAGATAGCCTTATTACAGAGCAGAACTGGGGCAGCAAATGGAACAGAAAGCAATCAAGACACTCATGCATGTCATTTTAACACTGCACACATATTGCAATGGTGTACTACTTCAATTAACAGAGGGTGGTGGCTTTTCCAAGGGACACTTGTTATGCTGCCATTAGAGCCCTCTATTGATATTCATGAAACACAGATTTTCAAGGGGATTTTAACCACACAATCAAACATTAGGGAGTTTTGGCATATGGTTCATTCCATGTCAAATCAACATGCCATGACACCCACCACTTCAGGTTGTTCAGACATTTTTTTCTGTAGTTAGCAAAACAAACGATAAGTGGCGTAGCACAATAAGGTGCATGCCATATCATGGTCCCTGGGTTGATTTCATCCATCGACATATCTTGTCATCCCCACTTTTCCTTACCCATTCTTCCTGTCAATCTCTACTGTCTCCCAATAAAGCAGAAATGCCCCCCAAAACATATATTTTAGTAGTATATTATATATATCTCTTATGAAGTATTCCTGTAACATTATTTTGGAGAAATATTACTTTCATCTCTAATAACGAAACAAATAAATAGACAAATTGATTGTACCCAAATTGT
This sequence comes from Nansenia antarctica, assembly GCF_963989245.1. Taxonomy (NCBI): domain Eukaryota; kingdom Metazoa; phylum Chordata; class Actinopteri; order Argentiniformes; family Microstomatidae; genus Nansenia; species Nansenia antarctica. The sequence continues at coordinate 20,210,096 of NC_137690.1, forward strand.
CCATTTTCATTTTCTGGTATTCATGAAATACCCATTCAATAGAATGTAAACCACAAATCCGATTTGGACCGAAGTCCTACCCGATAAAGATTAAGACATTGGGGAATCCAAAACTATAGCCAAAAGTCAAAGCCCATGAGCTCTCCAAAGCTGTTCATTTGGAGATATTATCAGCCAGTATGTAATATCAGTTCTCTATGGCTGAAAAGTATTATGAAGCAGAGATTTTTCCATAGCTTCCACTTTTCAAACATAGAGAACTGATATTGCATACTGGCCGATAAAATCTTAAATTGAACGGGTTTGGAGGGCTCATGGGGTGACTTTTGGCTATAGTTTTGGAGATGGTGGGTGTCGAAATCCTCTTTTGTCCATTGATTTGACAAATGCCCATATGCTATACCCATCATCAATGGCAATACCTTCTTATTTTAACTAAAGATCAGACGTCTCCTATGTGTTTCATATACAATAACGTGAAAGTTTGATAGTGTCGCAATGGGACCACACTCAGTGTGTAGAACTTCTTAGCTCAACATCTGCATCACTATCTGCAACGTGCTGTAAAGCATACCGATTTTTCTAAAGGATTTTGCCAGCTAAAAGGTTGACATGTAAATAGACTGAAGACAGCTGCTGTCCTTGTGCATTTCCTCAACACTGCTCCTCCACCACAGGTGGAAACACACCTGGAGCTTCCTCTAGGGGAAACCCAGAACTGCCTTTTACTGGCACGGGCAGATCTGCCCTGAAAGACAGGCAAGTGCACACAAACACAATGACAGATGCACCCACATCCTTGAAAGGGAAGCAAGAGCTGCCACACCTGGCATGTCCACCCCCACACACACAGACAGATATGCATGCACACTCACACGCACACACACGCACACACACACACACACGCACACACACACACACACACACACACACACACACACACACACACACACACACACACACACACACACACACACACACACACACACACACACACACACACACACACATAGTGGAGAGAATGCCAAGTAGACACAGTACATGCAGCCAGACAATACCCCACAAAGCAAATGACATCTACATAAAACTGTATGGAGTAGGTGTGCAGCCAAGAGACCCAACTAGCAAGAAACAAGAGACTCAATTTAGCCCCACACACCTCCAGAGCTCTAAACCCGTGTGAACCCACCTGAGTCGCTGGGCAGGACCTCCACACTCCAGGCCTCACTGGTGGTCTCTGAGATGGTGGATCCGTAGGGGTCAAGCAGAACCGAGCCGGTGCCGGGCAAACACAGCAGGCTGCCCAGCATGTTCTCCACAGCCGCCCCTGAGCACAGCACACAGAGAGAGAGAGAAGAGAGAGAGTTAGAGAGCCCGAGGTCACGGGCATTTCACGCTGGGCCCACAGGCACACAGACGACTGTGCCAAAGGTCGAAGGTTAATGGTAATATCTCACCCCACCCCAGCCTCCTGAGCCATGACTTTGAGCTGTTGATTAAGCCGGGCATTACTCACAACCAAATTACCCCTCACCCACCCTCCCACAAAGCCCTCCACACGACGTCCCTCCATTTCCATTTGGGATGCTGCGGGTTAACAAGGCGGAAGAATGCGGAGGAGGGGAAGAGAGCAAGCAGGTGTGAGTGGGAGTATGGTGGCCGAGGTGCAGATCAGGAGTCGACCCGTGGTACCCGCACCCCCAGGTATGCAGCGTTTCCACTTCACAGCACACACGCGCACACACACACACACACACACACACACACACACACACACACACACACACACACACACACCATGGGTATGCGTGCGTGCCAGCGCCCAGGCAACAGTCTGCGGGTGCAGGCGGGGGTAGGGCTCTCTCTGGCGGCAGGAGAGCTCTACCCTGCTGTCCATGTTTACAGTCTTCGAGGTAGAGGCGCAGAGCACTTGTCTTTCAGGTAGATGATTAAATGAGTGGCACAACAAGAAGTGAAACAATTAGAATTTCTGCCTCATTATCATGGTAATCTTATCAGTGGGATAATGAGGTATTAATGGATATTTAATGTGCATCTCATAACCCAATCCCTTGGAGAAAACACATAAGGAAATCGCTGTAAATTCACTTAATGATGGAAAAGTCCCCCAACGCCATATTCCGAAGAATGAAAAATGGTGGATGCAAATGAGAAGGAACCAAGGTCAATAAGACTGCAGGGACTGAGTGAATGTCAGAGAGAGAGTGAGACAGAGTGAGTGAGCAACCAAGAGAGAGAGGGAAGGAGAGAGAGAGATGGAAAAGGGGAGGAAAAAGGCAGAGGGAAGGAAGCTTGCACTGAACCAGATGAACGAGTCTGATTATTATGTCTAAAAGAACACTGGAAAATAAGAACATTGAAAAAATAACATTGATAAAAAAACTAAATGGCTCCAGACAAGTGCATGTTGCCTGAGTTTGTACTGCATCTATTTGAGTAATACACGAGTTTAAAATTCCTTACTAACACAACTACATTACACTAGATGACAAAAAGATGTCTCTCCAATATCAGATTTTGTAAAGCATTGATAATAGGCCGAATCCTGTTATGCATTACACAGACTCTTCTAAACATCCGGCATTGGTGTCTAAAGGTATATGATTTGATGTAGGCCATCAGAACAATTACTGTATGTCCATGGTAATTATAAGCAACCATTTGGGTTTTTTATGTAGAGAATCTACTCAAAATGTACTCAAGGATGAACCAAAACCTAAAAATAAAGTGTAAAGTAATGACTGAATAATGTATACTCAATCAGTGATGTATGACTTCATAACCTTGCCAACGGGCAATGCCTATAGTGTCTGGCGGAAGTATTTACGAGGGATCTCCCCATGCTGTTCCAGCCACACACCACAAGGGGGCAGCATTATGCCAATGTTCCCTGACCTGTGTGGTCATCGAATGCAGTTGGATGCTCCTGGCCACTGGACATCCTACCTGCCATTTCCTGCAGCCGATCCTCGTCCATGTTGGGATCAAAGTCGCTGCCCAGCACGTCTGTGCTCCATGTCTCGCTCACAGTCTCAGAGATGTCACGGTCGTCCGTCAGACCCATCATGTCTCGGATCTCAAACTTACGCAGTTTGTCATCTAGGTTGTCTTGTGTGGTGGCTGGATGGGACAGAGACATTGACAATGTTAGCATTGTTGAACTGAATTCATCATGAAGCTGATATAGTTGACAATAATATTTCACAACACCCCCTCTCTCTCTCTCTCTCTCTTTCTTCACAACATTTCCATAGCACCCACCGACACACACACCCACACACACACACACACCCCCACTCACCCACACACCCACACACCCACACACCATGTTCATGCTCCAGCAGCTGTAGAGCCTCCACCCCGTTGCTCCCTGAAGGCCCAGCTCCCAGCTCAGACACAGACTCTCCCTCCAGGTCCAGGGATGACACAGAGTTTGACCGGTTGGACGGACCTGTTCAAGGAAATCAGATGTTTTCTATTTTCTAGGGTTTTCTAAACACCATCTGTAACTAATAATGTACGCAGATCCTCTTTTTGTGGTAGGCCTACATTCTAGACAGTGATATACAAGAAAGGAGAATAATTCATAAATATGAAACTGAAACTGTGTTTAATTTCTACATTCATAATCAAAAAACTATTGAAAACCTTTAGGCTGAGAGTACCATGTACTTCTGTAGTGGCCACTGTGACTGAGTGTGACCTACAGGGCTGTTAGGAGAACACCCACCCTCTGATATGCCCTCCAGGTTGTCACTGCAGAGGGAGAAGCGCAGGGTTTTGTCTGGTTTGCCATGAAGCTTGGTGTCATCTGCCGGAGCGTCCCCTTGTGCCCCGTCGGCCAGCTGCATGGTCAACACCTGGAAGAACAGCGCTGGTTACAGCCTCGGAAACTCTGAACGGTTCATACCGCAACCTTACAGCATGTTCTCACTATTTGTGTGTCAGTGATGATGGACGTGTGATACAATATAGGTTGCTGAAGAGAGAGAGGCCATTACCTCATTCTCTGACATCATGCCAGGGATGGTCATGGGGCTGGTTCCAAGTGAGATCACCAGCACCTCTTCTGGCATCACCTCCTGCAGGGACTCTTGGGAGCTGGCCTCTATCTCCCCCTCCTGGGCGATGTTGGGACGGCTGCGACTGCGGGAAGCTGCTAGAGGAGCAGGGGAATCAAGGCCAGAACAGCCGTTACTCTCTCACACCAATAGTTATATGAATGTGCTGCAGCAGACTGGGATCAGCTTCAACGATTGCAATAAAAGCACAAAATACATACTAAATTGCAATCATATAGTGCACAAGCTCACTTGGCCATATTCACAAAACTGCTGAATACAGAGCGCTCTCCTTATTGGGTTTTTCATTTCTGTTTCCACAGATTAGCGACAATTACGACAAGCCAAACAATCGATGTTTTACACTGTGAAATAGGTAGCCTTTTCCCTTGGATTTTTAGAGATGAAAGATTGGACTATCCTAAACCGTTCTCTGTATGACCCAACAGACTATGCAGCGCTAGATTCTGCTCAAAGGTAATCTGTGCAGTGTGATGCAGGTGAATGAGGACACTGGTGTGTTTATATCCAAGGTGTTTCACAGAGCACAAGTGCATGCCAGATGTAGTGAAGTACACTCCACATCACAAGCCGTGCATGATGGCATGCAATCCATTCTAATGACTGATCGGGTGGATTTCCACTGTACGCCAACCTGTTCTTACATTATGCTCCAAGCGCTTACGATGCAATAATGTAAGCTCCTACGGTTAATTTGATTGAAGCGACACAAGACAAAAGTCTGCGTCTTCATTGCTTTCATTTGACAGAAGAAGTCCATTTCTAACAGTATTTGTCATCAGAGTGAAAATGAACCACAGACAGACTTAGAAATGAGTAGAGCGATAAAAATAAAAAAAAGAATATAATAAAGGAAAGGCATGCCAGCCTACAGCAAAGCAGGCATGACTAGCGAAAGCATATTGAGGAGAGTATCACAGCGAGCACTGGTGAGAACACTGCAGCTGGGCACATGGCTTATACTGTATGTGCATGGCTGTACATGACTGGGAGACACAAACACACGTTTTAATTCTGTACAGCCTAATGGGGCCAACAAGCTACCCACCAAAAGGGGTAACTAATGGAATGTGAGCAGATAGGGCGGTGGTAGTGGAGTCCCAGGACGTTATGGCTGCTATTTGTTGTCCTGGTCATTGGCAGCAAAGGAGGAAAGGAGGAAGAAGTGAAAGAGAGAATACAGAGCATGCCTCGAAAAGAAAGTGTATAATAAGCCAGACTTAAAAGGTTCACATCATGGCCTAAAAGGTTCACATCTAAGAAGCCATCGAGGTAGTTTGTATTTAATTGAGGAGGTGTTGCCAACCTATTCATCTTCAAACAGCAAATTAGGGTCTACATCTCTCCATCCATACCAATTAAAGGGAGTTCATTTATATTTGGCGATTTAATTGGTTGTCATTTCTGTAATAGAGCCCCAATCCAGGAGCTGCTAATTACCTCCATAACAGGCAGAGAACCTCATTAGCAGCTTACATAACAATGGATTTCTTTTTTTTGTAGCCATGACTACAACTCAACTTATTTATTCATCAGTTAGAATGAAACAATGTGAAGCTTGTATATACATTTAGTCTGGTTTATACTTTCAAACTGGAACAGAAGAATACACTTTTGGAAAGACTAAATAAGATGGGAGTAACAGAGAGCTGAACCATTAGCATATCATTAATCTGTAATTCTGTCTGAGAGCCAGTGTTGCTCAGAGGTGGTGGCTGCAGGTGTAGAGTAACAACAGCCCCAGGCTGGGAGATGGTACCTAGGTTCCTGTTCTTCTTGTTGGCGGGGGTGGTGGCTGGGGAGAGCTGCGGCGTGTTGGAGGGGGTGAGCTCCAGACTGTTGCTCTTCACCGGGCGGGACTGTGGGACGTTGGCCAGCAGGGTCTCTAAGGCCATGTGGTCCTCCTCTCGGAGGTGGTCCCCTGCCGTCACACTGCGCACAAAGTCCACCTGAGGAAGGAATGAGAGGGAGAAGGACAGCTTCCATTACATAACATGCCTCCCTTAATTAGGAATCCAATTATGAAATGTCGAATAATGTATGTATCGCCATGTTACGAGAGCAGTATGCAGAGACAACTGTCTAGAGGGCTCTTAATAATCATAAAACTAAAACGTTGTGCTTAGACTTCCCAGTGTGCAAAATAAAGCAATATCAACAGTGGGTGATGGACGATAAAGAGGTACAACATGATAGGGGAAACCTTTGCATTGGACAGTATTTACAACATGAAGTGAACATGCTTAAATGCACGAGTCTGGCACGTACCGTTGTGCTAAACATCTCACTCAACCAGACAGGAGTGTGTGAAATGACTCCCTTCCTGGTCTGACAAGTTTGGGCTTGTCAGGTAAATTTTCTGTAACAGGAATCTCAACTGTTGCCTGCCTAAAATGTGGGTGTAGCCTATATAGATCCTCACATCTTACCAGGGCGAGCAGCTGATTATGTGTCATGTAGACCACAGTCCTGCTGAGGCCTTCTAATAGGTTCATGGAAGACTGGGGCGGGGTCTCCACAGCTCTCCCTCCAATTACAACATCCAGGAAAGCAGCTACACAACTCTGAGGTGAAAGAACCAGACTGTCAACTTCAATATAAGGCAAGAGGCACAACATATATTAGAATGTAATTACGTTATTAAGTCAAGCCAATAGAAAAAACTGGTTTTGGAATGTACTGCAATATACTTTACTGTACGTGAGGTGAGAGATCATGTACAGCTCTGTTTAATCATTTCTTTATTCTAGTCAAACATTACATTCTTTTTAGTTTTAGTTTTACCAATGTAAACGTATGTTTCCCTTGCCAACAAAGCCCTTTAAATTGAATTGAATCAAAACTGAATGGAAAATTGAATTGATCTTACCTTATCAAACTTTGACAAACTGCTTTTCCGCCTGGGGTCTCCATCATCATCAGCCATTGCTAACTGCTGCAAAAGCTGTCCAACCTACAAAGACAATGACAACGTGCAATTACATTATCTGACAAAAGGAAGGTTAGTTAACATTATATCTAGTCTGCAAACGTACAGTCTGTACTGATACACATCAGATTGTATAGGTAAAAACAGGCCTCCATTGTGCATGCATGTCCATCCACAGGAGTATGAAAGCATGCGATGATGCTCGTCTCTCACTAACCTGCATGAGATTGAAGCGGGCCACCTCGTTGATGGGGGCGTCGGAGATGATGCCGTACTGCTCGGGGTTGACTATGGCTGGGCAGATGAAACAGGTGAGCAGCAGGTCTGTGCACATGGTGCGCACCTCGCCCACCTCCAGACGCTCCACGCACGACAGCGTCTTGTACATCTGGCACATGATCCAGCGCAGGCTGTGGGGGAAGCAGTAGGTGTTCTGCTTCAAGTAGCCGATGAACTTGTTGACCAGGGTGACCAGCTTGGCCTCGTTGGCCTCCACGACAGCCTGCACCTTCTGCCTGTAGGCGTCGGAGCCCTTCTCCCCGAACAGGCGCTCCTGCTGGGCCGGCGTGAAACGCTCCGTCACCTTGGCCGGGTCCGTCTCCAGGTGGTCCTCGTCCTCCACCAGCAGCTGCATGATGGGCTCGTGGAGGGTGGCGGTGAGGAAGAGCTTGGCCGAGTACAGCCCCTCGGAGAAGAGCTTGAAGAGGATGCTGAAGGCACAGGTGCCCCGCCGCAGGAGCCTCCGTGGGTTGTCACTCTCCTTCAGCTCAAACTCGACCAAGTAACGAAGGACCTGGAATGGAGAGAATGGTAGCATTGAATCAGTGGTACACATAACATGTGTAGATAGATTATGGCATTATTATAGCATGTGGCTACTGCCATTAGTGTAATTATGAGCGTGTGTATCATCTGAAGTGGCAAGGGCTCCTCACCTGCAGCAGATAGCTCTCGTCCTCTTGCATTATGCAGTTGCCATAGAGGGAGGTGAAGACCGTGTGAATGATCCCCTGTGTGTGCTCCTGGTTCAGCCTCTCTCCGGCCACCAGGCAGGACGCCACCAGTCGGGGGTTCTCCCTCACCCTGCTCAGGAACTCCCCGTAGATGCTCTCCTGGAAGCCTAGAGTCTTGTAGCCGTCCATAAACTGGGTGTCCTCCAGCACTTTGGCATGCTGGCAGCATTCGGCCGGGGAGGCCTCCGCACTGTAGAACAGGGAGAATTCATTATTACAAGAGCGTAAGGCTCCATAAAGCACTTGCCGGAATTGACCCACCGAGAGGCATAAACTCCAGCCGGAGAGGTCTGTTGATTAGTCGTTGGGGTGACACGTAATTGTATGACATGCTTGCCGACAGTTCTCCTCTGATCTCTTGCAATTTCCCTTTTGGCCCACTAATCTAAATTGTACTCCACTGGCTCTGGCATGGAACCCTGTTTGTCTTTGGCAGGACTTTCCACAAACAAGATTATCACATCAGGCAAATAGGCCAGTTTAAATACTGCACAATGTTACTTTTGGACCTCTCCCCTCCTGTTACAACAGTTACTACAGACACTCTAGGGGGGTCACAGACTGCTGTGCTGAGTGTTCAATTCAAGACAGGTGTTTTATTACAGCCTAACACTAAAACCCATAGACCGATTTAGGTCGGTCGAATGCACTGGAGTCACGGTGATGAAGGGTCTCACACCTGGTGAGTATGAGGCGGTCGAGGTTGATTCTCTGCTGTTTGGCGATCCAGGCGGCGCGGTACAGCCTCTCTGCGGTCTTCAGCACGTCCCCATTGAGCCGCTGGATCAGCTGCTTCTCAGAAGCCACATACAGGCGCTCCTGCTTCAGGTGGTGGGCCAGAGTGTGGATGTCTGGCTTCACCATCTTCACCAGCCCAAGCAGAGAGGCAAAGGACTGTAGGATGGGGGAGACAGGAATATCAGTAAGACATGGATAGTTGACATGGTTCAGGAAAATGCGAGCTGATTGACATTGGAACAGAGCAGAGCAGCGGAGTGTAGATTTCTAAGCTAGATCCTACACGGTTGAAATGGTTCAGAAAGGAATACGGAGGGAGTGTAGGAAGACCGTTTCCTGTGAAGGCCTAGCAGAATCCTAGCTCACACGCTGAAAGGGGAAGTGAGTATCAGTATTCAGGGACACTAGATCCACTGGCTCTGTAATGGACTGGGATTGACAGCATAGAGAGAGAATGGAAGCCTGACGCCATCTTCAGCTGCAGGCCCTATAGCCCCACACATAGCAGCATTTAAATAATTGCAAGCCCCCCTCTCCCACCCAAACGTCTGATAGCATTATTCACAGCAAGGGAGAATATGCAAATCACATTAGTCTCCCTTTCCTTTCCCACACACACACAGACAGACACAGACAGACAAACACACACAAACACAGACACATACAACGGAAATGCATGACATTTAAATTATTTCCTGGAAAATTCTATAATATAACATTCTATAACAAAAGGCTCTTTATGGTAGGCTGCTACCACAGAAAAGGGACTAGATTGTAGGAATGGGAGGCCTGTGAGAGCGACCCCGAGAACCCTGCTTTAGTGAGCTTGGCTGACAGAGGGCGCACAGCCTGCTAGCTAACATACAACCGGAACAGGTTGATACTACAAAGCATAATTCACATGAGGTTTGAGATAAGTGTGTGGTCATTTATTTTCTTAACTAGGCCTAGATCCTTACAGATAAAGCAATTGTATCGTCATGGGTAATAAGTAACTGTCAGCGACACACTTTTACTGTACTGGGTTTACTGCCATCTACAAAAGTGCTCATGTCTTAGCTTTTATAAAAATACAATTAAAAAGTGTTCATGTCTTGTCCATAGAAACAACAATACACCAAGGTGAGACTTTTAGCAATGGCTAGGGTATACTATTCAACAGCTAGGCCAAATTGATACATGAAAGTATACCAGCCCATTTGCATGCATGCACCCACATGTTCTTGAAACAGGGAAACACATTCCTCACAGGCTGGATGTGAAAGGGTGATGTGAAAAGGGTATGTGAAAGGGTGTCCAAAATAGAGATCAGGCCACTCAAGTATACCTGGTGGTGAGTAAGAAATAGAAAAGGAAGGAGAACTCTAAAGCGGAAGAAAAACCAATAGAGGGTGGGGGGGGTAAAGCATAGTGTGAGAGTAATTAGAGAGACTGAGTAGAATTGCATCCAGACATGACTGAATCCTCATGTCTCCCATGGCCCATGTCGACCTGACGTAAGCAATAACATAAAAAATAGCTACAGATTTGCTACAAATCACGCATTGTATCGTGGACTTGGAGCTACTGAATTATAGCACAGCCCACAGTCTAAAGCAGCTGCTTTTTATAGACATTCAGAAAGGAATCACTTTCTAAAAGCACTGGGATCTCTGTGACTAAGTCCTCTTTTTACTTCCCCTCCACATGAGATCAAACACCATGCAGGCCATCTATTGAGTATAGCAGAATCTGTATGCCTTTCCAATACCGGACTATTATGTGTCACCTGAAGTCATTGCCTCCAAGGAGCTTGTTCCGAGTGAGGTGGTACAAATCCCACCACATGGGGGTCTGAGAAATTATTCATCGCCTAGGCCTAGGTGTGTGACAGTGGCACAGGTGTTGAGCGTTGGGCAGTAGTCTCTTTCATTTGTGAGTTCCCCATCAGTGTTAGGTGTCACATCACCTCACCATCCTAAAACTGTGCAATGCCTCCTCCATGACCCTCCTCTAATGTGTCTGACATAACACTCTGAATAACTGAGGTATCTGATCTCAGCGTTGGCAAATTAAAAACAGGAAATACTGCTCTCTCTTCTACAAGCAGAGGCATAATGTAGGTGAAATCAGGGCAGATGTGTGGACAATGACCCATGAGGACCAAAAGGTGAAATTCATCACAGCATATCAAATTGTGTGTCATATGAAAGCAAAGAGTCTATTTGGGGGGAATTTACATCAGAAATACGTTTCTCAACCATCTTCCAGCATAAGAATATGGATAAGCAAAGGTCCGGTCAAATATAATGTAGCCTAAAGCATCTCAAAATGATTTCAAAGTGTTTTGAAAAACATGAAACCTCATTAACATTAAGTCTAGACCCCGATCATCTAATATCAGCACTAATATTAATAACCTAGCAACTGAACAATGCAACCTAGCAATTCAATAAGACACCGGACGAACAGATTGTGGAAAGTTCAACTCCTTCTAATCTTTTTATCCATATAAAACTGCCAAAACGTATGAAACGAACAAGCCCTTGTCATCATTGTTGTCGTCAATGGAAGACTCCCATTGGCTCAATCCGTAATTAATGGATAGCAGTTTGGTGTTGCCAGTGCCCATCTCTGAGACAAAAACACTGAAAACCACAAATGTCATTGATTTAAATCCCATTAAATAAAGAGTTTCAAGGGCAGATTTATGTTTTTTTAATCACTTTCCCTTGTTAATGTTATAACTTATAGGCTAAGTAGATGAATAAATACATTGTATAGATTTGAATATTTCTACCTTTGTTTCCCTGATTTAGCTATATCATCACCTACATAATGACATTTAAATCTAGAAATTATGCATTTCTGTAGGGGACCAGAAAATCATATAGGCCTAGCTAACACAACACACTCTTTCTGCAGACATACTGTAGGCTATGGGCGTACTAAATCTGAATTTGGAGCAGATATGTGGGAAAACATGGTTAGATTAAAAACCCAGGGATAGTGTGGGTGTAATTCTGTTGTCACACTTTGAATTTGCACAGTTCTTAAAGTAGGCTAAATGTGTTTTGTTTTTTTTTCACTGGGAATTAGCCTAGTCATTGTGGATAGTTGTATAGTTTGTTAAACTTCACCATCAAGAGATCTTTTCGGTCTACATTTGAAAGTGAAAACTCTAGTTCCAGCAACATTCGTGAAAGCAACATTTAGGCTAGACCAACAAGTAAGCATACAGAAAGAAGACTTTCATACGCCTTGCTACATCAGTATTCAGCTCCAAGTGTTATTTCATTAAATATGGGCCAAACACTGGCAGGAAGATCACCTCTGACAGTGTATCCGCATCCTCTGGAGTGATCAACTTCCTAATTCCTGACCTTGCCAAAACAGAGTGTTTAACATTGCCTCCAAATAAGAGGTAGAGGCAGATGTCTCTTACTTCCCTGTCACAAAACAGTATTCAGAAAGAGAAGATGAGCATACCTTCAGTAATCAAAATAAAAACACAGGTTTGTGCCTGTGTCCATCCCATTATTATGTAACTCTAACCCTAATTTAGAAAAGCAACATAAAACATTAGTGTTTTTTTTGTTAATTTGTAACATTGACATTGTGTAATCCATTAACCCAAGTACAAAGTTCCTGAAGACCATACATCAAACAAGACAAGTACTGTATGGCATGGACTGGATTAAAAGGGTGAGGGTTGGCTGAGAGAACTCGTGTGGGGCTCTACTCGACACTTAATTGAGGTATCAAGTGGGAAAGGAAAAGAGATAATCCTGGCCCAGTGGCCCTGCCAGCCATGCAGCTGTCTGAAGAGAGATCCCAGGACTTGGCATGGTGAGGAGCCCGGGGTGGGTGAGGAGACCGGGGTGGGTGAGCCTGCAGCTGCCCTTCACCAGCCAGTCCCTTACTCGCCCCGCAGCCCCTGAGCAGAACTCAACCATTTGTAAACATTCACCAACGAATGATCTGTAGTTGACATCTCAAGCGGCTAACTTAAGCTGGCTTCTTCTTTGTTCTACTGTTTTGCAACAAAAAAAAAAGACCAATCGTACCTGGCCAAGTTCGAGTGATATAATACTACAGCTGGCAAAACTCAACAGCCATACGATATCCAGGCCCTCTACTCTGCTGCAACAGTGGACATCTTGCGGATTTCGACTACTTAGCTAGCTAGCTGGCTAACTAACGTGTAAACATCTATGTACATCGTTAGCTACAGGCTAACTAACGTGTAAACATCTATGTATAACGTTAGCTACAGGATGACTGGCTAACTAACGTGTAAACATCTATGTATAACGTTAGCTACAGGATGGCTAGCGTGTAAACATCTATGTATAACGTTAGCTACAGGATGGCTAACTAACGTGTAAACATCTATGTATAACGTTAGCTACAGGATGGCTAGCGTGTAAACATCTATGTATAACGTTAGCTACAGGATGGCTAACTAACGTGTAAACATCTATGTATAACGTTAGCTACAGGATGACAAGCTAACTAACGTGTAAACATCTATGTATATCGTTAGCTACAGGATGACTGGCTAACTAACGTGTAAACATCTATGTATATCGTTAGCTACAGGATGGCTAACTAACGTGTAAACATCTATGTATATCGTTAGCTACAGGATGCTGGTGGACATAACAATCAGAAGCTATCTAGCTCATCTAGCCTAGCTATCTAGTTGGCCAAGTGACCCTAACGACACTGCCATTAGTTAGCCAACGTTGCTGACAATAACACCGGGGATCCAGCTAGTAGTCAGCTAGGCCAAGACAGCTGTGGCGCAGAGTGCCAGTCCAGAGCGAAGCTAGCAAGCTAATGTAGCAACAATCAGAAACCAAAGCAAACATCCAGAAGTAGCCGACGTCTGCTAGCTTAGATAGCTCGATGTGAAGGCCAGTGACGAAACATGCTAAACATATCTTAACAGTATGACAAATGCGTTGACTTACCAAACAAGTCGTTTATAGTCTACCGTTTTTTCCTGTTTTGTTTTTATATTCACTGTAATCATGCAAATATGTCAGCGAGCAAGTTGACTGGTTGGATCACTTTGGTCTACTCAACACCGTCCTCTCTGACAGCCTCGCTAGCAGCCCGCTACTGTCATCCGCTGTCATCACGAGGAGACGGACCTCGCACGCATGCGCACTGTCTGCTGGTGGAGACTCATGGCTGTTGTAGTCATGTATTGTCAAATGAGCAAACAGCAAAGTCACTATTGGTGCTTTTCCACTACAGGGCGGCTGGCCTGCTTCTTTGGCGCTTTTCCATTTGTCGGCCCGGCTCGGCTCGGGTCGGGTCGGCTCGGGTCGGCTCGGTTCTTTAGCTACCCTTCGCGAGCAGGAACAATAGGGCCGAAGGGTACCTTTTTGCCAGGCTGCGTGTGACGTGTGACGCTGCACACTGTTAATTGGTCAATGGAAATCGTCATCCCATGTTCATAGATTTCTTCGCTAACCGCCATCTTTAAATACCACAACAGATTTCGCTCTTGGAAAAATGTCACTTACTGTTTCTGTAATATCTTATTAATAAAGATTAGAAAAATTATGCTAACCATCGTATTATCTTAGTTTAATGTCATTTCAATGCATCACAGAACTTTTATTTACAACAAGCATAACAAAAAAATCGCTATTATGGCGATGTCCTGTGCCTATGCTGTTCCTCAGTCCAGCGGCAGTCAAATGCCGGTAGATTCGCGTCTTGCTCCCTTTAACACATGTCAGCGTTTCGTCGCCTAGTTGCGAGATCTAAACTACTAGAACTGAAAGCGGCAGGTAACAGGCACGCAACATCCATATGCTATATATATAAATAAATATATTTGACTACCAGCAAGACACCGGAGCACTCGTATCTATAACCATCGCAGAGATTGTATGAGCCCTGCGTCAGTCAGCCTTTCCGTAGAAATACATCGCTCCGTTCAATGGAGGAAGCATGATACTCGCGAGTTCATCTCGCTTTTCCCCCGTTGATGTATTAAACAATCTAAGCAATCTAATCAGAGCAGTTGTTATTATGTAATGATGGATGTGCCATTTTTGATGGAGAGCAGTGAGCAGATGACTGGATGTGAGCATGTATTTGACTAATGCCGATAGATTCGCGTCTTACAGCAAACTATCGTAATTCATGAACTATATGCCCAATCTAAAAAATTAAAACTGTTTCTGAAAGCAGAGAAGTTGCACTTTTTGAACAGTTGAACTTTTTTAGGCTTATTACGGTAGCCTAGTTCACCAACAAAAAAAGCACAGTGCTCAACGTGTCAGGAGAAATAAAAATACACTGTAAAAAATATCCGTGAATAATACGGTGGAAAACTGTTAAATCGCAACAGTAAAACACCGTAAAATGAAAAACAGTATATCACAGTTACAATTACAGGGAATTACTGTAATGATAGATAAGAGGATGAATATTATTTTTTACAGCAAAACAATCTAAAAAGGACATTCTTTTGTTGTTAAAAATATAAATTTGTGGTATAAATAACAGTTAAAGACCATTATATGGCAAACAACAATTTACCGTAAAAATTGCATTACCAAGCTGTTTAAAGTATGTTTTTGCTGATGTCAAGGATATAATTAACGGTAAAACACAGTTGAACGGTAAACCAATATATACCTTCATTTTTACAGGAACAAGCAGTTAAAAATATATATATATATTTCCCCTTATTTTTACAGCAACAATTTGTAAAAACGTACATTCTTTTGTTGTTAATGATATACACTTGCCATATAAATAATGGTTAAAGACCATTATAAGGAAAACCACAATTTACCATACAAATTACATTACCAAGCTGTTTAAAATATTGTTTTTGCTTATGTCAAGTGTAGAATTAACGGTAAAACACAGTTCAATGGTAAACTAAAATATACCTTAATTTTTACAGGAACAAACAGTTAGAAAAACATTACCAAGCTTTTTAAAATATTGTTTTTGCTGATATCAAGTGTAGAATTAACGGTAAAACAGTAGAATGGTAAACCAAAATATACCTTAATTTTTACAGCAACAATCTGTAAAATGAACGCAGGTGAATGAGGTTTGTATTAACGCCCTGGGATAGCGGCTCAATTATAGCGGCTGAATTAAGCCAAGTGCCATAATATAGGGTAGGCGTTTGTCTGGAAGCGGGAGAGGGCAGAGAAGGGTGGCTTCTCTGTAAGTTGCATTTGTAACGTTTGATCATGACAACTGGAATATATTATATATTATGGTCTGGCGAGAACGTTCGTTGCGCGGAAATTGACTGATTGGGTGAAATGTATATTTTTTTGCCGTTCTGTCGGGCGTTTGACTGACCATTTATATGCAACGTTTGCAGGAAAAGTGCTACACAAATAAAAAGTTATTATTATAGGCAACTATGGGCGTCAAAAGGGGTGGGACAAGACGCTCGTTACCGTGCGCAACATTTTAGAGTTGATTGTGATTCATAAATGGAAGCAGGCGTGGGACTTGCAAATGCCACTGGCGTGCGCACCGTTTTATTAATCCGAATGTTGGTGTGCGTAATGTTCTTGCTTTGCGTAGGTGCGCAAGCCGTTTACGCCAGTTATACGCAAAGCTTTATAAATGAGGCTGGTCCCATAGGCTACATGAAGTCAACAATGAGCTCAGGAACACAACACTGAGAAATATGTAGAGAAAGATAGACAGTTTAATGTATACATCTTCCACTGTATCCAAAATATCCCAAATATAATGCTTAATGATATAATGCTTAATATGTCCGGGAGCCATGGGGTTGAACCAGCTTTTCAGCTGTTTCTTGTTGCATCAGCCATGACTGCAGCATCCTCACTCAAATGAGAGCTTTTTTTTTCCGGGGTGGTCTCTGTGGAATATTATTCCGGCGTTTCATGACCAGGTTCATAAACAATGATACCTTCCTCCTGAGGAGAGCTGCTGGCTGCTCGCTGACGGGAACCTGAAGGGTGAAGGGAACCTGCTGGCTGAAGGGAACCTCCCTGATGACCTGGTTGGTGGAGGGAACCTCCCTGATTGGCTGGTTGGTGGAGGGAACCTCCCTGATGATCTGGTTGGTGGAGGGAACCTCCCTGATGATCTGGTTGGTGGACGGGACCTCCCTGATTGGCTGGTTGGTGGAGGGAACCTCCCTGATGACATGGTTGGTGGACGGGACCTCCCTGATGATCTGGTTGGTGGACGGGACCTCCCTGATTGGCTGGTTGGTGGAGGGAACCTCCCTGATGACATGGTTGGCGGAGGGAACCTCCCTGATTGGCTGGTTGGTGGAGGGAACCTCCTTGATGACATGTTTGGTGGAGGGTACCTCCCTGATTGGCTGGTTCGTGGAGGGAATCTCCCTGATTGGCTGACCGGCTGCATAGTAGGACTGGACCACCAGGCGGGGGAAGTCAGACAGTTTGACCTCCAGACACTTCCTCCTCAGGCTCATGTCCAGCCTGGGCTCTTGCTGCTCCTGCAAAGCCCTCTGGGAAGGGTTAGTGTCACCAGTACTAGCCGGCTGGGGCAGGATGACCGTTCTCAGGTTAGGCTTTGTGTTCAGGTTGGGGTTAACCTGTGGTCTGCTCTTGTCCCTCAGCCGGCTGTCCCACAGAGAGAACACCACAGAGCCGGTCACATGGCCCATGACCCTGCTGTCTCCCGTGGCCAGCGAGGGCACCAGAAGAGGTGTCAGGTCTCCCACGTACCTGGTGACCCGCTGGGGGAAGCCCCAGAGACGATGGCTGAGTTTGCCTCGGACGTGCGACTCCAACTTCTCTCTGGTCTCCTGAGAGATGAAGGGGACGGAGGCGCCCCGCAGGAACATCATGATGGGCTTGCCCTCCGTTACCTTGGTGACAGGCTGGCACGGAGATTTGGCCCGTGGGCAGGAGGCACTCGTGCCGGACTCCAGGGGGCGTCTGGGGCGGCACTGGGCCTCCGGGGGTCCACGCCTCCACTGCGCGACCAGCCCGCCCGGTCTGGGGGTAGGGCTCTGGTTGAGAGTGGCGTGGGTAGTACTCTGCTCGGGGCTCTGGTTGAGAGTGGCGTGGGGGTTAGTGGTCAGGTCTTGTTTGTGCTGGTTGTGATGGAGGTCCGGGTCAGAGTCTTGAAAATCCAGAGACAGCAGGAGGTCACGGGTCGTGTTCTCAGAGGAACTGTGACAGGCACTGGAGTCTTGCTGGCAGGCAGAACTTTTTGACTGGAAGAAGTCTGGCACGCCTGGACACCTGTCCCCCCCCCCTCTTCTGTTCCTATGGCGACACGTTCTACAGGGCCTCTGAGAGCAGCAGCTGGACGACTGAGCCGAGGAGGAGGGCCAATTGGAGCAGGAGGCGGAGTCAGAGGAGGAGTCAGAGCCCAGGTGAGTATCCAGCTTAAACTCCAGGATGTCCAGCATCTTCTCCAATCGCTTTTTTTTTATTTGGTCTGTGAACTCCTTCGACAGCTTTCTGCAGGAGGACAACAAACAGGGCTCTCATTCTGGCTAACACAGCAGGCATTTAGGCTGTTCATGTTATCATCAAACCACTTTAGTTTAACAAAGAATTATGACAAATCCTAATTAATGGAACTTACATTGTTTGGTCAATTGTTGGTGTCGAGATTTCCTCCTGTTCAAATACAAAATGGGAATGTAAGTATTAGCCTTTTAAATACACAAGCCCTAGCACACAGCCCTAAGACACAGCCCTGACACACAGCATTAAAACACACAGCCCTGACACACAACCCTAATCATAACACACAGCACTAGCCCAACGGTGCTTTACGCTAATTCATATTAATATTGACGCGCAGTTTACCTCGCTTGCCGGGAGCGCGGTGCCACCTTTCCCCCGGTTAATCATCCAGCTCAGGAGCCAGAGCAAGGAGAGGATACACACCATGAGCTGCAATCCAATGACCGCATCGAAACCAAGCTCCAAACTTGGGACCAACCTTGGAACCGAGCTTGGAACCGAGCTTGCAGACGACTGCAAGGGCACGCGGAAGCGCACGAATGTGGTTGAAGTGGCTGACATGTTAACGGTCCGGTAACATCGCCGTGGCTGATAAGTAAGCGCAACAGTAAGCGCAGTCTGTCGCAATATGTGTACTCTCTGATAGATACAGCGTTTCTGAATGTTGTTGATGATTGTTATTGGCTATATATCAAAGTATGATGACGTTATGTTATTATGACGTCATGGCGTCACCAGGACAACACTGTCTGTACTGATAAAATGTATTGTTGATTGTTGCAGCTGTTGCTAGGTCCGAGAAAATCGATTTTAATAGCGTTGTTAATTTGTTGTTGGCACCGCCAACTCCTGCTTGAGCTGTAGCCTCAAGTAGAATTTTGTGTTGAATTTGGATTTTTACAAAAAACTTGTAATATTAGTTTCATTGAAATACTTAAACAGTTATTGTGTAATTTGTTTATTGCAAACAGCTGATAAATAGTTCGCCAATAAACCTAATGTGCAATGGGGGTTGAATAATTTTGATTGCAACTGTACAAGACAGGTTGCTAGTCTCGATTCATTGGTTGTGAGCTGTGTGCTTTAGAGACGAGGAACAACCGCAGAACAAACATTTATAAATACTTTTATTAAGAATTCAGCAAGCCAAACATTCCACATAACTTATGTTAAACTAATGTTTGCTAACTATTTATTTTACAAAAATATTACATACCAGTCCAATAACATTTTAACAACGTATGCTCTTCAATGGTAACGCATGTAAGGAAGGAGACAAAGGATATTTACTTGGAATGAACCAACATTTTGGCACACAGTGCGCTTGAAGTGTTCCATCAATCTTAATCAAGGTTATACAAAGCAAAACTGACAGCAACAATTATTTGTGTAAAACACAATAGCAAGTACAATAGATTTACGTACAACAACAACAACAACATACAGGGTTTAACTTTAACTATATCACATCGATAATATCAGACTATACCTGACCTCTTCCCCCTCACTGGTTCCCTCTCAGCCTTACACCTAGTCTATAGGGCTTGGGGGACAGAGTAACTCCAAACACAGGAGTGTAGTCAGGTTCCCCTGCGTCCTCAGGCCAGACAAACTGGAAGCGTGGCAGAAGCGTCACCATAATCAAGAAAAGCTCCATGCGAGCTCGTCCTTCCCCAAGACACATACGAGGCCCTGAAACATTAACAACAACAACAAGAAAAAAAGCTCAATCAGCCATTTATTTCCATCATCAACATTTCGAGACGTTAGAATTATAAGGTTCTATCTCCATTTTTGGTCAAAATTTAGTTTTTTACATAATCTGATCCATTAGGTGTTTATTAATGCCTGTGTGGTGTTGTTTTTAAAATGTTGACCTTTTTTAGTTAGTAATTAATAAATTACAAAGGTTCCATCTCACAAAACATAATGGAATGTAAAAACTTTGACGCTCAATCTCTGAACTACCCTAAACGGAGATGGAACCTTATAATTCTAAGGTCACGATTTATCTATAGCGATGTACTTTTGTTTTGCGCTATATACCTGCAGAGAAGGGCAGGAAGGCCTCAGGCTTCTCAAACTCTCCCTGCTCATTCAGGAAGTTGGAAGGGTTGAACTCATGGGGGAACTTCCACTGACCCTCCTCGTGCAGCGCAGAAGTGAGGTTGGGAATGATGAGAGTGCCCTGGATAGAGAAATTAACAGAGAAATAAGAAGATGGAACAACAAAGTGGATTTGTTGAAGAGAGAAGACGAGAGAAAAAGAGAGAGATGAGGGGGTACAGAGGGAGATATGAATACAGTGTACAGATGAGACTAATGATTAAGCATCACTGATATATTTATCCTTGATTCTTCTTACCTTTGGGATGCTGTAGCCCATCACCTGAGTGTCTCTGGTGGTGCTGTGGAACACACTGAGGGGGACAGTACTGGCAATCCGCTGGGACTCATCACTGCCTGCATGTAGGGCATATTGTGCCCTTCCAGAACCAAGTCAATCTCCTGCTGACACCTCTCTGAGAGGATTAAAGGGTATGGGAAACAATTAGGTGTTTTACATCTGTGTAGTATAGATGCTATAATCTAATCACATTGTATTTCTACTGTATATATTGTCAAATGTTACATTATACTAATTATAATGGAGTGACACATTATTCCCAAAATCTATAGATCTAGAGAATAGAGCCAATAAATGAATTTGAAGGCATATACTATATATATGTATATATGAATGAATGAATGAATGGTCTTTATTGTCATTGCTATAGTACAGGTACCAAACAACGAAATTTAGGAGGGGTGGCTCCCCTGGTGTTAGGAAAGAAAAAAAAGGGGAAAAAAACACAAGAAGAGAAGGAGCTGGTTTACATAAATAAAGGCTATGTACACTATCCACTATACTATACTGTACAGATAGACGACTAGGGTTGTCATATTGCACATAGTGTTATTGCACATTCATTTAAAGTGTCGCAGTTTGCAGGCTTGAAATGTACATATTTGTGCCTCAGCACTACACCTGATTTTTTCAGTCCAGCAGCTGCCATCAATCCGTCCAGACTGTCCAGGGCCCAGAACCTAGGTCTTTGCTGTGTTCAGGGCCTGGATGGCCCTGGGGTAGAAGCTGTTCTTCAGTCTGTTTGTCCTTGCGGCCATGGTCCTGTACCGCCTTTTCTAGGGCAGCCGGGTAAAGTGTACGTACCCAGGGTGGGTTGGGTCTCTGGAGATCTTGGAGGCCTTCCTGAGACAGCGTGTGTTGTACAGCTCTTCCAGAGAGGGGAGGGGGGCGCCGGTGATATATGCCATATAGTAAGCAGATAAAGTTTAAAGACAGACCCTGAATCTCTGGATGGGTCATAAGGTAGAGGAAGGCAGTGAGCAGTGTGTTTGAGGTGGTGTCTGTTCCTGCAAAGTGCAGGTCCAGAACATACATGATGAGCTGGTCCTCTGAAAAAGACGATCCATCGTCTCCTCTCTAAAAGGGAGAACACAGCAGTGTTAGTGTTGATTTAATGTTGAGGTTTTATCTTCTGCCAATCCACCTATCGGTCACTCTTTAATAATAATAATAATGCATTTTATTTATAGGCGCCTTTCAGAGCACTCAAGGACACCTTACAAAACATGATTTAAAAACAAGCAACAGATTCCAACAGGTTCAAACAGTGATTCAAACAAACAAAACAAAAGACAAAAGAACAACCACCAGTTGTATCCAGCGGATATCTTGTGGGAGAGAGTTCCAGAGACGGGGGCAGAGTGACTGAACGCTCAAGACCCCATAGTGGTCAGGCGGGCAGAAGGTATAATGAGTTGAAAGGCAGCGGAGGAACGGAGAGTGCGAGAGCGAGTGAATCTGGGCTTTAACACATGTCAGCATTGATCTAAACTAGTCTACTAGAACTGAAAGCGACAAGTAACAGGCACTTAACGTTACATGTTGTAAGGCTGATCTGTGCACGATAGTGCTGCATTTTGACATAATTCTTATCGCATTTCCCCCCACTGATCTGTATAGCGGGGGGAATCTTATGACACGTACCTCCTCCTACAGTCCCGGGTCTTTCCTGTATAGTGGAAAACGTCTCGTACCCAGAACTGTTCAAAAGCGTGCTGAGGCGAGCCGTGCCGTGCCGACCCGGGCAATGTAGTGGAAAAGCGCCATATTTTGCCAAAGTGGTGCGGAGGGATTTAATGAATCTCTTTGAGAACAGACAATACTTTTTGAAAAAAAGATGAACTGTTTCTTTAGTCAGAATTGTCATAAATTAGTAGACATTTATGAAGAACTATGTGTATAGGCTTATAACCACTATCTTAAAGCCACCTTTACAATGTTTATAATACTCCAGGGAGATTGGTTTTCTTATTTCTGGTTTCATTCTCATCCCTTTAATTTTCTTCTTCAGTACGTCTTTGATAAGATCATGGATAAATGGGTGGACACAAGCGAGGTATTCACTTTTAACTGTCTAAAGCAGTAGTGACATGTGTATGTTGTGTTCATTCATACTGTGAGAGCATTTATGTTAATCCAATCTTTGCTTGTTCAGCGCTATGAGCTGAGTGTTTTCCAAGACAGACCCTCTCATATTTACAAATAGTTTTCACGTTTTGTTGATAATTTTCAGAGCAAGCCAATTCCACCACCTCCTCCTATGGCTCCACCAACAACGGCTATTCCAAGAACAAAGACCCCGAAGATAGTGTAGAATATGTAGTGAGTAATGACAGAAGCTCACTACACTGCTACATGGCAAAAAAAGTAGTTAACTACTGACAACGCTATCACGATTTGAATTTAGTTTAACTACCACCAAGCTACAGCAAAATGTAGTGAAACTAATAGTTGAGCAACACATTGTGGAACTATTCCCTATTCATGATGCATCAGCCAATCATGACTGTGATGATGATGATGATGATGATGATGATGATGATGTGATCTTGTTTTCCCTCCTAACAGCATGTCCAGGTGGTCAGTATCCCACCCTGCTCTACCCCTGTGTGAGGACTTTGACAACTCCAAGCCAGGGACCTGGACCAGTGCTGGGCTCAATGGACCTGGACTCCTGAACTCAGATGGCACCCAACCCAAACCCATTGCCTATTGGGGATTAGTATTGATTTCAACTATTAGTGTCCTCTCTTTACTCTACTACAAATCTGATGTGCTGATGATCTGAGAAAAATGTATACTGTACCTGTCAGTGCCCCCTTATGAGTGTCACATTAGGCTTGTTAGCAGACTTCTTGACAGGATAACTTCTTATACTGCCTTAACCATTCATAACTGTGTGTTGATCTCCTTTTAACACACCCTATGATGCTATTTCCTTTGGACCACATATCAATGATGACACCCAGCTCAGTGCCATTCCCATTGGAGAGTCAGTATTCATTTGAATAATAGGTTTTCTCTCTTCTCTTCTACAAGCCTGATAGGCTGGTGATCTAATGCATCTCCATGTAATGCTGGAAATCAGATTCCTATTAATGTTATGCTGGTCAATGCCCCGTCCTCTTATGAATCTGACAATAGTTTGGCAGCAGGCCTCTTGACATCATTCTACGACCCTAAAGCCCCTGCAGACTTCAAATTATTTAAGTTTCTGCTGAATTACAGTATGGTCATAGGTTAGCTATGGCTGTTTTGACAGTGGTGTTTTGTTCTTTCCTATGTAGCTCCTGAGGAATATAAGGAACTCGAGGAGAGGTTCGTCTGTGGTCCTCTGGGAGCAATGCAAAGCAAAGGTCAATGGTGGTTGAGGTCGTGAATTGGAATCACAGGGAATTAATCTTGATTCAGTGCTATCACCCCTCATCACAATACTATTACATGGTAAATTACAGATTTCAATATGTCTTCTCCTTCATTCAT
Organism: Nansenia antarctica; assembly: GCF_963989245.1. NCBI lineage: Eukaryota > Metazoa > Chordata > Actinopteri > Argentiniformes > Microstomatidae > Nansenia > Nansenia antarctica. The sequence goes on from NC_137690.1 coordinate 20,234,230, forward strand.
CCTCAGCTTCCTCGCTGACGTCACAGCCCTTCCTACTGAGGTGTGTCTCTCTTCCTACTGAGGTGTCTCTCTCTTCCTACTGAGGTGTCTCTCTCTTCCTACTGAGGTGTCTCTCTTCCTACTGAGGTGTCTCTCTCTTCCTACTGAGGTGAGTCTCTCTTCCTACTGAGGTGTCTCTCTTCCTACTGAGGTGTCTCTCTTCCTACTGAGGTGTCTCTCTCTTCCTACTGAGGTGTCTCTCTCTTCCTACTGAGGTGTCTCTCTTCCTACTGAGGTGTCTCTCTCTTCCTACTGCAGGTGTCTCTCTTCCTACTGAGGTGTCTCTCTCTTCCTGCTGAGGTGTTTAAAGTATGTTTTTGCTGATGTCAAGGATATAATTAACGGTAAAACACAGTTGAACGGTAAACCAATATATACCTTCATTTTTACAGGAACAAGCAGTTAAAAATATATATATATATTTCCCCTTATTTTTACAGCAACAATTTGTAAAACGTACATTCTTTTGTTGTTAATGATATACACTTGCCGTATAAATAATGGTTAAAGACCATTATAAGGAAAACCACAATTTACCATACAAATTACATTACCAAGCTGTTTAAAATATTGTTTTTGCTTATGTCAAGTGTAGAATTAACGGTAAAACACAGTTCAATGGTAAACTAAAAGATACCTTAATTTTTACAGGAACAAACAGTTAGAAAAACATTACCAAGCGTTTTAAAATATTGTTTTTGCTGATATCAAGTGTAGAATTAACGGTAAAACAGTAGAATGGTAAACCAAAATATACCTTAATTTTTACAGCAACAATCTGTAAAATGAACGCAGGTGAATGAGGTTTGTATTAACGCCCTGTGATAGCGGCTCAATTATAGCGGCTGAATTAAGCCAAGTGCCATAATATAGGGTAGGCGTTTGTCTGGAAGCGGGAGAGGGCAGAGAAGGGTGGCTTCTCTGTAAGTTGCATTTGTAACGTTTGATCATGACAACTGGAATATATTATATATTATGGTCTGGCGAGAACGTTCGTTGCGCGGAAATTGACTGATTGGGTGAAATGTATTTTTTTTTTGCCGTTCTGTCGGGCGTTTGACTGACCATTTATATGCAACGTTAGCAGGAAAAGTGCTACACAAATAAAAAGTTATTATTATAGGCAACTATGGGCGTCAAAAGGGGTGGGACAAGACGCTCGTTACCGTGCGCAACATTTTAGAGTTGATTGTGATTCATAAATGGAAGCAGGCGTGGGACTTGCAAATGCCACTGGCGTGCGCACCGTTTTATTAATCCGAATGTTGGTGTGCGTAATGTTCTTGCTTTGCGTAGGTACGCAAGCCGTTTACGCCAGTTATACGCAAAGCTTTATAAATGAGGCTGGTCCCATAGCTACATGAAGTCAACAATGAGCTCAGGAACACAACACTGAGAAATATGTAGAGAAAGATAGACAGTTTAATGTATACATCTTCCACTGTATCCAAAATATCCCAAATATAATGCTTAATGATATAATGCTTAATATGTCCGGGAGCCATGGGGTTGAACCAGCTTTTCAGCTGTTTCTTGTTGCATCAGCCATGACTGCAGCAGCCTCACTCAAATGAGAGCTTTTTTTTCCGGGGTGGTCTCTGTGGAATATTATTCCGGCGTTTCATGACCAGGTTCATAAACAACGATACCTTCCTCCTGAGGAGAGCTGCTGGCTGCTCGCTGACGGGAACCTGAAGGGTGAAGGGAACCTGCTGGCTGAAGGGAACCTCCCTGATGACCTGGTTGGTGGAGGGAACCTCCCTGATTGGCTGGTTGGTGGAGGGAACCTCCCTGATGATCTGGTTGGTGGAGGGAACCTCCCTGATGATCTGGTTGGTGGATGGGACCTCCCTGATTGGCTGGTTGGTGGAGGGAACCTCCCTGATGACATGGTTGGTGGACGGGACCTCCCTGATGATCTGGTTGGTGGACGGTACCTCCCTGATTGGCTGGTTGGTGGAGGGAACCTCCCTGATGACATGGTTGGTGGAGGGAACCTCCCTGATTGGCTGGTTGGTGGAGGGAACCTCCTTGATGACATGTTTGGTGGAGGGTACCTCCCTGATTGGCTGGTTCGTGGAGGGAATCTCCCTGATTGGCTGACCGGCTGCATAGTAGGACTGGACCACCAGGCGGGGGAAGTCAGACAGTTTGACCTCCAGACACTTCCTCCTCAGGCTCATGTCCAGCCTGGGCTCTTGCTGCTCCTGCAAAGCCCTCTGGGAAGGGTTGGTGTCACCAGTACTAGCCGGCTGGGGCAGGATGACCGTTCTCAGGTTAGGCTTTGTGTTCAGGTTGGGGTTAACCTGTGGTCTGCTCTTGTCCCTCAGCCGGCTGTCCCACAGAGAGAACACCACAGAGCCGGTCACATGGCCCATGACCCTGCTGTCTCCCGTGGCCAGCGAGGGCACCAGAAGAGGTGTCAGGTCTCCCACGTACCTGGTGACCCGCTGGGGGAAGCCCCAGAGACGATGGCTGAGTTTGCCTCGGACGTGCGACTCCAACTTCTCTCTGGTCTCCTGAGAGATGAAGGGGACGGAGGCGCCCCGCAGGAACATCATGATGGGCTTGCCCTCCGTTACCGTGGTGACAGGCTGGCACGGAGATTTGGCCCGTGGGCAGGAGGCACTCGTGCCGGACTCCAGGGGGCGTCTGGGGCGGCACTGGGCCTCCGGGGGTCCACGCCTCCACTGCGCGACCAGCCCGCCCGGTCTGGGGGTAGGGCTCTGGTTGAGAGTGGCGTGGGTAGTACTCTGCTCGGGGCTCTGGTTGAGAGTGGCGTGGGGGTTAGTGGTCAGGTCTTGTTTGTGCTGGTTGTGATGGAGGTCCGGGTCAGAGTCTTGAAAATCCAGAGACAGCAGGAGGTCACGGGTCGTGTTCTCAGAGGAACTGTGACAGGCACTGGAGTCTTGCTGGCAGGCAGAACTTTTTGACTGGAAGAAGTCTGGCACGCCTGGACACCTGTCCCCCCCCCCTCTTCTGTTCCTATGGCGACACGTTCTACAGGGCCTCTGAGAGCAGCAGCTGGACGACTGAGCCGAGGAGGAGGGCCAATTGGAGCAGGAGGCGGAGTCAGAGGAGGAGTCAGAGCCCAGGTGAGTATCCAGCTTAAACTCCAGGATGTCCAGCATCTTCTCCAATCGCTTTTTTTTTATTTGGTCTGTGAACTCCTTCGACAGCTTTCTGCAGGAGGACAACAAACAGGGCTCTCATTCTGGCTAACACAGCAGGCATTTAGGCTGTTCATGTTATCATCAAACCACTTTAGTTTAACAAAGAATTATGACAAATCCTAATTAATGGAACTTACATTGTTTGGTCAATTGTTGGTGTCGAGATTTCCTCCTGTTCAAATACAAAATGGGAATGTAAGTATTAGCCTTTTAAATACACAAGCCCTAGCACACAGCCCTAAGACACAGCCCTGACACACAGCATTAAAACACACAGCCCTGACACACAACCCTAATCATAACACACAGCACTAGCCCAACGGTGCTTTACGCTAATTCATATTAATATTGACGCGCAGTTTACCTCGCTTGCCGGGAGCGCGGTGCCACCTTTCCCCCGGTTAATCATCCAGCTCAGGAGCCAGAGCAAGGAGAGGATACACACCATGAGCTGCAATCCAATGACCGCATCGAAACCAAGCTCCAAACTTGGGACCAACCTTGGAACCGAGCTTGGAACCGAGCTTGCAGACGACTGCAAGGGCACGCGGAAGCGCACGAATGTGGTTGAAGTGGCTGACATGTTAACGGTCCGGTAACATCGCCGTGGCTATAGATAAGTAAGCGCAACAGTAAGCGCAGTCTGTCGCAATATGTGTACTCTCTGATAGATACAGCGTTTCTGAATGTTGTTGATGATTGTTATTGGCCATATATCAATGTATGATGACGTTATGTTATTATGACGTCATGGCGTCACCAGGACAACAGGCTGTACTGTTAAAATGTATTGTTGATTGTTGCATCATTGTTTGCCCAAAAGCACTTCATTACGCTGTGTCTTATTACTCTTGCATATTGTGTTTAAATGACCAATACAATTTTATTTCATAATGTATTGCACTGCCAAATATCTCTGCTACTCCTTCCATAGTAATATCCTTTCAGTCTGATATGCATTGTTGCTAAACCGTATACTCCATATGCGAGAGTTCACTGTTGCTAGGTCCGAGAAAATCGATTTTAATAGCGATGTTAATCTGTTGTTGGCACCGCATCTTTCTCACATTTTCAACTCCTGCTTGAGCTGTAGCCTACTCAAGTAGAATTTTGTGTTGAATTTGGATCTTTTTTTTTTTTACTTGTAATATTAGTTTCATTGAACTACTTAAACAGTTATTGTGTAATTTGTTTATTGCAAACAGCTGATAAATAGTTCGCCAATAAACCTAATGTGCAATTGGGGGTTGAATAATTTTGATTGCAACTGTACATGACAGGTTGCTTGTCTCGATTCATTGGTTGTGAGCTGTGAGCTTTAGAGACGAGGAACAACCGCAGAACAAACATTTATAAATACTTTTATTAAGAATTCAGCAAGCCAAACATTCCACATAACTTATGTTAAACTAATGTTTGCTAACTATTTATTTTACAAAAATATTACATACCAGTCCAATAACATTTTAACAACGTATGCTCTTCAATGGTAACGCATGTAAGGAAGGAGACAAAGGAGGAAGAAATATTTACTTGGAATGAACCAACATTTTGGCACACAGTGCGCTTGAAGTGTTCCATCAATCTTAATCAAGGTTATACAAAGCAAAATTGACAGCAACAATTATTTGTGTAAAACACAATAGCAAGTACAATAGATTTACGTACAACAACAACAACATACAGGGTTTAACTTTAACTATATCACATCGATAATATCAGACTATACCTGACCTCTTCCCCCTCACTGGTTCCCTCTCAGCCTTACACCTAGTCTATAGGGCTTGGGGGACAGAGTAACTCCAAACACAGGAGTGTAGTCAGGTTCCCCTGCGTCCTCAGGCCAGACAAACTGGAAGCGTCGCAGAAGCGTCACCATAATCAAGAAAAGCTCCATGTGAGCTAGTCCTTCCCCAAGACACTTACTAGGCCCTGAAACATTAACAACAACAACAAGAAAAAAAGCTAAATCAGCCATTTATTTCCATCATCAATATTTCGTGACATTAGAATTATAAGGTTCTATCTCCATTTTGGGTCAAAATTTAGTTTTTTACATAATCTGATCCATTAGGTGTTTATTAATGCCTGTGTGGTGTTATTTTTAAAATGTTGACCTTTTTTAGTTAGTAATTAATAAATTACAAAGGTTCCATCTCACAAAACATAATGGAATGTAAAAACGTTGACGCTCAATATCTCTGAACTACCCTAAACGGAGATGGAACCTTATAATTCTAAGGTCACGATTTATCTATAGCGATGTACTTTTGTTTTGCGCTATATACCTGCAGAGAAGGGCAGGACGGCCTCAGGCTTCTCAAACTCTCCCTGCTCATTCAGGAAGTTGGAAGGGTTGAACTCATGGGGGAACTTCCACTGACCCTCCTCGTGCAGCGCAGAAGTGAGGTTGGGAATGATGAGAGTGCCCTGGATAGAGAAATTAACATAGAGAAATAAGAAGATGGAACAACAATGTGGATTTGTTGAAGAGAGAAGACGAGAGAAAAAGAGAGAGATGAGGGGGTACAGAGGGAGATATGAATACAGTGTACAGATGAGACTAATGATTAAGCATCACTGATATATTTATCCATGATTCTTCTTACCTTTGGGATTCTGTTGCCCACCCCGTGTGCCTGGTCTGTTCCGCCGCCGGGCACCTGCTTGGCCGCCCTTGTGCGGGGCCCCTTGGGTCTGTGCTTGCTTGACTGGGCCGGGTGTGTTGGTGGTGGGGCGGGCTGGGTGCGTGGGGTGGCGGGGGCTCCCTGGGGGGGGGGGGGGGGGGGCCCACCGCTGGGTACTGGTAGGCAAACTGGCTAGTAGTCGCTCTATTGGTAGAGGGCTGCAAGGGAATTTTTCCTGGCTACATAGTGTACAGGTTTTTACTTTTGCCTGCTCGCGGCTCTGTCAGCATTGATTGATTGATTGACTGATTGACTGAACATTTTCATTGTGTGAAGCGCATTGAGTTGCATCTTGTAAGAAATGCGCTATACAAAAAAAAAATAATGATTTGAATTTGATCACCTGAGTGTCTCTGGTGGTGCTGTGGAACACACTGAGGGGGACAGTACTGGCAATCCGCTGGGACTCATCACTGCCTGCATGTAGGGCATATTGTGTCTGTCCTCAAATGAAGCATGCTCCTTCCCTTCCAGAACCAAGTCAATCTCCTGCTGACACCTCTCTGAGAGGATTAAAGGGTATGGGAAACAATTAGGTCTTTTACATCTGTGTAGTATAGATGCTATAATCTAATCACATTGTATTTCTACTGTATATATTGTCAAATGTTACATTATACTAATTATAATGGAGTGACACATTATTCTCAAAATCTATAGATCTAGAGAATAGAGCCAATAAATGAATTTGAAGGCATATACTATATACAGCCTGTTCCAAATTATTATGCAAATGATATTTTTCTCCGATTTTCCTAAATAGTCGATGCAAATGACAATCAGTATAATTTTCAAGTCATCAACCGTTAGAGTATAATTCAAATTTTATTGAACAAACCTCCCAATGATAACAGTATTTTATTTATTATGCACAACAGAGTTTCAAAACATTTTATAGGTTGTAAAGAACTACAAATGGTAATTTGATGAATTTAGGGTTAGGAGGTCATATTAGGAGGTCATATTTACTGAAATCAAAAGCTATTTCAAACAAAAACATCTTAACAGGTCAAGTTACATGTTAACATAGGACCCCTTCTTTGATATCACCTTCACAATTCTTGCATCCATTGAACTTGTGAGTTTTTGGACAGTTTCTGCTTGAATTTCTTTGCAGGATGCCAGAATAGCATCCCAGAGCTGCTGTTTTGATGTGAACTGCCTCCCACCCTCATATATATTTTGCTTGAGGATGCTCCAAAGGTTCTCAATAGGGTTGAGGTCAGGGGAAGATGGGGGCCACACCATGAGTTTCTCTCCTTTTATGCCTATAGCAGCCAATGACACAGAGGTATTCTTTGCAGCATGACATCGTGCATTGTCATGCATGAAGATGATTTTGCTACGGAAGGCACGGTTCTACTTTTTGTACCACGGAAGAAAGTGGTCAGTCAGAAACTCTACATACTTTGGCGAGGTCATTTTCACACCTTCAGGGACCTTAAAAGGGCCTACCAGCTCTCTCCCCATGATTCCGGCCCAAAACATGACTCCGCCACCTCCTTGCTGACGTCACAGCCTTGTTGGGACATGGTGGCCATCCACCAACCATCCACTACTCCATCCATCTGGACCATCCAGGGTTGCACGGCACTCATCAGTAAACAAGACTGTTTGGAAATTAGTCTTCATGTATTTCTGAGCCCACTGTCATGCTGCAAAGAATACCTCTGTGTCATTGGCTGCTATAGGCATAAAAGGAGAGAAACTCATGGTGTGGCCCCCATCTTCCCTTGACCTCAACCCTATTGAGAACCTTTGGAGCATCCTCAATTAAAATATATATGAGGGTGGGAGGCAGTTCACATCAAAACAGCAGCTCTGGGAGGCTATTCTGGCATCCTGCAAAGAAATTCAAGCAGAAACTGTCCAAAAACTCACAAGTTCAATGGATGCAAGAATTGTGAAGGTGATATCAAAGAAGGGGTCCTATGTTAACATGTAACTTGACCTGTTAAGATGTTTTTGTTTGAAATAGCTTTTGATTTCAGTAAATATGACCTCCTAATATGACCCCCTAACCCTAAATTCATCAAATTACCATTTTAGTTCTTTACAACCTATAAAATGTTTTGAAACTCTGTTGTGCATAATAATCTGGAACAGTGGATTTTGAGTTTTTTATTTTTTAAAATAAAAATACTGTTATCATTGGGAGGTTTGTTCAATAAAATGTGAATTATACTCTAACGGTTGATGACTTGAAAATTATACTGATTGTCATTTGCATCGACTATTTAGGAAAATCTGAGAAAAATATCATTTGCATAATAATTTGGAACGGGTAAGCAGATAACGTTTAAAGACAGACCCTGAATCTCTGGATGGGTCATAAGGTAGAGGAAGGCAGTGAGCAGTGTGTTTGAGGTGGTGTCTGTTCCTGCAAAGTGCAGGTCCAGAACATACATGATGAGCTGGTCCTCTGAAAAAGACGATCCATCGTCTCCTCTCTAAAAGGGAGAACACAGCAGTGTTAGTGTTGATTTAATGTTTAGGCGTTATCTTCTGCCAATCCACCTATCGGTCACTCTTTAATAATAATAATAATAATGCATTTTATTTATAGGCGCCTTTCAGAGCACTCAAGGACACCTTACAAAACATGATTTAAAAACAAGCAACAGATTCCAACAGGTTCAAACAGTGATTCAAACAAACAAAACAAAAGACAAAAGAACAACCACCAGTTGTATCCAGCGGATATCTTGTGGGAGAGAGTTCCAGAGACGGGGGCAGAGTGACTGAACGCTCTAGACCCCATAGTGGTCAGGCGGGCAGAAGGTATAATGAGTTGAAAGGCAGCGGAGGAACGGAGAGTGCGAGAGCGAGTGAATCGGGGCTTTAACACATGTCAGTATTGATCTAAACTAGTCTACTAGAACTGAAAGCGGCAAGTAACAGGCACTTAACGTTACATGTTGTAAGGCTGATCTGTGCACGATAGTGCTGCATTTTGACATAATTCTTATCGCATTTCCCCCCGCTGATCTGTATAGCGGGGGGAATCTTATGACACGTAACTCCTCCTACAGTCCCGGGTCTTTCCTGTATAGTGGAAAACGTCTCGTACCCAGAACTGTTCAAAAGCGTGCTGAGGCGAGCCGTGCCGTGCCGACCCGGGCAGTGTAGTGGAAAAGCGCCATATTTTGCCAAAGTGGTGCGGCGGGATTTAATGAATCTCTTTGAGAACAGACAATACTTTTTGAAAAACAGATGAACTGTTTCTTTAGTCAGAATTGTCATAAATTAGTAGACATTTATGAAGAACTATGTGTATAGGCTTATAACCACTATCTTAAAGCCACCTTTACAATGTTTATAATACTCCAGGGAGATTGGTTTTCTTATTTCTGGTTTCATTCTCATCCCTTTAATTTTCTTCTTCAGTACGTCTTTGATAAGATCTTGGATAAATGGGTGGACACAAGCGAGGTATTCACTTTTAACTGTCTAAAGCAGTAGTGACATGTGTATGTTGTGTTCATTCATACTGTGAGAGCATTTATGTTAATCCAATCTTTGCTTGTTCAGCGCTATGAGCTGAGTGTTTTCCAAGACAGACCCTCTCATATTTACAAATAGTTTTCACGTTTTGTTGATAATTTTCAGAGCAAGCCAATTCCACCACCTCCTCCTATGGCTCCACCAACAACGGCTATTCCAAGAACAAAGACCCCGAAGATAGTGTAGAATATGTAGTGAGTAATGACAGAAGCTCACTACACTGCTACATGGCAAAAAAAGTAGTTAACTACTGAAAACGCTATCAAGATTTGAATTTAGTTTAACTACCACCAAGCTACAGCAAAATGTAGTGAAACTAATAGTTGAGCAACATATTGTGGAACTATTCCCTATTCATGATGCATCAGCCAATCATGACTGTGATGATGATGATGATGTGATCTTGTTTTCCCTCCTCACAGCATGTCCAGGTGGTCAGTATCCCACCCTGCTCTACCCCTGTGTGAGGACTTTGACAACTCCAAGCCAGGGACCTGGACCAGTGCTGGGCTCAATGGACCTGGACTCCTGAACTCAGATGGCACCCAACCCAAACCCATTGCCTATTGGGGATTAGTATTGATTTCAACTATTAGTGTCCTCTCTTTACTCTACTACAAATCTGATGTGCTGATGATCTGAGAAAAATGTATACCTGTCAGTGCCCCCTTATGAGTGTCACATTAGGCTTGTTAGCAGACTTCTTGACAGGATAACTTCTTATACTGCCTTAACCATTCATAACTGTGTGATGATCTCCTTTTAACACACCCAGGTATGATGCTATTTCCTTTGGACCACATATCAATGATGACACCCAGCTCAGTGCCATTCCCATTGGAGAGTCAGTATTCATTTGAATAATAGGTTTTCTCTCTTCTCTTCTACAAGCCTGATAGGCTGGTGATCTAATGCATCTCCATGTAATGCTGGAAATCAGATTCCTATTAATTTTATGCTGGTCAATGCCCCGTCCTCTTATGAATCTGACAATAGTTTGGCAGCAGGCCTCTTGACATCATTCTACGACCCTAAAGCCCCTGCAGACTTCAAATTATTTAAGTTTCTGCTGAATTACAGTATGGTCATAGGTTAGCTATGGCTGTTTTGACAGTGGTGTTTTGTTCTTTCCTATGTAGCTCCTGAGGAATATAAGGAACCCGAGGAGAGGTTCGTCTGTGGTCCTCTGGGAGCAATGCAAAGCAAAGGTCAATGGTGGTTGAGGTCGTGAATTGGAATCAGGGGGAATTAATCTTGATTCAGTGCTATCACCCCTCATCACAATACTATTACATGGTAAATTACAGATTTCAATATGTCTTCTCCTTCATTCATCCTCAGCTTCCTCGCTGACGTCACAGCCCTTCCTACTGAGGTGTCTCTCTCTTCCTACTGAGGTGTCTCTCTCTTCCTACTGAGGTGTCTCTCTTCCTACTGAGGTGTCTCTCTTCCTACTGAGGTGTCTCTCTTCCTACTGAGGTGTCTCTCTTCCTACTGAGGTGTCTCTCTCTCTTCCTACTGAGGTGTCTCTCTCTTCCTACTGAGGTGTCTCTCTTTCTACTGAGGTGTCTCTCTCTTCCTACTGAGGTCTCTCTCTTCCTACTGAGGTGTCTCTCTTCCTACTGAGGTGTCTCTCTTCCTACTGAGGTGTGTCTCTCTTCCTACTGAGGTGTCTCTCTCTTCCTACTGAGGTGTCTCTCTCTTCCTACTGAGGTGTCTCTCTTCCTACTGAGGTGTCTCTCTTCCTACTGAGGTGTCTCTCTCTTCCTACTGAGGTGTCTCTCTTCCTACTGAGGTGTCTCTCTCTTCCTACTGAGGTGTCTCTCTCTTCCTACTGAGGTGTCTCTCTTCCTACTGAGGTGTGTCTCTCTTCCTACTGAGGTGTCTCTCTCTTCCTACTGAGGTGTCTCTCTCTTCCTACTGAGGTGTCTCTCTTCCTACTGAGGTGTCTCTCTCTTCCTACTGAGGTGTGTCTCTCTTCCTACTGAGGTGTCTCTCTCTTCCTACTGTCACGATCCAACTGTTCCTAGTTGTCATGGTAAGCTCAGGGGGTTGTTGATTGGTTACCCAGGGTACATGGGGGAGTGGCTTGCCTGTTGGCGGGTCTCTCGAAAGGTATATGACAGGTGCTCATTAGCTACCTGGGAAGTCGAGAGAGTGGAGAGGGGAGAAGAGTAATACTGATTGAGACGCCTTACCTAGAAGAGAACCCCTTGGACAATTATCATCAAGACTATTACCATGTGGAATAGTGGATTACCCCCGAGGTCGTGTTGTGTCGTGTCCGGTTTTGTTTGTTTTGTTATATGTCAATACTGAACGGGAAGGAAGACCCCACTGAACGAACGTGCGGGCTGTTCAGTATCCCCGCGGACCACGCCACGATACATCGGAGCCAGGTAAGCCATTTTCCCTTAAACATCTACCTGAGTGCTGTCAGCTAACCCTGAGCTAATCTACCTGTGTCCGGCCTCGGCACTGTGTGGGAACGAGCCCATTGACTATCAATGTACGCACATTGCTCTTGGGTCGTGACACTACTGAGGTGTCTCTCTCTTCCTACTGAGGTGTCTCTCTCTTCCTACTGAGGTGTCTCTCTTCCTACTGAGGTGTCTCTCTCTTCCTACTGAGGTGTCTCTCTCTTCCTACTGAGGTGTCTCTCTCTTCCTACTGAGGTGTCTCTCTCTTCCTACTGAGGTGTCTCTCTTCCTACTGAGGTGTCTCTCTTCCTACTGAGGTGTCTCTCTTCCTACTGAGGTGTGTCTCTCTTCCTACTGAGGTGTCTCTCTCTTCCTACTGAGGTGTCTCTCTTCCTACTGAGGTGTCTCTCTCTTCCTACTGAGGTGTGTCTCTCTTCCTGCTGAGGTGTCTCTCTCTTCCTGCTGAGGTGTGTCTCTTCCTACTGAGGTGTCTCTCTTCCTACTGAGGTGTCTCTCTTCCTACTGAGATGTCTCTCTTCCTACTGAGGTGTCTCTCTCTTCCTACTGAGGTGTCTCTCTTCCTACTGAGGTGTCTCTCTTCCTACTGAGGTGTCTCTCTTCCTACTGAGGTGTCTCTCTCTTCCTACTGAGGTGTCTCTCTTCCTACTGAGGTGTCTCTCTTCCTACTGAGGTGTCTCTCTTCCTACTGAGGCGTCTCTCTTCCCACTGAGGTGTCTCTCTCTTCCTACTGAGGTGTCTCTCTCTTCCTACTGAGGTGTCTCTCTTCCTACTGAGGTGTCTCTCTCTTCCTACTGAGGAGTCTCTCTTCCTACTGAGGTGTGTCTCTTCCTACTGAGGTGTCTCTCTCTTCCTACTGAGGTGTCTCTCTCTTCCTACTGAGGTGTCTCTCTCTCTTCCTACTGAGGTGTCTCTCTCTTCCTACTGAGGTGTCTCTCTCTTCCTACTGAGGTGTCTCTCTTCCTACTGAGGTGTGTCTCTTCCTACTGAGGTGTGTCTCTTCCTACTGAGGTGTCTCTCTTCCTACTGAGGTGTCTCTCTCTTCCTACTGTGTCTCTCAGGATAATCCTTCCCAGTTCACCTTTACCTGTCTTGCTGCTTTCTGTGAATGCACAACAATTGTAATCCATTAAGATACATTTCTTAACTTTTTTTATTTACAGTAACATATAGTGTTGAACAACTACTTTTACTTTCTATCACAGGTCATCAAAGAGGCTTCAACTATCAACAAAAAATAAACATGTCACCATAAAGAAAATATTTAATATATATATATATATATATATTTGCCTTCCAAAAACAAAAAATTGCCTTCCACAGTCTCATTTGACAAGCCTCTCTCTGTACCATCAGTCTGTACCATCAGTCTGTACCATCAGTCTGTGCTGCTGATAAAATCCGATAGAGGGCGCTGCTAATATGTTCTGTCACTATGACTAAGGAGGCGGATGATTATGCTGTGTTCATGACCAGTTGGAAACACACATGCATTCCCTATAACGTGCATGCAATAACGACAGTACAAGGCCTCCATTAAATTTCATCTGCACAAAGGGTAAAAAAGGCTATTAAAAAAAAAACATGCCTTTAGACATTAACTTTGAGTGGTTAAGTTAAGGGATCGGTATCCTCTCCTTATGAATGTGTGCAGCTATTTATGTTTATGTGCACACTTTTTATGTGTGTGTATTAGTGTGACTACACCCTGTTGCACTCACATCACTCATGAAATGATTTGAGAGGCTGGTTCAATCACACATTAACTCATCACTCCCTGCCACTCTGGATCCTCTTCAGTTTGCATACCACCCCAATAAATGCATAGATGATACTGCCATATCCCGCCTGGATAAGACGGCATTCAACACCATTGTCCCCTCCTAGCTTGCCAGTAAGTTCAGGAACCTGGGTCTCAACACCTCTCTGTGCAACTGATGGGTAGACCGCAGGTGGTGAAGGTAGGAACATCACCTTCTCCACTGTGACTCAAGGTACACGAGTACCTTGCACTATTACTGTAAATTAATAATTAAGCTGCTACATACACTTGATATTGTGTTACTATTGTTATTATTATAGTCATTAATGCTGCTACTTACACTACACCTGTATGCACTACTATTGTCGTTGTTTTATTATACCATATTATATTGAATTTTTCATTTGTTGGCTGTTGTTGATCGAGGAGTAACATTCCAAAGCATAAATCTACCAATTCACTTCCCTGATTTGGGTCTTTAGTATGACTAGATTCCATCAATAGGTGGTGCTCAAGTTCTGTATTTAACAGTATGAGTCATCAGAGGGTTTCTTTTCATAGTTTAAAGACAGAAAATGTGTATATATAAAAGCACCAAAGATACAATAGTTTGTATTGCTGTATTGTATTCATATTGTATTTTGTATTTTGATAGATGATTCTCTATATTATTTTGCAGAGTGACGGAATGTACTGTTTCTGATGACTAATTACGAGTGACACATAAAAGATAGCCATAGAATATTGATTAACCATTAAACAAGTCTGTGTTGTCTTTGTCTGCATTATTGGTTGTACATTATTTCTGGCTTGCATTGCGGAGGTTTGTCATTAATGTGTATAATTGAATATACATTATGCAGTGGTTGGAGGAGGCTGTGTGAAGTCAGTGTGTCAGTCATCAACTGTCCAAAGGTCCAGTATGTAACATTCAAGATTTCTAAAAGCTTCCTAATGATTGTACTGTCTATTTGATTATTTATCTCATTATTTATTATAATGTCCAACACTGTCATATTACTGTGAGCTGGAGTTGTGAACCTGATCTATTCACATTGCATGATCACTGTTCATGTCACTGTATACTCCAGAAGAAAAAGACAAACAGATTGGTCAGTCTTTATTTTCCATTTATTATATAGGGTTATAAACATCACAAAATAGAAAACTGGGTGACATCTTGCACGAGGAAACAAATGAAGTAAAAGAGCAACCTTAGATTAATCAGGCTCTGTCAGTGGGGAGCATAACATGCTTGCTTTAGTGCTGTAGATGCATTTGGAGACATTCTTATTTGTCACCCAGTTAGGATAATCTATGTTTTAGTGCAAAATAAGCTCTTTGCAGCTTAAAGCTCCATATTATGCTACATTACCAAAATGTTGCTGTTTAAATGATAAGGTTGCTCTTTTTATTTCTTATCTTTATTGCATATTCATATGTTTGTGTACATTTCCCAGTATTAATTTTCTTCACCAAACGTATCTTTATCATAGATAAATGTAGACATCTCCTCAACTCAAATAATAGTCCTAAATAGATATACTTTAAAACGTATTATACTAACAAGCATTGAATGTCAGTTTATTATTACTATCATTAGTTGTATCATCAGCATAATCAATATTAAAATACCTGAATATAAATAACATGCTTTAAGCAAAATAATTGTTCATTTGCAATTCCAAGTAAATTAACCAGAATCAAGAGTCAAGCCTTACAAAACAAATTCACACATTGCTTGCTGTCAAATGCATTTTCTACTGAAGGCCACTATCAAACAAAGCAAGTTACAGTGCAGAATTTCTCATAAAGTGATGAAAGAGGTTGCAATCGCCTACAGGGAAACCAACAAGGGAAACTGAAAATACAGACATGTGTTTGTCTTTCAAATAAGTAATTTTTAAGTTTAAGTGCTAATCTCATATTTGAATGATTTTAAGGACAAAGGGAGACATAACCAGACAACCATTCCCCAATATATTTAAGCCACTGTGAAAAGCTTCAACATAATGTAGAACATTATGGAGACAACGAAAGACTCTGACATGTTAAAGTTAGTTTACAATAGCAGCACCCTTTTCCAGATAATTCTGAATTATGAGTGCTGGACACTACTCCAGATTGGCTGATTTCTACGAGGATCATATCATATCTCATCATTGTGGAAAAACTGGATAATGACTAATTGTGTCCAATTTACATGCAGATCAATAATATTTGTGCAACAGGATCAAAACCAGGCTAAAGCAACAAAACAACAATGATAAGAGGGTTACAATAGAGTTTGCAGTGTGTGTGTGTGTGTGTGTCTGTGTCTGTGTGTGCGTGCAGAGTAAAACATTGCTTGTAAGTTGCTTCATAAATGTCAGTCAGAACCTTTTCTACACATTATTTCTATGAAGCATTTCTAAATTGTGTCAAATTCTTAAAGATCAATAAGCAAACATTTATGTCTTCCTTTCTGTTGTAAAATACATGTATGTACTGTATCTACACTCATAGATATGTCATGTATGTACTGTATCTACACTCATAGATATGTCAAATCACATGTACTGGATCCATGGACATGTACACATAGGTGACATAAGAGGTGTACAGTAACAATACTATATAATATCATCCAGGAGATGGGGGGTTCTGACCCAGTCCAGTGTTCTTGGTTCAGATGCAGCCATGATCATACACATGAACTGTTTCCCTGTTCTCTTATCTATGGGGTAAATGGTAGTGGGAGTGAATCTCTTGTTGCTCTCCACAAACTCACAAAGCTGATGGTATATTTTTGGATACTCATGACGAAGGAAGACTCCCCTGGTCCTGAGCTCACGTTGGATATTGATAAAGCAGATCTCTCTGGCTTTCCTACCCTCCTCTCCCTCTTTGTCAATGTCAGGTGTGCCTGGAGGTGGGGTGAGAATGAGTGTTTCCATATCACTGTCCTTCTTGAAGACCTTCTTATCTGGGCTGGAGGACGCCAAGGACACCTTTGCATATTTTCGGACTGTTGGTGCTTGGACTTTTGGTGAGGGTCTGTTAGGCACTAGTTCACCAACAGCGATGGATACATTCAATAAGTAACATTCATTGGGGTCATACTCATTGCCAGCTTTCTGCAATTCCTTACAGTATTCCCCTAGGTTGTCCTTGAAGCCATCCAGCTCTCTAAGAGACAAATAGGTGGGAGACATTAGGAGGCTTTCAAGCCCAATCTGCAGGAAGTTGTCAGCTGTCCCTGGGTTAGCGAAACCCAGGAAGAGGACACCTCTACCTCTTGAGAGGTAGCCCGATTTAGCAATGCGGGAGAAGGCTTTATGAATCTCTGAATTCTCTCTGCAGTATTTAAGAATGTGTCTGCACACGCTGCTGATGCGCCCATACAGACAGTTCTCTTTATGGGAGTCCCAGTCGTCACGACGGCAGTTCCGGGAGCAGTAAAAGGTATAGCAGCTGTGACAGGATTTGAAGTAAAGGCAGGCATTGAACAGTGTCTCTGTCCGCTTGCACTTTTTGTTGGCACACATCATGATGTCATCGTCATCTGTGCTGTGGTCTGGGGAGCACTCCTCTACACTCCTCTGTAAAGCATCACAGCCACTGTCTGGGTCTTTGATGGTGTCAGGGCTGGTCTTTGTGGAGTTGAGAGGTGTGTTCTGAGGTCTTAGACTGTCTAGACCTGAACACGCTCTCTTTCCTTTTTCATCATCTTCACCGATTAACTGCTTCAGTTGGTCCAACAAATCTTCACTTTGCCTGCGGCTGGTTGGAGGTTTGTAATCAATGACAAGGTCAGCTAGCAACTCGTCCAATTGCTCGAGACTCTGTTGCAGGGAGTAATTATTATGTTTCCTGTCTTTGGTCATTTCTGATGAGTCAGATGGCTGCTCTTGATGCAGACTACTTGGAGTTGGTGTCTTTTCACAATCCAGTGCATCCCAGCTGGCTGAGTGCATATCTTGCTTTTTGTAGTTGCGTGCACGTATGTCATTGTCTGTTATAGTAATCTCAGGGGTTACAAACCATAGCCCACCCTTACTGCTTCTTCCAGAGTTGTTTGGGCCTTTCTCTAAGGAGTTTTCAGAGAGGGATAGGGCAGCATAGCGCCTTGGTGAACTTGAGAGGTTCAGTATAACTGGCTGTGTTGTTTCCTCAGGGGCCAGAGCATGCCTTCCCTGGTAAAACAGGTTATCATAGCTGCGTCCACGTGAAACTGCTTGCTCCCTGTCATGACGTGGATAAAGAATATTATCCCAAGATTTAGAGTGGTTTCTGACTTCTGCTCCCAATCTGGTTGGCTCCACATAACTGTTTGCAAACCAGGGGGGCATGATGGGCTCTTGTCTAACTCTCTGTGGTGTTAGCTGAGAGGAGTGGTTAGAGTATCCAGATATACTTGAACGATACCAGCCATCTGTATAAGCCTGGGACATTCGGGGGCGTCGATGACCCTCAGTGTTGTACGACCTCAGTGGAATATATTGCTCTGCATGTGGGGTGAGAGGCTTGCTGTAGAACATCCTGGAAGCATTTGATTGACAGGGATATGCTCTGAGATCCTCCCCATAGTATGATGTTGCCTGTGGTGTTGGAGTGAAGTATGGCTCTGCCTCACTTGTGGAGTAAGGTCTGGAGTAGACAGCCTGCATAGGTTCTCTGCTGGTCATGTGTTCTGTGTAATATGGCCGCACAGGAAGGGTGTGAACCCAGCGGGTCCGTGGATCCTGCACATACTGACTATTCAGAGTACTACCTTGGCTGGTGAGACTAGATTGATCATCCTGATAGTACGCTCTAGCATTGGGGTGGACAGAGTACCTAACTGGATCCTCAGTGTAAAAGAACTTTGTGGGTATATTAGGGTTTGAATAAGCCCTTTGCTCCCTTCCCAGATATTCCCTTGGCATTGTAGGGGAGGGCATCCTCTGCATGTCTACAGGCTGAATGTAGCTAGGAGGCATGCAGGCAGTGTACTGATACCCTTGTCTAAAATCCCCACTGTAACATTCACTTGGTGTGGGTGTTTGTGAACGGGCTATCTGTCGTGGTACATATAGCCCTCTGCTACTACTAGAGTGGGAGTATCTCTGCCATGGATGCTCAGTCCTCATGCTGGTAGCCCTCCTGGCTGTGTGCTGCAGAACAGAAGCATCTGGTTTGATATCCACACGGCACCTGACATGAGGAGTGATGGCTGGCTGCTCTTGCTTGCTCTCCTCAAAACAGTCGGAGACATAGAGGGGAGAGTGTGGTTGCAGTTTGATAGGGTGGACCTCATTCAAAAAAGCTCGGTTGGAGGGGTAGGACTCCCGCTGTGTTTCAGATGTTCTTAGAGGGTCTGATACAGCCTGTGGTGTGTCTCTTCCCCTCCTGGTTGCTGGTGGGGAGACTGTGATGGGCACTGGGGTGAGGGTGGTCTTGACTCTGGGGGCACTTTTGGATCTAGTCCTCTTCTTTGTAAGTGACCTTGTGGCCTGGCTGGTTTTGTCTGGGTTGGTATGCTGTGGAGGTTGTCTAGTGTTGAACAGGTCAGGTGAGGAGAAGCGCAGGTGTCCTGGCCGATCGAGGCCATTCCACTCCACATCTTTGTTCACTGTATGATGTTCAGCTCTCTTGTAAGGGTACTCCATTGAGACAGAAAAGGACTGGGGATCGTCCAATGACTCAATGAAGTCAAAGCTACGGCAGTGTCTTTTATTGATGGTTTCCGGTTTATCAATCATTTGTGTGTCACATTGTTGGCGGGAGCTGAGAGAAATGGAGTTCCCAGTGATGGGGTTTAGTTTAATGTTCCGATACAGAGTGGATACCAGTATATCAGGGGGATCTGTGCGTGTCATCTTAGAGGAGCTCCTCCAGCTTCCCCATTCAGATTGATTCAAGATCAATACAACCTGAGGAAAGAAATATATACATTTTAGATCCATAAACACAATACTTTTATGTAAAGGGGTGCCCGTTACAACTGATGCAAAGACTATCAATAAACTAAAAGTAAACTATCTATTAACTTACTATAAACATTTCACAAACCATACAGAGGATACAGTACCTTCGTGTAAAGTGTTACCTGTGAAGGCTTTGTTTTGGTGTTTTGAAATAGAGACCTAAATGTTTTGTATAATAATAGTAAATACTTGAAATCATGGTCAGATGTGATGAAAGTGAGTTGAAGCTGCATGAAAGTTTCACGTCTTCCAAATAATTTAAGTTTGTGGTCTTAATCTGTGAGTGTTTACACAGCTACAATAAAAAAAGGAAAAATAAGTGATGTGCTTTTCTGTAAATGTGTTGCAAACCATCACGGTCTTGATTAGAACATTGAATCCCTGCAAAGGTCCTTCTGAAGAGGAGGGAATTAAGATACTCTGCCTTTCAGTAACACAGTTACTGTACAAGATTGGCAAGATGCTTCTCTAAATCTATCATGTTTCTCCTGCACAAGACCATCGCTTAAGAAACACAATGCTATAAGATACACAAAAGACAGTAGCCCACTTACTGTATAGTGGGATATAAAGGAAGAGAATATTAAAGAGAGCAGAAGTAACTAAATCAGCTGTGGGCCTTTCCCTCAAGCAGAATACTGCAGGTCATAGATAAATTAACCTAATTACTACTGCAATTAACATCTAAAATATCTTTGTAGTAGAACATTGCATACCCCAGTCTAGTAATGCAAACACTGAACAATGGGTTATACAGTGACTGTATAACCCATTGTTCAGTGTTTGCGTTACTATACTGGGGTATGCAATGACTGAGTCATCTGTAATGAATTACTCTGGAAAGACAACCACAAAACACTTGATAGCTAATGTCTGGATTATCTTTTGCAACTTCTCAAAAGTGAATAAGTAAAAACAGTAGGTCCCTTTCAATTGATTACTGTCTATTCTTGCTTTTAAAAAGTTGTATACAATGGTTTGATTGTGAAAAGGCCTTGAGTCTGTGTCTCTTTGTTTCACACAATAACTTGATTTGGAGAGAAAAAACACAATAGATCCAGTACTACATGATGTTATTATTCACTTGTATACAGAGAGAACAAGGGCCTGCAGAACAGACAGGGCATTTCATTGGTTTCCTGCTTGTGCCAATAATTTCTTAATAAAACAGTATCATAAACAAAGAGGTATAATTGCCTCCCGTTCCTCTGAACTACTATGAAGACCCATAGACATACAGTATATCTAAGATGTATATGGGGTATGTGAATAACACTGTTTCAAATGTTACAAACATGTATTAACATTAACCTGCATATTCTTTGAAAATAGAGGCGTTAAACTGTTTCAGACCTGTTTGACATTTAGGGCATATGCTCATGACAGAGAGACAAACAGAGAGGCGTATTGGCTCTCACCCATGAGCTAACCCTGAGATACCATCTGTTCATCCTGACCAACCATCTCCCCTGTCATGTCTCCACAACACGCCTAAATATCAAATCCACACACAACCATTCTAACCATACCAATCTATGGACACAATCACATACTTTAATATAACTATCACTGGTAAATCTTATAAACAATTGTTTTCATAAATGTAATTCAACATTAAATGCATTGGCATACAGCAACTATTCACCATAATAACTGGTAACAACCTGATACCAGATGGCAATGATGCTTGTTTTAAGAAATCCCAAATGGGCCTTTACAGAACAATGATGTTGTGATGTTATTAACATGTTATTAGTTTTCAATTACAGTTTTTAATTACAATTTCCCAGTAAATAAATAACAGACTATAAAATAAAGCAAATACGAATTGTCTTTGACAAGATAAATGTCTTTAATTATGGGTATTTATTTTTTTATTGACTTTGGTCACTGTCCAGATGTCTAATTGATGGTCCTTTCTGAAAATTCTACTGAAGCATGAATATTCTCTAATAAATCTGACAGCTTTGTCAGCCATAGTCCTAAAATATCAAGGTGGGTAGAATTAATTATTAAGACATGGCATTACTCAGAAAATATTGACAGTACTGACAGAGACAAAAGTGATCAAAGTCAACATTAAACTTGAGATGAATATCTTAAAATCGTTGAAATGTAATCACACCTCCATCATATCCTCCATAGTGATGCCATATCCTTGCAACATCATTGCAACATGTGTGTGTGTGTGTGTGTGTGTGTGTGTGTGTGTGTGTGTGTGTGTGTGTGTGTGTGTGTGTGTGTGTGTGTGTGTGTGTGTGTGTGTGTGTGCGTGTGCGTGTGCATGTCATTCCCTCTTTCCTCTATCATACTACCATGACCCCTCCAAACTGTTTTCACAGAGCCAGCATTTTGTGAGCAATGTCAGATGCAAAATGAACAACGCTTGAAATAATTATTGTTGCTTTCTTGACCTTTTTGGGAGCTGTCCCGTATGAATATCCCTACATGCTGTGGCTGTTTGTGGGCCCCGTATGTTTTGTTTGGTTAAGTTATCATCTAGCACCCCATAATGACAAACATTATACTCACAATGTAGAATGTTGTTGAAATACAGATAAGGTTATCTAACACCATAATTAACATTAGGCTGTAAGCCTTCTGTTTCTGCATCATCTGACCTGATGAAGTCCTTCAACAGTTGCCTACAGACTAGAGTATACGACTACATTTGAGAATGCAGAACAATATTGTGTGTCGTTTGTGCAAGTCATTCTAAATACATTAGCGTAGTCTATAGTACACTTTGGTGTTGGGGATAATGAAGCATGATTTTGATGAGATGAAACATGATTTTGCGAAGCCCTAAAGTGCTTCCAAAGAAGAGCCACTTTCACTTTATATTTGTAAATAGCCTGCTCACATGCCACATGCCTGCCTGTCGCCTAGATACAGCACACACTGAAACACTCACACAGTAGTTTTCGATGGGCTATACGCAACAGACAGAGGTATAGCCTACCAGTCTATTATTTATTGCCTATTTTTGATTAATCTCATCTCTCGAAATAATTTAAATTGTTGTTTTACGTAATTCAACCGGAGACAAGATCTGTGAAAATAAAATGTTCATGTGACTGGTCTGATTTGATCAGAAAAGGGCATAACATTATAAAGCAGTTTTATAAAAAAATAAAAAAATAGGGTAGTTTTGACACACTACGAAGAAATCTGAAGCACACTTTGTCCCCGTTTACTGATGCGGCACGGCCCTGCACTAAGCATCCTTCATATCTGACCTAATGTCTTTCAGCAACGATGACATCATAGAAAGAGGTGATCGCAGATTCAAAGATGCTAAACATGTTGTGGCCGTAACCAGAGGAAAATGAAGAGTTAACTTTTGTCAAATGTAATTTCGTTCCATCATTAAACAAAAGTCGATCTTATCTTACCCTTCTTGCTAGTGAATCGGTCCCATCATCTGTGCATGATCAATCCATGGCCTCTGTAGGCTACGGTGCAGGTTTCGTTCACCGCACCTGCTGTTCGGTCATTTTAACTATCAAGGCATCGACACGTCCAGTGCTACATCATGTTGTCCACATCACTCGCCACTGATTCAGTCCGCTCGTTGCTTTCTGAAGCATTCTGAGCAAAAAGGGGGTGTGTCCGAGCCTGCGCTTGTGGGCGTGCAATGTTATCCGCGCGTGCGTGCGTATCTGCGTTCTGGTTGTTCGCGTTTATGAGTGTGTCAGTGCACGTGAGTGGCATATTTCCATCCTGATCCATCCTATCGGTGTTTACAATTCGTGTTCAAACGAAAAATATGCAATAAGTGGCCTACAGACACAAAACATGTATTGCTTATTGCTTAAGTCAAGCGTATTGTTGATATTCATTAGGGGAATAGGCCTAAGGCCTAATCAATAATTGTATTGCTCAGGTACATCATGAATGAAAGCAGGGCATAGGGCCTAGTAACTGATTTGTTCAATTTATTATTACAATTTAGACTACCTGAACTCAAACTACAGACATGGGCTGTTCGGTTTCATGCGCGTGTCAGCATTTTCAAATTCACACCTAAAAAGCTCCCCACTGTTGACACTGTACCAGCACCTCATACTCATTGTATCCCCTACATGTCTCCTGCTCCTAGAGCTTCCTAAGCAATGTTCTCTTTTGCAACCGTCTTTACAGATGATGAAAGATCAAACTGATATCAAAGTAATTTGGGGTGCTTCAGTGAAGTGAATAACAAAGGCAGCACAGGAAATGACCTCTCATCAGCAGGGGGCGGAGGCTGCCCTCCACACAACTGATTCTAAATCTCACCTAGACACCATGTCTGCATTACTTGAATTGATGATGGTGACAGCAGGCAGTGGGCACCAGAGCATGTGACTGCTGCAGTGAAACTGCTTACTAAAGCAGTCTCACAGAGGAGAGAAATCACTACAGACACAGTGCTCATAAGCTGAAGATGATATTCACTTGTGATTGCACCCATTTTGGAAGAGGAGACAAAGAGACTTCTTCTTCTCTGTGCTTGTAACATACAGCACAAGATGTATCTACAATAGCTTTAGAGAGCACTGTATTTGCTGTATACATACTTTTTTCACTTGCATAAAATATCATCTTGTAGGCAGAGCAAAGCAACATTGGTAAGATTGAGTCCTCCATCTGTGTCATCCTACGTGTATCAGATATGAATCACAATGACAGCACTGAGGATCTCACTCTGTGAGGTGTTAGCATCCAGTGGGATCTACATTATATGAGTGTGTGTGACTCACTCTCACCAGCAGAGGCAATAAACTGGCATCAGTTACTGTCAGCTGTTTGTTGGAAGGCATTAGTATCTGTCAGCTGGGTGATAGCAGGTGTCTCAGGCACATCAAAGGCTCTCGAGGGAGGAAATCAATGCCCTTGTGTTGATTAGAAACGCCTTCTCAAAGGGATCAATCAGCCAGATAGTAGCAACATGGAATTGAACACAGAGATTTGACTATGCAGTGTTCATAAACAGTTTCCTTTGGGTTTCGACTTTGCTACTGCTTTCCATACTTCACAGTAGGGTTAGGGTTAGTAAATGATATATTGCCTTCTTTCGGTTGCATGGGCAGCCCTCAATACAGTATGTTCCATAATTCTATGTTTCTGAGATGGTCGTTTCTGTGTCCTCCACAGGGGAAATTATATAAGAGATTGAGTGTGGCTGTCATGTGCTTTCAGACCTATTTCTTACCCTTCTTTCATATCACCAGCCAAGAAGAGCAAAATGTAGCAGCCTCATTAAAAGCAAAATCGTTCACCCTTATGTACAGTACCAAAGAAAAAAGGAAGATACAGTGAACATACATTAGATGGGGATTTCAGGGCAAACCTATGCCAAGCTTATGTGGTTGTGCAAGACAAAATGCAGTTGTAATGTTTCAAGGGAAAACTCTCAAGGGAATCTAAGGATGTTGTCTGAGCTCCCTTTGGTGGTGAATATTTTATGGTACATATCCAGACTTAGACCTCCTGAATATGGTTTTGATATATGGGAGGTTCTAAGAGTTCTTACAGTCCCTGGAAGTTTGTTATAAAATATGCAGACGCTCTGAACCGGTGGGGTTTCAGGCTTAGACACTGAGAATATGAGTCAGTCTTTCCTTAATTCCATTGCTAAAGCTAGATTAAGATGTCAACAACTTTAACATTGAACTAAACCGTTAGGCCCATACTGTATATCTACTTCCATAACCCAAAGATACATTTGCAACCAGCCTGCAATGCGTTGCAAGAAGCAGCCTCTGGGCTCATTTGTCCATGATTATGGTGGGCGGATTTAGACACAGTGGAGAGGAGTCTTTTGCAGGCTCCAAACCAACAGGGAGCTGAAGCCTTCACCCTGGCACACCTCCGCTCAGGCCTGGAAAAGAGTCATGGCAGATTGGGTTGGCTCATGGACAGAGAGGATGGTTGGGCTTTTACACGAGTGAACAACAGTATAAAAAGAGAGGTCCCCTGAGCTTTATCAGAGTTCTTTCTCTCTTCTGTTCTCATCATTCATTTTCACTGGGAATTAAAACGACTGATATTTGTAGGTTATTCTATTTTTTAAAAGGCATTTAGTCAACCAGAGATGGTTTTATTGCTTGCCATTGTTATAGACAACCTGAGTGGTTTTGAATACACAAATGACCCTAAATGTATAATTGAACATTAATACTATTCTTTAATAACACAGGCTTATATGTGTTTTGTTGGAAATATACATACGCCATACCACACTGAGCAGAACATTCATAAACAAATTCATGAAAACACAGTCGGGAGCAGTATCCATGGTAACCCATACTGAGTAGGAGCAAAAAGGGCTGAATTGATTTCAAATGGAATGAAGTAAAGTGCTGATGAGAGCCGTCCAAGAGACCATAAAATCTACTTCATGAGGCTTAGATGAACGAAGCGAAGATTGCTTGTAAATATGTAACAGTCCGTGAGTGCACTGTAGTTGATTACATCCAAGGGATAAAGTATACCAGATCTTTGAGTGCAGTGGGAATTGTTATCTACGTTATCTATTTAGTCCCTGTTATCAAAAGTGATCTGTGATAGGTTTCTATTAGGCAGGATTCTGTGCAGTGAAATTGAGACATATTATTGTTATGCAAACACAAGGTATAAAGGAAACTCCCCCTGGTAGCCCTTTGGTAGTAAGAGGAAAACAGAATGGATAGTGTAGGAGGAACTAGCCTCTGGTGGGCAGATTCTCAAGGCAGTGTTGAGGGCATGTAGGCTACTGTAAGAATAGACATAGCTACTATATGCCACTGCATTCAGCAAACACAAACTATTGTCTCCAAAAGTCTTTTGAGTCTCAGGGAGAGTCCCCAGGGAACATCTTAATGAAATCTGTGCCACAATCTGCAGTCTCCCGTCCTTTATCATCTGTCGTCTTGGCTAGGGAGACTCTCAGTGGGCTTAGACCATGTATGCAAACATGACCCATACATTCATTTGAAGAGCACCACTGGCATTTAACCAGTAACTTTCCGCTCCAGAAATGAGCAATGGGACATTGTGGGTATTTGTAAATGAATATGCAAAAACATTCTCTGATATGAATGCCTGGTTTTGTGCTGTGTGCTTAGAAGCATTTCTGGAGGGGAAAGTTACTGGTTAAATGCCAGTGGTGCTCTTCAAATGAGTGTATGGGTCATGTTTGCATCTTGATGTCAGATCATCTGTGTTGTTTAGTTTTCCATGTCCCAAACTATTGTTGAGAATCCCTCTAATTCCTCTATTATAGTATCAGTGCCCGTCACAGATGCACCACTCAGACGCACCTGTGCTCATGGCATCAGAAACTGGGTCAGCTCTAGAAATACCTCTGCTCAGTAATGAGTCTTCTCCCTGTCTGTGATAAAGCAAAGCTCCTGTTATCAGAGAAATGCTTTATTCATATCCAGCAAGATAATGAGAAATTACCTCATTACGAACATTTCTGCTTGATGCAGGCTAACTATAAGAGCTTTTTCTGTAGACCATTTTGAATAAGTTCGGTGTTATTGCTGATGCTTCATAACAGACGGCTTGAGCTCAAATGTGTATTATTTTGTCACATTGACACATAGCCCTGCAGTATTTGACCTGCAGATAGCATTGAAAACCTCTCATATTATGTCACTGTCCCTCACCATCTGCTATGCATCAATATGTCAGTTTGATACTTGTGTCATGTACTGTCAAGTCGAGAAGCACAGTGCAATGGTAAAGCCATTTGTATGCCTTGAGAGCAGAGACTCATTTCCTGCAAATACTTGTACAACATGAAATCTCCTCATTGCTGTCAAGATGGTCTCTATAAGTCATCAGATACAGTATTTAGTAAGATTTATTGTTGGGTTGAGAACCACAGCTCTCTGGCTAAAGAAATTAAGCCAGATAATTAAAAGAAAAACAGAACAGAACAGTCTGACCATTTAGAATAGGTTAGCTATTTATAAGCTATATAACATCCTGTGCCAATTAGATTTTGCACTTCAGACACTCTTGTATGTAATGAAAACTTTCAAGGGAAACAGAAATTGATCCATTCTGTAATTAAAATAGAACTCTCTCCCTAATCCTACATGCCCCAACTATGGAGTACAGCAGCTTCTGAGGCATCAAAACAGTATGCAAAATATATTATTATTAGTCATATTATCAAAAAACTAATCTGAATCAATTGCAGGCCAAGGGAACCAAATTTGATACGAAGCAATTCCTCTGTCCAATGAAAAGATATCAATGGAGGAGGAAGAGTAACAACCTTATTTGTATCTCTTTGGCTCGATGGGATACAGTATATGCTGTCATTGTATAGTACAAAAGTTTCAGCCCTGCTTTTTCAGCCAATTCTATTTTCTATTGACATCAATGGGATAGTGTCTTCACTTTGCAATTGCAGCTGGCAGTATTCACAAGTCCTCCCATTCTAAAAGACAAATGGAACAAAATACAGTTGTTTCAATCATTTGTTGTACAGCAGAAAAAGGGTTGGTTAACCATGATCAGCTTTATCAAGGATATTCATGCCGGCTCAGTTTTAATTAATAGGATCATTCTAACCGAAGGCTTTGTGTGGGTTTTCAGACTGGCTCTGAGTAATAATTAGGTAATTTACTGGTGTTAAATCCTGCTTTCTATGTCTCACCAGATGCTGTCACTTCATACCACTTTCATGAATGTAAGAAGTTAAATATTCTTTTGTCGTCACTCAGCTATCTACATCTACTATGTGGTTATTCTACAGCCCAAGTTTAGTGCAGCTATGGTGGCACACATCTGTGGTCTCATAATGCACATATCTTCTGAATGTTCAGCGCTATCGAATTAACCATGTTACATTTATGTATGTAATTACATAATAATTCCATGTAAATTACAGTACAATGCTTCAGTGTGTACACTGGCAGGTAGTCTATATAATGGCTACTACCATAATGAACAGTATTCATTATAATAAAACAATAGGGATTGCAATACTATCCGTAACAGTACAGCAGCCTCTAGACCTCCAACTGACTGGTTGGTCAAACTGCAGTCCTGCACCATCTTGTGGCCATGTTGATAGAAATAAACCCTATTGCGTGTGCATCAATACATCAGGTTAGGACACTGGTTTCACCTCATGCTAAAATATTGCCATTAAGACTGATGAGTCAAGACCGATGAGCTGTAGATGAGCTTGAGGGAATGACTGCACCATTGCTGTCAACACTGATAGCAACTACTGTTACAGTTCAATGATACAGTGATTATAATAATTAATAGAAGACAGACATTGGTTTATCATCATCGGTCATAGACTTTATTGAATATGTGTGCATTTTGGTAGCATTGTTGTTTTCACATAATTATTCAGCTACATTGCAAATAACATTAAATATATTCTTCTACATTTAATTTAATACTCCACCATGATTTACAATATATATTTATATATTTCTTTTTTAATCTCAAAATTGTAGTTTTTTGTAGATACATATATTTATTGTCTTGTACATCTGGCAGGCATCAATTGACAATCAATTTCACAGAAATTCATAGTGTAGATAACAGATAAAACCTTTCTAAAATTAAAATACATAACTCTGCAATAGGAAACAGGAAAATGACTTCACTAAAGAAAAAAGGAATAGAAAATGTAAACATACATTCAAATAGATCAGTTAGAAATAATGTTAACAGTTAAAAAGAAACATGTACTGTATGTCAGCACATACATTTCTATGAATATCAAAATAGGAATAATCAAGATAACAATTGGCTTATACTCTGTCAAGCCAAATATAAAGGTGTACTCTGACTGGGAGCAGACAAAGCAGAGAGCCAAGTGAAACAATATGAATGCATGTCAATGCATGAGTCTTTACACAGTCAATATAACAGTTTCTCTCATTTCTCTTTCAACAGTCTGCCTATACCCTATAAATCTGATTGCTGAAATCTTATTCAACATTGAGTCCTATGATGAAAGGGTCAACTGACATGGAGGCTTTAAAACTATGTCATCATGAATAGGAGGAGAGAGACTGAGGTGAAAAATCTAAACAAAAACAATCGGCCAAGATGCACAAGTATTCATTGACAGACACACAAAATATCAACAATTAAGCACAGCCAGCAGCAGGGAAAAAACGTGACGAATCTACGAATCATTCGTAGGTCACTATCTGTACAATACCTCTATTTGGTTTTACTGTTACGGAACAACATTTTACAGTTTGCACCACTTATCACAAGGGGTCACTGTGGCTACACAAAGGGCCAATGCGCAAAGGAAGCACAGGGGTTCTGCGGGGAGATTGAGACTTTCAAAAAGAAATATTGCCAGATATCAGTGTTGAGATGGAATGCACTCTTTTTGGAAGACCTTTCAGTGCCTTGGAAAGAAAAGGTTTCAGGTATGGGCTCAGGGAATAATCTTTTTTTTTTCCTTTTTTCTTTCCTGAACCACAAACCATTTTCTTTGGGGGAAAGAAAAATTAAGTTGTAAAGTCGTAAATCATACATACTGTAAGTATACTGCAGTGATATATCATACAGTTGACATAACGGTACATTTATTTTGCATTGCCTACATGAACCATGGAACATTCCTTGGCTAAGCACTTTTTGGAGTAGGCCCCCTGTTCACAAGCAGTGAACATGCTGATGGCCAGGGAGGCAGACGAGCACCCAGAGACTCTCTCCTGTACTGCACCACCCATTCACAGAGACAGCAGCAGCCCAGGGCCTCTGATGGCTGGTGTATGTAGAGCACTGAGCTGCTGTGTCTCTGAAATCTGACAAACTGACAATAAAACCTCAAAATACCTCTTGACACTTCGCATGTCCTATTCAAGTATGATTTTGTTATACTTCATGTGCAAATACATTTCAAATGGCAATTACACTCTACCTCAATAAAAACACATGCTTTTGCTTTCGTCTGCAGTAGGTCATCAACTTCATTACAGTGCAACGGAAGACCTGACCTCTGACAGGAGCATGTCACAATCACCAGGACATCCCTGAGACAACTCCATTAGATCTGACTGAACTCTTTATCTTTGTAAGGCATGTTTTCCAGGTGTAGAGCTATAGGGATGTTCTTAATATGTGACAGAAGTAGGGAAAGGGAGGCAGCAACGGCATTCTCACAAAAACAACACATACTTTACTACGCCAACAACTTCACCTACGCGTGACGATACGGTTACAAGCGCCAATGTGAATGGTTGAAATAGCATTCAACCATTGTCTCCTTTGTTGACATGCAGCTAAAACAACATCACTAAACAGCTTTGGACAGCTGGAAAAAGCTAGCATTGCTTAACTCTGGACTGAGTTTGTGAGCACAACAGTGTGCTGAGTTTAATTTCATGAAGATTAATTTCAAGTCTGACCAAAGTTTTCCAGCAATAAAGTTGTCACTAAGATTTTACAGTAACAACAAACAGCTGTAAGCCAAATCTTGAGGTTCATATATTTATATATTTTCTGTATTTCCTCAGATCGATTGTCAGTGTACTGTGTCGTTCCCACTGTTGTCATACAGTAAAATCATTCAAAAAGATCAAATGATGACAAAGTAAATCTCCCAATAGATACAAACAGTTAGATTTCACGAGTCATCTAGTGAAATGAAATGTCCCATTCATATAATAACACAATTTCAGAAGGGACTGACTTGAGATAGGGAGGGAATCCTCTCCCTTACTTTTTTCAGAAATTCAACCACAGCACATGCAACGTAAATTGTACAGTAGAGTGTGTGTGTGTGTGTGTGTGTGTGTGTGTGTGTGTGTGTGTGTATGTGTGTGTGTGCGTGCACGCGTGCACATGTGTACACGTGTACGGGTGTATGTGTAGGAATCATTTAGAACTTGAAGGTGGCAGGGAATGTTTCAGACAGACACCTACAAATGTAGCTGTAACATGCTCTATTTGTGGTCTTAATTGTATAGGCAGTGGATATTTTATCTGTTCATTTTTTTCATCAATGTACATCAATGTCCATGATAGGGAGGTGACGTCCTGTTGGTCCTTTGTGCGTTGGGGAGGGGGAGGGTCTGTCTTTCTGTCTGTCTGTCTTTTCTGTCAGTGTTGGAGGGGGTCTTACTCCATCTCAGTCTGAGAAGAGACTGGCAAAAGATTTACGCAGGTTGCGTATCGTCTCAGCCTTCACCTCGTCCTGGCTAAGGCTGGGCCGCGGAGCTTGGGTTTCTGGAATGTTGAAGGCATTGGTAAGAGACTGGGATTTGCTATAAAGAGAGGAAAATGAGCAATAGAGGAGAGGAAGAGGCTATTAAAGTCATGCAGCAAACCAATGGGATGGTAAGAGTGGGGTATGGTTGGAAAGAGAGAGAACACATACTATGTAGATGGCAGAAGGCATTCCTAGTGCCAATGTCATGGTCATTCATCACATTATCGATTCAGTGCAACATTGATTTGAACTTGATATGTATAGTGAATGAGTTGACTGATCTGGATGCAAGGGCATGCTTTTTTCCAGCATGATCAATGTTCCTATATTCTAGACATCTAGAGGACACAAATATAATAAGATTGAAGAAATTGCCTTTTGACTGTTAAACATAGTGAACTCAACTTAATAACTTATGACCTACGTAACAAACCTACAAAACCTTGTCTTACACATTTGTGCCCTCCATCACATGTTTAGGAACACTGCTCTACTTTCAAATACCGGTAATTGAAATCTTATTGTCCATTGATCACCAGAAACAAAGAGATATTTGAGTAATTCATTTTCCATAACCAGAGTGTGAATTAAATAATTGTATTATCATAGTAGTATATCCCAGCCATTTCCTGGTCATCAATGCAATTTTACCATGTCTTTGATCACATGTATAAAAGGTGACTGAAAGTGAATCAAAAGAGAAAGAATGTTCTTAACTTTTTCTTAGTATAGTCATAGTCACAAAATTGATATCACAAATGTTTATCGTATTAAGAATAATCTGCATTAACCAAGCATTCAAAATAATCACCATATCTCATTACAATACACTGTAGGTGTTTTGCATTGGCAAAGAGGACCAAAAGAATAATACATGTTTCATCAATCAGATAAAAGAGCAGGGATGAAAATTATATTCAGCCTGATAAAATGCAGGAAAATCTGTCTTTAGGAACGTTTTAAAGAAACCCAATCTCACAAGATTTTGTGACAAAAAGAGAAAACATATCATAAAGCAGCAACAACCAATCATGTACAGCACGTGGGAGGTGCAAGATAAGATAACGGTGACAAGAATTTGTCACAAGATCTTCATGAGATTGGGTTGGTTTTAAAACCAGATGTGTGATGCATTATGGGTGATTCATGCACCCTCCACTGTGGATTGAATAAAATACAGCGTCACCCATTACAAAACATACATTCATTTTCTGTAAACTCATATAGGGTTCTATATATGTCAAGTATAATTGAAGCATGCACATCAGTCTACTCGGTGGAGACTAAATCTGAAACACAGAATCCCTTGGTCAGACAAAGCATCTTGTGTGGTGCCACTTCATACAAAATTATGTGCAAAAACAACAGAAAATCTCACTTACAGTACTAGGTACCTACAGTACCTACTAGCTATTGAGTAATACATCTTGTGACACACTGTCATTGCACTTACATTGCTTTTGAATGTTATGGAATATTTCAGAAAAAGCCTTGCTTACTTCAGCGGAGGGGGCTGGCCCTGGTTGGGCTTCTGTGGGGGCTGGGGTTTCTGCTGCAGTGGGGGTCTCCCTGCTCCTCCGGGGCCTCCCTGGCCCTGAGCAGTAGGGCGGGGCTGCTGGGTGGTGGGGCCCGCAGGGCGACCTTGCTGGGCTGGAGGCCTCTGCTGCTGGGGGGCCTGGGGGCCTCCCTGGGACTGCTGCCTGGGCGGCTGGCCTGGCCTCTGCTGGGGTCGCTGTTGGGGCTGGCCCCCCGCAGGCTTCTGGCCTGGGCCTCCAGTGGGTGCTCTTTGCTGCTGCTGCTGCTGCTGCTGCTGGGGGGCTGACTGTTTTTGAGGGGAGCCCCCCTGGCTGCGCTGTGGGGAGCCCTGGGCAGAGGGGGGTCTCTGGCCCTGTGCGGCCCCCTGGCCTGGTGGCCTCTGCTGGGCTCCGGCTCCTGGGTTGGCCTGTCTGGCCTGCTGTGGTGCCTGGGCAGGGGGGGGCTGGGTGTTAGGGCTAGTGACAGACTGCTGGGCCTGTGAAGGAGGCTGGCCCTGAGGAGGGGGGCGCTGCTGGGGGGGGGGGGTTTGGCGGGGGGCTGCAGTGCCAGTGGGTGCCTGCTGAGGGCCACCTAGAGGAGACATAAACAGCATACCATCAGCACTGAATTAGGAATTAAAGATATCAATATACAGCAGATTAATATACTTCTGTAAGAAAGATAACAAAATGTTACTTTGTTGCAGTTGCAGACTCAATACCAGTTAGAATAATCTTCTTACCTTGGGGTGGAGGGCGCTGCTGAGCCTGTGGCACTTTAGGTTGGGAAATGGGCTGAGGGGATGCAGCTTTCTGCATGGCACAATAGATCAGAAAGACATTAAGCTAATGTGTTATTACAAACGCCTTAAAAAATAGGGCATTTCCTATAATGTTACATAATTTAGATCACATAGATCACAAGTGCAGGTGTGATTGAGTCAGTGTGTGAACAAGTATATGTGAAGGAGTGCATGAGCACCTGTACTGGCTGCGCAGAAGTGGCGCGGACAAGAGAGGGGCTTGCAGTGTGTGGGATCGTCTGGTTCATTTTGGCGACCACCAGCTCTGCAATGAGGACACGGTCATCATCCTGCTCGTCCCCGATCAGTGGCATGGAGCAGCCCACCACCTTCCAGAACACAGGAGAGAGGAAAAAAACTGATGGGAGTTGTAGTTGTTTTTACTCCCTCTTTTACTGGATCGTCACCCTCTCTCCTGGATGGGGATATACAGTATGTAACTTCTTACCTCTATGATATAGTCCCTGCCATCTTTACCATGCAGAGCTTCCACAGCACACATATCCAAACCGCCAAAGACCTCGGAGCAGGAGTCCACCCACATGCGATACCTAACACGGTGAATGACACTGTTAGTACAGTATAAAACACTACTGTCAATTTAGAAAGCCAACCTGGTGTTGGTCAACACTCACCTGTCTGACATGGCTACCTGCTCCAGCATGGCTGAACCAGTGTTGGTTTTCCAGTTTCCTGAAATCGATGTCCTCCTGTCAAACGCATGAAAATCCATCATCCAGCATGTTCACTCTCATATTCTTTTGATCATCTACACATCAATATTACCATATGCAGCTTGAATTGATCTTGTAGTTGGTCTTTGAGGACCTGTAGACAATGCTAATTACAAGTGGGATTTGTAATGGATTGACCAGAGTCACAAGAATGAGGAACTCATTTCACTCACATATATGCTTTGTAATTGCTCCCAATCTTCTGGATACGGACATCGTACTTTGCATCAATGAAAGGTTCAGACGTGGCATAGGTCTTGGTCAGGGCAACAACACTGGCAATGTCTTGAAAATCATATTGATTGTCCACTTTCACCTGGAGGGTAAAGGTTTGAATAAGAACACATTCACAGTATTGTCTTGTCAAGCGCAATTGCTGATCCAGTCACTTTGTCTAAACAGTAACAAGATAACTCAAGTCCTACCTTTCCCATCCCAGAGTGGGCGTGGCCCATTTTCACCACCACAGGGAAACCAGGGGTGGTAATCTGAGACAGAGACACCACAACGCCTTCCATCAGATAACATGATATATGACATTACTGTAGAGGCTCTACACCACACCATCTCTTAAAGGTGATAAATTGTGGGATTTGTATGTGTGGCAGCATTATCGAAAATCATTACTAAGTTGTAATGTGAATAAGGTACAGTACAATAGAAATGAAATGGTATCAACTGGACACATTTGTACATACAACAATGGTCGGTGAAGGGAGAAATAGGGAGGGCTCATTGTAATGCATGGAATGGATTGCGGGGAACATGTGACACCATTCCTCATTCTATTCCATGCATTACAATAAGCCTGTCTTGGGATTTCCGCCTCTACCAGATTCCCCTGGTACAACATCTACATCATCACCTATTATGTGTGTAATAGGCTGAGGCTGTGCACCCTGAGCTAAGTTGGGAGCTATACACCTCCATTGTTATGGAGTGATTCATATGAGCACTGAGGCGAGCCAAGCAAGCCTGCGACTGCAAGGGTGGGGGGGTGGGGCACAGCACTGCGGCAGCACTGACACTTATCTTAGTAGAGTAGTGGCACTGATTGGATGGAGGGGGCACACTAACAGTCAAACAACTCTATTGGGACCTGTGAATGTGCAGCTGGTGTCAGACTGGTCTGAGTCAGAATTGAGATTGACTTGCCTTAATTAAAATCTGAGATGTAATATTGACGTGAAGTACTCCTCTGCCCTCTGTTTTGGAAATCGATATGTGTACTGTGTGTCATCCAAACTGGGGGGAAACTCAGTGTCTGTGCCTGTGTCGCTGTGAGGTCTGTTTGGGTTGAGGACATGGTCGTGTCAGGGCAGGAGAGAGGGGTGAGGAGCAGATGGCAGCACACCCACCATTTCCCTGTGGTTGGGATAGTAAACCTGCTCGATCAGTGGGAATTCCTCTGGTCCCAGTTGCTTGTACAATCTGTTCATCTGAGCAAACTGAAAGAGACATCACAAACTGAAAGTCATCCTCAAGACACATCATTTGAACTATATAAGGTATATTAACGTTCTTATTTGATTATCAGTCAGAGGCTATTTAGTTGAATAACACAGAACTAAGCAGCTGTTTGACCATGCATTATGCACATAATGACACGGTCTGGTGAAAAGGTCCGGATGATGGCAATTCTCAAGTTGCGCAAATGACCAAAAAGCTGTTTGAATAAATAATAATAATACATTTTATTTATGGGCGCCTTTCAAGGCTCTCAAGGACACCTTACAAGACATAGTTAAAACCACATATCAAAACATTATAAAATCAACAAAGCAAAGTGAGATAATAACAGCAAAGTCAGATATAACAACAAACAAAATACAGCAGATCAAACCAAATAAGCCATTGTGAAAAGGTGTGTTTGAAGACTGGATTTGAAAGTGGAGAGAGTGTCAATATTACGTATGTTAGGTGGCAGAGAGTTCCAGAGGCTTTAGATCCCATAGTAGTCAGACGGGCAGAAGGTATGACAAGTTGGTTGGCAGAGTAGGATCTGAGACTACAGGAGGGAGTGTGAGTAAGAAGGAGTTGAGAGAGGTATGAAGGTGCTAGGTTATGGAGAGCCTTAAAATGGAGAAGGAGAATCTTAAAATGAATACGGAATTTAATGGAGAGCTAATGTAGTTATTGGAGAACTGGAGTGATATGGTCAATGAAGGGAGTTCTGGTAATGATACGTGCAGCTGAGTTCTGGACCAGTTGGAGTTTATGGTGACATTTGTGTGGAAGACCAAAGAGGATGGCATTGCAGTAGTCTATACGGGAAGTGACCAGGGCATGGACAAGAATGGCGGTACTGGCGGGTGTAAGTGATGGACGGAGACGATTAATGTTGCGTAGGTGGAAATATGCAGACCGAGTGACATTGTTGATGTGTGATTCGAAAGATAATGTGCTGTCCAGGATGACACCCAGACTCTTAACCTGAGAGGAAGGGGAGACTGTGGAGTTGTCAATGGCAAGGGAGAAGCTGTGTTTTCTGTTTTTTTGCATATTACAAAAGTTGAAAGTTGGAGTGTTGAAGAGCCCACTCGATATAACAAACAACAGTTTTAGGATCACTAAATACTAAATTTGTGAATTGTATAGACTACTAGGCAAGAGATATATGGCTTGTAAACAAAGTACGTTTTAGAACGTTGTTCTAAAGCAAGGACTGTGTGATCATCTATTTAAAAAAATAAAAAAAATAAATGTAACCTTTATTTCACCAGGCGAGACAATTAAGAACAAAATTCTTATTTACAATGCCGGCCTGCCTCATAAGGGGAAAGGGGAGGAGGGCTGAAAGATAAAACATGTTAAAAACAAAGCACTTAAAACCACAATTAAATCGACAATTGAATGAGATGCCACAAAACAACAATAAGCATTAAACACATGCATGTAACACAAACAATACAACAAAAGCACTAACGGACATCAAAAATGGAATACAACAGTAAGCACAAAAAGCAGACAGGCAACACAAGACAATACAATACAACAAAACGCACTGGGACACAGCCAAGCAAACACAACAATACAGCAGTAAGCACTGATACACAGTCAGGAAAGACAATAATACAACAATAAGCGCTGGGACACGACCAATCAACACAGCGATACAACATAGACACTAAGACAGCCAGTAAACAAACCAATACAACAATACACACTGAGACACAGTCAAGCTAACATAAATACGGTACAACAATAACCACTGAGACACAGCCACCAAATACAACAACAGCAATAAGCACTTACGAAACAGGCCAACAAACATTAGAAAACAGTATTAACATTAACACAGAAAAGCTTAAAAGCAGAGAATGAGCAGACATGAGCGTATGGGGGCATAAAAACAAGTGCAGGTGGACAGAGGGGGTGTGTAAAGGGAGTGATACAAGTGCTGCCCTACAGAGAAGAGAAGCATGTGCAGGAATCAGTGAGGGTGTCTGAAATAGTGAGTCTGAAGGCAGAGAGGGAGATGAGTTTATCCAGTTTGAGGGTTTTTTGCAGAGCAATTCCAGTCAGAGGGGGCAGCAAACTGGAATGATGCACGGCCAAGGGAAGTGGTGGATTTGGGAATTTTTAGTTGGATGTGGAGTGAGGATCGGGTGTTGCGAGTGACAGGCAGAGGGTGAAGCAGGAGACACAGATAGGGGGGTGATTGGTGGAGGAGGGTTTTATAGATGAGGGTGAGCCAGTGCAAGTGACGGCGGGTGTGAAGGGAGGGCCACTTGACCAGGGAGTAAAGAGTGCAGTGGTGGGTACTGTAGGGGGCGTTAGTGGCGAACCGGATGGCGGAGTGATACAGTGTGTCGAGCGTGGAGAGTGTAGCTTTGCATGCAGACCTGTAGATTGTGTCGCCGTAGTCGAGCATGGGGAGAATGGTCATTTGAATGAGGGTGCGTTTAGCGGATGAAGTGAAGGAGTGACGGTTTCTATAGAGAAAGCCAAGTTTGGCCTTAATCTTGGTCTGTAGTTTTGAGATGTGGTCTGAGAAAGATAGTGAGCTGTCTAACCAAATTCCCAGGTATTTATACACCGTGACCTGCTCCAGGATAGCTCCCTCACAGGTGGTAATGATGGGGGCTGGGGGGGGTGTAGTGCCTTTACGGTTGAACCACATGACCTTGGTCTTGGAAGTGTTAAGGGACCGTTTGAGGTGGGTGAAGGCCTGTTGGATCTGGGGGAAGCTATCCTGGAGAGTTTTTAGTACAGAGTCAGGGGAGGGACCAGTGGCATAGAGAATAGTGTCGTCAGCATATAAGTGAATGAGTGAATTTCCAGCAGCCAGCTAATTATGTGTAGTTATGTGTTTTTAGCATGTTGATGTTCTCTCAACATGTTGTGATGTGCTAAACATGCAGTTAGATGTTCATAGCAATGTTATTCCTTAGCTACTACCTAGCTACCAACGCGATGGTAGCAAATGCCATTCCGAGCGTTTCTCTCATGTATTTGGTTTGAGGGGTACCAAAATTCAATCTTCTTCAACTATTTTCAGATTTCAATGTATGACACACAGCTTACCATCTGCACTTTCATTAAAAAAAAAAACTGAAAAATGACCTTGCCCTACTTGGGGACTTTCTCACCAGACCCTGTGATATATCATGCCATGCTTACCACCCATGGTTTGTCACAGAAGTTGTAGACGGAATGCAGAGAGTTAACACATGGGAGACCAGCATACTGCAATCCAATCACTATGTTCCGGAAGTCTCCATTCTTGGCCATGCTGAAGGCATGCTGCCTAATCAGCACAAAGTCTGGCCTGAAACACCTGGGAAAACAGAGGACAAGCAAGGTCTTTGATATGACCACCACACAAAAATGGTCTGAATCTGAGCATATTTTATTCTGGATGTGAAATTTTGCATAAAATATATATTTTTAAATCAACTAGTATACTTCACATTGTGATTACGTTCTCTTAAAGGATTAATCATTGGATTCAAGGAATGCACACTTACTTGGTAACCTTGTTTCCATTCCGGATTGCATCGATATCCACACTATAAGAGCCTGTAGCATGAGCAACCAGGTTGATCTCAGAGAATTCAGCCTAAGAGTTGACATCATCATCAATGTCAATCCCAGTCAACAATCACACAAGTCAATGTGAACACCACAGGTAAACATCATGGAGCTTTCTTCCCTATTATATGCCAGGTTGTGCAATGTAGGCACTGTCAACTCTCAAACTCTCAACTCTCAAATGCTACATAAAAGAAGAAGATAAAAATAGGAGGCATAGAAAGTGCCATGGGCTGTGAAAAATTATCACAAAACATTTTTACATTTGCATGTATAAAGTAGAGATGAATATGAATCATTGATTTAAGCCTGAGGGCAGGAATGCTTTGGGGTCCATGAGAGCTTTGTTTTTAATTCTACATAATTCACAGATTGCTTTTGATTCATTTTGACAAGTATAATACCAACATTATCACACTTGATGATTAGCCAATTCTCAGTTCAGTGAACATAATTTTGTCAACTTCTTGTCATTATCTTGTCGTATTTTTTGTTTGATTCATTGTGGATTATGCAGGTCTGAAGCACCACATGCACAGTCTGAATATCTTGCACCAAGTGGCTTCACTAAAACCATCACTGCATTGGCCGAACACCAGCCATGCATAATGCATGTAGAAAACACAAAATTTAAAAAACATAAGTTAAAATGCAACCCACCTGTTCCACTTTAATATCATATTCATGAACCTTTTTGCCTTTAAAGACCTTCACCCTGATGGAAAAATACAAGAGGGGTTAATATAATCTGAGAGCAGCTTTATCAAGAGATCATAACAGCATGTAATGTAGCCAGCATCATTTGTATCTTGAGCCTTCTGCAGTTAACCCCAGTTATGCTGACAATTGATCGTGTCTGGCCCACTGGAAAGGCATAAAAAGGCGAAATGGAACATCTAAATCCCAATTGGCCTTCAGGGCGGTCTACAATAACACTGAATAATGTGGGTCTCACAGAGGCCCTTCGACAAATGAGCATAGGCTACATGAGTATAACCTAAAACTTTGGGACAATGTAATTGTTCTCGAAGAACCATCATAGCCTAAAAGCACTCTTGCTTGGCAAGCCTGGCATGCGCTAGTGGTGCAACTGCGCAATTGCGCCAGACGCAGATCTATGATTGCAATGTTCTGATAACACTCCATACCCTAAAAGCCACAATAGAAAACTAACTGTTCAAACGTGAAGCCTACAATAACATCTGTTTGTGCATGTCTAACATTACACTGACAGACGATTAATAATAGCATTGCCTTTTTCTCAACAACGACATATCTGGAAAAATGCAATGAAACTGTTGCAACCTCATTGGGCCTATTGGCTATAGCCTACCTGTGTGTCACGTGCCTATTAAGGATGAATCCTACGACGTTACTCGTAGGGAGGTTAGCAGCATGCAATTTACCGACACATTTAGACCCAGTGGTCTAGACAGGGTCCCGCGTAGGCTGCACAAAATGTTACTTAGTTAGCACTCTCCTTACCAATCGGTTTGCTGGTCATCGATAACCAGGAGTACCTTGGCACCAACACCTGCTCTGTCGGTCGCTTCGTTAAATGTCGCAGCCGCGGCGGCAGTGGTTTGTTTGACAGCCTGGGATATGGAAGAAAAGAATCCGGCTCCACCGGACGGTTGTTGGCTCAGAGACTGACGCCTCTCCGGTGGTCCCGGCGACACTGCGGGGCTTTGCTGCGGCGCCGGGTCAGGGCGTTGCAGGTCAGTCATATAGCCATTAG
Organism: Nansenia antarctica; assembly: GCF_963989245.1. Taxonomy (NCBI): domain Eukaryota; kingdom Metazoa; phylum Chordata; class Actinopteri; order Argentiniformes; family Microstomatidae; genus Nansenia; species Nansenia antarctica. The sequence continues at coordinate 20,275,779 of NC_137690.1, forward strand.
GCAGGTTGGCCATAAAATTGCTGTCCGACAGTCTGCGACGCAGGTAATTCATATTGAAGATGAAAAATGCGACGAAAAGGTATGCAATAAATCCTCCACGTTGTTGTAAAAATCTCAATGGATCAAATTCAAACAGTTGACACTAATGTTCCATCTGAAGAGAAAACGATCAATGTGAAATTATCCTTTCAGTAATTGGCAGGCTTTTCCAATGAGATGTTCAGTTCCTTCGAAAGATTTGTCGTGACCGCTTAGTCATGGGGTTGAGGGACATTTAAACATATTTTAAAAAGATCAGCTTCGTAACAATTTCGTTCGAAAATTAAGAAAACAAGTTCGGTTCAAGGCAGGTAGCAATTTCAAGAAATGAAATGATATTTTCCTAATAATACCGAGTGCACTGGCCTTCAAGGTTTTAAACCTGTTCAATCGCCGTAAAGAGTATAACCTAATCGGACACAAGAAAAAACATTAAACATCAATGTAGCCTATCCTCACAGTCACACCATAAAGCCTACCTCACCAATTGTCCAAATCAAGCCGCACCCGTAAAAGGTTAGCGACGTCCACTGACTTATCTTGATAGATAACAGGTGAGTCTGGCTTTCTCGTCCTGACCAGGCAGGCCGTGCGTATCGGTCGTGGATCTTGGGAACGGAGGGATCGTAACTCACAATTGGGTACCCAGAATTTGCCGTTATTGCATCACCCCCTACCCGGTCCTTCCTTCCAGGTTCGGCGCAGTGTGTCTGTCTGTCCTGCGTCACTCCTCTGCATCCCTCAGAGAGAGGAGCACACCGGCCAGGCTGGGATGAGGGAGGGTGGTGCTGATGAGAGAAGACGGATAGGGGCGTTGCTCTATTGTCGGAAAAATGGCTGTAAAAAGACACTCACCTCATCATTGCTCTACTGAATGTCATTGAATTCAGTTGGTTTTATTTGTGGTTTGGTAAAAAGGTATTTTTGGTTCCTTGTCAGACAAGATTTTTTTTATTCGATTCAGAAGAACCATCATCTTCAGAGGTCGTTTGAGGATAACATTTGCAATACAGGAAATGCGCCATCTGTTGCCGATTGTTGTGTTGAAGTGTAATCATCACCCTCCTGTTATGTGGCAGGACAAATTGACCCATTTAGAGTTTGACATCACTGCAATGTTATTTAACTTTATTTAACTTCATCCAGTCATCTAGGTAGGGGTAATGAACTGAACTTGAATATATAAAATGTTAATAAAAGGGAAAAACAAATCCACACTTAGGTTACATGATGCTCTGGGTCAATTTGACCAGGTATAGTTAAAGTGAATCGAGTTTGTTGTGTTCTTGCGCAGAATAAACTTCTATGTTGTTCCGTCTCTCAGTCCTCATCCCTCTTAACCTCTCTCTTCTTCATATCTGCATATTTGGGCATACTGATAAAAAAAGGGCTCATTCTGGGTCCTACCCAACCGTCATCCTCTCTATACAACAGAACAGTATGTTCTCGCTTGAAACATGAGCAAAATACTTTCAGTCGGTGAAGTGCTAGAAAGCCTATTTGACAATGACAGTGAGATTGAAGAGGTGTCTGAGACTGAGGACAATGTAGAAGTGAACTCTGATTAGGGTGTCATTAGGGTCCCCACTCCCCTCGAAGATTGTTTATCCCAAGATGAAATAAAAAAAAACTATGTCCAATATAGCATAAAATGGTTGAAAATGTTTGTTGAAAATTAGTGGATAAATATAACACAAATGTCATCTGTATGGAATGATTTTTAAAAAGTTATGTTTTATAATCATAGGTGGTAATAACTGAACATCATTGTTAAGAAAAAAATGCTTTTGCTGAGAGTTGGACCGTGTGACAAGCAAGCATATCCTGGCTTATGAGCTCTTTCCCCCCTCTCCCCTGATGATATTCTAAAACTGATCATATCTAAGCCGGCAACCACCTGCCCTCTCGATCCTATCCCCTCCCCTCTTCTTAAATCCATTTCCAAAAACCTCCTTCCTTTCCTTACCACCATAATCAACTCGTCTCTATCCACAATGTCTCACTATCTCCTTCAGAACAACCTCCTTGACCCTCACCAATCCGGCTTTAAGGCTGGGCATTCTACTCACGCTCCCATTAGCAGCTCATTAGCATGGAGCCCCTCCACTCTGCTCGAGCTTCCTCCCTCTCCTCTGTTCTCATTCTCCTGGACGTGTCTGCTGCCTTTGATGCAGTAAACCATCCAACCATCCAAAACCATCCAAACACTGGTCATCTCCTACCTTGACTACGGCAGAGCACTCCTGGCTGGGCTCCCCACCTCCGCCATCAGACCTCTGCACCTCATCCAGAATGCTGCCGCCTGGTGTTCAACCTCCCCAAATTCTCCCTCTTCTCTGCACCCTTCACTGGCTCCTGATAGCAGCTTGCATTAGATTCAAGACCCTTGTGCTCGCCTACGGGGCGGCAAAGGGAACCGCCCCTTCCTACATGCAAGCAATGGTCAGCCACCATACACCTGCCCGTTCACTCCGCTTCTCCACTTCTGCTGGTCGACTGGCACCACCACCTCTACAGGGTTGCAGCAGTCGCACTACCTGGTCACGGCTTTTCACCGTCGTGGCACCCCGCTGGTGGAAGGATATCCCCACCGCTGTCAGGACTGCAGAGTCACTCCCTATCTTCCGCCATAGACTGAAGACCCAGCTATTCAGGATACACCTTAACTGTCCCTCCTGAAACCTCCCCACCCCCCTGTTCAGTTTCTCTACTGTATATTAACAAAAACAATTTTTAATTATTACTGCCAATGGCCCTGGGCCCGAGCAGGGAAAACTTTTCTTGCGATGTCTGATGGATAGATGATTCACTTACTTAGACAAATGTATTTGTTGTAAGTCACTTTGGATAAAGGCGTCTGGTCGGCTCAGCCCACCAGAAGCTCAAACTTAACAAGCCTGCTGTCTCCTCCCATCTTCTCCCATGTCACAAATTCTCCCATGTCACCCCTCTCCTTCGCATCCTTCACTGGCTCCCAATAGCAGCTCGTACCAGATTCAAGACCCTGCTCACCTACCGGGTGGCAATGGGAACAGCTCCTTCCTACATGCAAGCAATGGTCAGCTCCCATACACCTGCCCATTCACTCCACTCTTCCACCTCTGCTGGTCAACTGGCACCACCGCCTCTACGGGGATGCTGCAGTCGTGCTACCCGGTAACAGCTTTTCTCTGTCCTGGCGCCCCGCTGGTGGAATGAGTTTCCCACTGCTGTCAGGAGTCAGGACTGCAGAGTCACTTCTTATCTTCCACCGTAGGCTACACCTTAACTGTCCCTCCTGAAATCTCTCCATCCTCTCTACCGCCCTGTACAGTATCTCTACTGGAAGAAAAAAAATCTTCCTTCTTCTAGCATTATGACTGCCAAGTGTATATTACTTTGTCTTGCAAAGACTGATGGATAGATGATTCTCTTACTTAGACAAATGTATTTGTTTTAAGTCGCTTTGGATAAAGGCGTCTGCTAAATGCGTCTACTAAATGCCAAAAATGTAATATATCCTAAGCTCACTGCTTAGGATAACATTCCCATGACAGTTCCTAGGGTGTTCCTTGGTGTGTTGGATTGGGTTGTTGCTGGGTTGTTACGAAGGGAATTAGGGGGACTATTCTTTATAACCCCACTGTTCTCTTACGATGCAAACCACTTCATATACTATTTCATCTCATTGTAGCAATATAGTGGAACATTGTATGATAATGTGGGGCATTTCTTTTCGTAATATAGGTCATTTAAATATAGTGTAGGAAATATACAGTAGTGTGAAGATATCAGGGGTGTTGTGAGAGGCATATTCAAGTGTTTAATTGAGGTGTTTTCGTAGCAATGTTAAACAAAGGCCTGCTTATTTAGTCCTATTCAATAACACAAAGGATGTTAGCACCCATTGATGTATTTCAATTAGTTTCTTTTGCATATCCATCTGATTTGTGTATTGTGACTGTTGTGGGACATTTTATTCCAATCAGGGTCTGAAAACAAAGTGTCAAGGTTTGTCCACCTCAATCAACATTTACAAAAGAGGTTGATCTCCCTCTCTTAAATATGTAAACTGGATGGACGCCAACATTGTATGTAGAAAAACAACATTTACCGTTAACATTGAATCAGCTGAGCAATGGTGTAATACTCGCTGATCAGGTATGTCTAGTTCTACTGCTTAACAGAGTTGACTATTAACGGTGGCATGAAAGCTTTCCCACGAACTCCGTCATGCAGTTGATGAAGTGTATGTCACAGATCAAAACAACCAATCACCTATTCACTGATTGCCACACCTAATGTCTGGCAAGTGTAGTGTATTAAGTGTGGGACATTTTCAAATCTATCTATCTATCTATCTATCTATCTATCTATCTATCTATCTATGTATTTAATTTATTATTATAGAGGAAAAGATTCAAAGTAATATTACAGATGTTAAAATATGTTACAGTTAGACTGGCCTGACTCAGTTAAAACTGGTTTGCAGCAGGTATGCAGCAGCACATAAACGGTACAGAAGGTACAATCGGGAACAATCAAATAGGGAAGACGACAGGTAGACATTACACAGTTATATTTGTTCGGCTGCCCTCGGGCAGGCGGTTCAGGACCATGTCCGCAAGGACAAATAGACTGAAGCTCAGCTTCTACCCTAGGGCCATTCAGGCCCTGAACACAGCAAAGACCTAGGTTCTAGGCCCTGGACAATCTAGACAATTTGATGGCAGCTACTAGATTGTAATCAAGTGCAATACTGAAACACAACTGTGAACATTTCAAACCTGCAAACTGCGACACTTTAAATGAATGTGCAATAATACTATGTGCAATATGACAACCCTCGTGCACATAAGGTTCAGAGATAGGAAATGTTAGGATATTTATAGCATAGCATAGAGTACAGCACAGTGTTTTATTTGTATAGTATAGTATAGTATAGTGGATAGTGTATATAGCCTTTATTTATGTAAACCAGCTCTTTTCCCTTCTTGTTTTTAGTATTTTTTTTCCTAGCACCAGGGGAGCCCCCCCTCCCAAATTTCGTTGTATGGTACCTGTACTATATTAATGACGATAAAGACCATTCATTCATATATGTGAGCTGGATCACTGGTTACAGGTGTATCCTTCCATCAGATGTTGTTTATATGCCTGTTTGAAATGCGATAGAGGTTATTTGTCTAATGCAATATGGGACGTCATTCCAGATTTTGGTATATGTGTGAAAAAAGTATCTCTTTTGTAAGTTGGAACTGGGATAAGTGCTAGTGTAATTGACCTAGTGATGTGTTCTTGTCTTGTATTTTGTCTTGGGGGGAGTTATTGTTTAGGATCTGAAAGAGAGACGTAATGGCTAGGTTGTTTGTGTAGTTCTGAAAAGTAAGGGCATTGGAGTGTGAATGTGCAGTGCAGTGGTGCTTCCAGGGGGGAAGGTTGCCATGGATCTTGTAGGCTCTATTTTATAGTCTTGCTATTGGTTCAGTGATTTCCTTTGAGGTGAGGGACCAAATTGGGAGACAGTATGATATTGTTGAGTATGGGTATGGATGATGTAGTATGGGCGAGATATGGTCTATCTATCTATCTATCTATCTATCTATCTATCTATCTATCTATCTATCTATCTATCTATCTATCTATCTATCTATCTATCTATCTATCTATCTATCTATCTATCTATCTATATATCTATCTATCTATCTATCTATATATCTATCTATCCATGTTCTCATTGATGATGTTACAGTGCTGATGATGCAGATGGTGCAGCAGGTCAGCCACTTGTAGTCTATTTTATACAGTATCAGTGAAGTAATCTGAGAACCTCACACATTATTAAAATACTAGGAATGCCAATACAGTATGTGCCCCAAGGGGTCACTGTTGAGCTTCAGATGCTCCAAAAAAGCACCTACTTCTATCATGTCTCTGACAATAGTGAGACTCCATATTTGCAGAGTATTTTCACTGAGCTCCACCTCAATAACCAGAAGATGCAATACTTTGGAGCAACAATCCTTCTGATGTTGGAGGAAGAATTTCATCTGCACATTGACACCATAGAACAAGTGAAAGCTCTGCCATAGTTTGCACATAATATCGGATTAATGAGTCACCAAGTGGGAGGACAGTGGTAGGAGGAGGATTATTTAAGATAATTGTATTAGGCAATATTTTGACTAATAATTCATTACATGTCTAATGACAGTGAATGTGTGCTTCCTTTTGAGTGCTGTGGGTCACATGTGTACTAAGAGTGTGCTCATCTGTGTCCAGACTCTTTAGCATGCTCAGGCAAGATTGTTCTCATGGAAGTAGTGTTTTCAGGACTTAGGAGCCTTTGTCTGGCCATCAACAAAAGCCTTTGGATGACTGGTGAGGCTGGCTCACAGTACAGCTGTGTGCGTGTATGGGCAGGTCAGTGGAATGACTGGAGCTCCGGTGGACTAAGCACTCGAAAAAATGTGGTTTGGTGAGATTGTAGATTAGAAGCGAGGGAGGGGCAGAGGACAGGTGCTGACTTCCAGAGGGGAGACAAAAGACACCATTGAAGTTCTCCATGGTTTCTAGGAGAAATCTCAAAGATTAAAACTTTTTCAATGTGTAGTTTTTTTTTGGGCTCTGGTGAATTTGATTTGTGTGAATAGTAGTCTAGCAATCCTTTCCACCCCTGGCATTAATTTCTGGACAAGAAATAAGTAAGGTGCTTAGGTGTTGCTGGGACAGTCAGTGAGCAGTTGAACAGTATTTTCCCTTTCTGAGACACCTTTGATCACAATACAATAACAACAGCAAGAAAAGGTGGAGGGGGGGGGGGGTGATTGGCTTGAGAGCCAACCAATAGCAATGCAGGAAGAGAGTTTCCTGAAAAACAGAGCAACCCTCTGCACTCACCTGATACGTTACCTGGCAGAGCACAAGCCCAGCATCTCATTACCTTTCCCTTACGAACCACAACGTTGGCTCATTGTGTTCTGTAAGCTCCAGCAGTGAAGGTGGTCTTTTACATTCAGCTTTATTCACAGACAAAGACAAGGAGCCATGGCTGTTGCCAATTTCCACTACATAACGCGGATGAGCAGTGGTTTCAAAGTCTACATCTTGGAAGGTAATAACTGTTTTTCTGTTATTACTGTTATACAACAACACATAATTATGCCACTGTGATCTAGCTGTCTTACTTACTAGTAAATGGTTCATATCTTCAACTGGCATTGCTATCATTTATGATGAATGTTAGACTTTCTCAGTTCACTTTCTAATTAGAAATACATTTTATGACAATCATTCATAAACTGTGTAAGTGGAAATGTGAGTTAGTTGTTTGGCTGGTTTATTTAAGATAACAGTTAAAACAATTTACATATACAAATATACAGACATATAGGAAAGGACATATAGGAAGTATAGGACTCAGCCTGAATACCTTTAAAACATGTATTTTTCAATGACATGTATTGAAAAATACATGTTTTAAAGGTATTCAGGGTAAGTCGAGTTGATGATGCTACACTTGCATACAACATGTGTCAGTTCCTGTATGTGCGACTACGACTCCAGAAAGTATAAAGTTAGATGTGTATAAATGCTGTGTACTGAACATTCCTGCATAGTTGATGGCAGATAGGAAGATCATCTACTGATGGGGAACAAATAAGCATGCCTCAGGCATAAGAAAATCAGCCAAGGTGTGGTTTTCACCAGTCCCCCACCACAGGCTTTCACCCTGACACTCTGCTGGCTGAGGGAGCAGGTCAGAGGGTTAGAGGTTAGGATGTAATACCTGGAAAGGTCAGGATGCGGATTGGAATGAGTATTGGAATTAGGGGGACTATTCTTAATAACCCCCTCTGTCCTCTTACAATGCAAATCACTTCACATACAGTCATATTTAATCTCAAAGTAGCAATATAGTGGAACATTGTATGATAATGTGGGGCATTTCTTTGTGTAATATAGGTAAATTGAATATAGTGTAGGGAATATAGCTTGAAGATATCATGGGTGTTGTGAGATAGGCATATTGAAGTGTTTTATTTATGTATTTTCGTAACAATATCAAACAAAAGGTTATTTAGTCCTATTCAATAACACAATGGGGTAGTGGTGGTCTAGTGGATAGTGAGTTGGACTTGTGATCGGAAGGTTGTGAGTTCAAATCCCGCCTGAAACCACACCACTACTAGTGTGCCCTTGAGTAAGGCACTTAGCCCTCAGTTACTCCAGGGGGAATGTCCCTGTAATTCGTAATTGTAAATCGCTTTGGATTAAAAGCGTCTGCTAAATGGCAAAATTATAATAAATTACAATGATGTTAGCACCTGTTGACCTGTCAGTTAGTTTCTTTTGCATAGTCATATGATGTGTGTATTGTAATGACTGTTGTGAGACATTGGTTCTCTCTGGCGTTACTCAATCAGGGTCTGAAAACAAGGTGTCAAGTTTGTCCAACTCAATCAACATCTACATTACAGGTTGATCACCCTCTCTTAAATTTGTAAATTGGATGGATGCCAGCATTGTATGTAGAAAAACAACATTTACCGTTAACATTGAATCAGCTGAGCAATGGTGTAATACTCGCTGATCAGGTATGTCTAGTTCGACTGCTTAACGGAGTTTACAATTAACGGTGGCATGAAAGCTTTCCCACGAATCCGTCATGCAGGTGATGAAGTGTGTCACCGATCAAAACAACCAATCACCTATTCACTGATTGCCACACCTAATGTCTGGCAAGTGCAGTGTATCAACTGTGGGACATTTTCACCTGTATCTATCTGTCTATCTGTCTGTCTGTAGATCTGTCTGTCAATCTGTTTGTCAATCAAAATCTATTAATTTTAAAAGGAACTATCAACGTAATGTTCTTTATCGTTCCCTTTGTAGGTCAACCCAACCTAAGAAGTGAGGATCGATACAGGCATATGACCACTGAGAGAGTTCGAGTACCACCAGTGCATCCAATCAACCATCCAATCAAGCGCAAACACAGCTCTGAACGCGGCCTAACATTGGAGGAGAGGTTTGTGCAATCTTTTCACCTCTTATCCCACCTCTGCAACTTCAACTACAGCTTTGATTGATGTCTGTATGTCCGGTGTATGACACCCTGTGTGGTTTTGTGCTGTAGGCGAGAGAGGGTACAGAGCAGGAGCCGTGCCAAAAGTACTCAGAGGCCAGCTGTGTTCAGCGTGCCACAGAGCCCCACATCCTCCTGGAGCCCAACCCCTAGCCCCACAGGTCACCTGCCCAGCCATGTGTATCCCACACCATCCATGGATGAGCCACTGGACCTCATTAAGAAACCAAGGAAAGAGCCTGAGAGGACAGAGGAGAAGACCAAAAGCACTGCAGCAAGTCAGATACAGGTAATTTTACCAGAACGTTTTAACTTGTAAGGGAATGGGGTCCAGGTGCTATCAACACCAGGAATGTAGGATCTTTTTTCCTCTCATTGTAAAGGTTAGTCGTTTAACTGAGTGAGGTATACCTGGGCTGTTACTGTAGAGAAGAGATACTGTATGCGGCACTATAATTTCTCAGTGTAGCCTCAGGCAGTCAGAGCCTTCACATCTTTGAGATCTCTGTAGCTAGTTATTCTAAATGCTCAGGCACACTCTATTCCCAAAAGCTTCTACAGGCCTCTGCTTGTCCAAGATATGCAATCCAGCCGGATTCGGGAAGAAAATGTGAGCAATGGTGGGAGGAATGTCATCAACAAGACCAAACAGACTGCTCCTCTCTGTCCTGTTTATGCCACCCTGGTGGGGGTGAAGAGATTTTAATCCCCATCCTAATAGCGTTTATTCCGTTTTCACAGTGAAAAACTGAACAAAAACGCATTGAAATATATCATGTTGACATAGAACTGTTAGAACAGCCATGTGTCTGAGGATAAATAGGGAAATTACACCAAAACACGAGGAAGTGAGAAATATTCTGTCCACTTCAGAACTCCTTAGAATGCTACAGAGTAAATACCTAAACAATCTGTAACATTCTCCTTTTAAATCAAGAACACATAAAAAAAAAAAAAAAGTAAGAACCATATTGGATGGATATGCATGATATTAGAGGGACTTGATATATAAGATTATGATGATCAATTCATCATTGTATGTATTTTTGTCATATGAGCACTTTGCTCAAAGTTCTGACTAATGATTTTTTCCCCTCTGTCAGATGCGTCCCTCTGTGATCACCTGTGTCTCCTCCACAAGAAACCCCACCTACAGATCTGAGGTCCACTCTAGCCACTCCTCCTCAGGTAAGTCTTGTGATCCTCTACACAACTGTAACCTGCTTTGCTGCTTCCAGTTGACACTGTGGGGTTACGTTGCTGTTGTTACATTTTGAGCCTGTCTAACATCTGCTGTCCATTGCAGTGATATCGAAGCGCAGCTATGACCATGTGGTGGAGGAGCACTTCCAGAGAAGCTTGGGGATGGACTATCAGCGGGCCAGCTCTCGCCAGCTTTCCATCAGTGTCTCCGTGGACGACCACTTTGCCAAGGCCTTGGGAGAGAAGTGGCTTCAGATCAAGTCAAAGTCCTCCTCATGTTCCTCATCAACGTCATCTCCACCCAGCAGTCCAAGTGTTACTCACTCCCCTAGCTACGGCAACAGCCCAACTCAAGCGCTCAAAGATTCTCCAACAACGACAACACCCAACTCTACTGGCCTCTGGTCACTCAAATAAAACAACTAGCACCATAACTAAGGAGAAACAATGAACTTTGGTACAAAGAGCAGTCTGTGCAGATGAACGACAGGTCCATGCTTTTCAAGGAATGAGAGCACCAAGAAGACTGTTGGTTTTTGAGATAGGATAGATTAGAGGACAGATGGAGTACTAACCTATTGTCGGTTGGAACCTTTTAGTGCATCTCCATGACTCTATTCACAGTTTATCAAAAGGCGGAAATTAATACAATTTCAAGGGGCAAATGTCACACTGATGTGATGTCTTTATCTCTTTTCATTTCTGTCCCAAGCTGCCTGTCAATAGCATATCAATTGCTGAAATAGATGGTGATGTGGGAGGACAGGAAACTGTAACTAAAGATTTCCATTATATTTCATATGTCTTACTTCATTTCACGTGGCTAACATACCACCATTTTCATAAATGTGTATTTATATTGAACAAACGTGGGTCCCATTTTCAGGCTAATATCTGCTTTGTATAGTGCTAACAAAATCACAAAAATAGTAGAGTACTGATCAAATGTTTGTAAAACTATGGACAACTCAAAATGAGTCAAACTCACCAGTTATTTGTGACTGGATATTACAAGTTCATTAGCTGGATCTGTATAACATTCATGTGCAACCTGGTGATGAAAGCTTGTGCACATATTTGTTTTTTAAAAAACAACAATGTAATGCCTTGAAAACGAATTAAATGCATTATAAATTGAATGCAATGTCATGAGTACTTTGGTATCTAAGATTGCATTTTTTTGTATAGTTTTTTCAGTTAACACAACACACATTGTCATGGCTGACTACAAATAATGAAGACAGGGTGGATGAGAGGATGATCACAGTGTGTGTCACTTCCAGGTGGAAAAGGTAAAAAAAACAAGATAAAAAAAAGGTCAGGTATTCATAGGGACGCTCTAGTCTGCTAGCCAGGTGAGGTGCAGGTGTAAAGTAGTGTTCCAGACAGCCTAATATCAGACGTGAGTCACCATGTGTCTGCGGTACATCCTCTATCCACATACTCCAGGTAACAAGTATGGGAGAAGATTTCCACTCTGCTGTTGATTCAATGGAGAAGGGGTGGTTTAACCTTATTGGACACTGATGAGTCATATACCGTGAGTGGTAACCGTTAGTGTTTGGGGGTTTGAACCCCCTCTGGGCTTAAACTAACTGAAGTAGAGGGAAGGTGAGAAGCTCTGATCTATTCGGAGATTCAGGGAATGTATGGAGCATGTCCCAGCAGGCACCCAGGGCTTGTGCTCTAACATTCCTGTCTCCTGAGAAAATGATTCTGAAAGATCCTACAGATCCTGTTTGGCAAGGGAAGGGAGGGACATGGGGAAGGCAGGGCAGGGCTAATATAGGTCCTGGCTTGAGAACTGATCAGGCTTTTCAGTTGCTTATTTGCATGTTCCATCTTGTATAACTTATTAAATTATATGCTGCATTGGAAGATTTTCCAGAAATGATGCCTTTGAACATGATTGCTACATGTTTTACAGCATAGCATGCAGAGAGGTGTAACCTGAAAATACTGCCAGAAATGCAAGCTAACCATCATTGATGGCATTGGCTGTAGATCCTGCTGGTTTCAATGGAAACGAGTCACTAAATAATATGGCATGGTAACAGATTCGGTAACAAATTATAACTGAATGAACTGTATTTGAGAACTACTTGCAATGTGAAGTAAAGGCATCCCAAATGATAATTAATTGAGACAAATTGGCAATACAAACCAATAGGTAGCCTACTGCTCATAATACAATACTGTATTGTTGAACACCTGCGTGAATGCTGCCTTTCCACTTTCATATTTATTCAATATGCATTAATGCCATCTAGAGGAGCTGACGGAAATTGCGTTTTCAGATCTGGATCAGAGCCAGTTGAGATGTGCCATTGGACAAATGCAATCTGGATCCAATTTGCTTCCGCTAAAGACCGCTACGCAACACGATGGTTTAGTTGACATGGCTGCTAAACTGTTATTCCGTTCAGTAATGTTGCAATTACAGACTAGTATAGAGGCGGAAGGCAGGTCTCCGTCAACGAGTGGGATTGGATAATAGAACATGACATGAAGATGTAAATTGTCCTCGCCAGTAAAAAATGTCATTGCGAATCTTGGAATGGATAGGGCCTAATCATTTTTGACAAATAATATGTCCATGACCAGTCAGTAGGAAACATGTAACCTGACGTGTCTATGATATCATAATCTACCGGTAAGCACCAAATACACCTAAAGTGGTGGTGCGCGTAATAGATTAATGAGCCTGTTGCAACTTTTCTCACGTTCTGTTTTTTTCGGCTAAATAAATCAGCTAAATAAATAGGCAATTCTCCTTTATCTCTCGCAACCCCAAGTCATAACCATAGGCCTAATTGCTACCACTTTAGTGTAGTCTTACAGTTGCCTAAATGCATTTGTTATCATTTCATACCTAATTTTCCCCCTCTGTAGACGCTGTTAGGACTGCGGTTATTATTCCAGTAGCCTATTGTAGACCTATTTAGGGTTGCGGCGATAGCGGAGAACTCATTGTTATGTTATGTTATGTTAATTTTATTTATAATGCGCCCCCCATCCAACTTTTACATCGGCCCGGGGTAGTGCATTGTTTGAACCTGTTAAAACAGCGATGCGCACGCGGTTCCAATGATCAGACAGTAGGGGCTATGATAATGCAGTGTGTGGGGTGGATTTACATAGGTCTATTGTATGCTAGTTTAGATTGTTTTCTCCTCAAATCGTTCCATGGATTGAATAAGTGGAATTTGAAAACTTTCAGGATAATTCTAACAACCACCTTTTTAGTTCGTGCGTAAAGGCTGTAGAGAATAGCCTATAGTTTACATAATTTAGTAATGCGAGACTATACTAGGCCTACTTCCACATATTTATAGAGGATATAGTGTTGGTATGAGGAGTTATCCCCGCCAGGCGACAGTTACTGCTGCGGGTTATGATGAAGTGTCTATTTTCGCCTTTTAGCAATTATTGAACGTCCAACGTCGTAGGTGTTTGAATTTGCCAACTGTATTTGCCAAATCCACTAACACATACTGCCTCGCCTAATTGGTGCTACATTTGTGTTGGCTGGAGCAGACGCACTTTGTGGTGACACCAAAGCGGTCTTTGGACATGGTTTAAGTGCTGCGCGCCATACAGCCGCTTACCTCTACAAACCTCCAGGGGGCGACTCTCAGAAATGTTTGCTTTTCTGTCTCTGGTGGCTGCCTCTTCGCGCACATGCAGAAACACAACTTGACAAAACGATTGTCAAATGCAACCATGGAATGCTTCAGGAAAACATTATGATCATACAGTGTACCATATGATCTTGGTTTCGTAATAAAGTACATTCTTGTTGACAATCTGCAGCATTATGTACTTCTCTCAACTCTCAACTGTTTTGATTACATACAATCCCATTGTTCAGTGAAGACTGTATTCCCCCCAGCCTTGTTATAACTTGTGTCTTATTTATGTTTACACTGTCCATTGAACTCTCTCCCACCGGTATGTCTTAGTTATAAAGTAAAGTATAATCTAACTACAATAAGTGCTGTTTTTGTGAGAGGCTGTTTCTACCTAAATACAACTTCAGTCTACTCATTATAAGAGCTTTATGAACATACTGCTTATTATGTGATCTATCACTAATGGTGGGTAACATTACACACCCTCATATTGCATTCATGCATAATCACACAAAACAGACATTATAAAGCCAGGTATTAGAGCTTCACTAACACTGAAAAATATAAAGTTGCAACATATCGAATGTTAAAGGTGAATAAGGTGTGATTTGACATACTGGTATTTTTTTATTCCCCAGGTCACAATGTTACTGCACAAAGTATAGCGTGATCATTCATAAACAGACACTTTTTAAACTAAAATGTAGATTTTATGCACTTCAAGTTCATGTGTTGATTCAACACTGTGAGAAATTCTCACCACGCCACCCTCATCACAGTTATTTCACACGCCTCAAAAGAAAACAAAATGCATTGTTTCGCTAAGACCAAAATTATACATCATTATGATTTCTCACAACAATGCCAACAACCTAACACAAAGGTACAACTCTTTTTTCATTTGGAAGTACTAATCCAATGTGAATTATTCTTACTTGATTATACAGTACAGTAAGTTGGTAAGGCAATTTTATATATTCTATGAATTACAGATGATTACAACTGTGACTAAGAAAATAAACAGTAAAATTGCAGTGTTCATGCTTATAGAAACATCAATTTTCATTACACTGTTTGATTGTAACTGTGTTTCACACAACATGCTTCAAATTGTTCATTTACCACTTGAACCACATGCCATGCAAAGACAAACACAATATCATGCATTTGTTGCATGTCAAGTTTCTCCTGATTATGCAATCACACAGTGCCTCTTTTATGGTTACATTGACAATAGGTTGAGAAGTGATTTCTACAGTGTTTTCCTTTCTTCTTTTATTCTCAGGTGCTATTGCACTGAGGCAGTCATACAGCCAGAGATATACACAAGGATGTACTGCATGTGGGTGTAAGACCACACCAGTTAGTTTAAGGACACTCTTCCTGTTTTGTCCCACATTGTCCTAAAATGAAGGGTTTTGGTTGTGGCGCGGAGACACAATATGTGTTGCTGAACTTTCTCAAATAAGAAAACAGCAGACTGGAACATGTCTATGGAAGGGTATAGACAACAGAGATGCATTTGCAGTATGAATACTGTAAATACTGTATCTGGCCACCATCCTCTCACTGGTCCATCTAGTATCCGTAGCATTTTTAACAATGCGTATTATCCTGGAGCTACATCTCACACGCAACAACAGACTTGTGGTTGTGGTTTAAGTTTTGAGGACAAGCATTACACAACATAATAGAGACAAACATCAGCCAACAGACTATTTTAAGAAAACACATGTCTTGTGGTTTTGGAAATTAACATCAGAGCACAGATTGAGCAGAACATCATTAACATTGTTTAAAGAGGCCTTTTGGTTACCTATTTAGGATGGAAAAGCCTCCTTTGCAAATAGTTACCCTCTGTTGACTCACGCAAATTCCATTGGTACTATAATTAGTCTCAGTCAATGAGTAGTAAAAGGTGTAAAAATGTAATCTCTTGTAATCTTTCCAATGTAATCTCTTTGATTACTTGATAGTAGTAGAGGTATTACATAAATCTCTTTACGCTTTTCCTGGTTAAAAAGATCAAACAAAAGATGTCTCAAAGAAAGACAAATGGACTACGTACTGTATGTTTATGAATTAAAAAGAAACTCCAAAGTAAGAGTATAAGATGTATGCCTGGGCTAGTGGTGACCTAATGAATAGTGAGTTGGACTGGTGATCAGAAGGTCAAATCCCACCTGGGAACACCACCACCAGTGTGCCTTGAGTAAGACACTTAGCCCTAAATTACTCCAGGGACAATATCCCTGTGATCTCTAATTGTAAGTGTCTGTTATATGTAATGTCAGAGTTATGGACTGGTCTGGATTTCAACATTCAACTCTATTTGTTTTAACTATTTGTCCCACCTCCAGATGTGTTTCAGGGGTCAAGAAATTCCATTCAAGGGGAATGGGTGTCCAATACATGCTGACTAAAATATAGAGATCTCATGGATTCCACCTCCAACACCAAGGTGTACTAAATAATGAGTAATGTTTAAATGGAAGTCATCAGCAGTTTTTGGGGGCAATGTAGCATTTCGGAACAGGGTAAATTCTGCTGATGCGCATATGTCTGCAGACTTCACAGAAAAGGTGATTAATAGTAAATTGGGGGTTGATCACTAACCCAGACTTACTTTTGTGTTTGACAGCTAGCCAATTCAGCCATGTTGTCATTATTTAATTATCTAATACTGTAAGAGTTGATTTAAGGTATTGGGGCAGAAATAGTTTTTCTTCAGAAGATAAAAATGTTTTATTGACAGATCATTCACATTTGATGACCCACCATCTTTTTAATTCGGAGCTAATTATTTATTGAAAATCTGAACATGTCCTTATGGCCGAAGAGAGAGAGAGGGAGAGTTGTTTTTTAGGTGAATTTGAGAAATAGTAATTCCAATATCCGGCATTTTATACAATATTTGCATACGGGTGTTGTCTTTCAAGGTCTGAAGTAAACCTAGTCGAAAAACATCAGTCATCAGTGGCGTTTCTAGGATGTCTACTAGTTTATACATGACACAAGAAGGGTTGACATTGCCTAGAGTAAAATGTTCTTGCTATCTGAACAAGGTGTGCCAAGAGAGCTGTAATTAATGTTTCCTGTAAACAAGCTAAATATTAAGCTTTGCTGCCTCTAGCAGCTGCGGTCTTATGATTAAATCTGAAGTGTGTGCGCATGAGCCGTTATTCTCCACCCATTGACAAAAATATATAAACCCACTAACAATTTGACTTCATAAACCGTCTGGAGCCATGACACAGCACGTAGACTTTTGCCTGTGCCTTTACTAAAAGTGGACTGCACTAGTTTGGACAGGATACCTCACGCTTGATTTTTGGCTCACGTGCTCCGCTTTTTTTTTGCGACGGTTCAGAACACTAGCCTCGCGGCAATCGCAAGACATTCATTTAGCCTCATTGGTGAGTATCAACTTGTTATTCTGAACTCTCAATATTATAGGCTGCCTTCGTTCATCACCTTTGGTTGTTCGTACCGCACTGCGCGTACTGACGGACGTGAGTCTGCTCTGAGACCAGGCCTGATGGGGAGCATTATGGAAGTGTAAAGAGGATCAACAGCGTTTTTAACAGATAGGAAAATAACTATTTACTTATTTCTAAATTCAGTCAGTTTTTAAATGTCTTGTCATGTAGCCTTCTCACATGTGTTGGCTTATTTGATCAGTTTTGAAACAAAAAAAAGTAGACCTACATTTTTCTGGTAATTGTTGAAATGCACTGTGGGCTATATAATGATTTTATATTATTTGTACCTGAGTTAGGCCTATGGTTTAACCTTAACAAAGTAAGTAGGGCTACATTTTGCTGTCAGTGTAATTAAGTGTACTTTATGGGCATTTAAAGGGTCCATTATTGATATTGTTACAAAGATAAGCCTAAATTATATTTTTCTGACATTATGAATACTTTCCAAAGTAAGCGTTACCGTCTTGCTTCCTGATGTGATGTTACTTTATTGTACCCATGAAGTAAACAGTGCAAAGAATGGTTAAGCCATGGGATTCCTTAGTAATCATTCACACACATTTTGGTTGCACTCTTGTGTCATGTATCAATGATCACTCAAAGTACAGAAAAGGTGTCAGTCTTGCCAGAAAATGACCTATAGGCTAAGCTTGCAAGTGTTAGAATCATTCTTCTTGTTGTTGTTTTTGGTCTCCTTATTTAATGTGGTAACTCTTTTTTTATTATATAATTTGCAGATTTGTATTGCTGAATATATCATCAACCAGCTGCCGAGGCTACCACACAATGGATGTCCTCCGACTCTGCATGTTGTCCGAGTTTCAAAGAAAGCTGTCAAACAATCTCTCTATACTCAGATAGCAATTATAGTTGTACCCTTCCCAATAGCCACTTCTTAAACTGAGCTAGGAAAGGCGTAACAAAATCACATTATTGTGTAGTTTAATTAAGATAGGATACCTCAAACGTTTATTTATTTAATTTCAAATACCTCATTAATCGTTGATAATCTTATTTTGAAAAGCATTGTTAAGTTATATTGAAACTCACTTTGTAGAGCATTTACGAAGTTTTATATTTAGACTCAAAACACACACAAGATGGAAATTACCACCATAGCCGCCACCACTGTAGCGATAGCCACAAAGACCGATATGTCGGGCTACCTGTGGTTACTGGTGCTGGGCTTCATCATTGCCTTCATCCTGGCCTTCTCTGTGGGAGCCAATGATGTGGCCAATTCCTTTGGCACGGCGGTAGGCTCTGGAGTGGTCACCCTACGACAGGCCTGCATCCTAGCCACTATCTTTGAGACATTGGGCTCCATTCTGCTGGGGGCCAAGGTCAGTCAGACCATCCGCCAGGGCATCATCGAAGTAAACATGTACAATGGCTCTGAACACGTCCTGATGGCAGGCTCCATCAGTGCCATGTTTGGTGAGAGTTCATATCATGACAACTGTTATTAGACCTCAGATATCTCCTTGCATTCAATGTAGATTAATGGTGACTGTTCCTAACATTGTTGAAAAGGCAACCAATGAGGTCATTGTTCACGTTTGTGTGTCACAGGTTCTGCTGTGTGGCAGTTGCTGGCTTCATTTTTGAAGCTCCCCATATCTGGAACCCACTGTATTGTGGGAGCAACAATTGGTTTCTCCATGGTAGCCACCAGAGGTCATCAAGGGGTCAAATGGATAGAGCTACTACGGATTGGTATGTAAATGACTGTGTTTTCCTCAGCAGCTGTGTGAGGGAGAGATTTTATGAGTTATAATCATCATTATTACATAAAAATGTAATATATGCTCATACACAGACCGAAGAAAAAGCCTTTTGTGGATGTTCTCATATTCTTCTGTGTACTCTTTGAAAAGACGCTTTTCTTCTTCTGTTTTCCCTCTATAGTTTCATCCTGGTTCCTCTCGCCTCTACTGTC
This sequence comes from Nansenia antarctica, assembly GCF_963989245.1. NCBI lineage: Eukaryota > Metazoa > Chordata > Actinopteri > Argentiniformes > Microstomatidae > Nansenia > Nansenia antarctica. Next base: position 20,295,141 of record NC_137690.1, read on the forward strand.
AGGCATTATGTCAGCATTTCTCTTCTATTTCGTCCGCAAGTTCATCCTGAATAAGGTAAAAAGTGAAAATCAGACCTGATTGTTTTTTTCTTTGTTTCAAAATGTTCTGGATAACTTGGGAGTGAATATAGATGGATTAAATTTAGAGTGAACTTAGAGTATGATCCTTCGCATAACTATCATGGCTTCCAGTCACTTCTTAGCCTTCTTGCCTTCCTCAGGAGGACCCTGTACCCAATGGCCTGAAAGCTCTTCCCATCTTCTACGCTATCACCATGAGCATCAACCTCTTCTCTATCATGTTCACGGGAGCCCCAAGTGAGTACAGTGTGCATGCACACACACACACACACACACACACACACACACACACACACACACACACACACACACACATAAACATTTTTTTTTTTTAACATAACCTATTCAATTACTAAACTCCCTGAATGTACTAATGTACAAAACTCCCTGAATAACAGAAAATAAGGACTGGTGGATATTTTAATGTAAACGATTTGCTTTACTTGCAGGACTTTGAGAGAAGTCAGTTGGCCTCGGCTGCATGCCGATGTATGTGAAAGGATAATATACATCATAATCTGTCATCTGCGCATACTACACTGCAGTATAATAGCAGTATAATAGTATGTAATAGCCCACAATGAATGATACTCATCAACACAAATTACCTCTACCTCACCCATACATAATTTTTTTACTCACAGTAACATGCTAATTCTGCTAATGCAAACATGCACTGACTCACTGAACCAGCTTTGTAGCCTCATGAAAATAATATGTGTTCCCTTCGGAGAAGGTACAATATTGCTGTATCTATAGCAGCATGAGTCATAGTCATTATAGTGTAGCTTTTATTGACCTGTATATTTTGCTTTTATTGACCTGTATATTTTGCTTTTATTAACCTGTGTGCCTCTTTTTGCTGTAAATTGTGTTTTTCTCCCTGTCTCCCACTTCTGTCAGCACTTGAGCATGACAACTTATTTTGCCCCATATTCATACCACTATGAACATTGCCCTTTTTCAGCAAATGTATTTACTAGTTGGCCATACATTGGTTATGGTAGTGTACATGTCATTGTCTTCAAGACAAAATAGTTGTCCCTATAATGAAACTATTGTTACTAACCTTATTGAACTTATTGGTGAGCTGTCTAATTACGATGTTGCATTGGCTAGATAGATGCACTTACTAATTTGACTGCAGTCCAAGTAAAGAAATACTACTCGATTGTTAGGTGTGGACCATACTGTAGTGTAGACTATACAGTAATATTATGTATTGACATAGTTTAAACTGACCCTGGCAGGTTCTTCTGTCTGCAGTCTAAGAGCACATAATCACTATGCCACAGCGCCTGTCTGACTGTCATTATCTGTTGTACAGACCATGTGCTCTGCCTGATACTGTTCATCTCAAAGAATGTAATCAAACATCTTTAGTGGAAGTTAGAACATTTACATGAATTCTTACCCAATTCCTGGCACCTCAAGATGAAGGAGGGGCCTTGGTAACCATGGTAAAATGAGCCATGTGGTTTGTGCTGTTCCCGTCCTTATCCGAGGAGGGCCTTGAGGGCTGAATTACTGTGGGAAATGTCAGTTCTGCCATATCAGCTGCTCTGGCTGAAGAATGACCTTGGAGAGTCTGGAGTGTGTACAGTACTTAGTCTTAGTGCTAGCACCCGGTGCCCATCCTCCTGGTCTAAGAGTTCTCTCCCCTGTTCCCCTGTCCTGTTCACAGTGCTGGGGTTCGACCAAGTGCCATGGTGGGGCACACTGCTCATCTCGCTGGGCTGCGGCCTCATCACAGCCATGGTCGTATGGTTCATTGTCTGTCCACGCCTCAAGAAGAAGATCAGACGTTAGTGTCATTACTTGCACCGTTGAAATTGAAATGGGCAGATTGATTTAGAAATAGTCCTTATGGCCGCCCTGCATGGTGCTGCTTGATGATCTGATTTGGTTCTTTGTCTCTTAGGTGAGACGGCCGCAAGCCCTTTTGAGACTCCACTGATGGAAAAAAAAACATCTAAACCTGCCACTGAAGAGAAGTCCTCCACCCCCAAACACTGTGACCCTGTCCCCCAGGCACTGCCAGACGATGAACCGATGGTGTCTTTTAAAATTGGAGGCTCTGAGGAGGCTGATTTGGACACTAAGGACATGGACACCAAAGACTTGGATATCACCAATGGTGAGTTACCTGTGCTTTGTTTAATGCTGTGTTCAATTGATAACCACTTCACTGTAATGGTGTGCATTTTATGCAGGTATCAATTAGGTATTTTTTATATGTGATTATCCACATATCAGTATTGACTGATATGGAGTGTAACTGTTGTTCCTGCAGGGCTAAATGGCAGTTTAGGCCCCATGACCATTACTGACCCACTCAGTGGGCAGGCCCACACAGTGCACAAGGACTCAGGCCTCTACAAAGACCTTCTACACAAGCTTCACCTGGCTAAGGTGGGGGACTGCATCGGAGAGATTGAAGAGCGACCCATTCGACGTAATAACAGCTATACGTCCTACACCATGGCCATCTACGGCATCCACGGGGAATCCAAATACAAGGAGGGGGACGACGGCGGGCAGCGGAGGCGATCTCGTCTGGACAGCTACAACAGCTACTGCTCTGCGTTGGCAGACGGGGCGTCGGCTGTGGAGGGGAATGTAGGACTGGAGGCTAGCAAAGACATGCCTCTAGAGGAGGATCATTTAGAGGTGGATCGGCCAGAGGTCTCATCGCTCTTCAAATTCCTCCAGATCCTCACCGCCTGTTTCGGCTCCTTTGCCCATGGAGGCAATGATGTCAGGTATTGGAGAGGAGGGAAATATATGGAGTGAAGTATTAGGTAAATGTGTTCATTTGTGTACACTAATCATGTAGGCTGACACTTTGAAGTAAGTATGCTCTCTTCTGTTCTTTTCTATCAGTAATGCGATTGGTCCCCTGGTGGCCCTGTGGCTGGTGTATGAGAGTGGCTCTGTGTCATCCAGTGCCCCTACACCTATTTGGCTGCTGCTGTATGGAGGAGTAGGTATCTGTGCTGGACTCTGGGTGTGGGGCCGTAGAGTGATCCAGACCCTGGGCAAGGACCTTACCCCCATCACCCCCTCAAGGTACCTCATACAATGAAACTCAAATAAACAATTTCTGTCTCTTATCTCTTATAATGATGATTATGAAATGAATGATTACATGAATTAATTATTCCAACTAACTGATTACAGTCTATAATATATTGTCAATCTTATATTTCCTTCACCAGTGGATTCAGCATTGAACTGGCCTCAGCACTTACAGTGGTGGTAGCTTCCAATATCGGTCTCCCTGTCAGCACAACCCACTGCAAGGTAATTAAAAGAAAGCATACTTATTACATTTGAGTTTAATCCAGGCAAATCCTGAGGCCTAACCAGTAGAAACCTGTGTTCTGTAGTGTTGAGTTTAGTTGTTAAGTTCATGCTGTTGTGTGCACACAGGTGGGCTCCGTGGTAGCTGTGGGCTGGCTGCGCTCCAAGAAGGCTGTTGACTGGCGTCTGTTCAGGAACATATTCATTGCCTGGTTTGTAACAGTCCCCATCTCTGGCCTCATCAGTGCCGCCATCATGGCACTCTTCACCTATGTAATCCTGTGAGCCTCGGATTAACTGGAACTATCTTCACGCCCTCAACCCTGCTGATGATCTATGATAGTCTGCAGGAATACTGTTATTACTTCACTGACCATACTTTAAACGTTGTTGAGAGCAACATTTGTTTTCAACATGTTTAATTGATCTGTACATACCAAGTTCCGTCTCTGTTTCTTTGTTATACACATGTGTGGTGTTGTTTATTATACAGTACCAACATCATTTAAGTTGATAATCATGTAAAACTCTCAAGGAATTGTATTTTTTGACAAATGGTATCATACGTCAAAAAGTTTAGTATTCAGATCGTGCTAGAACTAGAAGGGGTTACACCTTTGTAATTTATTTTTTTGATTTAAAATAAAATTACATGAACTACTCATTTGCTGTCTGTCTTTTGAGGCTGGTAGAAACATTTCAATAAAATGAAAATATTTTAATATCCTTCTATAATATTTTGGGACTTCTATTCATTTCAATAAAACATAAGTTACCTGTAACTTTTGAATGAGTAATTCAACTCCTAGTCACCAATTGTCTGTCATGAATCCACTTCAGCCCACAGATCCATAACAGGGCAAATCCTCATAATAGCCTTGTTATATGTAATTACAAAGCAACCCACCATGTTTAGAACTCTATAACATTAGAGGGAGAAACATCAGCCAAAAATATTGCGATGTGCATATATGACACAAACTATCTTGTATGGTGGCTCATGGATTGTATATGGAATCTGCATGTGTAAGATCATTTGCACACAGCATGGTGGTGACTTCTACAGTTAAAGTCAGGTTTTAAACAGGTTTAACTACACTACACTAACTAGCACAAACATGTGTAGTAGTTAGTGTAGTAAAGAAAACCTAATAACATGTTTTTCTAAGAGGGTATCATAATGAGCCTAGACTAATAATTGATTTATTGATAGATGTGTATTTAATAAATATTCTATTCTATTTTTTACATTTTATTACTTTATTATTATTATTTATTTATTTTATTACGTGTTATTTTTCTGAGAAAGTGTCACTTGTGTTTCTTCCGTCAGCTAAGGTGTGAGATGAATGCTCACAGACGAGATTGGGGTTTTGCAACAGGATGTTCTGCACACTGGTGGAAAGTTGGAAAGTCCTTAACTCTGTACAATCTGCTTTCTCTGCAAATTTACACAGACATACCTAAGAACATTTCAATTAATGGGTCAATGACGGATAAGGTTTTCAGAAGTGCAAAAAGTTAATAAGTTAAATGATGTATAACACATTTTCCATTAATAATATATTTTATATTTTGCCCCCAAAGATGTGCAAATAGGACTAACATAGATTGTCATCATTCGGTACAACCATGGGCGTCAGCAGCTTTTTGAATGTGGGGGGGACACTTATTTTTCGGGGGGTCTGGGGGTCCTCCCCCCGAAATTTTTTAAATAGTAGATTCAATTTCCTGCATTCTGGTGCGTTTTACACCCAAAATAATCTCCCTCTTTCTTTGTTTTTCCTTGGAGCTGGCATGGTCTGCAATTACTGACTACTATTATGTTTTGGTTTAACTCACAGAGGCCTGACACTGACACGTGGCACTTTTTTAGGTACTTTATTAAATATGAAGATTCAAAAAGAATCAAAGAGTGAATTAGAAAAGAATGAGGTAACTTTGAGTCAACAAATTGAATAAAAAGTTATGAGGAAACATAAAATATGTACCTAGGCTACTCAGAGCCTATTACAATCAAACTTAGCCCTCTTCAGTGGATTGCAGAACATACAACTATAACAAACAAAAAAAATCAAAGAGTGAATTAGAGCTGTCTCCGCTGCCCCTGCCTGCTGCCCCTGCCTCTGACTCACTCTCACTCTCAACCACCTATATCAGGAGAAATGGGGATGCATTGAGCACTTGTTCATATTGTTTTTCTCTAATAGAACATTTGACATAGAAATACAATCATCAATACAAAAAATACAATCACAAGCATTTTAGAAATAGAAAAATAAATGGAACAGGTGTTTTCTTCTTATTTTTTTAACCCTAGCTCAAGCAATCAGATGCAAAATGTATTCTTTGGGTGGGTGCAATGGCCAAATTAAATAGTGCAAATGCTCAGGGCAATGAACACGGGCAGGAGATGCAATAATGACAGGACAGGTAAGCACTGTGAGGTGTTTGTCGCCATTCTGTGCTTTTGATGACATTTCGCCTGTGTCTGTTCTGCATTTAAACATGTCTAACCGCACTAGTAATGCCTAACAAAACTGCTAGTGCCATATAGCTGATCTAGCTCGTATTTGGTTGCTAGTAGGCTATGCTAATTCTATTGCTAATACAGAGAATGTCTCATAAGGTGCTAACATTCTTATCAGAAAAGCTGGCTGTGTTTGACCTTGGGAGAACGCAATGTTGCTGTTTGGCCACTCACGGGAAAACTTGGATGACTTTGACTTACTTTTCTCTTCTTAGAAAAAAAATAAATCCTTATATCCATCTTGGTGGATGATCTAAATATCGTCTTGCCTCAGTCTGAATGTTTTGAATCTGCGTGCGTGTCTGATGCTGCGTGCCGTTAAAAACAGAAGTAAAACGCGGAGTGGATTTCTGGATATGGGCAATCCCCTACTCATAAAGTGGAACGGATTTGATTGTGAAGCAATGAAAATAACGCTGACCAGCCATGCAACATATTTTTGATGGCAAATGTGGGGGGGTCCAAACGACCTTGTTTCAAAGGTGGGGGGGACACGTCCCCCCCCAAATATATGGTGGTGACGCCCATGGGTACAACCATTATATTTATATTTAACCAGATTTCTGGTTGTACCGAATGATTATTCTTTGGTTGTACCGAATGATTTTCTTCAAGTAAACAGTTAAAACAGGCACATGTTTAGCTATTTATGTGAGAACTTGACCTTGAGCTTAAATTTAGCAATATAAGAATTCATATTAAATATATCTTTCTAAAATATTTCAACATTTTCAGTGTGTTTTAGCGGTTGTACCGAATGATGTGATATTTGGGGACATTCATAACAGGGAGCGGAAAAGTGCATTTATCAAACATTTAAGAGAGAGCAGGCTACTTTTCTTCTCACTCAGAGGGTCTGCTGCAGGGGTCTTAATGATGTCATATCAGTTGATTTGATCCAAAATGGTGCCTTGAAATTGGTTGCTGCGAATGATATCAGTGAAATATTTTTTTGGTGACAAAAGTGATTTGAGGAAAGCAAACATTTCTACATAAAAATAACCATTTTGCAGTATATTGTTATAAACCCTTGTAAAATCATGCCAGAATGTTTATATAATAGTTGTAATATCATTTTAGATATTTTAATGGCACATTAGCTGGTTGCATTTGTGTTCGGACGGTTGTACCGAATGACTTTTCAACCCTTTAAAGAGCTGAAAGTGCCTGAATTTGTCAAAACAAAATCACCATAAACTCTTTGTGTATTCAAGGAGAGCAAATAGTGTTAGTTAATATAATGTATATATATATTAATTGTTAATTTGAGAAAATATTACATTCGGACACAAAATGTACACGTCACGTCATTGACCCTAATACAGTATAAAACAAAACATTTATAAAACCCTCAATAAGCATAACAATTTTGCCATCATAGACCTTAAAAACATCACGATGCCCTGAGCCACTACTACCGTTGTACAATATTAAAACAAAAACATAATTGAGCGACAGCAGCCAATTTATGAATGGCTCAGGGCATTGTGATGTTGTTGAGGTCAGAGAAATATAACTTATCAGCTTAGTTGGATCATCTTCAATATTATTCAACGATCACTGATCATCTCTTTGCAATTGAATTGTCCCTTAGCCCAAGGAGATGAATTATAAAGGCAGACTGACGCCTGGTGACGCATTAGCTGAAAAACCTTCTGCTCCAGCTCGCTGCAGTGCATCACTACTAGTCAATAGGGGGCGCTGTACAACAAAAATAGACACACATCAATTTGTCCTATGACTTACGGAAGCGGAAGTAGTATCTGTACCTTGTTGTGTGGAGGAGAAGAGGAGCGTGTTTTGCAGAAACGTAGGGCCAACGCATTTACTAAAGAGGAATAAACAAATCACATCTCCCTAAATATATACGGATTGATTTAGAGGGGTTTTGCTCCGTCCTTCTAGGTTTTAGCAGAGTAACATAGACTCTGACGCGAGTTTAACTAGCTGGCTCCTCTGCAAAACCGCGAGCTAACGTCCAGCTAGCCAGCTAGCCTGTGTTCTCCACCGGGTTTCATTGAGCACAAAAGTGCGCAAAACATCCTTCTACCATGGCGGATGTCACCGCACGTAGCTTGCAGTATGAGTACAAAGCGGTAAGTTTATGTCAAGTGATTAATTAGTTAAGTGAAGTATCACTAAGCTATGTATAGTTTAGAGTCTTGACTAGCCACGCATTGTAAGTCGTTGGGTCGCAGAGAGCAGCAGTCTCATTCATGTCAAATCGAAGATGCTTACAGTGTTGTAAAGCAACGTGATAACACTGCTGTGTATTCCGTTTTAATTTGGTTTGACCTTGATAGGAGCCTGATGTAACGTTAAACAAGTAGGCTATGCATTGTCTTGTTCCATTATTCACAGCCCTTTGGAGTTAGTTTGTCTGACTCTAGTCGTGTTGTTGTAGAACTCCAACTTGGTCTTGCAAGCTGACCGGTCGCTGATTGACCGCACACGGCGGGATGAGCCCACGGGAGAGGTGCTGTCTCTGGTGGGGAAGCTGGAGGGCACCAAGATGGGGGACAAATCACAGAGGACCAAACCTTCCATGCTGGAGGAAAGACGTGCAAAGTGAGTTTAGTGTGGCACATTTTTCCTCGCACGAGTCACTTTACTGTAACCAAAGTATGCATCTTTCATTTCACCATATTCCTCCTTTGATGTGTGCAGGAGGAGGAAGCGAGATGAAGACAGGCATGATATCAACAAGATGAAGGGCTTCACCCTTCTGTCAGAAGGCATTGATGAGATGGTGGGCATTGTGTACAAGCCCAAAACGAAGGAGACCAGGGAGACCTATGAGGTCCTGCTCAGCTTCATCCAAGCTGCCCTGGGAGATCAGGTCAGATAATCACTCATCACAAGACATTTCTGCAACTACTGAGTGCTGAACTGATGACATGTCCAACACCCCATGCAGGCATTGATGACAACTCAGTTAAGCACATTATATTATACTAACAACAAAGATTGCCTTGAATAGCATTGACTGTGTGTGTGTGTGTGGCATTTCTATATTTATGCAGCCACGAGACATTCTGTGCGGGGCTGCTGACGAGGTCCTGGCTGTACTGAAGAATGACAAGATGAGGGACAAGGAGAGACGTCGTGAAGTGGAGCAGCTGCTGGGGCCTGCAGATGACACACGCTACCATGTACTTGTCAACCTGGGCAAGAAGATATCCGACTATGGGGGTGATAAGGAACTCCAGAACATGGGTATGAAACAGACCATTGAAGCTCTGGCCTCCTTATCACAGTTCTGCAATATACCCACACAACCAGATTATTCAGATTATGTTAGGCTACTATGAAATATTAACACCTACCACTGCTTCGACACACAGATGACAACATTGACGAAACATACGGGGTGAATGTCCAATTTGAATCGGATGAAGAGGTGAGTAGGTCCTTCCAATTTCAGTCTTCATAGTCTGGCTGAGTTGACTGGTTTTTGTATGTTGGAAATGGTACATGGGGTGCATTGATGTGGACTCCTTTTTTTGCAGGAGGGAGATGAGGATCAATTTGGGGAGGTGCGAGACCAGGGTTCAGATGAAGACAGTGAAGGAGAGGAAGCAGACGTGGGCTGCACACTCACAGCCAACGTAAGTCCCATATCGACATTAACAGACACTAAATTAACAACTTATCATTGTTTATAAATACTAAACACACATGCTGTCTTTTCAATTATTTATTTCTCTCTCCTCCCCTGTAGCTGGGTGTCACAGGTGACGTAATGACTGCTAAGAAAAAGGACCTGCATCCTCGTGACATTGACGCCTTCTGGCTCCAGCGTCAGCTCAGCCGCTTCTATGACGATGCCATCGTCTCACAGAAGAAAGCAGACGAGGTTCTGGAAATCCTAAAGGTCAGTTTGCTTATGTGTTTTTTTGTTGTTGTATGTTTGTATGTGTGTCTTATAACCCACGGCCTGATTGACCATATATTTATCACACAGACGGCCAGTGATGATAGAGAGTGTGAGAACCAGCTGGTCTTGCTGCTGGGGTTCAACACCTTTGACTTCATCAAAATCCTTCGCCAGCATCGGCGCATGAGTGAGTACTCAAATTGCACTAGGCTAAGACTATTACAGTGTTCATTGCTTTATTTGAGTGGTCGTTTTATGAGATGATAATTCACTTCTGCTCCCCCTCAGTTCAGTACTGTACAATGTTGGCAAGTGCCCAGAGCGAAGCAGAGAAGGAGAAGATCATCGGAAAGATGGAGGCTGATCAGGACTTGTCCAAAGTTCTGTACCAGCTGCAGGAGACAGAGAAGGAGGATATTATTCGGGTACAAAGGCATTTACATCATAGTTTGTGATAGTTTTTGATTCTGTGCTATGTCAAGTAAACACATCATAAAAATAAATTATTTTGACAAGATTTTAATGTAGGCTAAACATCCACCTCCTAACACGTGGTGTTTGTGTTTAGGAGGAGCGCTCTCGCAGGGAAAGAGTGAGGAAGTCTCGTGTAGACAATGACTCAGAGTCTATGGACACCGGGCATGGAGAGGTGAGGACCACATATGCACATATCCCGTACACAATCCTCTTCTAATGTGAATATAACCGGATCACCCCATGTCTAATCCACGTCTGACCGTCTACACAGATCTTACAGGCATAAGATATTGTATATAACATGTATGTATGTTGCAATACTGCAACCAAAGCAACTGTGCGTGCGTACATTGCTAGATGTCTGTGCCGTTATAACTCTCCTCCTCCTCGCAGAACTTGACCCCTCGGCAGCTTCTGGACCTGGAGGATCTGACCTTCACACAGGGAAGTCACTTCATGGCCAACAAGAGATGTCAGCTGCCAGACGGCTCCTTCCGCAAGCAACGCAAAGGCTATGAGGAAGTGCACGTACCTGCCCTCAAGCCCAAACCCTTCGCTGACGATGAGGTGTGTATGTGTATGTGTGTGTGTGTGTGTGTGTGTGTGTGCCTCTTGACTGTGAGATGGCAAGCAATGTTTGGGAAATGGAGTTGTATGTCTGTTTTACTTTGTAATTCCTCTCATGGTGTATCTGTGTTTACAGGTACTAACGCCCATTGACAAGTTGCCCAAGTACGCCCAGGCTGGGTTCGAAGGGTTCAAAACCCTTAATCGCATCCAGAGCAAGCTGTTCAAGACTGCCATGGAGACAGACGAGAACCTGCTGGTTTGCGCTCCCACGGTCAGTAAACAAACAACAGCCAACTACATAACTACTCTCATAGCCTGTGATTACTATCGCTCTCTGATCTGCTCGTTTCGTTCATACAATTGCTTGTTTATGAAAGTGTTGCGTTTTCAGCTCTTGTATGCTCTTTGCTATGCTAAACAGCTGATCCTAATGTATTTTCCATCTCTGTTCCACTGCGCCTCCAGGGAGCTGGTAAGACCAACGTAGCCCTGATGGCTATGCTGAGGGAGATCGGGAAGCACATCAACCTTGACGGAACCATAAATCTAGACGACTTCAAGATCATCTATGTGGCCCCTATGCGCTCACTGGTACAGGAGATGGTGGGGAACTTCAGTAAGGTAAGACTTGTTGTCCTCCTTTTGGATGTAGAGCTCAAACTTGAATTTCTTACTTGAGACTTTTATGTTCTGGTTTTCATGCATGCGTGCGTCCCTTCCAGCGCTTGGCGAGTTACGGCATCATCGTGTCTGAGCTGACAGGAGACCACCAGCTCTGCAAGGAGGAGATCAACGCGACCCAGGTCATCGTCTGCACCCCAGAGAAATGGGACATCATCACCCGCAAAGGAGGAGAGCGCACCTACACACAGCTAGTGCGCCTCATTATCATTGTAAGTGCAATCGCTAGTCTCAAGGAAGCAGATGCTTCTCTCATAAAAGACATAAGAACATTAACCCATCTGGTACCTCTTCAAGCAACCCATGATCAAACTTTATGTGCCTGTGTGTCCTGTGACATAATACTAAATTCATGTGATGTAAGTATGTCATTGGCTATGTTGTCCTCAGGATGAGATCCACTTGCTACATGACGACCGTGGTCCTGTGCTGGAGTCTCTGGTGGCGAGGACCATCCGCAACGTGGAGCTGACCCAGGAGGACGTCCGTCTGCTGGGCCTCAGTGCCACCCTGCCCAACTACGAAGATGTGGCCACCTGCCTGCGTGTGGACCCCGCCAAAGGACTCTTCTACTTCGACAACAGGTCAGCAAAGAAAGAGGGAGAACCTCTATGAACTCAGTCTCAGTGATTCAAACACAGTCAGCTTTTCTCCTACATGGGGTTGAATTGTAAACACAAAGCTCAAAGGCCATTCTTTTACATGTTTCTCTAGTTTTCGGCCAGTGCCTCTGGAGCAGACGTACGTTGGCATCACGGAGAAGAAGGCCATCAAGCGTTTCCAGATCATGAATGAGATTGTCTATGAGAAGATCATGGAGCATGCAGGGAAGAACCAGGTGAGGCTCAGCCTAGTGTTCTCGAAACATTTGCCGCATAACATTTAATCTTATTGAATCCCTATTAACTATGAATAACCCCAATTTACAGAGTGATCCACAAGCTATGATGTACCCCTACAATAACATATCTCCCTCCCTGTGCTAGGTCCTGGTGTTTGTCCACTCCAGGAAGGAGACTGGGAAGACAGCCCGGGCCATAAGGGACATGTGCCTGGAGAAGGACACACTGGGGCTGTTCCTGAGGGAGGGGTCAGCCTCCACTGAGGTGTTGAGGACTGAGGCTGAGCAGTGCAAGGTGAGTCCAACTGACCCGAGGCCTGGTTCCAGACACCGAAGCCTATTGAGTCTGTCTAAATGCATATTTGGCACCCCTTTTCCTAGGAGCAATGACTCCTGGTCACTTAGTCGCATTTAAAAGTCATTTTCTAATGCCTAATCCAGTTGTCGTTTGTCTCTGCCAGAACCTTGAGCTGAAGGACTTGCTCCCCTACGGTTTTGCTATCCACCACGCAGGAATGACCAGAGTGGACCGTACCCTGACAGAGGATCTCTTCGCCGATCGCCACATTCAGGTGATTGGCATCTAAACATCTATTTGCCTGACACTTCCGCCGTAGACTGAAGACCCATCTCTTCAGGCTACACCTTAACTGTCCCTCCTAAGTCCTCTTCATCTCTGCTACACCCCTGTACAGATTCTTTACTGTAAATATATATATATATATATATATGTTACGGTACATGGGAATACGGTACATGTGGGAAAACTAGGGTTATGGTTAGGTGCTACGTCGACTTGGTACATGCTGGCATGTATAACCCTAACCGTAGCACCCTAGCACCTAACCCTAACCCTAGTTTTCCCACATGTACCGTATTCCCACATTATAAATTAAATCTTAATTCTTCCTTCCTAGCATTATGACTGCCACTAGCTCCTGGCCCTAGCATCAATTACTTTTTGTTGCGATAACTGATGGATAGGTGATTCACTTACTTAGACAAATGTATATGTTGGAAGTTGCTTTGAATAAAGGCGTCTGCTAAATGCCAAAAATGTAATGTAATGTAACTGATACTGTAGAGAAAAGGGCCTGTCTCACAGAAAGGGTTCTATTTCAGGTGCTGGTGTCAACAGCCACTTTGGCCTGGGGTGTCAACCTGCCAGCTCACACCGTCATCATTAAAGGCACACAAGTGTACAGCCCTGAGAAAGGCAGATGGACCGAACTAGGAGCCCTGGACATCCTACAGGTCAGTATGCACCAGCTGGACACAGAGCTACATAGTCATCTTCTATACCAAGCTAGCCTCAATAGCTGCTGAGATTATTTCAAAATGATCATCACATTCCCTGACCGTGTGTGTAAGCTGTCTGAATGACGCATGTCTCTGTGTTGTGTGGTTCAGATGCTTGGTCGAGCCGGCCGTCCTCAGTATGACACCAAGGGCGAGGGCATCCTCATCACGTCCCACGGGGAGCTGCAGTACTACCTGTCCCTTCTCAACCAGCAACTGCCCATCGAGAGTCAGATGGTGGGCAAACTGCCAGACATGCTCAACGCTGAGATAGTACTGGGCAACGTACAGACTACTAAGGTGAGAGTCTTGTACTTTTAACACATCTTGTAGAAGTCTCAAACATACACAGTTTCTGTGGTTTGTACATACAGACTGATCTCTGCAGTGGTGAACATTGAACGTTAAAACGCTCACCGCTTTTTCTTTCTCTTCGTCCTATCAGGATGCAGTCAACTGGCTTGGCTACACCTACCTGTATGTGCGCATGCTGCGCAACCCCACCCTCTACGGGGTCTCCCATGATGACCGCAGCTCAGACCCCCTGCTGGAGAGACGCAGGATGGACCTGATCCACACGGCAGCCAACGTGCTGGACAAGAACAGCCTGGTCAAATATGACAAGAGGAGTGGCAGCTTCCAGGTACAATTCAATTTAGCTTTATTTCAGACACACAGGTCCATATCATTGTGTACAGTACACAACACCATGCTCTCTGTTTGTGAGGGATGGCCAGTGTAATTGAGAACCCTCTGCTGGTTTCTTCCTAACTGAACGCTGACTGATAGTATTAGGCAAATTTGGGTTTGTTTACAAGGTTGTCTTTGTTCACGGCCGCCCTATTTTCTTCCCCTGAAGGTGACAGACTTGGGTCGTATTGCCAGTCACTTCTACATCACCCACGACTCCATTCAGACTTACAACCAGCTGCTGAAGCCCACGCTGAGTGAGATCGAGCTCTTCCGTGTCTTCTCCCTCTCCTCTGAGTTCAGGAACATCACTGTCCGAGAGGTACACACCGATAGCTCATATTTGCATACAACATTCATGGGGAGTGATTTCTTTAATGAGAGCCATCAACAAACTTAGAACAGAGACTGTTTTTCAAACACTGCATTTGAATGCTGACACGAGGGGAATTGTTTCAGGAAGAGAAGTTGGAGTTGCAGAAGCTGCTTGAGAGAGTTCCCATCCCAGTGAAGGAGAGCATTGAGGAGCCCAGTGCTAAGGTATATAGGTCTATGTGTTTGTGATATAGATATATATGAAAAACTACTGTGTTTGTGGTCAACCATAATGCCATGGTACAGCAGTATCATAATAAGTACATATTTTGGAGCCACTTTTGATGTTTGCATGTTTTTTTTATTTATTACAGATCAACGTGCTGCTCCAGGCTTACATCTCCCAGCTCAAACTAGAGGGCTTTGCTCTGATGGCCGACATGGTGTACGTTACACAGGTACGGTCACATCTATGCTTGCAATATAGTACTCTCAATTAACAAGATGGTATAATGATGTTTATTTACCAAAGTAAAGAAATTCTCACGAGGCTGATAATGACTTGTGTCCTCAGAGTGCTGGAAGGCTGATGCGAGCCATATTTGAGATTGTGCTGAGCAGGGGGTGGGCTCAGCTCACAGATAAGACCATGAACCTCTGCAAGATGATTGACAAGAGGATGTGAGTCTGCCAATGCTTCTTTTTCCAGACAAACAGCCCTAGTTTAATAAGCCATTAAGCTCCTCCGGCCTTCCCCGTCTTAATCCCTTAATTCCTCTTCTCCTCAGGTGGCAATCCATGTCTCCTCTCCGCCAGTTCAGGAAGCTGCCGGAGGAAGTCATTAAGAAGATTGAGAAGAAAAACTTCCCCTTCGAGCGCCTCTATGACCTGAACCATAATGAAATTGGTGAGTGTTCACCCCAAATCTTCAATTTCTACCCAATACACATATAAACACACACCCTGCATGGGTATTGATTTACCCTTCCAGCTGTTGAAATGATCGTTCTTGCCCCCCAGGTGAGTTGATCCGCATGCCGAAGATGGGGAAGACCATCCACAAGTACGTGCACCAGTTCCCCAAGCTGGACCTGGCAGTCCACCTGCAGCCCATCACCCGCTCTACGCTGAAGGTGGAGCTCACCATCACGCCTGACTTCCAGTGGGACGACAAGGTGTGTGAAATACCCCCAACAAACTTACCATTTAAAGGATGGGATTTATACACGTTTCTGTCCGTCATGGTAAACTAGTGCTCGAAACGTGCGACAGTATTTGGATTAGATGGTCTTCTTACTGTAACACACCTGTGTTCTCACACTGACCCTCCCACCCACTGTCTCCTGCCCACCCAGGTGCACGGGTCATCTGAGGCCTTCTGGATCCTGGTGGAGGATGTGGACAGTGAGGTCATCCTGCACCACGAGTACTTCCTGCTCAAGGCCAAGTATGCCCAGGATGAGCATCTGGTCACCTTCTTTGTGCCCGTGTTCGAGCCCCTGCCGCCTCAGTACTTCATCCGCGTGGCCTCCGACCGCTGGCTCTGTGAGTAGCACATCTCTAGCATTTATCAGAAGCTGTAAACTATAATGACAAATATCTATTGTAATAGAATGGTCATGAGCATGTATCTGATCTCTCACCCACCCCTGCCCATCTCTCCCACTCTCAGCTTGTGAGACCCAGCTGCCAGTGTCTTTCCGTCACCTGATCCTGCCAGAGAAGTACCCCCCTCCCACTGAGCTGCTGGACTTGCAGCCCCTGCCTGTGACCGCCCTCCGGAACGCCGCCTTTGAGACCCTCTACCAGAACAAGTTCCCCTTCTTCAACCCCATCCAGACACAGGGTAAGAGACATTCAGAGATGTCGGCAAGCTGTGCAACGGTTTCTCATTGCACCTGGCCCGGCTCTGTACACTTTCTGTGCTTCGATATGGGCTGTAGACTATTGAGTAATGGTTATTTATATTCCTCCAGTGTTCAACGCAGTGTACAACAGTGATGACAACGTGTTTGTGGGAGCCCCCACCGGCAGTGGAAAGACCATCTGTGCCGAGTTTGCCATTCTGAGAATGCTGCTGCACAACGCGGAGGGACGTTGTGTCTACATCACGCCCATGGAGGCGCTTGCTGAACAGGTACTGAGTGTTGACAACATTGCCTGCTCTTCTAACTTATGATGCTCCCAAGCCTTGCCCCCTTCCAGCCTTCCTTCCTGCCTTCCATCCTTCCTTCCTGCCTTCCTTCCTTCCTTCCTTCCTTCCATCCTTCCTTCCTGCCTCACCTAACCTGACTCCTGTGTTGTGGCCAGGTGTTTGTTGACTGGCACCAGAAGTTCCAGGATGCTCTGAATAAGAAGGTGGTGCTGCTGACAGGAGAGACCAGCACAGACCTGAAGCTTCTGGGCAAGGGCGACATCATCGTCAGCACCCCCGACAAATGGGACATCCTGTCTCGCCGCTGGAAGCAGAGGAAGAACGTCCAGAACGTCAGCCTCTTCATCGTGGACGAGACACATCTCATAGGAGGAGAGAACGGGGTAAGGCCACTGAGCCCAATGGATACATGCTCTGTAATAAAGGCACTATGCATCTGTGTACGATACTTCTCTTTTGCCTTTGGAAGTTCTGACCACATGTATGTTAACACTCATACTCTTGCTTCCAGCCCGTGTTGGAGGTGATCTGCTCCAGGATGAGGTACATCTCCTCTCAGATCGAGCGTCCCATCCGCATCGTGGCCCTCAGCTCCTCTCTCTCCAATGCGAAAGACGTGGCCCACTGGCTGGGCTGCAGCACCACGGCCACCTTTAACTTCCACCCCAACGTGCGGCCCGTTCCTCTGGAGCTTCACATCCAGGTCTGAACACTGTCTGCTCTCTCCCTCTCTCTCTCTCCATGTTACGTCATCAACAACCTGGTCTTCACGTGGAAGGGATTCCTCTACTGTATACCATTAGAATACTTTCTTTATTCACCTAGAGATGATCTGAATCTAACCCCTCTTATCTTTTCTCCTCTACTAGGGCTTCAATGTGAGCCACACTCAGACTCGCCTGCTGTCCATGGCCAAGCCAGTGTACCACGCCATCATGAAGCACTCCCCCTCCAAACCAGCCGTGGTGTTCGTCCCATCCCGCCGGCAGACCCGCCTCACCGCTATCGACATCCTCACCTTCTGCGCTGCTGATGTGGTTCCTCAGAGGTCAGTGTCGTAACCGACCAGAGGTCTTCAGTAATGCCAAGGGTTTCACATCAGTAACAGATGTTCATGTCTCCCTGTAGGTTCCTGCATTGTACTGAGAAGGACCTGGCTCCCTTCCTGGAGAAGGTGGCTGATGCCACCCTGAAGGAGACGCTGGCCAATGGGGTGGGCTACCTGCATGAGGGCCTGTCCAGCACAGAGCGCAGGATCGTGGAGCAGCTCTTCAACTCAGGTACAACTGGCCAGTCCTCTGAACCTGCTAGTGCGTGCCTGGCCGTACAATAAAGGATGGAGTAGGATTTCTGTGATGATATTTAATCGCCCTCTCCAACCTCCAGGTGCAGTCCAGGTGGTGGTGGCATCACGCTCCCTCTGCTGGGGTACCAACATCTCTGCACACCTGGTCGTTGTCATGGACACCCAATACTACAACGGCAAAATCCATGCGTAAGTATCTACCACATGGAGGTGGCGCTGTATAGGTTTTGTTAATACAAAGACTACATCATATTATTCATGACCATATTCCATATACATTGTCTCTTAGTGACAGTTTCCTCCCTATGTCCCCAGCTACGTGGACTACCCCATCTATGACGTCCTCCAGATGGTAGGGAAGGCCAACCGACCCCTACAGGACGATGAGGGACGCTGCGTCATCATGTGCCAGGGCTCCAAAAAGGTACCGTCATCCTCCTCTCCGTCTGTCTTTATCCAGACTCTCCGTGAGGACGACACAATGAAAGAGATGAACTAAATCCTGTCTTTCTCCACTCTAGGATTTCTTCAAGAAGTTCCTGTATGAGCCGCTGCCGGTGGAGTCTCACCTGGACCACTGCATGCACGACCACTTCAACGCCGAGATCGTCACCAAGACGGTGGAGAACAAACAGGATGCAGTGGACTACCTGACCTGGACGTTCCTCTACCGCCGCATGACCCAGAACCCTAACTACTACAACCTGCAGGGTGAGTCACGTCTAGGAGTGACACGCTCACTGACGTCTGCTTTAGACACTCCCTGATGTTGCCTTATGAGACCAGACTGAATGTCCAGACTGAAAGTCTGAATTTTTAATGGTTATGTGAATCATATCTTAAACTGTCTCTCTCTCTCTCTCTCTCATCCCTTGCTCTCTCCAGGCATGTCTCATCGTCACTTGTCAGACCACCTGTCAGAGCTGGTGGAAAACACACTGCATGACCTGGAGCAGTCCAAGTGCATCAGCATCGAAGACGAGATGGACGTGGCACCTCTTAACTTGGGCATGATCGCGGCCTACTACTACATCAACTACACCACCATCGGTTAGTTACCATGACCAATAGTGTTTACCGCTCCATAGACTATAACACTGTATAGCTACTCTAAGTGCCTATAGCCAGTATCAGTACTGATACAACTATGTTATATTTGTCAACTGATGTTGTTCCTTTTGTGTTTCTATCAGAGTTGTTCAGTATGTCCCTGAATGCCAAGACAAAGATCCGTGGGTTGATAGAGATCATCTCTAACGCTGCCGAGTACAAGAACATCCCCATCAGACACCATGAGGATAATCTGCTCCGACAGGTGAACACACAACGCATTTACGTCAAATATGAAATCAGTGCTCAAATATGAAATTAATCCACACATGAAATGGACATTAATCGAGTCGCAAAAACGTGTTATATTTCAGCTGGCCCAGAAAGTGCCCCACAAACTAAACAACCCCAAGTTCAACGACCCCCACGTGAAGACCAACCTGCTGCTGCAGGCTCACCTGTCCAGGATGCAGCTGAGCGCTGAGCTCCAGTCTGACACAGAGGAGATCCTGAGCAAGGTAAGGAGGAGGAGAGTTGGGCCAAAGTAACACAGGCTATGCAGGCCTTTGATCAGGTATGAATAGACCTTTATGGTGTTGGTAAGGGTTGTTGGTAAGGGACTAGTCTATGCTATGCTGTGTTGGTGTTGCATCCTGACGTGTGGCTAACTATGTGTACTATGGTTGTGCTGTGTGTAGGCGGTGCGTCTGATCCAGGCATGTGTGGACGTGCTGTCCAGTAACGGGTGGCTAAGCCCTGCGCTGGCAGCGATGGAGCTAGCTCAGATGGTCACACAGGCCATGTGGTCCAAGGATTCCTATCTCAAGCAGCTGCCCTACTTCACCAACGAACACATTAAGCGCTGCACGGATAAGGTGAGATACTCTCTCCTCCCCATGGTTTTATCTATTGGTAACACTGCAATTAATCAAAGGCTGTATTTGTGTTTGTTGAGTGTTTGAGGCTGATGTCTCTCTCTCTCAGGGTGTGGAGAGTATCTTTGACATCATGGAGATGGAAGATGAGGACCGTAGCGAGCTGCTGCAGCTCTCTGACACCCAGATAGCAGACGTGGCTCGCTTCTGTAACCGCTACCCCAACATCGAACTGTCCTACGAGGTGGCAGAGAAGGACAACATCAAGAGGTGAGAGGATGCTTGAGGGCTCTTAGTGGTATAGGGAAATCTTAATATAGAGATATGAATATCAGACCATTTATATGAGCACAATGATTGTAACAGAAGAAGTGATGGTGTCTTATCATTTTCTTCTTATTCACAGCGGAGGTCCAGTCCTGGTTCTAGTTCAGCTGGAGAGAGAGGAGGAGGTGACTGGGCCAGTTATTGCCCCACTCTTCCCCCAGGTATGTTTCAACACAAGTTACTGTCAGAGTTAAAGTTACTCTACTGGTTGAAATGCAAAGTCAACAGTGGTGATGTTAAACCATTAACTGTGGTGTTGGTGCTGTTCCAGAAACGTGAGGAGGGCTGGTGGGTGGTGATTGGTGACCCCAAGTCCAACAGCTTGATCTCCATCAAGAGGCTGACCCTGCAGCAGAAGGCCAAGGTCAGTAACAACCCCAACTGGACACTTATATGAACTTGTAAACAATACCTGCCGTCACGTGTAGCTTTGGCTATAAATGTGTGTGGTATTAAAACTGAATACACGGGGTGCCTGGGTGGCTGAGCTCACTAATCTCAGGGTCCCTGGTCCTTGACCAATCCTGCATGTCTTCCCTCCTCTCTCACCCGTCCTTCCTGTCAATCTCTACGGTCTCTTTTCCCATAGAGCAGAAATGCCCATAGAACATTCAACATTTTTATGTAAAAAAATATTTCAATCAAGTTTATATACATATATATTTAATGTACTCTCTCACTCCGAATGCAGGTGAAACTGGACTTTGTTGCACCAGTGCTGGGCGTTCACAACTACACATTGTACTTCATGAGCGATGCTTACATGGGCTGTGACCAAGAGTACAAGTTCAGCGTGGACGTGAAGGAGGCAGAGAGTGATGGAGACAGCGACTCAGACTGATCAGTACATTGGCAACAGTGTCGCAGTCTGCTGATGAATTCTTTTTATATAATTGTGTCATTTTATTTCTGTTTATTTTTTCTGTGGGCCATTGTCGTCGTAGGCTCTTATGGTAATAATGGTCAAATATCTTGTATGGCTACAATTGTTTTTCTATAACATGGTTAATGTGCACCAGCCCAGGATACACATGTATATAGTGCCTGATTAGAAGAACCAACCAGTCATTGAATATTGAAGATTTGTCTTTCAAAATGTGTCCACCGTAACTTTCAACAGCTCTGGAATAAACGGATGTGGTTATAATTGGAATGGTCCAATAGGTTATTTTGTAGTAAGATGCTTTGTGCTGTCCTGCATTGGTTTTACAATAAATAAAATCCACTCTTGCCTGATTTCTAACTATGAATAAGTAAATTCCAGGACATTTCATTGTGATTTCAGGTTTATGATATTGTATTTTATTTCTTTCATGAAGTGCCATTGTATGCCAAGTATTGTTATTTAAAAATACATTGATTACATAGCACATGTTGAGATTCACACTCAAGCCCCTGTGGACTGGTGATTCATCCTGAATTTGATCACTCCATATCATTCAGTCATCTTCAAGACAATTGTAACCATGTCACACTTGAGGGGTTTAATGCAAAATGCATTAACGATTGGATTGTCTATCCAATCAGAGTATAAAAGCCTTTAACATAAACCTAAGCGCTGCAATACACACATGGGTTAAGGTTCTGAAAGGACGCTGATTTGCAAGAATGGATTTCCATTCTGGAGGCCTCAGGGAGGAAAGTGAATTCAGACTTGAATCCGTGGAGAATAACACTAGTGGGCGGATCGATTCAACGATTGGTCCTCAGGCATCCTGAGGACTACATTTTAGAAACAAAATGAAACATCAGCACAGACAATGATCCAGGTCTATCAAGTAATCAATTCTCCTTGAAACTGGTTATACCACTATCATGATGAGTAATATAAACATAGCATGTTACAATATCAGTGCAGGTGAGTGTACTAGGTAAATTCAGCACTGGCAACCACTGAAGTCCTAAACAAGCCAATCATACAGTATGCTTCATCCAATTAAGCCTCTGACTGGTAGTTCCAGATTGCTATCTCCCCATTGTCACTGCAGGAGACAAGGAGCCCAGCCTCCTTTGGATGCCAGGTGACACAGTTGACATCCTGGTTGTGGGCCTTGGGTATTTGGGCAGACAAGAAGAAGATAGGCTGGTCTGGATCAGCGGTCACATCCTCCTTAAACACACGCACTCCATCATCACCACAAGCAGTGGCCAGGGCACCAGTCAGTGGACACCTGAGAACGACACAAGATACCTGACTTAACTGACTGGAGTTAACTTTAGGTATTAAAAGAAATAAGGAATAGGAAAGGGGGTGCTCACCATGCAATATCATACACTGGCCGTGCATGGAACCCTGACAGGGTGCAAACACACTTCCAAGCTGCCTCTGAGCCACTACTGCCTCCTGGGAATGAATAAACAAATCAGCATGAGGGTTTGATGGATTAGGCTCTTTATTCCAACCGATCTACATTACCATCCTAACAGTTTTGACCCCTGAAGCTTGATGTGTATTATCCAGCTTACCCTGTCCACCTCCAGGCTGACACTCTTTCCAAATCTTCACAGTGCGGTCATCACTGCAGGAGGCTATTCTCTGTCCGCTTGGGTCGAAAGTCAAACTCCAGACTGTTGAGGTGTGTCCCTCTAAGGTGGCCCTGCACTCCCAGTCATCATCCACTTCTTTATAAACACACACATTGTTGTCATAGCTGGCTGAGGCCAGGAGCTGCGTAGAAAACATCAGCTAGCTTTAGTATGGGAGGAGAATGGTGACTGCAGTAGGCACAAAATGTAGAACACACTCATCGAGAGAACACTTTCCATAGTCATAAAAAAATATTTAAAGACTGGGTGGTAGTACAGCAGAGAAAGCAAACAGCATAGAAAATAGGCAGTACCTCCTGTGTGGGGTGCCAGGCAACATGCTTGACATCCTGTGTATGAGAGTTCACCACGCTTACACACTCATACTCATCCTCCTCATCCACTGAAAAAGACAAGATGAGAAATGATTATAATCTGCTGTACAGAGGGACAACAGGTGAATCGTTGAGGGTCTCTAGTAAAAGAGGATAACAGGTAGTAATGTTTAATAGGACCTAAATGAATATGCATAATTGTTGGTGTTACACTGACCTTCCCAGATCCAGACACTCTTGTCTCTGCTACAGGTGGCCAGCAGGGTCCCTGATGGGGCCCAGGCAACACACTTGACCTCATTCTCATGACCCTCCAACACAGTCAAGCACTAGGAGGGACAGACAGTGCAATGTTCTCAAGCAGGTCTCCAGAAAAAGCATAGATACAATTGTTCACAACCAATTATAATAGTGGTCTTATTCACTTTATATTCCCTCACACACCTCAAAGTCATCATTTTTCTTTTTCCAGATACAGGTCGTAGCATCAAAGCTGGCTGAGGCAAGGTAATTCCCACAAGGCGACCATGCAACTTTCCTGACAGTTCTCTGGTGTCCATCCTGGAGCACACTCTTGCATTGCCAAGAATCACCTAGAAATCGAATCACATGATGAGGGAAATGTTTCACTCGCTGTCCCAGGCCCTTGACGCTTCAATATAGCGACAATTACAATGATTAGGGCAGTTCTACTTCTACCGTCATCAATCTCATGAACTAAAGTTGAACATGTTAAACTGCTTGGTAAGGTTCGCTACACTTAGGCCCTACAGTAAAGATGGAACAATTTTGGTCATGAATTTACCTTCTTTTCCCCATATCCGAATGGCCCTGTCACCACCGCATGAGGCCATCAATGTGCCCCCGGGGTTCCATGCGACACACCAGCAGTGTGAATCTGCATGAGCGCTGAATCTCTGAACCAGGGCCAATGTGTCCTTCATTGCAACTGATAAGCACAATGTGGAGCCAACGTCAAAACACCACGTCGAACCAATAATATCAACTACTTCAATGTATCTCCTAGACAACGATGTACTCGTTACGGTCACGCGCTAATTTTTAGCTAAAAATATATTGTTGTATTCACGTTGTATATGGTATCAAATGATATTTAAATGTATCTTCTGGCTATGGTGACATTTCTACACAATCTATAAACTTCCTTCCCCAACATCTGCTTCTTCAGAAGTGTTGGATCCGACCTCTCGCTTAAGTCTACGGGCTCACTATCGCCACCAGCAGGACGGGATGAGCATTACACATCATTGAAAGAATGGGCTTGTAGTTAATGTTGCTGTAGCTGCACCTTTACACCAGGGGGTGGCAGTAAGCGATGCCAAGGTTAGTTTAAACGGTGTAGACAAAAATACGAAGAAGAAGGAGATGAACAAGGAAACATTTTTCAGGAAGCCAACTGGAGCTACCTTTTGTTTTGTTTTTTTAGCGAAGTCCTCATTTGGGGGTTTTTCCGATTTATGTATGGGTCAAAATGACGGGACCTTTATAATCAGGTGTGGGTGATAATGGATGCCAGTTCACTGTATTGTTTTAGACATTTTTAGATGATCGTTTTAGAGAACAGGCTAGCTAGCTAACGTCTAACAACAGGCCGTTGCCGAGGCTTTGGGGAAATCATTTGTTCATCGCCAGCGCGTCATTACACACATCAGGCGTTGCGAAGTAGTCAAACACCGTAGATCTATTTATTGTCATATTTATGTGCCGGGTGTTCCATAACATAGATTACCAACGGTGTACATACACTCACTGCCATTGGCAAAAGGGCAGATTCATTGTTAAAAGCTCTCCGACCCGAGGGATTATATATCGAAAGTGAGATTGAATGACGATGTATGCGCCAGCGGGTTCTGCTGTCCCTGGGAGCCGGCGGAGGAGAGGTGGGACCACCCTGCCCAAGCAGCCCGAGAGGAGCCTGGCCTCTGCCCTGCCCGGAGCCCTCTCCATCACGGCCCTGTGCACGGCCCTGGCCGAACCTGCCTGGCTCCGGGTCCACGGGGGGACCTGTCCCCGACAGGAGCTGGGAGTGGCAGACGTCCTGGGATACACAGACCCCAAACTCCTAGAGGGTTAGTAACACTTAACAGCTGCCTTAAGGCACTGTGTTATTTGGGGGAAAAGACTGTCCCACTTTGTTTACACCCATGATCCGGTATTTGTGTGTTAATTATTATCATCTTCTACAGATTTCTGTGTGAACTCCCAGACCATCTTGCTGCTGAGAGTTATCGCTGCCTTCTGCTTTCTGGGCATATTATGCAGTTTGACAGCTTTCCTGTTGGATGTGTTTGGGCCCAAGCACCCAGCCCTCAAAATCACCCGCAGATATGCCTTTGCTCACATTCTCACAGGTATGAACAGGTTGGATAGTAAAAGTATTTTGTTGGTGTGCTATGTGCTTTAACATGTCTGTGCACTGTATAGGCTAATGATTTTCAGTGAGATTGATTAAATATTTGGTCTTGACTTGGACACATTCTGAAGAGACGACTGAAAATGGGGTTGAAAACTGTTACGGGAGAGTAATGTAATGTTGTGTCTGTGAGAGGAACAATCATTGTTTCAGTAGAAGTATAATGTGTTGCTCCTCTCTCTTTGTATGACTTCAGTGCTGCAGTGTGCCACAGTGATTGGGTTCTGCTACTGGGCCTCGGAGCTCATCTTGTCGCTACAGCAGCAGCACAAGAAGTACCACGGCTCCCTAATCTACGTCACTTTTGCTATCAGCTTCTACCTGGTGGCAGGGGCTGGTGGAGCCTCCATTCTGGCCACAGCTGCCAATCTGCTGCGTCACTACCCGACAGAGGAGGAGGAGCAGGCTCTTGAGCTTCTTTCAGAAATGGAGGAAAGCAGTGAAACATATCCTGCTGATTATGACATTGCCAACCAGTTCCAGCCACCACCTGCATACACGCCCTAGTGTAGCCAGTTAGGGCTCTTCTCTCTCTTAAACCCATGCTTCTATGTGAGCACCACTTTGGCCTCATAACAAACAAACATACACATAAAGACATAAGACCCAATAATTGTACCAAATGGATATTTTCTGCAAATACTCTTCTTTCCAATCAATACCATGTACACAAATGAACACATTTTCCTTGATTCTGGGTGCTCGAGTGCATGAAAGCTTCCTGTTATGGTGGCAGAGATTCAATACTTGATTCTTAATTTCACCACTGAGGCTTTGCTTTTAGTAATGTGCATGTAAATGGCATTTAGGATCTGACCCTTACATGTGAGAAATGATATGGGTGTTTCATGCTCTGCTGTATGATTTGGGTCTACATCTGGTTTATTAAAAGATTATATATATGGTTCAAGACCCTTGTTATATGACAGTGTTGAAGTCACAGCTTGACAAATGCCATGTTCTGAACAAAGTTTGGGCTTTCCTCAAAGTGCTAGTACTAGTATTGTGCCCTTGGTTTGATGTGTTAAAATGCCACAGAACGTCAGGCAGCTTAATTTATTTGAATGAGCGTGGTTATTTACCTGTCCTGAATATAATTTGGAATTTTTTTAGTTTAACGTAAAAATAGGGAAATTAAAGTTCTTTACATTTCATTGCCCAAGTTCAAATGGATCCATATTTATTTATAGGCTTTCATTCGTGTGATATGTAAACTTTTGTATGCAAGGCACTGTTGTTGGTGTCGTTAAGTCCACAGATAAATTCTAAAGAAACGTAAACAATAACGTTTGAACCAAATTGATTTCTCAGTGATGTGAGGTCCTCCTTGCTATATGACAGAAAAAACATGTAAGTCTCCCATCCTTTTGCAAATGCATACACTGTATTTTACACTTTTTTCATATGTAAAGAAAAAACAGGAACATGCTTTTCTGTTTCACTGGTAATGGAGGTTGAAGCCATGGTAGAATCAGCCTCTCTCTGAATAAATTATACTTCTTGATAGTTGAAGTCAAATGGTCCAATTGAATGACAACTCTTATTTGTATTCAGTGATTAACTTGATTTATGTGACAGTCACAGAATGTGTGTTTTCCCTTGCATGAGTCCCATAGTCCTGATTCTCTAGATTTTGAGAATCTGATTGTAATAACAACATTTTACAGCTGAGTATCTCAAGATTCAGCCCTTTCTGTTAATTTTTGATGTGTTTAATATTGTAGTTGTACCAGTAGGTGATGTTGTTGCTCTTTGATTTATTTCATTTGACCTTTGTTTATTTTACTTTAGCTTCCCCCCTCATATTGTTGCTGTTCTTTCATCTGTGTGTAAAGATGTAATGTAACATATTGTGGACTGTTTATACATAAAGCTGGTCATATTTGAAATAAAACCGAAATGCTATATTGGGTTTGGGATGTTCTTTCCAGTTGAGAACTACAAGCTTATTATGTATCACACTTAGCCTCTCTATTATCATAAATGAGTACTGGGACAACATGTCCTATCTTCTGTGTCCATAATAACAACATGTCCTATCTTCTGTGTCCATAATAACAACATGTCCTATCTTCTGTGTCCATAATAACAACATGTCCTGTCTTCTGTGTCCATAATAACAACATGTCCTATCTTCTGTGTCCATAATAACAACATGTCCTATCTTCTGTGTCCATAATAACAACATGTCCTATCTTCTGTGTCCATAATAACAACATGTCCTATCTTCTGTCTACATAATAACAACATGTCCTATCTTCTGTCTACATAATAACAACATGTCCTATCTTCTGTGTACATAATAACAACATGTCCTATCTTCTGTGTCCATAATAACAACATGTCCTATCTTCTGTGTCCATAATAACAACACGTCCTATCTTCTGTTTACATAATAACAACATGTCCTATCTTCTGTGTACATAATAACAACATGTCCTATCTTCTGTGTCCATAATAACAACATGTCCTATCTTCTGTTTACATAATAACAACATGTCCTATCTTCTGTGTACATAATAACAACATGTCCTATCTTCTGTGTACATAATAACAACATGTCCTATCTTCTGTGTCCATAATAACAACATGTCCTATCTTCTGTGTCCATAATAACAACATGTCCTATCTTCTGTGTCCATAATAACAACATGTCCTATCTTCTGTGTCCATAATAACAACATGTCCTATCTTCTGTGTCCATAATAACAACATGTCCTATCTTCTGTTTACATAATAACAACATGTCCTATCTTCTGTGTACATAATAACAACATGTCCTATCTTCTGTGGACATAATAACAACATGTCCTATCTTCTGTGTCCATAATAACAACATGTCCTATCTTCTGTGTCCATAATAACAACATGTCCTATCTTCTGTGTCCATAATAACAACATGTCCTATCTTCTGTGTCCATAATAACAACATGTCCTATCTTCTGTGTCCATAATAACAACATGTCCTATCTTCTGTGTCCATAATAACAACATGTCCTATCTTCTGTGTCCATAATAACAACATGTCCTATCTTCTGTGTCCATAATAACAACACGTCCTATCTTCTGTGTCCATAATAACAACATGTCCTATCTTCTGTGTCCATAATAACAACATGTCCTATCTTCTGTGTCCATAATAACAACATGTCCTATCTTCTGTGTCCATAATAACAACATGTCCTATCTTCTGTTTACATAATAACAACATGTCCTATCTTCTGTGTCCATAATAACAACATGTCCTATCTTCTGTGTCCATAATAACAACATGTCCTATCTTCTGTGTCCATAATAACAACATGTCCTATCTTCTGTCTACATAATAACAACAGAAAACATACTCTTCCTAATATCGATATCTCTCAAGGTGTTCTGTCTGCTGCTATGACAACCACCGAAGTCCGTCGAACGCAAGGTGAGAAATAGCCTGGTGACGTCACTTCACGATGGCGTTTGGTAATTTTTAAATTGATAATAATAAATAATAATAATAACTTGTATTTGTATAGCACTTGTTGATTATGATAAACTAGCAACAGTACCTATGGTTGTGGGGTAAACTAAATGGATTCAGAAATGTCACGAGTAGTATCGTTGGAAAGGAATGTAGTGTTCCTCCAAAAACAACACAGAGAGACACTGAGAAAACTACAGGAGTTCATTGAAGAACTAAAGCGTGAGAATAAAGGTAGGCCATGCACGTATCCGCACTTTCTTTCCGTTGATTAAGATGTATTTGACCTCAGTGGGACGTATTTGTTTAAAGGTTGAGTAACTTGAGAAACGATAACCCTGCTAAATCTGCTCACAAGTGCATAGTCACATCATCCAGGTTTCTA
This sequence comes from Nansenia antarctica, assembly GCF_963989245.1. Lineage (NCBI taxonomy): Eukaryota > Metazoa > Chordata > Actinopteri > Argentiniformes > Microstomatidae > Nansenia > Nansenia antarctica. Next base: position 20,324,655 of record NC_137690.1, read on the forward strand.
AGATCTAAGATCCAAGGGAAGAGCATTCCAAAGCCTGGGAGCCACGGTTTGGAATGCTCTATCACCCTTGGTCTTCAATCTGGCACGGGGGACAACCAACAAACCCTGGTCAGAGGACCTGAGAGACCTACTGGGGCTGTAAGGACGCAGTAGGTCACAGATGTAAGCAGGTGCCTGACCATGGAGGGCTCTGTAGGTGATGACCAGAACCTTGAAATTACATCTATGAAATTCTGATTTGAAATTTGATGGGGAGCCAGTGTAGGGATGCTACAATGGGAGTGATATGACGTGACTTTCTGGACCTAGTCAACAGCCTTGCAGCTGCATGTTGGACCATTTGTAGCCGGCCCAGGGTGGATGCGTCGAGGCAGGTGAACAGGGAATTGCAATAGTCCAATTGGGATGATACAAAAGCGATAAGACGGTATTATAAGGCATTATAAGATTAGAAGGTGATAAGGAAGAGGTTTCTCCAGACAAAGAAGTAAAGAGTCTTCTCTTCCTAGAAGCTAGCTTATAAAGTGAGGTTAGGGGCCAGTGTGAGTAAGTATAAATACATCTTCAGCAGGTGCAACATTGCTACAGGTAAAATAGAATTCAGTCAGGGACTGTCAGGGTTGGTGGTGCTGACTCCTCCATTCTTTTTAACACTGAGTCAGGAGCTGACTCATGCTGACATCCAGGCCTTTGCTTGCAAAACAGGCAGCAGTCGTTCTCTCTCGTCAGCCTGTCTGCTTGGCACATCATGGAGGAGACTGGGGCAACTGGGGAAATACCAATATTGCAGTGGTAAGTGGCATTGATTGGTAGATGTATTTATTGATTGGTTGCTCAAGTAAGAAGGCAGGCAGGCACTTTTTGTAATTGTGTGTCCCCTTCAGGTGTTCTAAGGATGCGGCTGGTGGGATGGTACTGATATTCATGAGACAGAGACAGCATAGTGAGTATGGTTCTGTGCTGAGAGACCTCCTCACACATCTGGGTATTTTAGACATTGCATTTGGTCCTGATAAAGAATTACACAACTACCTGTCGACTCAGAAACTGATTTAATAAGATAATAATTTAACTTCCCTTTTTGCAGCACTATGTATCACCTGAGCCCCAATGGGACACGCTTCCAGATGCTCAAAGCTATTATTCATTTTGTGTATAGGTCCTAATCCAATCCAATCCATCCAATCCAATTTTGTAATCCAATATTGTATGTGTCAATGTGTGGGTAACCTAACATTGACTCTACCCTCTCTGAATATGCTACACGCCAATGCAAACACTTTCACTGTATTTCACTGCAGTGGCGGCTGGTGCTAAACATTTTGGGTGGGGCACAGGTTATGGGGGCATGCTCCACGGGGAAGAATATCAACTTTAAAATCTGGATTTACAGTCGATTTTAGCATGAGAATAGCTCTACCCCCCTGTACAGACCTCGCCATCCCCTCTACCCCCCTGTACAGACCTCTTCATACCCTCTACCCACCTCTACAGACCTCTTCATCCCCTCTACCCCCCTGTACAGACCTCTTCATCCCCTCTACCCACCTCTACAGACCTCTTCATCACCTCTACCCACCTCTACATCTCCTCTACCCACCTCTACAGACCTCTCCATCCCCTCTACCCCCTGTACAGACCTCTCCATCCCCTCTACCCCCTGTACAGACCTCTCCATCCCCTCTACCCCCCTGTACAGACCTCTTCATCCCCTCTACCCCCCTGTACAGACCTCATCCCCCCTACCCCCCTGTACAGACCTCTCCATCCCCTCTACCCCCCCTGTACAGACCTCTTCATCCCCTCTACCCCCCTGTACAGACCTCTTCATCCCCTCTACCCCCCTGTACATACCTCCTCATCCCCCCTACCCCCCTGTACATACCTCTTCATCCCCTCTACCCCCCTGTACAGACCTCTTCATCCCCTCTACCCCCCTGTACAGACCTCTTCATCCCCCCTACCCACCTCTACAGACCTCTTCATCCCCCCTACCCACCTCTACAGACCTCTTCATCCCCCCTACCCACCTCTACATACCTCCTCATCCCCCCTACCCCCCTGTACAGACCTCTCCATCCCCTCTACCCCCCCTGTACAGACCTCTCCATCCCCTCTACCCCCCTGTACAGACCTCTTCATCCCCTCTACCCCCCTGTACAGACCTCTTCATCCCCCCTACCCCCCTGTACAGACCTCTTCATCCCCTCTAGTGAGTGTGTGAGTGTGAGTGTGTGTGTGTGTGTGTGTGTGTGTGTGTGTGTGTGCGTGTGTGCGTGTGTGCGTGTGTGCGTGTGTGTGTGTGTGTGCGTGTGCTGAATACATAAACAAACAAGCTAAAAGACGACAATAGAAAACGTACCATGCTGACGATATTACTAAATGTTTGAAGTAGCTTTTATCTTAGCTGACTCTCTTACCTTCAGGTCGAGTTTGTGTATTCTGGCTTCGCAAAACACCAACAGTAGCAGCCTAACAGCCGCGGAGATTGCGACCACAAACGAAGTTTGACTTCGGTAATAGGTCCAGTTGTAATATCCTCAAGCAGGGGAGGCTGGTTCATTAGGGGCAATTGGACATTGCCCCACCAAAGGGAGAAGAGAGAGATTTTTTTTCTATGACTTCTAGACAGTGTTGCTTCTGAATATCATAGTCCAATCAGCTAGTGTTCTGTGGCGTATATCATAGTCCAATCAGCTAGTGTTCTGTGGAGTATGTTCCAATCAGCTTCAAGTCCCGCCCCTTTCGGTGCATGTCCCAAAACCCCATAGACAAATGACCGAATGGCCTGAAGTTACCAAAATAGATTTTACATGCAAGTCTACGAGAACAGCCTAGTGCAATTTCGCGTAGTGTGAAAGTTGCCCCGAAAGGGGCGGGACTTGAAGCTGATTGGAACATACTCCACAGAACACTAGCTGATTGGACTATGATATACGCCACAGAACACTAGCTGATTGGACTATGATATTCAGAAGCAACACTGTCTAGAAGTCATAGAAAAAAAATCTCTCTCTTCTCCCTTTGGTGGGGCAATGTCCAATTGCCCCTAATGAACCAGCCTCCCCTGTTTCACTGTCTTTTTAACTACTGCATTGACCTTGACTGTTTGTTTCACGAAGCCTATTTGGACGAGAAGAACAAAGTGATCAGCACTCCTACCTGCATTCATGTGGGAGACACATTACCACTACCATTACAATGAATAATAATAATAATTCATTGTATTTATATAGCGCTTTTCCGAGGCTCAAAGATCACAGGAGTGATGTGGTCACGGGGCCGGGTGTTTGAGAGCAGCCGGGCGGCTGAGTTTTGGAAAATCTATGGAGGGAGCGGGAGGTGATGCTGGTGAGTAGGGAGATGCAGTAGTTAAGGCGGGAGGAGAAGAAGGCGTGGATGAGGGATTCAGCAGCGGGGGGGAGAGGCAGTGTCTAATTTTGGCTATGTTTCGGAGGTGGAAGTAGGAGGTCTTGACGATGGAGCTGATGTGGGGATCAAATGAGAGGGTGGGGTCTAGGGTGAAGCCAAGGTTGCAAGCCAGGGGGGAGGGGGTGATGGTAGTGTCCTCAATGGTGAGTGTGATGGGTCCGGTTTTATTGAGTGTGGATTTGGTGCCGATGAGGATGACTTCTGTCTTGTCACTGTTGAGTTTGAGGAAGTTGTGGGTTAGCCAGGTTTTTATTGCAGATATGCAGTTTTCAGTGTGACTGAGGGGTGGGTTCTGGGTGGATTTTGTGCTGATGTAGATCTGGGTGTTGTCAGCGTAACAGTGGAAGTCCAGGTTGAATTGGCGGATGATGTGACCGAGGGGGAGTATGTAGCAGAGGAAGAGCAGGGGGCCGAGGACTGAGCGTTGGGGGACCCCTGTGTGACAGAGGAGGTGGTGGAGATGTGACCGGAGAGAGGGATAAGTAAGATAGAGGGTAAGATAGAGACAGAGGTATAGAGATAGAGAGAGGTATATTTCATGGTATTGGCAATATGGTCAAACATGTCATGCGTATGTAAGCCAATGTGAGCAGCTTTGCGCTTGCATGAGAATCCCAGAAAGTTGATTAGTGACATGATTTCACTCCTTAACATGATGAGTAATAAACATATGTATGGATGTAAATATGTTTGCTTGAGATTTAATGCTTTTTAAATGCCAAAATCATGACATCACCTTTTGGTAAATTCAGAATAAATCAATTTATTCAATACAAACATATAAAATGACAATGACAACAATCAAATGACCAGATATAAAAAGAAAATCAACTTTGTACAAAACATCTTTAAAAATGCAGAATTACTCAAAATGAAGATTTACAGTTGCAAAAGTTAAAGTATAATACAGGATTTGATTCTTTCCTTTTTTCTTTCATGAAATCATATTTTAAAAATCTCTCTTCTCGGTCACGTAAAAAAAAGTTCAGCAGTATAAAGTACAAAGTACAGTTTTTGTCATAGGTAACAGGGCACAATTCAGGGCATCAAATGTACAACAATAATGGAGACTCCTAATTCCAACATAGAATTACAAGTTACCTTAATGGAGTATATTCACAGTGTTGTTTTCACATCAATAATGTGAACTTGCATGTAAACATTGTTGCAAAACTCATGTGAATAAATATACAATAATGCTCAATTATACTTGGAAGTACTAAGTAAAAAAAAGTTGGGATGAATAAAAGTATATATTTTATCTCTTGCCATATTGTCCTTATTGAACTTCAAATAATACATCCTAATTTGGGAGCTTGTGTTCAGTCATCTTTAAGGGCAATACTGTGTGGTAGACAAGGGTATAAAACCTTTCCTTCATTTGATACACATTTTGTCAAGTTATATTTGCGATTGAAATGTGCAGTCATGACATCACTGGTCATTTTTCATGGCACTGCATATCTGAGTAATTTGATAATGAAGGATTGAAGGATGAAGGCTGAATCTGAAGTTGCTGTGATACCAAAACATACAAAAGTGTAATAGTTTAGGGCTTCACAAGGCTATGAACAGAGCAGAGAAACATGAACATGAACAGAACATGAACATGAACAGAACATGAACAGAGAAACAGAAATACATGACTGAGAATATGAACTGTACACTCAACATGTTCCTGTTAGTTTGAAATAATCTGCTGAGAAAAATTAGGTGGATTATTGGCAATTCTATGAGGATATTCACCTGTGAGAGTTACAAAAAACATTACATTTTGTCCTTGTAGCTAGATATCGGAATAATGGATATTAATCACATCCTGTGTTTTATTATTGCTCTGAGACAAATAATTTACCAAAAGCAATTACACTTGTCATTTGAAAGTATACTTCTAATAATGTTTATACTCCAAGACTTTCTACCCAGGGTTATGGTTAAGAATTCTGAGCTAGCTGCTAGTATAATAAACAATGCAATAAAAAGATTAAGGCTCGCTCACTCAAAGCACATGCCATTTACCGTGGGAAGATGTGGCTCTAAAGAGACAATATTGTTACTCTTCTACCATAAAGAAGAACCGTATTACTGTTACTACTTCTCCACAGATTGAAATTCAGATCCAGACATTTTCACAAACCAACTGATGTTTCTTAGATGTAATTACCAAAATGTGCTCATCCGATTTAATAACAGGGCAGTGTTTAAGAAAAAGACTTAGAGTCTGTAGACTTAAAATACAGCTACCAGGCACAAGTAATGGCTTGCCACCACTTTAAAGCTTGCCTTGTGGTAATTGTAGATATCAACATGTAATTCAGGATCTCAGTGTAGGGAAAATTTGTCCAACATCTTTTTCTTTAAAAAAAGGCGTTTTCTATGTATGTGTTTGATTGTCAAAGCGTACCAAAAACCCATACAACACTTGTTGGTTTAACAGAGGTTAACTGTCCCATGTCATTTTCAAAATGAATGAATAATTCCATGAAATATACAGTAAATATCCATAGTCTGATAACGGGCTGAAATTAGGGCCAAGTACGTCTTCTATGTCAACAATGATGGCACGACAACAGCGTATCACTGTCTGTGGCAGTTGCTGGTGCATGTAGTACAACACAATGAGCGCAATATGAGCATATTGAGTGTCTCTTTAAGTTGGTTACACCTTTGTCAGTATCCACCCACAGAGGATCCATTGAAATTGTTGAGCATATTTTGATTTTGTACATAAAATAATGAGGTGTCGCGGTAGCAGAAGCTTCACAAAGGTATACAGCATATATCCAGTGCCACAGTCCTGTCTTCTGTGCATTTGAAAAAAAGTTATTTGGTTCCTTCCTTTGAACGGTCTGAAACACAAAAAGGAAGACAATGGCACACCATTAAAATAAATTCTCAGTGCAGACAGAATAGAGAGACAACATCATGATTTCAGTATCTTATATCAACTGAGAACTCAGCTAATTGTCTTACAAAAGGCAGAGGAAGAGGAATAAACATTCAAAAACAATTTCACAACACATGGATTTCACAAGTGAGAGGTCAAGTGAAGGTGAAAGGGTAGTGGACAGACAGACAGACAGACAGACAGAGGAACGGACCGGGGGGGGGGGGGCTGCTAGAGCAGAGCTGAGTTGGAATCAGGGTCTGTGTCAGGAGGGAGGCAGGAGTCACGGGCGCAGGTGGATTCCTGGGCACGCCTGTACTCCTGATACTCCAGACGGAGAGCTTTGAAGCGTGCTTCACTTAGAGAGCGACTCAATTGGCAGCGAGGTGGGATGGAGGCTGGTGGACTGATTGAGGGAGACGGGCCTGAGAGGGGCAGGAGGGAGAGGAATAGCATGGATGGGAGAGTCATGGCTAAAACACATCAACCACAATGGAAAAAACAAACATGCATTCACACACAATATCAAGAGCTGATACATAGTGTGGTGAAGTCTCACCTTTCCTCTGTAGGTCCTGGAGGCCAGCAGAGCGAGGTCGATCATGTCTAAGCTCCCCCCTGCCCTTCCCTACCCCTGTTCCTCCTGTCTGATCAAACCTCATGGCCTCCAGGACTTCGAAGTCCACACAGACATCAGCAGAATCCCACTCATAACTCTCATCTACTGATGTGTTCCTTCTAGTGACAGACACACAAAACAAGTGGTCAGACAAATATACACAGAACAATGACAATAACTGAATGATACATCAATGACATTTTGACAATATCTTCAAATCCTTCTGCTGTGAAGACACCTCTGTGTGGTTGTTTTCATTGGACAGGTGTGGTGGTTTCACCTTTTGGCTCTTCTCTCACGTAGATCCATCTCGGCTCTGTGTCTCTCACCCTCCTCTGTAGTCTCTGGGGAGCTGAGGAGGGTGGGGGTAATAGAGAGGGACTGGCGGAGGAGGCCAACACTACCTCTCCCACTGCTCTGACTGGCATAACTAGCCCTCCGTCCTTCCCTGCCCTCTCTCATCTCTGTTTCAGCCCCCTTCCCCATTCCCCTATCTGCTTCTCTCTGACTCTCTACATCCCTGGGTGGGAAAGGGTCATGGTAGGGTGAGGGCCAGCTGTAACCCCTGGGCAGGTAGACCCTTGGTGGGCCCCTCCTAGGGTCCATGGGCCTGGGGTTTTCCCCCCGTGAGCTTGGTCTAGGTGGGTACTTGGGTATTGATGAGTCCATGGGCCTGGGATTCTCCCCCCGTGACTCTGGTCTAGTTAGGTACTGGGGTATAGATGAGTCCATGGGTCTTGGGTTCTCCCCTTGTGAGCCTGGTCTGGGTGGGTAATGGGGTATAGATGAGTCCATGGGCCTGGGATTCTCCCCCCGTGAACCTGGTCTAGTTAGGTACTGGGGTATAGATGAGTCCATGGGTCTTGGGTTCTCCCCTTGTGAGCCTGGTCTGGGTGGGTAATGGGGTATAGATGAGTCCATGGGCCTGGGATTCTCCCCCCGTGAACCTGGTCTAGTTAGGTACTGGGGTATAGATGAGTCCATGGGTCTTGGGTTCTCCCCTTGTGAGCCTGGTCTGGGTGGGTACTGGGGTATTGAAGAGCCCATGGAGACATATTTGTGTTGCACAGACCTAATGGCTTCCTGATACGTGATAGGCCACCTTGAGGAATTGGGGAATGCAGTGGCCTGTCGACGTGGATCGGATGATTCTCCTCTACCAGAGACTGAGGTCTGTCTTGGTGGATAAATTGAGGGGGTGAGGTAGGAAGGGCTGGCTAGGGATCTTTGAGCATGGTGAGGCCTCTCCAAGCTGCCCACACTGGGCTGTCTGATAGGGCCTGATTCCCTCCAGGAGGGGCCTGGCCTGGAGAAGGAAGAAGGGGTGCGACCCAAACTATAGGATTTGACCCGGACGTCAGGGCTTGGGAATTCATCCCAGTAACATCTCTCCGAGACATAGGTCCTGGGGCTTTCAAAATGCTCCCATTTCTGTGAGCCTAAACTGATGGATTTCTTTAGGAATGGACGAGGCTGTCCCATGCCTGAGAGGGTTCTACAGGGGCCGATGCTTAGAGATTTCTTCATGAATGGTACAAGGGGTTGTTGGATCCGAGAGGATATTCTATTAGTCCTGTTCCCCTGAGAAAGAAGTCTTTGGGATTGTTCAGACACTGATTTACCTGCAACATTTTCTGCATGTTTTGATGCAATGGATGCCATGCTTTTAGCTGCACTAACTAATGTCTGGGCCGACCCTAAACCCATTCTGGATTGTGGTCTCTCTACGCTGATAGACCTTTGGGCAAGAAGAGGTTGTGACTTCTCATAATGATAATGTTGGCTTGCATGTTCTGGATCAGGTGTATGTTTTCTGGTTTTGTCTGAAAACGCTACTTTGAGACTTGAATCTCTTGATTCCACTTGCAGAGAGTGTTTATAGTCTGGCTTCTCATTGGCTTTACAACTTGTTCCCACTGGACATGCAGGTTTCCTTCTCTCTAGGGGAACTCCTTTTTTGCTTGAGTTAATTTCAAGGTTTTCCTGAAGATGAACTTGCCAGTTTTTTGGAACCACATCAGGCTTACCCTTCAGAAAAGTCACTGGTGTCTGCTCTAAGCTTTGGCCAGCAGTGTCTGTTTGTTCAGTGTCATCACCAGGATCATCTACACTCATCTCTATGAAACCTGGGAGGCTAAGATACTCCAGAATTGCACTTGTCTGCAATGGGGACATTTTGGGAACTTGGGTTGCCGGCTTATTTCTGAAAGACTCTGACATTCTAGCTACAGAGAAATGGGACTGATCGCTGTCACACTCTTCTAGAAGAGTTAACGGGGAGATGCTGCTGGGACTATCACTGAAAATACATTTGTCACTCTTCCTGGAGCGTGTCCTGACCCCCTCTCTTTCCATCCCAGGGTATAGTAGTGAACTTTGAGGGCCATCCTCACTCTTATCATCTCTCACCTTTACTTTTGCCCCTCCTTTATGGAGCTCATAGGGCAAGGTAGAATAGCTAGAGGGACTGGTATTCCCCCTTTCCCTTAACTCATCTATTGCCTCTGCTCTCTCAGAAAAACGATATGGTGCAGTGTCTGGGTAAGGCTGACCAGGACGTGTAGCCCTCTCTCGATCTACTGAAAGAGATCGAACATCCTCCACTGTTGGCTGCAGCTGCTGTGTTCCAAAAGCATATGAAGATCTTGATTTTAAGGCACCTCCTCCTGTCTCTGTCCTTTGCATCCATCCCTCCTCAACCATGGACCTCCTGCGATACATATCTGTCTCTCTTTCTGCTGTTTGCTTCGGGCTCTTTGACCTGGCTTTGCTGAAGTGTCTGGGGAGCCCTAAGCAGACAGGTGGGCTTTCTGATGAAACATTAGGGGAGATGAGGGACAGAGAGGTGCACTGAGTGACTGGGGAGCGGGAGCAGTCTACTTGTAGTGAGTCCTCCATAGTTGACCCAACATGACGTGTGTGAGGATGTTGATACCTCTGTGTGGCGGTCTCTAGTGGACTTTGCACTGGGACAAGGCCGGTGACAGAGGTAACTGGGCTAATGTCCCATTGTATATGGGAGGAAGGGAGACGATCCATTGGACTGCTCGTATTCCCAAAGTAGCAAGCTTTCCTATAGTCCGATATTCGATTTGTCTGCCCAGAAACTCGGTGAGATTTCTGACGTAAGGTAATGTTCAGTGGCTTCCATATAGGCTCCTCTGCTTCTGAACTGCCCAACTCCCTTTGAGGGCTTACTGCCTTCTCAGGCTGCCTCCTTTCTCTCTCATGCTCCCGCACCTTCTGGCTGGCAGTATAGTTCTCCAGCTCCCGCTCCATCTCCTCCCTTTCCTTAGCTAGCTGTAGACACTTGCTAAGATTGTCCCTCTCATGTTCACTGTCCAGCTGTGACACCACGGTGGTGTTGGTCAGCTGACTCTCCCTTTCCATAGGTTGGTAGCCTGAGTGGTGAGGCCTCTCTCTGTCCCTCTCCATCCGCCTAGCTCTTCTGTCCAGACTTGGGAGCAGGTCCTCCGGGTGCCCAGACACATGGTACCTTTTCAAGGAGTCACAGGTTCTTTTCTCGCTGTTGTCTGAGTAGAAGCTGGCTCTCTCCAGCAGTGCCTCTGAGCCCTGCCCATCGTCAGAGTAGAAGCAGCCATGGCGAGAGAAGTTTCTGGCCATGGCCTTCACCCTGCCTGGAGAATGGGGGGAGTTGCTGGAGGCAAGGACATTCACAGTGAGGGGAGAATCCTTTTGTGCATCCTTCTCAGAGCTCAGAGTGCTGGATTTGGGAGAGTCCTTTTTCATGTTTTTCTTTATGTTGGCAGGACTAGAGCCCTCTGGCAGAGGCTGGATAATGAAACGTCCATCTGGCCCTCGTGTGATGGACTCCAGAGCAGAGGGCGAGGGGGCTTTACCCCCCATGTAGCTCTCAAACAGTGTGTAATGGGGTGGAGGAGAGGGGCTGGCTAGGAGTTGTCTGCGCTGATCCTGATATTCTCCGCGGCTGCCTTTATCAAAGGAGGAGCGGTCAGATTGTGAAGATGAGGAGTTGGGGAAGAAAGACAAGGGAGGGCACAACTTCAGCTTCAGGACACTGTCGGGGCTGTCAGAAGGCGAGCGAGCTCTAAGGAAGAAAAAACGGATGAGAGATGAGTTCAGAATAAAGGTACCACATCTCATAAAGTTGCCTCTATACTTGTGTTGTAACTATGTAATTACCATAGTAACAACATTGTATTAACATGTTAACATTAACATGTCACACAGTCATTATTACTTCATTCCTGCACAATATGTCAGAGAATGTTTATAAAATGTTGTTACTAGAGTAATTGCAGAGTTACTACACAGGTTGTAGGGGCAACATAATGTGAATCATGACTATAGATTAGCTTAAGTGAAGTACATTGGATATTCAAAATTAGCAACATTGTAGTAATTTGTTGCACAAAGGAGAGTGGTATTGTTATGCGTATTTGATTCAGAAGCCTCAAATGATAAATGAGCACATAAATATGTAGAATGGGTTGGTGAGAAGACCAATGTAATGTGGGAGAGCTGCTGGTAAGGATGGACACTTACTCTGCAGATGTACTCTTCTGGAAGGCAGAGGGGAGATCTGAAAAGATGGGGGAGGGTGAAAAGGTCAAACAATGGCACAACTAAAATTAACTAAAAAGATGAGATGATAAAAATGCCATCAACTGAAACTTGAGAGCAGGCTCTGAAAGTCTTTATCAGAAACAACTTTAAGGAGAGATGTGGCAATGACATGCTTGTCAACAGCGTTTTCTTTTTCTTTTATGACCTGTAAACAACCTTTTATCGTCCTTCACATTACTTATTGTTTGGACATGTAACCAATTAATACTGTATGTGGGAACAGACACACTACTCTCTCTTTCTCTCTCTCTCTCTCCCTCTCTCTTTGGGACCACCGATACAGGAGAGTCTTTACCTTCTCTCCTCTTCCTGCGCCGGCTGGCTCTCCTGTGACTCATAAAACAGGCTGTCACCAGGGAGAGGATGATGGCCACAAACAGGAAGCACACTCCACCCAAAACACCAGCCAATAAAGGCTCAGGGACAAACTCCAGGAAGCCTGGACGCAGAGGGTACATCTCCATCCCTGTTGTGAGAACAGTTACAGTGTGAGCGAAGCACTCCTAACACCATGGAGAAAGGCAAGCACTTCTCTGGGAACTGTCAATACAAAGTCACTCAGGAGCCTGAATATATTCAAGCTATATTCACATTGATTAGATGTGACTAGGCTATATGAACCTAACCAGTGTTTCCATCAAACCGTTGAGCAGTAGATAGTAATACAGTAATGGTACATACCTGTGGTGGACACATTGACAGACTCACTGGGCTCGCTCATAAGTTTGTTACTGCAAGATATCAGTCTTAGGTCATAATTGGAGTCCTGAGAGGAGGGAAGAGTAATGGTTCAATAGACACAAAATCTAAGTCTTTATATAACACTCATATTATTTCATCATATTGCCCAGTTCTAAAACAATCGTTGACTTGACTCTCACCCTGAGCAATCCTTGCACCAGTAGTTCAGTCTGGTTGACACTGACAGCACTATCGAGGATTAGCCATTGTCCTTTGCCCCGCCTTGCCTGGAGCACATATCCAGTGAGAGGAGAGGACTGATACTCAGGAGCTGACCACTGCAGGAGGATCCCCAACATAGTCCGATTGGCTGATAGATACATGGGAGGATCCAGTGTTGGGAGAATGGTCACCACTGTGGGTGGGTCTGTTGGCAGGGCTGATGAGGAGAGACAAGATGAGCTCAGGCTTGTACAGCATGTACAATAATAGTACTGTTAATGAGTCCAATGGAGACTAATGAGAGCAATACTGGGATTGGCACTGGCACTGACCCTGTGTCCTGACAGAGGTGATTTCACTGAAGGGCCCAGAGCCCAGTTTGTTCTGAGGTAGAACACTGAACTGGTAGCTGGTGCCAGACAGCAGCCCAGTCACTAACAAGTGGTTCTTGGAGGTGGGCACAGGCAGAGAAGACCACTCATGTTTCCCTCTGGATGCCTGCTTAACCCTGGGAACAAAAGCAGGAAAAACATATTTAACAGCCAGGAATTCCGAGGACAGTGATCAGTATCATTGCGATGTACACTGAGTCAAGTTACTAACCAGACAGTAAACTTCTGGGTGTAACCCCCATCGAAGCCAGGTTCCCAGGAGACGTTGGCCTGGTTCATCCCAGTACCGACCAACACTGATGACGCAGCATGAGGACTGGTGCCTGGTGGGAAGATGAGGACAGTAAGCTTACCCCTGTGAACTGTACTATAATGATCAATGTGCATGTTAATAGACTGACTCTCACCCAGCACTAAGACCACAGTCCCTGCATTGACAGTGGCTACGCGGTTGGTAGCAGAGCACTGCCAGGCACCCTGGTGGTCTTTGCTGAGAGGCCGCAGGAGGAGGGAGCCATTGGACAACACTGTGTAGGGGGAGCGGACAGGAGGACCAACCTAGAAGGCAGTGGGGTATCAGGAGTGTGCAAACAGAGAGATGTGTGTGTGTGTGTCGGGGGCATAAACGGTCTGGATTAAGCTATACTGGTGGATGGGACTCCTTACCTTGCTCCAGGTGATATTTGGAGCGGGGTCTCCATTGGCCTCACAGGGGATGACTAGCTCTCGGCCTACCTCCTGAAGGTACTCAGCACGTGGAGACACACTGAATGAGGGAGGGTCCTGCAACGGGAGAGAATTGTAACACTGTTGCATATTCCTCATAGTAGCATTCCTGTAGCAACCTAGGTGGTGTTTGATACTCTAATCAGGGCGATGATGTAAGAGGACCAGCCTTACCTGCAGGACCACCTTGGTGGGTTCAGACTGGCCCATGGTCCCATAGCTGTTATAGGCAGTGCAGGTGTACATGCCCACTGCATTATCATTAGCAGTGGCAATGAACACAGAGCCCTCGTTGTTCACCATCCAGCCAGGAAACTTAACAGGCAAAGGAAAAACGTCATGAAATAAAACAGACCAGAATGACGCAGGTCCCCATTGATAGGATTGATGTTTCCCTGCTTATTCACTCACATTGTCAAGGTTTAAATTGTCCCCGTCTTTGGTCCAGTTGACAAAGAGCATGGGGGGCTCAGCTTGGACTGGGCAGACGATGACTCCCCCCATTCCTGCAGGTAGGTATGTCTCCCTTGGCATTCGGCCCACACGGGCAGGGTCTGAGAGAGACAGAGTAGGCAGGTGAATTACGCTACCAGAGCTAAACTAAAACACACAGGAGATCAAGAGATGTGTAGACAGCCATTAACCAAAGCTCTTACGCTTCACTTTGAGGTGGGCAGAGGCAGAGGGCGGAGTCAATAGCCCATTCGTTGGTCTACAGGTGTAATTCCCAGTGTCCTCTGGGACTATCCTAGCAATGAGGAGTGTGCCATCCACTAAGATCTTGACCCGGGATTTGAGATACCTGAGAACAGATAAACATACAGACAAGATACTCCTTAAGATGTTTCAAGTAAATAATAGCTTCATAATTAAAAAGAGAACATATCTACGTACACTTAAAAAATCTGGTTGCATAACAAGGTTAAGGGGATGGATTATATATTTTTTGCTGTTTTGATGGCTACGGTAGTATATCCTCCATCATATTGTATGTCCCTCCTCAATAGTTTCCGTACAGGTGCTCAAGACGCTACCATGTACTAGCAATGCTTTTTGCCATCTGATCCCCCAAACATACTTCGTAAGAAAGTGTAATTTGCCATCTGATCCCCCAAACATACTTCGTAAGAAAGTGTAATGTAATAGGATACTGTATGTATCTAATTAATAGTATTGTAATGTAATTATACAGTAAATGGCTTTATGGGATAATCAGTAATTGATGCTGTGGGATTGAAAACATGGATAAATAATCAAAAGCAATACTTTTTATTGAACTTTGATACAATTGATTTACATAAGTCAACTCACTCTATATGATAGACATTCTCTCCCTGCTTCCACCACTCGTAGGTGAGATTGGAGGGGTAGGCCTCAGCTTGGCACTGCAGAACAGCATCCTGGGATATGTTGAGTGTGGTGTCCTCAGGAGAGATGATGATGATTGGAGGACCTGTTTTGAAGTTGGGAGAGTGGGGAGTTACCAAAACAGTTGGCTTCTACCTGTACACTACCTGCAAAACACACACACACCTGAATCATACTGCTTTACCTAAATGGTCATGAAGCCTAATACATTTACAATCAGATTCGGTTTTGGTCTGACCAGCACAGTGAACACTTCGACCCATACACCACTAGATGGCAGTCTATCTATACTCTAACCTGTGACCAGTAAACCAGACTATCAAAGTACTGTTTGCAGTGAACCTAATCTGATCTTTAAGCCCTTGAGCAGGAAAGACAATGATAGGATTGTCTCATTTCATTGTCAAAGTCAGACATCATAACATATGTGGAAAACATATGTGGCCTTCAACTAAATGGTTCGACTTGTTGACCAGGCTTATAGTTCAAGGACTAATGTATGATAGCACTAAGGGTACACCTAGGAGACACCTAGGAGACCATTAAAGTGAGTTCTGAACTCAGCAGAGACAATATGACTCTACCAGATGGTTAGAACACTGATAGTTACAACACTAACCTTTGACCAGCAGCTGTGTAGTATGGGTCAGATTCCCCTCCGAGTTGGACACGTGACATTTATACATTCCTGTTGTTTCTCTGGTGACGGTGGCCAGAGACAAGGTGCCATTGAGCACCTGAGAGAGAGAGAGAGAGAGAGAGAGAGAGAGAGAGAGAGAGAGAGAGAGAGAGAGAGAGAGAGAGAGAGAGAGAGAGAGAGAGGTGGAGGTCATGACACTGGCACAGTGGCCACAAGCACATAAGAAAATACAACTGCAACAATAATCTAGATGTCTAAGTCTTGAATCCATTGGTTTCAACAATGTAATGCTTTATACAACAAACTGAACCTACAAAGCGTATCCTCCCATACCGTAATTGTTTGATGTTTCTCAACGGGTATCTCATCTTTATGCCAGATGACAGTGGGTCGAGGGTTGCCATGGGCCCCACAGCTGAGTGTCAGGGAGTCTCCTTGAAGGACTTCCACAAAGGTAGGAGGAGTCTTGATGAAGACAGGTGGAGCTACAACAGATGAAGCAGAAGATGAAACACTACTGGATCTCAATACTGCTCGTATAACACTGTTAAGTCTGGAAGGAATTGTTTCAGTTTCTCAGAAAAGCTTCTTCCTGTTGAAAACATCATGTGTGATCTAATTTTTCGTTATTCACAATGACGCTTCTTTATTTGAGAGGAATGTTACAAATCATACTAAATGAATGTATAAGAATGAGTGCAGTATTTATAGAATAAATGCTGTTTGTTTGCCATTATATTTGCCATCTGATACCACAAACACATTTCTAAGGAAGTGTATTCAGATGTAACAGAATACTGTGGGTGCTGAAGCATCCCTATTTGATGTGCAACAACTGACACTGACATCACAACAAATGGTAATGGGTGTATTCATAACTTCCTAGTGTGGACTCAGGCCTGGCAGAGAGACAATTGTCTGTAACCTGACTCAACACATGTAGTGCTTTAACACTGGCTTGTGTATAATCAGACTTGCTTACCGGTACTTTCCCCCTATTTAACTACAGGATAACCTGTAACCTAATCACTGTGGGTGTGTGTGGGTACTGTATCTGTTTGTGAATGCTTGTGTGGGAGTGAAAGATGGCGGAGAAGGATACAGACAGACAGACAGACAGACAGATACTACTTGTTTGGAGATGTGTGTGTACGTGAGAAAAATAAGTTGGGGGAAGGTGTTGCTTGACAGGAGAAATGCTACAACACAACATTTTTACTTAATAGCCCATTATCCTCCAAAGCTCATGTCACGAGCACTCTCTGAGTAGTCCCCTGTGGCTCATAACAGACACTACCGTGTCGTGTCAACATCATCTCACGGAAGACAGCAGGCACAGACAAAGACAAGACGTGAACTGTGTTAAATGCTGAGGATTACGCAATAACCCCTCACACACTGCAATAAGACTCATGAAAAGCAGTGGATGAGGGACTGTATTTGTAATCTTCCAGCCTCCTACTGAGGGTATTCTAGAGGACAGCATTGACAGTGGGATGACCAGCTAGATGCTGCCCTGTCCTGTCTGGTCCCTCTGCCACAGATACCCGCGGTGCTGCACCTGTGATGGAGAGGAAGGTCCAGGTGCCATTGCGGAACTCGTCGGTGGTGCGGTCCAGCAGCAAGATGCGACACTCGAACCAGCCCTCATCCTCCAGGCTCAGCTCCTCCACCAGCAGAGAGGCCCCCCGGGTCAGAGACACACGGCCTGGAGAGAGCGAGAGAGAGAGAGAGAGAGAGAGAGAGAGAGAGAGAGAGAGAGAGAGAGAGAGAGAGAGAGAGAGAGAGAGAGAGAGTTAGAGAGAGAGAGTGAGAGAGACAGGCCACCAGGTCAACACACACACAACTACCAGACTAGCTGAGTCAGCACATGCAGACATGGGGCTTACCAAGCAGAGGACAGGACACAGGCATCCAGTGTCACACAAAAGGCCACAGTCAAAGTTTTTAAGCTGGTGCACAACTCTGAGTTCAGGGGGAACATGGTCACTGCTGTGGGTTGCTCTTAGTGTCAGCAACACATTACAGTGATTCTGCATTGGGTTAAGGCGCTATTACTTTGGTATGCTGGAAGAAATACATGTATATGGAATGAGAAATATGGCAGTAGCCAGACATGGAATGTAATTTAAAGGCGACAAACCAGAGATCCTTGGGTCGAGAAGTGCAAACACATGATTCACTTGTGCAAGATTATGGTTGAGGAAGATCTCCTATGTTATTTGCGCCTCCAGTTGTTTACAATGCAGAGTGCAGTGCAGTGAAATGTGGCGCAGTGCAGAGCAGAAGTGAAGGCAGTTTGACAGCAATAGCAACCTATGTCATAGGTAGGCTGGATATTTCTGTGAGTTTCAGCTAGTTGGATTTCACCAGGATCCAAAGATCATGCTCTGAAATGTACCACCTGTTTTTGTTTATCATGGAGGAGCATATGGCAGAGACAAACACAGCGGAGTGCGGAAGACACGCTGTATGACATCAACCCCCCTCCACCACCACCACCACACACACACACACACACATGCGGGTCTCTCACTCACACCCCGCCCCTCTTTCTCTCTGTCTACTTCTTACAACTCCTTTATGGGCTTTGAAACTTGATCTCTTGGTTGCTTGGTGACTGAAGCCTGGTTTTCAGGGTACCGAGTTACCCTTCCTTCCCCCACCCCTTTCCTTTTATTCTGTATATCAATGAAGTCTTTTTCCCCCCAAATTCAGGGGGTTTAAATGATAGGAGGGGGAAATAAATGCCTTATATAGCTCATAGCAGGCCCCAGCCAAAGCAGTTTGAAAGTAAACAGTGCAGCCACAATAAAACCTACTCTACAACCAAGGAGAGTGGTCAGAAATCAAAGCTCTTAAACACTGTATATAAACAACATTTCAAGATGGAAAATAGAAACAAATTAACTGTTTTGACTATAAAGAAAAGGACCAGTTTGATAAAGGCATCAAGTTTTTACAAACCAAAAATATTCACAGCTTGAGTGTCTTAATTAAATACTTGTGCATCGGAAACTAATCACAATGAAAAGCACAATGTGTAAAACACCAATTTGAAAGCAGGTCTGTTCATTGAATAACCATGATTAAAAAGTAGCTCCATCATAGAATCTTTTCACTCCACAATCTGAAAGTTCAGCTCCGGAGGTCATCTCTCCAGGGTGTTGTATGACAGGGGGAGATTTATTGAATTTACTTCAACCTTGAAATTATGCCCAAAAAACATCAGAGGAAAACACAATAGTGGTCCCATTCAGCTGTCTTCCGACAGGAGTGGTCGGGGATACATCTTGTGAAATGCATAGCCTTAAGGGTGGCTGAAACACCACACTATGGGATTACAATGACTAACAAATAACCTCACATTCCTAACTGGGGCTATTGTGGTTAATGGTTGGGTTTGCTTTCCAGGGTAATGATTGACTAACCTGCACAATGACAGACCAAGCCTTTGGCTGGGTGTCGCTCAGTTTGTGTTTCCATAAACAGATAGCTCTGATCCTAGGTCAGGTGATTTAAATGACTGGGTTGGGCTCTCTGAGAGGGGAAATGTGTGCCGAGATGATAACAGGTGTAATAAAGGCTTCGTATATTTTCTGTTATCTCAAAGTGAGGGATCCTCCCTAGACTGCCCATTTCCTATGCACTCTTTTCCAAACAGCAACGTAATAAACTCTAAACTGAGTACGATGAAGAAAAAACACTTTCATGTGCACTGCACTACACTACACACACACACACACAAACATACACACACACGCACACGCACACGCGCGCGCGCACACACACACACACACACACACACACACACACACACACACACACACACACACACGCACCTAATCCCTGTGTGGCTAAATATTGAGGGACATTTTAAGCTCATTAGAGGCTACCAGCACCTCTTAGAATGATTTGAATTAAGAATCAAACACAATCCATGGAATTCCCAATAGCTAATTAAATAGCGGCTACCTACACCAGGAACCCAGGCACTGAAGCACGTGGACACGCATAAGTGTTGATTTTCAAAAGCCTAGTGTGTGCCCTGCCAACTGGCTCACCACTAGGGAATTCTAGTTTCGCCATCGAACACTTAACCCTTTCCCACTGCCTCCTAGCTGTCCATCCCTACAAAGAGACGGCACCCCTCACCCCTCTTAATTCTCTCAGGTTACCATAGTGATGAAACCAAGAATACCCCGGGCTGGGAGTTTGGATTTGAATTCAGTTGCTGTAGAAACACAACAGGGCAAAACACTGACTGGGGAGGGTTGAGGGGTGGATTTGTGCCTGTGATTTGAAAAATGACACATGAAAACAACATGTTTTGATTTAAATAATGGCCAAATGGCTTGTGACAGATCCAGCAGTGAGGAACAGAAAACGGGAGAGATAAAAGCGAGAGAGTGAGCGAGCGAGAGAGAGAGAGAGAGAGTCAAAAGCCTGTTTTCATTTGAATCTGTGGTGAGACAATAACCTTGACATGGAGTGACACATATTGCCTGGGTGCTCCATATGCCCAAATTGCAGCCATGCATAAAAAACCAATTAGGTCAAAATAAATAGCTATCCGTTCTGTGAACGATTACTTTTGTCCCATTTTATCGAGGATGGACAAATACCTCTGTCCTACACAAATGCATTAGGAAACCTGCTCAATATTTGGACATTAATGGGGCATCTTTCATCCCCAATCCATATGTACAAATAGTTCAACATTTCCGTGAACAGTAAACAATACAGAACAGTAAAACTACCCATTTCTACATTCCATGAGGAATTCAATGAGAGGTTACGGAAAGGTTAGGTCGAATGTTTGAATCGATAATCCACCGACTACCACCAATGAGCCAGAGACCTTTGTGACCTCAGTGAGCTGCAATACTCTACCAGACACATTCATCACTCCCCCTTGGTGTGCATTAGGTCCTCCTCTCTACATCATCCAGACACTAGTCTCTATAGGCCCAGAGGGACTGAAACAATAGATGCTCCTTTCTTGTGCTTGTGTCTATTCTCTTCTATGTTTTTTTCCACCCTCAGATATCACATGACAACTCCAGTCTACCTTAAAATGAGCTCCTTGTCTGACAGGTCTGGCTGCTGTGCAGTCAAGGGTGCAAAATGGAAATGCTAATCCTCCAGTGCTGTGCGCCCCTCTAAGGCGCACCCTCTTCATATTAGCAAGAGTCAGGTTCTCTCCCAGTGGGTGGCAGGTTAGGAATCACTCAGCTCTCTCTGAGCTGTGCCGCTAGCTGCCAGAAATCCAGCCTTGTGCTTTTTGTATTCTGACAACATTTTTTTTTTTTTTTTATGTAATCATGGCCTGGGGCTCTAATATACAAGGAAGCTCTCTGTGGTGGACTTCAGTGTGTTTGAACTCACTCTGTGCTCCAATGCCAATATTGAAACCAGTGTTAACAATATCATTCAAGCTGAGTGTTACATGGAGCTCAACACTTCCGCTAGATGTAGCGATAGTGTGTGGCGAATATTGCTTATTGTCTTTTCTTCTGGTCCTTTGAGTTGCTTGTGTTCATTGTGGAATTAAATCTCTGGGATAAAGCTCTATTGTTCAGAGGAAATGGAATGGACATGTGATCGTTGCAGCGGCAGTTCCCACTGCCACATATTTACATGTACTAATGCATCAGGATATACATAATTTCATATGCTACAATGGCAGTGGCACCTATGGAGGAAGACCCATCACCATGTTTGGAGAGGCTCTCAGTCTTGTTTTTCTTTGTCCATCCGTATGTGTTTAGGGGAGACGGAGAGAGGTGCATTGTGGGACGTGTTTTGATTTGAATACAATCATAAGTCTGGGGCCAGCCCCCAGCCCCTGACAGCCCTCCCCCTCCCTCCCCCCAAAATTTCTCTCTTCAATCCTCCTCTCCCCTAATCAGTTTAACCCTCTTATGAATAGCTCTTTGTCATGCGATAGATTACAGTTAACTTGCCCTCTCCCTCTCTATCCGGCTATGTTAACCCCTGCACCAGCACCCGCTGTGCTCACATGCTCAATCCAACTGTACCAGCAGCACATGGGTTCAAACTTTAGCAGTAGCACTCCCTGTGCAAACTACATCACTGCATTTGCAAACTAACATATGACTTAGAGACGATTGCCTGTATGTAAGCCAGTGAATTATTGACAGTTGGGGATTGACCTTTGCCTCTGAAACAGGTGTTGCACCTGCTCATTGAGGCAAAGCAACAGGGACATTCTTCAACATATGGCCATTAGAACCTCCTCACCAAAATACTAACATGATGCATTAAACTCTTTCATCTTTCAGGCCCAAATTGAACTCTACAGCCAAAAAAAGTGGTCTTTTCACCGGGCCATAAATGTTTTGAAAGAACATTGTTTACCTTCAAATAATCAATGCTTGGTTTGTTTCTATGGCAGAGGGGAAGAGAGACCTTGCTCAACCCCTCTCCCGGCCACAGCTCTCCTGCCTGGCTCTGAAACTCAAACCAGGCCTGTGGTAAGTTACAACCTCCCAGCAGTGCCTGGACCTACGATAAGGCTTTCACACAAAAGCCACACAGTACAATGCTGGGATTGATCTCATTCCCCGTCCTCTGATTCCGGCCCATGGGACACACCTTGAGCGCAGTGAGATGAAGTAACAGGCTGTTTGTCCTGCCTGAGCACCTCTGAGCAGGAGAACATGAGATCCACGGGTCCAGCCTGCATTCTTCTCTTATTGTGTCACTGTTTGGCTAGTCTCACCAAGTCCAGTTTTAGCAGAAATACAGGTTGGCGGATTATGTTGATCAGCCTCAGCTGCCACCACTTTCTTTGGCCCAGTGTTCTGCCTGAGGTGGGCCAAATAGGGTCATGTTCGCTAGCGCTCTGTTAACCAAAATAAAGTGTCAGTTCGATAGCTACATAGATGGATAGATAGATAGATAGATAGATAGATAGATAGATAGATAGTTAGATAGATGACAATAGAATAATAGAATTAAATAAAATAGACATCTGACATCTGAAACATTATGTAAGAACAGTCCAGTATGAATTAACATCCCCCAGCCTGACTCTGATCACACCAATCGAGCCAGCCGGAGGAGGAGTTGTACAGTCTTACTGCAGCAGGAAAAAAAGAGCGCACAATGTTGGTGTATGTGTGTGTGTGTGTGTGTGTCTGTGTGTGTGTCTGTGTGCTGTAAAACAGCCATGGCTCCCACTGCTCAGGGCTCTTACTGAGAGAGTGATGGGGGCCTGCTGGGTTGAGTCTGGGGCTTTGCCTCAGCCATTCTACCCCAAGGAGGGTGTCCCATCCACACCGTCTCCACTCATTTACTTCAGCAGAGAGGAGGCATTTGATCTGCCCTTTTTAGAGTAAGTGCCCCTGACAGCGTGAGCAGCGCAAGGAGACTTGCAGGACGGCCTGGGCCCTGGACGAACACATTCGCTAAACAGCCACAACTCCAACAGACTTCGCTAGCTTGTCAACTGCATTTCAAGTGTTTCAGTCACTATTTATTTGGCTCTTACTCTCTCTGCTATCAGGTGATTGATGATCGCTCCTCCAGGGCATGTGTGGAATAGAGACAGGGGAAGGGGGAAGTGGGCCGCCATCTTCAAAAGGGTTTCTGATTCCCTCTAGAAATCTAAGATTTGCAAGCAGCAGCCTGCACAAGCCCTTTGTCTGTGGCTGAGAGCGATGGACTTCTAATGGGGTCAACAGAAGGACAGCACTCTGTGGCACAGACAGAAACACATCACACACTCATTGTAATCTCAAATTCACCTGATAGCATATCTGAACAATTGGAGGTTAAAAGCATGACTTTGTAATGCCCTCAGCTAAGATAGCTCTTCCTCTCATTCTTTCATGTGACACTCTCAGGGTGGTGTGTGTCGTCAGCACTAGATTCAGCTCCAGACAGAGCAAACTTTAGAGCACTAGATGAAGTTGGGAAGTCCATAATTGCAAGAGCTTGTTGAAAAAGCTTGATTTGGTATGTCCCTGCGCACAAACTTTAGAAGAATATGAGGCGTTGACTGTTTTTGTACTGTGCTGTGGGGTGGGGCTGTGGTTAAATCTGAAATCCCCATAATTTGAGGGTAGAATACATTAGTCCCCAGCACTGATATGCTTCACATGCTGCCATCTGCCTCCAGTGGGAGGAGAGATTGGAGGAAATGAGGCAGACTTGGGTTAAGCAGACAGCCAGACACAGAAGGTATGATAGCTTATTGGGGGCAATGTCAGGAGACTATGCATCAACATCAAGTCTTTCAATCTCTATTCTGTTGTTAGAATGTTGTTTACTTTTCGAGCTTTCCCACAGTTGCGGTAATGAATTATGGGTGGGAACGCGTTGGATGAGTGCCCTCTAAGAATAAACTTTTAACCTAGACGTAAGCTAGACGTCTGCAGAGCAGGCGCTCTTAAACCCATGCCTTGGTGGACAGAGCCTGCTAGGTGTGCACACCAGGCTCCGTTTGATCTTCGGTGTGCTTACTGAATGCTATCTATTCAAGTGAAAACTAAACTATAGGTTGGGATTGAAAGCTTCACTGTAAGGTTCAGTGACCTAGACGGGAGGGTCGGGGATTGTGAAGGTTGTGGTTAGGGACTCCGGCAGAGGAAGGGGTGGGTGTGTGATAGCCCTCTTTGTCTTTTGTTCTCAGAGAGACAATGACTGGATTATGGTACTCTAGCAAGAAAACTCTATTATTCCCTATGCTTCACCCGTCCTCCTTACAGCAAAACAATCTCCTCTTACTGGGTCACCCGTATGAATACCAATAAAAACACTGTCATCAGACCACCAGCCCCCACCCTACCCATGCCTCTCTCGATTTAACCCCACTCTCTTTAATCCCGACACCCCCCCCCCCCCCCGCCCCCTCACACACACATACACACAGCCCGTCTGTCAGCCCACCACCCTGATTGCATCCATTAAAATCCTTCCATTCTCATCCTGTCCCCTTCTCCTGCACTACCTCTGTACTAAAACACACACATACACACACACAGTAATTACAGGGCTCTTGTTTGGGTGGATTACCTATTTGGGGTTGTCTCTCAACTAAAACCCCCCAGCTTTCATAAATACCAGTGTAACCCCCTTCCCCACTCCCACTCAAACAACACAGCTGTACTTATGGGACATTCCCAGCCAGGCACTTGTGAGAGGGAAAGAAAAGCTCAAAGGAAGGTCATTGAAAGTTGTTTGAAGGGAATGGAACCTTTTTTTTTTTTTTTTTAAGCAAGAGATCACTTCAGATATAACCAGAGAAATCAGTCTTTTCCAGGTTCTTGTATTCAGTCCTTTGAGAAACAGCAACTGTTATCTTAGTTTCTCTGGGTGACTGAGGTTAAACTGTGCTTTGTCCTTCTCCCCTGTGCAGCACTGTTCTATTACTGAGGAATGCAATTAAAACACGGCCCTATGCTTTTGTGTGCAGGCTAACGGCCTCCAATAAACCAGCGTAACAAAAGGTCCAATTGCACCAAGGTTTTGAAAGCTAGACTCAAAAGGTTCAAATGTACAGTGATGTTATAAATACACACACGCACGCACGCACGCACTCACGCACGCAAGCACGCACGCACGCACGCACGCACGCACGCACGCACGCACGCACGCACACACACACACACAATGTATTTCCTTAGATTTGCTCTGATAGAGACTGTGATAGAATGCAGCTCTGGGGCAAGACTCACCTTTGTAGTTTGGATGCACACGTGGTGTGTACACTCCAAATTTGATGAGGATTGGAACATTGTAGCCAAGGCGAACCCACTCCACCACGTGCAGTGGGAAGAGGTTTGGTGTGGTGGCTCCCGAAGAAGCGGGGGTAAGACTGCAAGTCAGCTCTGCAGTGCCCCCAACCCTGGCACGGACCACTGACTCAACACCCTGGGAGGTACCTAAGGAGGCAACACATGGAGGATGAATGCTGCTGAATTAGATGTGGAACTTGTGATGCTTGAACGGTTAATGGTAAACACAGCAGCAGGAGAGATACATAAACCAATATCCTAGAGAGCTTTAAAACATCCACCAAATATGTGGCTCTGTTCTACAGAGATTTGAGTCTCATGTAGTGGGGCCAGATAAACTTCACTGGAATTCACTGGAGCAAAATTGCAAGGAGATATTGTGCAAATATTCACATTCTCTTTTTCAGTGGGGTTTAGATTAGATCATAAAATGATTCAACAGCAACATCTAGGCTGCCTCAGGAGAGATAAGGGAAGGATAAAAACAGGAGAGGCGAGGATAAAACTGAAAGGGCAAGATAGATTGAGAGATACTGGAAGGACAGAGATACTGTAAAGCAACAATGAGTGAGGCAGAAGTGATTAGGCTGGATAACACAAACATGCATTTCACACAGGAATGTGTGAAGACTTCGGCCTGCCTATTCCAATCTCTTCCAATGGCTATTAACCCTCCAGAGTATGCTCCATTTAAATTAGATACACATGTAAAACAATGATGCTCCATTTGGTGACATGATCACAGGGCTGCAGGACCTCTGGACATGCTGCAATCCCATTAGCAGCACCTGGGGCACTGCCTACAGGCCTCTCTGTGCCTATATGTCTGCTGCTTGCTGTGTCTGTGATTGCTGGTGCCAGTGTTTGTTCTGCACCTCATCTGGCACAGTGATTAAGCTTTAATCTCAAAGGGGGACGCTCACTGATAGAGCAGCAGGCCCCTCCCTCACCCCTCCTTTCCCCTCGACCCCCTGGGGTACACACATGGCCTGCAGACCACCAAACTCCCCTCCCCCCAGAAGCGTGCCTCGTTGGGACTGGGGCATCATAAATCCCAGATTGATCTTAATCCGCAACCGCAGTTATTTTGTGGAGCAGGATTTCACCTCGTTCTCGCTCACCCACTTGTGTCTATAACCCCCCTAGCCCCCTCCACTTTACTTTCCAATATTTAGGCTTTATGAGAATAGTGGCTGATGTATGATGCCTTCTATGTACTAAAGCCAAAGTTTAGAATTCTTCTAAACATTCACAAATATCCACCACTTACTCTTCCAGCCTGTAGAAACCAAGGCCCAAAAAGCTTTGCGTAGAACTGGCGTAAACAGCCCGCGTATGTACGCAAAGCAAGCACACCAATATTCGGATTTATAAAACAGTGCGCGCGCAAGTTCCACGCCTGCTTCCCTTTATAAATCACAATCAACTCAAAATTTGGAGCATGTGCACAAGCGTCTTGTCCCACCCTTTTTAACGCCCATAGTTGCCTATAAATGGTCAGTGAAAAGACAGAATGGCGGAAAAAAGACATTTCACGTATATTCTTTGTGTGCACCCCTTCATTTATAATATGTGAGAGGTAATATGTCCATTTATGTTGGTGGAAATGGTATCCATTTCAAAGTGTTTCTCCAGTTTCATCCTTCTGCCAGCAGAGTCGCAGTTGCTCATTTCTCCAGTTCCTGGCGTACGCATGGGTCCCAGTGTGCGTAGAGGTGCGCACAGTTTCACGGCAAGTTCGTTTTTTATAAATCCCAAAATTGCCGGAAAATGTGCGTACACACGTTTTTGGGCTTATGCAAGCTTTATAAATGAGGCCCCAGGCCTATATTAGATTACATACATGTGGTTAAAGAAGGGAACGTGGGAAGGGGTGGAACAAACAAAAGGGATACGAGCAAAGTGGCAGAGATGGTGAGAGAGGGAAAGTAGGGGACAGATGAATTCACTTCACTTAAGAGTTGACGACATTTGCATATCTTCACTATTGAATGGTGAATGGTGAATGAAAACTTGATATACACTCTGTCAAGGGTTACAGTTAGATACTTACGCAGCAGACAGAGCGTAACAGCAGTGGTGACACCCAGAAGCCACAGTCTCTCCAATCCCATGGCCGTCCCTCACACGCCTTCACACATCTCCAAACCTGAAACACACATTCACTTTATACAGTACATCCCACGTATGGACATTATGTAACACACTTCACAGCTATCAAGACTGCATGGACTTCCCACTACACCCCTGCTCAGACAAGACCAATGTAATCCTTCAAATGACAGTAACATCATCCCAAAATGATTTCATAAACCCACTTCAAACAGCCTTCCACTCGGTTCATGGCTTGATAACTGACTGTTTTCTCTAAACAATCTGTCTACTGCAAGATTGGATGTCTGATCTGTGGTTTGGATTAGAGGAAGCATACAGTACTTATTACAACCTACACTTGGAGGGTACCATATCCCCTTCTCAGCTAGTGGACATCATCAAGTCCTATGTGTGTGTGCGTGCGTGTGTGTGTGTGTGTGTGTGCGTGCGTGTGTTTGTGCGCGTGTGCGTGACATCATAAGACAGACCTGTAGGTGTCTCTGTCACTGATATAGCCAAATGGATTAGCTTCCTCTCTGTGATTGGTCCAGCTCATACAGTAGGCCTTGTCACAGTCTAAATAGGCCAACAGTAATTGACAGGTGACACATGCAATAGGAAAACACCAGACCCATCTGTGTTTATCAAACACTCCATCTTCTATCACCACACATCCAGTCGAAAGTCTTTAGTACACTTAGTAATTATTAGGGGTGTAACGGATCACCTAACTCACGGATCGGATCGTGTCACGGTTTTTGAGTCACGGATCGGATCATTTTTCGGATCAACACAAACATTTTTGTTTTTATAAAAACTGCTTTTTCCTTGAATTCTGTAAAAACACCACTTTTACTATGTGACAAAAACCAACAACATTCAAGATGTCAAAACTGGTAATATATATATATATATACATACATATATATAATATATATAACATATTCTACACTCAAACATGACATAATCATACTGAAATACACTCAATTTAACTGATAGGAGAGAGGGAGGAGGCGCCTGGTTGCAGCAGTGAATCACTGGGCTCTTTAAAGCAGATGAATACACATGTTTTATGCCACTTTTAACTAAATAATAAAGTGAACTCTTATTTTGAACATGGTATGAAAAAAATGTTTTTTTTGAGTTGTCGAGCTACCTTTTTCGTGCCTCCCGTCATAGTTGACAGAGAAGACAAAGTGCTCCCATACATGGGATTTAAATGACGAGGGAGGCATTTCGAGTTCTTCTCCGCCGAACAACGTAACATGATACACTTGGGCCGCGTTCGTAAATTCGCTTTGAGAGCGCCGGAGCGCACACTGGGTCCGACGTCATAAAGGGACCAAGTAATTTGATTGGACAAGAGGCGTTCCTTGAACGCTGATCAGATTCCAGAGCGGATTTACGAACGCAAAAAAAAAAAAAAACGAGTTTTTTTTTTTTTTTTTTTTTGCAATTGATCCGCGGTACACACGCGTTCCGAACCGTGGAGGGCGATCCGAACGGATCACGGAATTTCCGTGATCCGTTACACCCCTAGTAATTATGTATCTATGCATTTGACCTCATAAGTCCCTCTCCTCTTGAATAATCTAGAATCTGTTTGTGCAGCATTGCAACCACTCAATATACATCCATTCCTGTTGTTTATGAAACCTGTCAATCACCAAAAGTGAAAAGAAGGGAAAAACTCTTATTAGAAAAAGAGCTCAACGAGGCTTCTGAGAACTGAGGTGCTGCACCATCCAGTTAAAATTAGCGATGTAACCCACAGTTTAAGGTCAAATACAGTTGTGAGTTATCCCCACTTCTCTCGACAATTATATGAAATGACCCCCTGCCATCCCATTCTACATTTTACACTCACTTCACTCATTACTACTAATACCAGCTTATTACTTTAAGTAATTACACTAATATGTAAGAGGCTATTATTGGAAAGCTAGTAAGTGGAATGCAGTAGTTGATGCAGTCTGACAATAGTCAAAGACTATTGATTGGTGATGCTCACCAACTCACATGACACATTTGGTTTCATAAAAGTAATGGTACTAGTAATCTAGTAAACAGCTTTGAATAGAACACCTCAAGGATATTGTTGTCCCCTGGACCTGTACTTGGCTGACAGAGTCAGAGTAGGACCCTTAACACCTGTTGAGAATTATCCATAGTGGTGGTTTAGTCTGTGTGATATGTATCACTTTCAAGGGCAAAGTAGATTATTTTTTTTTGTGAGTTTAATAAATTGTGATATGTTTCGCTTACATAAATGTAAACATTATAACAAGTATTGTCACTGGGACTGCATCATGCTTGATGAGGTACTCACCACTCACCACACTCGCTGGGACCATACTTGTTGAAAAACGTATGCTCTCACTGCAATGAAGGCCTAAGTCGCTTTGAATAAAAGTGTCAGCTAAATGGCATATATTACCATTATATTATATTATTATAGCCGTTATTGTGAGGGACACCTCATTTGACTACAAAGTATTTTACTTTGACCTGCTCTATCTACACTAGGGTACTCATAATATAACCTATTAGATGTGTCTCCATCAAGAGCTATTTCAACATGGTGTGGTGGGTATCAACAACCTAAAATACAGTGATGACAACACGATGATGTCTTTGCTGTTGGCTTTAGTTGGTTACTTGGTCGTGAATCTGGCAGCCGTTCCTGAGGGAGTGTCCAGGCTCGCAACAGAGAGAGCCTCACAGGGTCAAAGTCTACAGGTGTAGAGTAAGACATATAGGCAGGAGGCTTTTTAATCTATGTAAACACAGAAGGCCCACTAGTTTGACTCAATATCCAGTAGATTTAATGCACATATAGGCCATTACAGAATCAGCTAGCA
Organism: Nansenia antarctica; assembly: GCF_963989245.1. Lineage (NCBI taxonomy): Eukaryota > Metazoa > Chordata > Actinopteri > Argentiniformes > Microstomatidae > Nansenia > Nansenia antarctica. The sequence continues at coordinate 20,354,949 of NC_137690.1, forward strand.
AGCCAATTTGATAGTGCTGTACTGGGAGATGTACTAAAGAACATAATCTTTCATAATCCCATAGCCTATAGTGTACGTACAGTATACTATATTCATGTGTTACAGTGCCTGTCATCAATAGCAGAATGAACGCTTTACAAAATATGATTTCTCTTCTCTATTTAAACAAATACATATTGACCAGTGACATTAATGCCAGCATGGAGCTGCTGTATGTCAATGAACAACAGATGCGCTGAGTACGTGTGAGGTGAGGGTAGCTTTGCCTGTACTGTGCATGATCTCCTCAGGAGGGTACCCTAGTAAAATAGACAGTTTTACATAATCATATTTACACACAGCTGAGACATTCATGTAGCTTGGGCCCATGAAAATGCAGCAGCAAGACTTTTCACTAAGATAATACTAGTGAAATGTAAACGCAAAGACATGACCTGGTTAAGACTAGTTGCTGGGCTACACTGAAACAAATTGCTTTGGATCCAGGCTGGTCTTTCTTTCAGGATGGTAGGCCTGTATTTGTAACACCTACACTAATCCAGCAGTGCTGCTTCCATGTTAATAGTGTAATCAAATTAGAATTCAAACTAGAGAGATTGCCAAAGGGCATCTGTCAGCAGGCTATAATGAGTATGCCTGTGAAGACAGTTGGCAGACTGTAGCACTGCTTGACTGAGAGCTACTGATTTCTTTTGACAGATGCAGGATTCCAAACATCATCTCTTCCTAAGTTCCTACATCTGATCAAGCATGCCATCACAAATGTTACAGATTGTTTTGTGAGCAAACATGAAACAGTAAACATGAAAGCAAATACTGCAGATAATTCTGTTTACATGGCTGCTAACCATTTTGATCGCATGACAAATAACATGGAGGGTTTAATAAGTATGGCATGTAGACAGTACATGTATGTATTGTAAAGTGAGGGAATGGCGAGGTGAACAAGTTGAGCCAGATCTTAAGAAGATGTGGTCATTCTGAAGTGACATGCCACATACGGTGAGAAGGTTGAAATGCTGTCCATAATAATCCCCCAGCAGTAAACTCACTGAAAGTAGACCCAACAAAAGTTTAGGGTGTGTGTGTGTGTGTGTGTGTGTGTGTGTGTGTGGTTGTGTGTGCGTGTGTGTGTGAGTGTGTGTGTATGTGTGTGTGTGTGTGTGTGTGTGTGTGTGTGTGTGTGTGTGTGTGTGTGTGTGTGTGTGGTGTGGGTGTGTGTGTGTACGTACTTGAGCAGGCCCATCGGCCATGGTGGTGACAGAGACAGGCCTGATAAGCAGTAGTATTACTTCCTTAGTAATCCTGGTTAATCCTGCCAGGGGGCATGGCCTTAAGAGCAGGTTGGCTGGTCTGGGGGGGGGGGCTGATGAGAACGATATCACAGGTGCAAAGAAGGAACACGTCTATAGTGGCACTGCTTATACAGCCTGAAGTTAAAGACATCAATCATCAACCACTACAATACAGCACAAGAATAATTAATAGAAAGAAAAGATTTGGGCAAACAATAACAGCCTTACTACCTTACTCCCAATGAGAGAGTTGACCAACTATTTACCGAAGCAGTTGAAAAGAAGGCACTGGGAGAAGAACATTATTGCGTTTTCCTCAAAGATTATTAAAAATAATATTTCTCAAAAAGCAAGCCTCTGTGGAGAGGCAGGGCAGTCAGGTGTGTGTGCAGTGTAACCTATTAGGTCTAAATCTAATGTACTGACATCCTTAAGCTTTAATTCTGAGAGTCCTTAAAGTGGTTTACTCCATCCCATGACCTTGAGTTTCAGTCCAGTCCTGACTTCTGACTCCACCAAAGCTGCTTAAACAGAGAGACTGGATATAAGAAGAGACACATGAAGAGGTGGTTCAAATAGAAACATGCTGATAAGCAGTGTCATGATGGTGGTGGTAACACTGCAAAAGTGGAGATACTGTATACGGTATTGTATACAATATATATATATATTGTATATATACATTTATTATTTTCCCCATTGGCAACCAGCTCGCCTGACTCCTGCCCTAGTCTGATAATCGACCATTACAGAAAGTGCCTGTCAGAGAACACTCTTGGTTTCCATCCTCTCTGGAATAAAGACACTGAACTTTGGGGACTGGAAGGGTCTCATGACATAACCAACTCTGCACATGAGTCACAATCTATATCTAACAGATATTGAAACATACATACATAATATAAGATCTCAACTGTGGGATCTTGTAAACCGGTAAGAGGCATGGCCAAAGACAAGACTCAGCCTAAATGCTTTAGCCTAGTTGATCCAAAGAAAGTTCATATAACACAAAAACAAACATATCTGGTAATTAAGAAGCACAATCAGAGTTTCCAACACAAGACAGGAATAGCCATAAACAATGTTGTCATTTACATTTGAAATACAGCTTTCTTTGCTCTTTCTCTAATCTACCTTAGATTTTTCCCAAGAACTTTAAGCGATTTTGTATAAAGTCCTTGCAAGAAACAAAAACTACAAATTAAACATGCTTTATTACACTTCCATGTTAAAGACAGTCATAACCAACATTAAAAATGTTAGAAGTTATTTTCCAAAGATATCTACAGAACATCGGACCACAGTGTCTGGTAAATCACTGAGGTCCATGGATGAACTGAGCTTGACAAATGGACTTTGGTCACAATAGTCAAAATCAGTAAGCAACTGAAAAGCGACAAAATCAGCAATAACAAACCCTCCATCATTATGTTACAATGAAAGCTTTAGCTTTACTGTATTATTTAACAAAGCCAAAGGGTAGTATAAAAGTGTGTCACACTCACAACTGACTTCTATGCTCTATCTGTGCAAATCTATAAATCATATCCGTATCAAGCAGAACATCATCATGACCAAGATCAAGTCAGTCTCAAATGACATGTGAGACTCATGTAGGGAAAAGCTGTCATATTGCAGAATGTACACTCTGAGTATAGAATAAGAAAACATGCAGCATATTCTGCCTCTTCTGTTGGATTTGTGTTGTGTGAAGAGAACAGATGCTGTTCTCATTGATCAGTTTAGAAACATGAAGAAACAATAGGAGGTATTTAAATGCACATGAGTAAAGGGTAAGTGTATAATCATGCACCAACAGCTCAAGAAGCCTAAAATGTATGTTTACTATAGAGCTCCATCAGTGTATCTTTTAGTTGTTTACAAGGATGCTCCATATCACCATCTAGCCTGCCTCCTATTATGCAGATTAGAACAGGTCCCTCAGTCTATTGTCTGACACGTCCCCAGTCATATGGGCTAATAGGGAAGAGTCCCTGAATAAAAAATGAACATAAATATGCAGTGATTGACCAGTTCTCTGAATGCATATTAGGTTAATGAAAGCACAGAATCTAACAGACTTATTTAATGCAGTCTATGAATTAACTACATTTCCAACGACTTCACACATGCAAAAAATAAATCGCACCTACACCTGTAATACCTCTACCAGTGACTAAAAACGTGAATAAATAAATGAAATAAATGATGAACGACTGAATACAATTTAAGGGGTGGAGGAGTGCGTATCATGTTCGTGGTACACTGAATTCCATGCAGAGACCTAAATAGTCTTTACCTCTATATGCCATTATAGTTGTTTGTCTAGGACTAAGATGAAAGGCAAACCTTTTTTTTAACGAAAGGATAGTCTGTAATTAATGCATAATATATACATGTGTATTAAAGGTTGGTCCGTTGTGTAGCCTGTCATAATGATGTTCACATGTTGGATGTGCCCCGATTTAAAAGTCCGACCTTACCTGACTTGAGGCACTTCTCTGAGTTGACCGAAATCTAATCAGTCCATCGGTGGCCTTTTCTTTCAGACGTCCTACAGGACTTTATTGGGCGTATTTATGGTTTCATTACTCCTTTGGAGAAAAAAAAACATAACTTGTGAAAAATGCAGGTGTTCCTCAAAAAGCAGGTGGTCGTATTCATGTAGCGCGCTGTGTTTCGCGATCCTCTCTTGACGCGTGGTCGTGGACAGTCAAAAAAGTAATGCGTTCAATCTCAATGGTGGACCTTGTAATAGAAATGTCACTGAATGTTATCTGAATCATAGGATTCGGATTCAACTATATGGAATAGCCTAATGGACTGCAATATTGGAAAGCCCATTGAAAGTGTCCAGGCATACTTTCTTATTCTGCCCAGTCCATCGCGCTGCTTTGTCCAAACGTAGCCTACTCAAAGTGACGAAAAACAAGCGCTGGAGACCAACTTTAAAAATCCAAGTGTTGTTCAGAATATTCACGAAAAAATGTGCACCTTCGTTTCAGACGGTGATGGTAGAGCCAGTTCTCGATAGTCATATACTAATGTTCTTCAGTCTCGTCCCTTCCTCGAAACCCCCTCCTCCCTACCACATGCACACACTGTTCACAGAGCGCCTCAGACAAAGCGCCTTTTCGTGGGAACGAGCGACGTAAACTATGGGACGTATTGGGGTCCCTTACAAAAGACAAACGCTCCGCGGTGGAGCACGTTGGAACAATGACAATAGGCATATCCCCCTCAATTATAAAAATGAAATAACACTGGTCCAGTTTAATATTGATGTTTTTATTTAGTCCCTATACATTCTAGTACATCCTTTTATCTATTTATAATTTTTCACCCAAAAATCCATGTGCAACACTGAAGCTATAAAAAAAAATATAAACGGAGTTCTCCCTCAAATAGAAAGCATACAGGTCTGGGGTGGGGTAAACTGATCTAAGATCTGCATTTAATAAACTACCTGGATTTAAAACAGCCAACGGCTGCACATGTGTTCCGATACAGGCTTCAAGTACCCAATCAACACACAATTGATCGTTAATAAATCATGTTTTGTTTATTAGCTTTTTATGTGTGTCATTTTTGACATTCAGACAATGTCAATAGAGGTGTGTATAACACTGAGTTGTTGTTTTTTTCCAAAGAAGCAAACTTTTATAATCCACAAGAGGGCATGAGTTGACCCAAACTGAATGACAATCATTAGAATTGAGGTAGGCTGATCAGACTGGGGCAGGTAGGTACCATGTAACTATTCAAAAGTGAAACTGAAGGTTGGAGATACAGTTTGTGTTTGAGCTAGTGCACAACCAGTAGACTACAGAATCATAAACGCTAATCAATTTCATAATTGAGCACATTCCTTAGTCCATGCAAGTGACAACACTATCAGTTAAAAAGGATATCAAACAATTTGAACATAAGATTGTTGCGTAACATTGTTGCTGTTCTAACTTAATTAACTTTACAGGCTAAGCACACCATATGGAGATCAAAGGATTGGCATTAATTACATAAGTTACACCGACACTTCTGGAAAGAGCAAGTGACATTTCAACCGAAAAAAAAGTGCAAATTTGATAAACTAGCCATCACATTTCAAACATTATGCCTTCAGCAACAATGTCATGCAATAATCAGGTTGTTCAATCAGCATAGAATGAATGTCCTTACATTGTACAGTATTGCACTGCATGTACAAATATACAAATTAATTTAGAAATACTTTGAAAAACTGACTCTAAATGGAAACTGCTATAACCTGAAAAAAAATAAACCTGGGATAACATTTCATTGTTTAATTAACTGGTCAACAACAAATACAACTTGCTTAGGAATGAAATGTGAAACATATTTGTTGTTCATAGAAGTCAGTCCATGGCGGCATTTTAGTCAATGAAAAAAAGAAAGCAGATAATCCATGATAAACATTAGCATCAAAGGTCGTCTGCTTTAGGAGTAATCTGGGTGCAAGGAGTTGGCAACATGAGAAAGAGACTGGAACCAAAGCTAACATAGGAGTGGCTCAGTCATCAAAGTCTGGGATATCATCATAGGAGTAACCACGGTAGCCCTTAGATGCATAGTAAGCTATCCGCAGGTGATAAAATCCAGGCAGGAAAACCAAGATTCCAATGATAAGAACAGGCACAGTTCTATCCCGATGCTAAAATGGGTAAGAAAAACACAAATCAAGTCACACAGTACAACAAAGACGTTGAGGAGAAAAACTCAATATCCATCTGGTTCTCATAGTGTCAAGGTGGGCTCGGTTACCCTTCAAACTCACCGTGACTCCAAAGTATCCTGCCAAGAGGAGGGCCCCAATGGTGATTAGCAGAGAGCCAATCAAGAAGAGGACGGTGGCCAGGGCAATGGCTTTGTATGGAACTTTTGGTGGGCTCCTTTTGAACTGTGGGATAGAAGAGAAACTTAAGTGCTTATCAATTCATATTTGTATTTTTTTAAATCTCCATGATCTCCAGCAGCTAAAGCATGGGCTATTAACAGACAGTTTACAAAACTGATGTTAATTGTCATGAAGTCCCAGAAGCAAACATCTTACTTGGATTTCACAAAATGGGGTCTTTAATTACACTAGCAACAACATTGTATCAACATGTTACATTACATTTTTAACATTTTAGACATTTAGCAGACATTGAGCAGTTCATGTTGAAATTTGTTTAAATGAACATGTTTAAAATGCAAAAATGTCATCAACAAATGACTCAATACGTTGAATTGAGTCCATCTTAATGCAAGGATCATAGTTTATGTAATTTTGGAATTTGTCTTTGTTTTTATAGGGCCTCTGATTTACATAGGAATCAATTACACACTGTAGATTCGGATGCCACTACCAACTCAGCAAATGTAATCATTTTCTCTTGATCCTGACAAACTCCCCAGTCCCTGGCGGTGACAAACATATCCATAACATGATGTAGCTACCACTATTCTTCACATGAGAGATGCTGCAGAAACTGCATTGCATGTGTTAGATTTGCACTAACAACCTAATGCTTTGTAGTAAACCAAATAAACACATTTCCAGCCACTTTCTTTGCTGTATCACTTGAATTCATTATTGCAATTATGGATGTGAGATATGAGATTTTCCATTAAGGGATTCTTTTTGGCCACTTGGTTATAGACCAATTTTGTAGAGTGACTGAGCTGATGTCCCATCGACTGAATTCCAAAATTACATAAACACATAAAATATATGAATTCCAAAATGACATGAACGATTATCCTTGCATTAAGATGGACTCAATTCAATGTACTGCTGATTAAATGTTTGCAAAATGTCAATAACTGGACAAATGTAGGTGTTCTAAAACATTTGACCGCTAGTGTATAAATAACTAACTACAATGTTAATAATACAATGTTTCTACAGTAATTAGATTACAATGTTACTAGAAATTGTATGTAATGTTAAGAGTTAGCCTACCCAAAGTAGGATTCTATCTTGTCTGTCTATTAGGCCCTCTTACCTGTAAATCAATGTAGCCGTCATCATCCTTAGCTAATCTGGAGTACCTGACGTTACTGTTAGGAGCTCCGTTTGTTACAGTGTTGCGAGTTGGCATCTTTAGCAGGTGGAAACAGATGTATCAGACGGACTTGCAGACAGTATTATGTTAAACCATTGTTTGCAGTTGTGGCATAGTATCATTCCGAGGATGTATGACAGTGACGATTTGCACAGCTTGCTGCTTGCGGCTAATGTTCGTTCGCGTGGACAGTTACTCAGAATACAGTCTCTTAACTCACTGTAATTACTGAAATCAGTAGACCCATTCGAGTGCAAACGCGAATAACAGAAATATGAATAGTGCCTCTAAAAGACAACAAGCATTACGATTATGTTCCCGACAAAATGTGTATTCTGTTCTCTGCTCGTGGATGCGTAATCTCTTCCGTGTTTGTTTTCCCAGTGTAACGCCTGCGCGAGATTATTTTTAACTGGCCATAAACTAGCCTACTTAATAATGCCCTAGACCCTAGTTTAGATTGATTTCACAATGTGGCATGCACATTAAGGGAATAAATAATCGAGACATTACAAGTTGATCCTGCATTTGAAGGAACATTTTTGTTGAATGCCTATTATGCACAATCATTGTAGTCCTGAAGTACAATTGCCACAGAGTGGCGCTGTCGTATCACACTCAAACACAGGCAGGCCTATGTCCTGTTCGACAAACCGATGTCGCCTTTTTGACTGTTTACCAAAAGATGCAGGTGCCTGCCTATCAAGGGGATGACGTGTGTTCATTACCTAGCCTTCTACCTGGTCAAACCAACAGAGGCCGACTACTACTGTTGTTGAAAAGCTCTCAGGCCTCAAGCTATTTCACAACCCACTATCATCTCTTGTTGAAGTGTAAGTAAAAGTAAGTACATCTTCAGAAATAACAATAATAAATGAAAGGGATCAAAACGTTTCCATGTATTTTTCTATTTGATCAGTGCATGGGTATGCACATTTGAGTTGAGTCTGAATCAGAATCAGAATCGCTTTTATTACTTACTTTAGTACACAAGAGTAAAATTGTCAATATTGTCATTGCAACATTCAGATACAACACAATAATAATAAGTAAGTAAGTAAAAAAAAAAGTAACCCTACATTGATAAATGAAGTAATAAAGTGATGGATTTTACAGTGGTTTCAGTGCAAAATGCTGTGCAGAGTACGATGATAAGAAATGCAATATAATACAATACCGTACAATAGTAAATTAGCCCAATTGTGTACAAGTAGCCTAATCCAGTAGTGTGCAGTAGTTATGATACTGTAATATTGTAAATGTTTATAGTGTGCGTGGGGTTGCTTGGGGGGTGGCAGTCTTTTGTATTCTTTCAGTGTATTTCTCCAGGAGCCTGATTGTTTGGGGCAAATAGCTGTTTGTCAGCCTCTGGGTTTGAACCCAGAGGCTTTGGTAGAGTTTCCCCGACGGAAGTAATAATTTAATTAATAATAATTTTGCCATTTAGCAGACGCTTTTAATCCAAAGCGACTTACAATTACGAATTACAGGGACATTCCCCCTGGAGTAACTGAGGGCTAAGTGCCTTACTCAAGGACACACTAGTAGTGGTGTGGTTTCAGGCGGGATTTGAACTCACAACCTTGCAATCACAAGTCCAACTCACTATCCACTAGACCACCACTACCCACGTAGTAGTAGTAGTAGCACAAACGTTTTCTGAGTGGAGTAGCTGGGGTCCCTAATAATCCTGAGAGCCTTTCTGACACACCAGTCCTTGTAGGTGTCATGGATGGAGGGAAGCTCACATCCACTGATCTTCTCAGCTGTCCGCACTATCCTTTGCAGTGCTTTGCGGTTTTGGGCAGTGCAGTTCCCGTACCAGGCAATGATGCATCCTGTCAGGATGCTCTCGGGTGTGCTCTTGCAGAAGGCCCCTAGGATTTTAGGCCCTAAGCTAAACTTTTTCAGCCGCCTGAGATGGAAGAGGTGACGTTGTGCTTTTTTCACCACCTGGTTGGTGTGTTCATCCCAGGTGAGGTCGTTGGTGATGTGAACGCCCAGTAACATGATCCTCCACAGCAGACCAATTGATGGTGATGGGGTCTTGTGCCTGCCTCTTCTTCCTGAATTCCACCACCAGGACCGTGGTCTTGTCAGCGTTGAGAACAAGATTATTGACCTGGCTGCACTGAGCCAGGCGGTCGCAGACGTCACTTCTGTAGGCCGTCTCGTCGCCATTGGTGATCAGGCCAATCATGGTCATGTCATCGCCGAACTTGATAACCGTGTTGGAGCCACGCAGTCATGGGTGTACAGAGAGTAGAGGAGGGGGCTTAGTACACAGCCTTGGGGGGCTCCTGTGTTGATGGTCAGAGGGGCGGAGATCTTAGAGCCCATCGTCACCACTTGTTTATGGTCCGAGAGGAAATCCAGGATCCAGTTGTCCACGCAGTCCACGCACATGTACACACACACACACACACACACACACACACACACACACACACACACACACACACACACTAAAGCTCCTCACTAAACCACCACAGGCTTTTCATGTGATAATGTTTTCTAAGTCTCAAAACATGAAATAAAGACATGCAGACAAGCCCATACATAGAGATTTTCCATTATATTCTCCCTTATATTCATCTCTTGCTTAACTTACATTATGTCAGTTTCACTATGTGTGAAAGCGTGTGAGCAGCTGGTTGTGAGCAAGGTGGCATGAATTATTTTGTGCACTTTATTGTCCTCCCTCTGGTCATGCTCAGCAATAACCTGGATGGCAAACAGAGCATTGGGTGGGGGTTGCTATTGACTCACAAAATAATAACACTGCCTGACTTTTTCCTTGCAATAAATAATAAATAAATAAATAATTGATACGGTTGGGGCTGAAACAGGGAGATTACCTTCCCTCCCAGTGTATAATTCACAGTACCCTGTCTGGTCATAGACACATACAGAGAGTTCCCTGTAGGCATAGGAGTCTGATAGCAACCTCCTAGCCCCCCGGAATGCAGTGAAGCAGTGATGTGAAAGCTCTGCCAGGGTCACACAGGGCATTCATTGAGAAAATGTTCTAGATTATGAATAATATTGTGGTGAAATGTGTTTCAGGGAGTCACAACAGGATGATGTTTTTATATCTCACCAAACCTGTGTGCAGCTGCTGTGATAAATGTTGCTTTAGAACTTCCTGCCAGGCAAGGAGTCTCATGAATCTTTCCACTACACCTTTCCACCATGGTGCATTCTCCACATGCAGCTATTTGCATTGCCATTATAAGTCTCTAGTAACATATGCAAAGGCTAATGCAATCTTGTTTCTTGTTTCTTTAGGCTTAATATTCTCAATATGTTGTTTTACAATGTGTGATTTGAAGTCTGCATTGTGTAACTGGCCTCAATAAGCATTCAAATCTTTGTAGCTGCTAGTGAATAGACTCTGAGGATACATGGATACGTCCAAGGACAATGACCGGAGTTGGCAACGCAAAGGTCGCAGAACGAGACTGACTATGAACTCGGGTGCGACCTCTGTGTCCGAACCGTGATCCCAAACAATTAACTTGAGAGCAGTCTTACCTCAAGAACATTGATGATATTTATTGACCATGAAGTGTCTTCTTCAACCAAGTACTTTATTGTATGTTTTCGATTTTCTGCTAAATCTCATCAGAGACAGAGTTTTTGATTGACGACAAAAGTGTGGCCCCTAACCCTAACCCTAACCTTAACCCTAGCGGTTGTGGCCCTAAGCAACCGCATAGACTGCTTATGCCAGCAGCTGGACCTGGCTTTAGGGATAATGCAAGAGGGTGGGATCCTAGGAGGAACCAGGAAAGACTGGCCAGATTCACGTGAAGTGCTTTTGGAGACGCTCTCTCGCTCTCTGTTTAACGTTTGTTAACTTTAAATAGCCTCACCGCCGTCATAGTTCGGCTAGCATCTCTGTGGTCTAGTCATTAGCAAATGTAATGTAAAAAACAAGATAATGTTTGTGAATACATGGATTGCTTTAGAAATAATATTTAAACATTATTATAATTAATATATTAAAAACTACAGTTACAGTTTCCTCTCTGGATATTACTATACAGATCTAATAGCACAATATATGGCTAGCATTGACAGCAACCAGGGGGAATACATCATTGACTAGGATTTGGTGTAAAGGTATGAAGATACAGTATGTGTGATAGTATTATGCTCTAGGTTGAGCTCCTCTATGTTTTAGGGGATGAACATTGATTTCAGTCATCACATACTCTCTAATTGTAGACAGTACAATAGATCATAGGGAAATATGAGAACCCGTAATGGACATTAGATTTAGTTTTCTCAGCAGTGTAACTCTTATGTGTGGAATAAAGCCCTAAATCAATCAAAAGTTAGTTTGTTCAGATCTAAAATACTTTTATCCTTGGTCTTAAGGAGATTTAGTTCATTGTCATGTTATATAGTAACCAGCATATTGTGTGTGTGTGTGTGTGTGTGTGTGTGTGTGTGTGTGTGTGTGTGTGTGTGCTCGCGCACGTGCGTGCGTGATTGTGCGTGCGAGGTAGGATGTCGTTTTTCCATTAGAGATGAAATGATCCAACAATTGCATTGCATTGTAAACATATTGTTGAATTAGGTTTGAACAGGTTTTACATTAGCCTACATAATGCACTCTTCACACACATTTTTGGGACATTGTGTGTGTGTTTGTGTTTTGTGTGGTAAGCAGTCAGCAGCTTATGCCCATGACCCAGGGGTGTGCAGCAAGAGAGCAGCAGCTCAGGGCCAAAATTAGAGTCCTGTTCAGGGCAGAGATCTATCATCTGAAATGATTAAGCCTGACTTCATTACAGCAATTCAGATAGTGCCATGAATGGCTGCCGGCTGCAGGCCTACCCATTACACCACTTGAACATCATGCAGTCTCCCAGTCTACTTTCACTTCAAATACACAGCGCTACAGAAATCAATCGATGTGGCATTTGAGTGGCTGACTAGTACTCTGCTCAGTTGTTCAGTTTTTGCACACAACATGTTTTTTAAATGTATTCCTTAACATTCATCATGTTGAATTGGATATGTCTGAAAAATATTTGGTACAAAATCGACATAAAGGACATTCTCCCGGCGCCTCCATCTGTCTCTCCCTGTGAGTCTTGAACTCTGCCACTGATGCATCAACAAGCATGCTATGTCTTCCTATGCATCTGAGGGGAGTCTCAAAAACAAGCGAGACATGTTTGTGTGTGGGTGGAGAATTGGCTGGTTCTCTATATGGATTCATCCTTGTTTTAAAAAGATGACTAAGGCTCTCACCTTCCTGTGGGAATGTGAAGACTCTGGAAGCTATGAGTGGTTGAAGGCTGATATCTGTGTACACAAGACAAATCATAGATTTAGCAAACTCATTCAGGATAACAAGGTTTCTTATAACATGCTGATGACACACACATTTATGTAGCCATTTCTCAAGATGATCTTGCACCAATAGACTCCCTTATGGATGTGTCAGAGTTTTTTTTTTTTTTTTTTTTTACAATTAAATAAAGACAAGTCTCAGTATTATCTTTGGAGCCAAAAAGAAGAGGCTAGTGGTTGCTGTACACCTAATATCCTGCTCCATACAATGTAAAGGTCAGGTTAGAAATCTCAGTGTCATTTTAGACTCAGACTGAAGTTTTAACTCCCACATTAAGTCAACAGCAAAAACAGCATCTTATAATCTCAATAATATAGCGAGAATTAGGGGTTATATATATGTCCAAGCAGGATCTTGCTTAATCACACTTTTATATCTGGCAGGTTAGACTGCTGCAATGGTCTTTTTTCAGCACTCTCCAAACAGGCACTTGGACAATTACAACTTATTCAAAATGCTGCTGCAAGAGTCCTGACTAAAACTAGGAAGTTTGATCACATTTCTCCCATTCTTAGACCATTACACTGGCTCCTGGTATCTCACAGTATATATTTTAAAATCATGCTTCTGGTCTACAAATCCCTAAATGGTGTAGAGCCTAAATAAATCTCAACTATACTAGTGCCTTATGAACCTGCTAAATCCCTAAGATCATCTGAGGCTGGCCTTTTAACAGTTCCTAGAGTGAGCACCACATGTGGTGAGGCAGCATTTGCTCACTATGCAGTGAAACTGTCACTAGACATTAGGTCAGCTCCATCTGTATCAATCTTTTAAAATATGCTGAAGACTTTTATGTTCTGTTCGGCTTTTAATTGAATGTATTTTAACGAGTTTTATTTGTTTTATTTAATGCTTTTAAACCTGAACATTTTAAATTGTTACTGTATCTTACTTCGTTTGTTCGGTTTTTAATTTTACTGAATTTTATATGTTGACTCATTTTATTTTTCACTTATTAATTGTTATGTTCATGTAAAGTACTATGAGTATACATTAAGATGTATGAATGTGCTATAGAAATAAATGTGCCTTGCCTTGCCATGAGTGAGTGAGTGAGTGAGTGAGAGACTGAGTGAGAGAGAGAGTGAGGCGCCACAGTGGATGGACGGAGGGAGACACCTAGGGATTGCACTGGAAAGTGTGACCCTGTCTGTAACTAGTAAATGTGACAATAGCTGGTGAAACCGGGAACAAGTCACCAACATCAAAATGTTCAGACTTTTATTCTGAAAAATGTAAATACATTTCTGTGTTGTTGAAAATCAATGGCACACTCGCTAGTCAAGCCAAAACATTGCAATGCTATGGATTCGGTGAGTAATCCCTACTACTCTACATTAACTAGGTAGTGGGGATTATTCACAGAATCCATTGCATTTGTAAAGAATAAAAATCTGAACGGCCCGTCGGTTGGTGATTTGTTCCTTAGTTAGTTTAGTTTATTAGTTTATTATATCGAGGACAATCCTAATACATGAACCATATAAAATACAGTAAAAAAGGCAGCGTTAGCCTAGTCGGCTAATTTTCAGCTGAAGTCCCCGGCCAGTTGCAACATGGCATCCTGAAAAGTAACGTCATTAGTTAAAATAAAACATTTAAATATTCTAAGAACACGTGGCTGAGACAAGGTACCCCAACATCACACTTGACAAAAAACACACGTAAGCAAGCTGAGGTGATTGAAGGGGCTACAACAAACACCACATACACACTTATGGGGGCAGCGACATTTTAAGCACATAGAAGCCACAGGACAATTACAGGCCACACAACATTAAGCACTTACAAACAGCAATACATTAAACAAAACAAAACATACAAAAAAAGGCATTATGGGGAGGCAGCACAGAGAGGGATTAATGAGGACAAGTATAGTTCTGTGTCAGCCAGGCTTTCATGTGTGTTGTGAAGGTGGAGTAAGTATGTATGTCTTTGAGTTGGTTGGGTAGTGAGTTCCAGTTTTCTATTGCTATCACTGAGAAGGATTGCTTACTGAAGGTGCTTTTCCTGAATGGAACTATAAGGTCGCCACGAGAGGTGCTTCTGGTGGGCCGTAAGCTGTGGTCACGCTGGTTTATGAAAGAGTTAAGCGGGGGAGGAGCTTTGTTATGCAGAATTTTATGGATGAGACAGATGTTTTTGTATTTGATGGTGTCTTCCCAGCTAAGGTATTTACATTTGTCTAGGATGGTACAGTAGTGTGTGCTGTTGGGATTCTGGTCCATGACCTTAAGGGTCCGCTTGTATAGGGTGTCTAATGGCTTTAGGGAAGTGCTGTATGCATGGCCCCAGCTTGTCAAACAATATGTGAGGTGCGACATAATTGATGCGTCCATGTATAGTCTGGCAGCACTCATGGTCAGCTGGTTTCACCAGCTGCTGTCACAAATGTCACAGTGTCACTTTATGTTTGTCCTACCATTCCAAAATACAATCCTATGCCTCTAACCCTTGTACATTCTTCTCCATATTTTCCACACTCCTCAACCCACCTCCTCGCACCAACACTGCTAACACCCTTCCCAGATCCTCTGGACTCCACTCGGCCTCTGGCTTATCATCTTTTCCCCCCTCTCCCCTTATGATATTCTAAAACTGATCCCTTCTAAGATTGGGCTTCCACCTGCCCTCTCGATCCCATCCCCTCCCCTCTTCAATCCATTTCCAATGACCTCCTTCCTTTCTTTACCACCGTAATCAACTCCTCCCTGATCCACAGGATCTGTCCCGGCTGCCTTCAAGACAGAGTCATGCCTCTTCTTAAGAAACCAACACTTGGGTCAAGACCAAGTACATAAACCAATCCAGCTTTAAGGCTGGTCACTCTACTGAGACTGCTCTCCTTGCAGTCACAGAGGCTCTCCACTCTGCTCAAGCTTCCTCCTTCACCTCTGTTCTCATTCTCCTGGACCCGTCTGCTGCCTTCGACAGTAAACCACCCGATCTTTCTCTCCACCCTCTAAGAACTGGGCATTTCTGACTCTGCACTCTCCTGGTTTGCTTCCTACCTGGCTAATCGCTCCTACCAGGTGACTTGGAGAGGATCGCTGTCCTCTCCACGAGCCCTCGCCACTGGGGTCCCCCAGGGCTCTGTTCTAGAGCCCTTACTGTTCTCCCTATATACCAAGTCTCTTGGCTCTGTAATGAGTTCTCCTACCACAGCTACGCGGACGACACTCAACTCTTCCTGTCTTTCCCCCCCTCAGACCTACATGCGGCAACACGTGTCTGCATGTCTTGCTGACATTTCTGCATGGATGACTGAGCTACTCTTCCTCCCCGGGAAAGCCTGCCCTCTCCAAGACTTCTCCATCACAGAGAGGTCTTGTGATGGAGAAAACTCTACTGTAACCTCTTCCCAGACAGCCAAGAACCTTGGAGTGATCCTTGACAACCATTTATCGATAAATGCCAACATTTGTGTGAATGTTAAGGCAGAATATCTACCTCAATTACATACAGTAGAATGTTTCTGACTGTCTCATGGAATTTATTTCAACAACTTCAGAACTCAGTAGTCTGCCCTATTGCATGGATGGCTCGGCCAGATAATTGTTATTCTGACAGGCCTTTTACTGATGAAGCTTGACATGATGCAAACTCAGGAGAGAGAGAGAGAGAGAGAGAGAGAGAGAGAGAGAGAGAGAGAAAGAGAGAGAAAGAGAGAGAGAGAGAGAGAGAGAGAGAGAGAGAGAGAGAGAGAGAGAGAGAGAGAGGAGAGAGAGACAGACAGAGATATAGATTTTTCGCTCATAACACAATAGTCCTAAATATATCTGGCATCATACAATGAATATTTCCCCAATTTTAAAAGCAAGTGCAAGTATGAATGAATGAATGAATGAATGGTCTTTATTGTCATTAATACAGTACAGGTACCATACAACGAAATTTAGGAGGGGGGGCTCCCCTGGTGCTTGGAAAAATTACTAAAAACAAGAGAGCCAAGGGTAAAACAAAAAAGAGAAAAAGAGCTGGTTGACATAAATAAGGCTATGTACACTATCTACTATACTATACTACTATACTATACAATAAAACACTGTGCTGTACACTATGCTATGCTATAAATATCCTAACTTTTTCCTATATCTGAACCTTATGTACACATGGGTTGTCATATTGCACATAATATTTGTTGCACATTCATTAAAGTGTCGCAGTTAGCAGGTTTAGAATGTTCACAGTTGTATTACAATATTGCACTTATGTTTACAATCTAGTAGCTGCCATCAAATTGTGTAGATTGTCCAGGGCCTAGAACCTAGGTCTTTGCTGTGTTCAGGGCCTGAATAGCCCTAGGGTAGAAGCTGAGCTTCAGTCTGTTTGTCCGTGCGAATATGGTCCTGAACCGCCTGCCTGAGCGCAGCCTAACAAAGTGTTAGTTCCCAGGGTGGGATGGGTCCCTGGAGATCTTGGAGGCCTTCCTGAGGCAGCGTGTGTTGTAAACAACACAACAAGTACACAATAAAACATCTGTTTATCAAATCAATCATTATTTCTGAAATTGTTAATTTTCACTAATGATACTTCCCTAGGCAGGAAGCAGCAGGTACTGGGAGGCGGTTTGTTGGTTATCTCTGCTCAAACTGCCATTGGGGGTGAGAGAGGATGCTCAAAGGTCTGCTATGACAGCATCCTAAAGGCTTCCTTTGATTCATTGTGGAGTGTTTATCAGGTCAACGAAAACAACAAAGTATGAGCAAAATATTGAGCCCAATAGTTGGAAAGTAGGGAGGGAAGGGGGAAACGGGGGAAACAAGAGAAAAGAGAGAGAGAGAGAGAGAGAGAGAGAGAGAGAGAGAGAGAGAGAGCTGAACTGAGAGAGTCCAGGACACCATATTGATACAGTACTGTAGAATAGTCTCTTCATTAGCCAGAGATGGTCAGATGGTCTTTAAGGATTTACCCACAGGAGGCAGGTAACAATCATCTTAGTGTGTGTGTGTGTGTGTGTGTGTGTGTGTGTGTGTGTGTGTGTGTGTGTGTGTGTGTGTGTGTGTGTGTGTGTGTGTGTGCGTGCGTGCGTGCGTGCGTGTGTGTGTGTGCGTGCGAGGTAGGATGTCGTTTCCATTAGAGATGAAATTATCCAACTATTGCATTGCATTGTAAACATATTGTTGAATTAGGTTTGAACAGGTTTTACATTAGCCTACATAATGCACTCTTCACACACATTTTTGGGACATTGACCTTTCAGTGATTTAGTTCAGGTAAGCAGACGTTTTTGTCTCGTACATATCTTCGTCTTCGGTTACATTCTTCTTGACCCATGTCATGTGATTCATGACTTTCGGAAAACGAAAACGTTCTGTAGAAATATAGCTGATACTGATGATGTGAGAACAAGAGAAATGAGGTGGAAACAAGAGGAGGGGGTGTGTGTGTGTCGCGACGACGGGGATATGACTCATTTCCTATAGGCATCATCTCTGTGGAGTTAATGCTTCTAAAGAGCAGCACTTATATTGCGGGATCTCAGTGCTTTCCATGGGCAGGGCACTTGGCTATCAAGATTAAATCACTTCAGATACCGGAGCACATCTCAAAAGCCCGCAGTCATTACGGTTGACAATACTTTTGTTCCCACCTGGTTTTCCTGCTCCGTAAAATGCTTGAGATGTGTTGTTATATTCGGTTCGAAAGGTAACGAGGGTAAAGTCAGGTGAGTTATACCGGTAAAATTGTTTAATTGTAGGCCTAATTAACTGTCTATTTTAAATGCGGTTAAATGTAAGTCATTAAGGAATAGATTAATTTCAGTCTTTGATCTTGCATGTCTTTTGCTTAATTTGATGAACACTATATACTGCGCTGGAAAGGGCTGGAGATAGTCTTTATTTACATCCATGTGTGACAAATGAGATATACTCAGCCACTCGAGTTGACCACTTCTTTTCTAATTGATCATGTCTGTAGTCATTTTCGATTGCATTTCACAACTATGGGCACTTTTAGCTAATATGTTGTGAAGGAGGCTCTATCATTTCTAATGGTAAACTTAAATAGTTATTTGCCTCCCCAATAAGATGTATTTTGCGCGGTGACTGTGAAATGGATGATGGAACAAGTAAACTCTAGTATTTTAGCCTATATAACGCCGCAAATGTACTTCATTAATTCCCTAAGAGCAGTAGGCTACGAATAATCGGTGAATGATGTTATCATTAGGCTGCGTTCGTAAATTCGCTCTGAGAGCGCCGGAGCGCACACTGGGTTCAACGTCCCTATTTCATTCATTCATTCTTTTTTTTTTTTTCTTTCTTTCTTTCTTTCTTTCTTTTCTTTGTTCAGAGGAAATATAACGTATCTTTCTAATGTACTGCATACCTTCCGGTATTTTTCCAAGACGAGGGTGTATTTTACTCAATGGTAATTGCATTAAAACAATGCATTAATTGGTAGTAAAAGACGCCGTAGCTATTGGTCAGAGAATACCACCGCAAGAATGTGATAACTGTTCATTAAAGTAGACCAGTAATAGTGAAACTCGGACCGAATTAATGTCGCTCCAGGGCCACTCATGACTGCAGAATCAAGGACCCCAATTGAAATAAGCCAGTGGCTTTCTTGGGTTTTTATCCTGTTAGTTGACCTTGTATGTAATATGTACTTTCATGTACCTACTTCTGCAAATCTTCTAATAAAGTTTTCAATCAATCAATCAATCAATCAGTTAGACGGACAGTGTCAGGCTCAATGCGATGCGTTCATGTTATCTGCAAATAATGACGGCAGGATTTGAGTATGGGTAGGCCTATGGTATGGTGTTCATTTTGGCATTTCAAGAGAATGCCTGCGTATATCATTGTGCACACAGTTCCAAACATTTCCGCCCGGCCCTGGGGGGAAGGGGGGGGGGGGGAGAGAGAGGGAGAGAGAGAGAGAGCCCTGCGTATTTGTATACAAAGTTCTACGTTGCAGGGTAGTGGAGGAATGGCAATGCTCTCATGGGTGAAGATCATGCAACTGTCACATTTGATTATTATGGAGGAATGAAACCAAAACATGCAGTCTTGTTGTCTTTGCTTCCCCCTGCTTTAGTGGTTGGGAATCAGATAACAGTGTTCGTAAGCACCATTTAACCACCACGGGGGATGTCAATCTGAACTTAATAGTGTGATAATGGAGGAAAGGACTGTAGCGAAGACAGTAGGAGAGGACAGTAGGAGAGGACAGTAGGGGAGGACAGTAGAGGAGGACAGTAGAGGAGGACAATAGAGGAGGACAGTAGAGGACAGTAGGAGAGGACAGTAGGAGAGGACAGTAGGGACAGTAGGAGAGGAGGGTGGGGGAGGACAGTAGGAGAGGACAGTAAGGTAGGAGAGTGGGAGAGGACAGTAGGAGAGGACAGTAGGGACAGTAGGAGAGGAGAGTAGGAGAGGACAGTAAGGGAGGAGAGTAGGAGAGGAGAGTAAGGGAGGACAGTAGGAGAGGAGAGTAAGGGAGGAGAGTAGGAGAGGAGAGTAAGGGAGGACAGTAAGGGAGGACAGTAGGAGAGGACAGTAGGAGAGGACAGTAGGAGAGGACAGTAGGAGAGGAGAGTAAGGGAGGAGAGTAGGAGAGGACAGTAGGAGAGGAGAGTAGGAGAGGACAGTAAGGAGAGGACAGTAAGGAAGGACAGTAGGAGAGGAGAGTAGGAGAGGACAGTAGGAGAGGACAGTAGGAGAGGAGAGTAAGGAGAGGACAGTAGGAGAGGACAGTAAGGAAGGACAGTAGGAGAGGACAGTAGGAGAGGACAGTAGGAGAGGACAGTAGGAGAGGACAGTAGGAGAGGACAGTAGGAGAGGAGAGTAGGAGAGGACAGTAAGGGAGGACAGTAGGAGAGGACAGTAGGAGAGGACAGTAGGAGAGGACAGTAGGAGAGGAGAGTAAGGAGAGGACAGTAAGGAAGGACAGTAGGAGAGGACAGTAGGAGAGGACAGTAGGAGAGGAGAGTAGGAGAGGAGAGTAAGGAGAGGACAGTAAGGAAGGACAGTAGGAGAGGAGAGTAGGAGAGGACAGTAGGAGAGGACAGTAGGAGAGGACAGTAGGAGAGGAGAGTAGGAGAGGACAGTAGGAGAGGACAGTAGGAGAGGACAGTAGGAGAGGACAGTAGGAGAGGACAGTAGGAGAGGACAGTAGGAGAGGAGAGTAGGAGAGGACAGTAGGAGAGGACAGTAGGAGAGGAGAGTAGGAGAGGACAGTAAGGGAGGACAGTAGGAGAGGACAGTAGGAGAGGACAGTAGGAGAGGACAGTAGGAGAGGACAGTAGGAGAGGACAGTAGGAGAGGACAGTAAGGGAGGACAGTAGGAGAGGAGAGTAGGAGAGGACAGTAGGAGAGGACAGTAGGAGAGGACAGTAGGAGAGGAGAGTAGGAGAGGACAGTAGGAGAGGACAGTAAGGGAGGACAGTAGGAGAGGACAGTAGGAGAGGACAGTAAGGGAGGACAGTAGGAGAGGAGAGTAGGAGAGGACAGTAGGAGAGGACAGTAAGGGAGGACAGTAGGAGAGGACAGTAGGAGAGGACAGTAAGGGAGGACAGTAGGAGAGGAGAGTAGGAGAGGACAGTAGGAGAGGACAGTAGGAGAGGACAGTAGGAGAGGACAGTAGGAGAGGACAGTAGGAGAGGAGAGTAGGAGAGGACAGTAGGAGAGGAGAGTAGGAGAGGACAGTAGGAGAGGACAGTAGGAGAGGACAGTAGGAGAGGACAGTAGGAGAGGACAGTAGGAGAGGAGAGTAGGAGAGGACAGTAGGAGAGGAGAGTAGGAGAGGACAGTAGGAGAGGACAGTAGGAGAGGACAGTAGGAGAGGAGAGTAGGAGAGGACAGTAGGAGAGGAGAGTAGGAGAGGACAGTAAGGGAGGACAGTAGGAGAGGACAGTAGGAGAGGACAGTAGGAGAGGACAGTAGGAGAGGACAGTAGGAGATTAGATAAATGCTTACTCATGTGCCACCCAGAAAAGCCAGAAAAGCCTTTCAGTATTCTTATGTCACCATTAAACCTTCTCTCTAATCTTTAATCTCTCTAGAGAACTTCTGAATAATATCAGTGAGCTGCACAGACAAGATACATTTTTCATTTAATCTGTCAGACAGTGGGCGCTTTGTGTGGGTCAGTTGGGAAACATTTTTTGTCTGTCATAAAGTAATTGTTTTGAAGTCAAAGGAGAGGCAGACAGACATGTTTTTTTTTTTTTTTTTTTTTTTTTTTTTATCACCACACTACATCAAAGTAAAAATGAGTGGACATGCACTATGAACATGCCAGAAACTACTTAACCTCATAGGAGCCAACGGACCCCCATGGGCATCCGAAGTGATATAAAGAGTTTACCTCGATCAATTCTCTTCAAAGATATCACATTTTTTTCACAACTTTGCATGCTATACGATGCCACCATTTTCTTCCAGAGACGGTAAACACGGCCTAAGTCACATCCAGTTTTCTCCAACTGGAGAATGTGTCATGTCCGGTTTCAACGCCGAATTTCCATACCATTGGTCGGCCAACCCAAAAAAATCCCCCCCCCCAAAATAAAAAAATAAAAATCTGATACATGAGAAAGGTCAAAGGTCAAAGATGGTGCCAACATATCTCCAAATGGCCTAAACATATAGGTGTCCGCCTAAACATACCTGTACTAAAACAGGTACAAAGTTGCATTTGCTCACATTACTAGCATCGACTTTGGCACAAGTACTAATAAGACCCTGGAGTACTGATTCCTAGATGATTTGGGCTTCGTTATCAGGTTTCCAAGGTGATATTCACTGTAAAAGCTGTTGTTTTTTTAGGCGGAGACTGAATTTGAGATGTTTTATAATGTTCTAGCTCTATTTACTCTGACACAGTAACATATATTTTGATTCTGACACTTCTACAGCCACCCCACAGGTGTTAGCTTTCATTTGATAACAATATCATTATGAAGGCCCTTGTGATTGTGGAGATATTCTATATTCACTGTGGGCATGTCATTTCGAGCAGAAAACCAGAAAAATGAGGTGGATAAGATTACAAAACTCATTGCAAAATATCAGTGACTTTATTTTAAGACACAGATCAAAACTAAGCATTTTCAAATAGTGCATTGCATCATGTTCTAAATAATTGTGATGATAAAAGCAAATTGATGTCAATCAAAGAAACAGTGTGAATAATGGCTCATGACTTCCACCATGTACAGGCCAGTGTAAACAACATGACTTACAGAAGAGTGATGTAGATCAATGATTTGTAAGACAATTGATTTCTAAAAATGTCAAGGACAGACTGAGCATACTGTTTGCTACATGTAGGCTTTGCCATTGTTACCATTATATTTCAAAGGCTTTTTTTCTTCTTGTTTATTTGACATGCTTCATTGGGCAGTCTGGCCTTTGGCTGGGATCTCTTTCTGTATTCCTCAACCCAACAGCATGTCCAATCAATACCACCAAGATTATGATACAGTCCCAGAGGAGAGGGCGTTTCTGAGACACTATTTCACATAGTATGATAGTATAGAGATTGATAGGAGCGGGTGACTTTGTAGAGCTAGTGATATTGACACATGCTACAGAATGCAATATTAAAGTGATATTGATTTCTGTAAAAAATCATCTTGCTCTATTGAGATTAAGATTAGTTATATCTCCATTGAAGGCTGTTGTTGTGCCTGTCTGTCTTGTCAATTTCCTCAGAGACAAGTGTCATGGTGATTGTATGTCTTTGTTACAGGGGGACCCAGACCACAGAGAGTGACTGCACAGTGACTGTTCCTGTACTCAGCTCATATCCTCGTTGAAACTGTCCATTCAGCAGACAGATCCTGGGACTGTCCTCTAACAACCCATCCTCCACCCCCCACCTACCCAAGCAAGGTGTCTGTACTGTACCTCAGGCTTGTACCATTTCTACCTCCAGCTGGACTGGGATAGAATATCCCTTAACCGGCATAATATTCCCAACGGTTTTGCATCAGTACACCTGATCATAGGAGAAGAGAGAGAGACCAGAACTTTATTTTTAACTCTCCTCAGTAACAAAATACGACTGAGTTGACACTTCTTCCTACGCCATCCTTTTTGGTGGTTTAACAACAAATCAAGATGGATTACCTTCTGTTTGTTCGTTCCCCAGCATGCACCATGGTTGGCTCTCAGTTTTTTGTGCATGTATATCATTTAATTTTTCGGGTGCATTGTCAATGAAATGGCGCATTCAATTGAGACATCATCAGCCAAATTATGCTTGACATGACAGCCTTAATGTGTTCATTATTCTAATGGCTTTCAGGAGAGTGCTGTATGTGCTTGTCCTCTCTCACTGAACATAACTGGTGTCACTCTACTATTGCTGTACAATACAGTGCAGTCTATCAGTACTGTAAAGGCAACAGATAGTTCCTGTAGTAGACAACATGACCCCAGAGCCTCCGACCCAGAACTGCTCCCACTGCAGCCAGGCGTTTGTCCCAGAAGTCAATGTCACCAGGGCCGTGGCACTGGGGCTGATCCTGGGGATCTTCATCATGTTTGGAGTGGTGGGCAACATCCTGGTCATCCTGTCTGTGGCCTGCCATAGACACTTACGTACAGTCACACACTATTTCATTGTCAACCTAGCAGTGGCAGACCTCCTCCTGAGCTCCACGGTGCTGCCCTTCTCTGCCACCTTTGAGATCTTAGGTCGCTGGGTGTTTGGACGACCCTTCTGTAATGTGTGGGCAGCCGTGGACGTGCTATGCTGCACAGCTTCCATCATGAGCCTGTGTGTGATCTCCGTGGACCGCTACATCGGGGTCAGCTACCCACTGCGCTACCCAGCCATCGTCACAGAACGTAGGGCCCTGCTGGCCTTGGTGGGCCTGTGGGTTTTCTCTGTCACCATCTCCATCGGCCCTCTGTTTGGCTGGAAGGAGCCGCCTCCTGAGGATGAGTCCATCTGTAAGATCACAGAGGAGCCAGGTTATGCTATCTTCTCTGCTGTGGGCTCCTTCTACCTCCCCTTGGCCATCATACTGGCTATGTACTGCAGGGTGTACGTGGTGGCCCGCCGAGAGAGCCGGGTCCTGAGGGAGGGTCATAAGACTGACAAGTCAGATTCAGAGAGTGTGACACTACGGATACACCGTGGTAATACAGCCGTATCGGAGGATGAGGCCCTACGCAGGAACACACACTTTGCCCTGCGCCTGCTCAAGTTCTCCCGTGAGAAGAAGGCTGCCAAGACTCTGGGGATTGTGATTGGCTGCTTTGTGCTCTGCTGGCTGCCCTTCTTCCTGGTGTTGCCCATAGGTAAGTGTTTCGCAAGGCCTTTAGCTTGGAGAATGTGCTCCATGCTTGTCCTGCAATCAATACCATGTCCTATGCCAGTTATAGGAATAGGAACTTTTCAAATTGAATTGCAATCCAGAGATAGTGGTAGAGGTGGTTGAGGGGTATGGTGGGTGATTCCCAAAATAGATATTCATTATGGTCTGAGGTGCCATCATTAATCAAACATGTACATCTCAAATTATACCATGACAGTAACCATAGCAGTTGAACATATAGACTGAATTCACATAGAGAACAGTTAGCACTATAGCATTATCATTACACAATTGTTAAAATTCTTGTTTGTTTTGAACTACACTTTTATTTTGTTTATCAACTTTAACAATTATTTTAGGGGGAGGCATGTTCATACATTTTCAATTTCCTTTATTGTTTTTATTTTGGGGATCTCCAGTCATATCTGCTCTTGCCACTTACTGGTATCCTTTATTACATGTTCTTCCACCTCTCAGACTACTTAAAAAAAAAAAAAAAAGGAAGCCAATTAGGCTACATTTACATTTGCGTTCATTCATTATGTAGACACTGTTATTGATTTCTTAGGCAACGAGTTTTAAGTGCTAGTAAAATTAATCATTTATTGTGTTAATTATATTGCTTTTTTAAAGTGGCACAGAGAGATTAGTGTAATTTGGGCGGATCTAGTGGTGTCTTTGTGATCTAGTAAAGGTTCTGCCAGGAGCCACCCCCTCTCATAGGGCTCCTCTGATTAGACATAGGCAGGACATGGGCAGTCCCTCTCAGCCAGCCTGTCCCAGTGCTTCCCCCCCCCTCTCTCTGATCAAAGAGCTGCGGTAGTGCTTAAGGCTGAGTGCACACTGCCCGACCTGTCGCCTGCTCATATTTCAGACACACACTTGAGCTCCCACTGTGTCAATGATTCATTTTGTAATGTCTGTAATTTTGAGAGCAAGAACAGATGATCTCTGTCACTCTCTCTCTCCTCCTTCTGTATCTTTGCCTCTTGCTTGGGAACTCACTCAACACTAAGACGCCTTCTCATCAATCCCAACACCGGCAGAATGACAGATAAACTAATCACAACACTGTCAGGGATTATGTTTTACACCGTGGTCCCCTTTGTGATTGTTTAGAGGGCTGGAGTAGGGGACATCACAGAATGTGCAGAGTTGTTATTATTTTTTGTAACCCTAACCCTTTTTTTATTGGGATAGAGACAGTACAGATTGACAGGAAGGATGGGTGAAAGAGAGAGAAGGGATGACATGCAGGATATGTCCCCGGCCGGAATCGAACCGGGAACCCTGCGGTGACATGGTCGGCGACTTAGTGTGCTACACCACCAAGCACCCCACCGCTTGTTAGTTTCATCATTTCATTATAGCTATGTACTGTATGTAGCTATGTAGAATGGAAATACAAATCAAGCATTTTTCAGATCTGGCAAAGCCCTTACTAACCACTCAGGGTTGAAGTTTATTACACGCTCTCATGCTCGTAAATATAGCAACTGCAACAGAGACTGAGAGGGGCTTTTTAAGGGTGATCTTGATTCCTTACCATGGCTGGCTGCCCTCCCTAACAAACTCATCAAGGACATTTCATAACGTTACATATTGTGTTACACATCACCAAATGGTTTTCCAGTTAAGATTTATTGCACTAGACCTCTGATGGGTATTTTTATTTGCCTTGGTCAAACAAAGCCGTGTGGGAGTTTGATCAGGTCAAACGGGTAAGGAGGGCTATTTCTGTCATGGCACTACATTTATTTTGAGACTGCTTTGCTCTTGTCTTGATTTCAGCAGTGGTTCACAAAGACATATCCAAGAGCAGGGTAAGGCTTGTTGACACGTTCCAAAGGGTAGTTGCTTGTCTTTTTCCTGGGTATATGGTTCACTCAAGATTATTGTCATTGATATAGTACAGGTACCAAACAACGAAATTTGGGAGGGGGGGCTCCCCTGGTGCTAGGAAAAAAAAACTAAAAACAAGAAGGGAAAAGAGCTGGTTTACATAAATAAAGGCTATGTACACTATCCACTATACTATACTATACAAATAAAACACTGTGCTGTACTCTATGCTATGCTATACCTATTCTAACATTTCCTATCTCTGAACCTTATGTACCCGAGGGTTGTCATATTGCACATAGTGTTATTGCACATTCATTTAAAGTGTCGCAGTTTGCAGGTTTGAAATGTTCACAGTTGTGTTTCAGTATTGCACTTGATTTCAATCTAGTAGCTGCCATCAAATTGTCTAGATTGTCCAGGGCCTAGAACCTAGGTCTTTGCTGTGTTCAGGGCCTGAATGGCCCTGGGGTAGAAGCTGAGCTTCAGTCTGTTTGTCCTTGCGAACATGGTCCTGAACCGCCTGTCCGAGGGCAGCCGAGCAAAGTGTTCGTTCCCAGGGTGGGATGGGTCTCTGGAGATCTTGGAGGCCTTCCTGAGGCAGCGTGTGTTGTACAGCTCTTCCAGAGAGGGGAGGGGGGCGCCGGTGATCATATGCTCCTTATCGATCTATCATTGTGGCCTTTGCTACAGTATACCCTCTAAAATGGTTTAGCTGTCTCAAAAACACATGTACTGCATTATTGACTTTTTATGGATTTTCTAGGAGAATGAGCTCATCTAAAATAACAGCAATGGAGTTCTCTCTTTTGCATTTATAGGTTCCAAAAAGCATTAAGAATGACAACAGAGTAGACGTTCCACAGTTGGGGATTAAATGGCTGAGGTGTACTGCCTGGGGCTTTCAAACCCTCCCCATGTTCTCTCTCTATCTATATCCACATCACTCTATTTTCAAAAGTCTCCTGTAAACTGTCTCCAGCTGACTCTCCAATAAAGAATTTCACAAGGAAGCTCCGCCTCCCCATCTCCTACCTTTTCAAACAGACTCAATTTCAATGCCATCCGACACCTCAGCAGTTTAATTATTTTAATGTGCCAGGCGTTTGGTGTGAAAAGTCCCTGGCATTTACAGTGACAACGGGTCTGAATTTAATATGCATGTTAAATCATTTCCTTTGCTGCATTATTAATAGTGCTGCTCATACTCTCTCCAATGAGTCTTCCTCCAATCAGAAGCCACAGGATTTATGACGGCAATTTGAATAAAACTATTAACCTTGACGTCAAGAAAAAAACGGAAAAAAAACTATAAACGGACTCAACTGGAAATAAATGTGTGTGATGACACAGGATGTTTTTCTGAATGGCCCCACTATGGAGCCTTTACTAGCCTCTTCTAAATGGGCTCACCATTAACCATTATTTGCCTTACAGTAATTAGATTTATCAGGAAACATCTACTGTATATCAGAGAATGTTAATCGATGGATATTTTTTCTTCAATTAGTTGGGTCCAGAACCTCATTTTTCCGTGACCAAGATGTTTTGATGATTGATTTGACTTCTATGGACCTTTTATCAAATGTTTAGCCCCCAGGTCCCTCCCAAAAACCCTGGGATTTTTTGCCAGAGGGACAAATCCAAGATGGCCACTGGTGCCATCTTGAAAATTTTACTTTTATACCAGAGCACCTAGAATCATGTATGACTGACAATGACGACCTTCTCGATGACACCTTGACAGGAAGGGGTACTGCACACCGCTGTAACTGGATGTTTCTGCAGCGTCTAGAACGTAACAGCTTGTATGGGAGTACAAGGCAAACGCATCCAGGATGAGCATGTGCACATCGAAGACACCAAGACTGTGTTGCAGGCACTGACTGAGAAGGTGTCTGAGATGCAGGCAGTTACACTATATAATACCACCGGGCGCAGTGAGCCTCCTATCCACCCGAAGCCCACTATGTTCTCATCAAGTACAGAGCCTCAGCGTAAGCAGAGCATTATTCATGCCCGTGCGGACATGAATGGTGATTGTCACCATCTGCAGCTGAGCAGACTATTCCTTCCTACAGTGGGTTTCACGCTGGCTTTAATATGGAGTAGAGGAAGAGCAAGGCTTATTTTCATACTTTTTACAATCAACCGCCCAACAACTCAGTTGTGAATGACATCATGGACAAGCTGTCTACCATCATCTCCACTAGTGGGAGATCATCCTGTGTATGTCCTCATCACCCTGCTCAAGGCAACAATAGGTATGGGAGGTAGCTGCCTGACTTCTGGGCAATGCTGACAGCAATCCCTGCTGATCAGGTCGCCTTCCTTTGTACTGACTTCACTCAATCCATCACAGGCAATCCCTACTCCAACATGGCCTGGGACATGTGGATCGCGTGTACAATGAACAAGGGCAGCAAAATGATGTCTGGCTGGCTCTCCATCCTCCAGAATGAGAAGCAGCTGCTGGTGCACTCCAGAAATGTGAACAATGTGGCCCAGGTCCGGGCGGCTCACAATGCCCTGTCTAACCGAAAAGAAGCCAAGAGGAAGCACATGGAATGTGACCCGAAACGGATGAAGATGAGCAGTGCATGCTCAGTTCAACTCCTTCCCGTTCGACCCGGCCTCACCCACCCTCCACACCCTACATTCAGTCATGCCTCTGATTAACTCATTGTGGACTTCAACTCAGCCGTGCTATGGGAGAGGAGAAGTTGACCAGTTCTTGCGAGACCGGGCGGGTGTTCGGTAAGAATACACGCATGCACGGAGAAGCCCGGGGAGGTACTCAAGGCGATAGCTGCTGAGATGGAGTGGAGCGCTGTCAAAGCAGTGATCGACCTGGTTGAGGTCAGTCAATTTGTGAACCTCCCGGAGTTGCTGGAACATTGTGTTGTCGAGGAGTGTTTGGCCTTATTCAACTCCAACGTAACATACAGGAAGACGCAATAGAGTCTACTCTGCATCTAAATAGAGTTGTCTACTCTGTTGGCTCCCACTGCACTGCACCAACTTGTCAACCCAGCAACCGATGCAGAACTACAGCTTTGACCAGTCTGAGGCTGACACCATCCTCTTCTCTGCTTAAGCAGTTCTGCGAGTCAGGCCCTGTCCACCACATGCAATCTGCTCTCCTGACGCATCTACCTGCACCAGGGCCAGCTGAAGAGAGCGAAGAAAATAAGAGTGAGGAGGATGAGGAGGAGGGAGATGATGTAAAACTGCCCACTGAAACCATGTAGCCAACAAAAACAAGTATTCAGAAAATACGTGGATGACTAGTGGAATACAAAATGCATGCAAGAAAAAGAATACCTTATATTTATAAAAGACAGAACAAAAGAGGCAGAGTTAAGATACAATAAATAATTTAATATATATATATGAGTAATTATAGGACAGAATACTATACCAAATTATTAGATAAGAATAAAAACAATATCAAAGGAATGTGGAATATATTAAACAATATCATCAGAAACAGACAAACTAATTCTGGTTTCCCGGAGTATTTCTTACACAAGGAAAGAAAGATTTATATTACAAATGAGGTAGTGGATGAATTTAACAACTTTTTTTGTTGATGTGGGCCCTACATTAGCTAAAGAAATATGCAGTGCTGGGAAGAGTTTCGATGTAGAGGAATGTGGGGAAAGAAATACTAATTCAATATCGTTGGGAACTGTAGAGAAAGAGGAAATTAGGGATATAGTAAATAAATGCACAAATAAAACTTCTACAGATGGGGATGATATTGATATGTCCCTGGTAAAGAATATTATTGATGGAATTGTGGAGCCATTAACTCACATACTGTATGTGACATAAAACGGGAACATTCCCAGATAAAATGAAAGTTGCTTAAGTTATCCCATTATTTAAAGCTGGAGATTCATCAAGCATTCCTTCACAGATTATAGACCGGTATCCTTGCTGTCGCAGTTCTCAAAGATACTTTCAAAATTATGTTATAAGGCTGGACAGTTTTGTTGAAATACATAACCTACTAATGGACAGCCAGGAATATTTATTGACCTGAAAAAAGCTTTTGATACAATAGACCATGGGATATTACTGGAAAAGATTAATAGGTTGTGTATCAGAGGGGTGGCTCTGGAGTGGCTGAAAAGCTACATAAGCAGCAGACAGCAATTTGTGCAGATGGGTCTTGATTAGATTTTTTG
Source organism: Nansenia antarctica (assembly GCF_963989245.1). Taxonomy (NCBI): domain Eukaryota; kingdom Metazoa; phylum Chordata; class Actinopteri; order Argentiniformes; family Microstomatidae; genus Nansenia; species Nansenia antarctica. Next base: position 20,385,998 of record NC_137690.1, read on the forward strand.
ATTTTTATTAGGAATTTACAAATAGCATAATTTACACATTATGACACTAAGTAATGTCCAGAGGATGGCACTTGAAAGCATTATTTAAAACACTTATTTCCAAAGTGGTCCTCGATGGAAACATAACATGAATAAAACAAAACATCACACAGTATAAAAACATAAAATGAATAAAACAAAACATCACATCATAAAACAGCATAACAAACTGTATAAGAACACAGCATGAAAAACACATATTAAAACACACAACATGGAAACATAAAGTGAAACAAAACAAAACGGAAACACCCTCTCTTTCTTAGGGGTGAGCCATTAGTTCTCCCCATAAATATGACTTCACTTTTGTTTTAAAGATGGCTTTGTATTGGCTTTGCTGAATATTCAGAGGCAGATGGTTCCATAAAGAAATCCCTGTATAGAAAAATTTGCTTCTTGCTGTTTTACTTTTGACAAAAGGAACATTGCATGATATAATACTTCCTCTTGTATTATAATTATGTTTACTTCTCTCCATATCTATGTTACAGTTCATATATTCAGGGGCCCGGTTATGAACTATATCAAACATATGGTGCTATGACACAGGGGCGAGGGGGCTCAAGGACACGACAATGGAGACGGAATACTGTGAAGCCCCGTAGGGTATTTATTACAGTGAAGGGGGGGGGGGGTGGAAAAACAGGGAAGATGAGTCCGGGGGTTTCAGCCTGGCGGGCTGGGGTAGTGGCTGGCGTGAGCTGTAGAGGAAGGGCGAAACAGGGTAAGTCTCTACAGTAGGCTAATACGATAATCACAAATATAGTCTCGAGGGCTAAGTACACGACTGGTAACAGAATAATACTTGCCAGGCCATTCTTAGGGAAGAACTGACGATGAGTGAAGGGAAGTCCAGAGTAGATGTAGACAGAGGGTTGATTGGGAGTGGAGACAGGTGTGCAGGTTTGGCTGAAGATCTAATTAGTGGGGACAAGCCTCAGCTGCGGCGGAGAGCACGCTGTGCTCGAGCTGTGGGGGCGGGTGCTCGAGCTGTGGGGGCGGGGGAGGGCGTGTGTGAAGGCCCAGCCGTAACATATGGTTGAGTTTTAGTTGTTTTACTCGATCCTCTACAGGTAACAGACCTACTTCTTTAATTTCCATGGGTCCTATGTGTGTCCTGGGAGGAGCATTAAGTATATATCTGATAACATTATTTTGTGCTACCTGCAATTTGTTCTTAAGTTTTTGGGGAAAGTCCACTATACCATGCGGAGCATGCATAATCAAAGTGACACTGTATTAAAGCTGCTACTAAGAGTTTTTTAATCTTAAAATTCATAAAACGAGTATAGCGATATAAAAACTTTAGCTTCTTTGCAATTTTAGATAAACCTGTAGCTGCAATTTCCTCCCCAGAGACAGATTGGTCGAGAGAGACCCCTAAGTACTTGACACATGATTGGGATTCGATAATACTTCCTTCACACTGTACCTTGATTGTGTTACTTTTCTTAAGCTTGTATTTAGTGCCAAATAAAATGGACTCTGTCTTTCCTAAGTGTATCGATAGTTTGTTGTCAATCAACCAGTCTCTTACCAGAGACAGTTCTCTACTGAAAGTTTCTTCAATGTCATGTGCGTCTTTGCCTGATACTAGTAAAGTAGAATCATCTGCATAAATCATCATTCTAGATGTCACTGCTGCTGGCATGTCGTTAATATAGACTAAAAATAATAAAGGTCCCAAAATGGAGCCTTGTGGAACCCCACATGTGACCTCCCTAACTGTGGACAGGGCCTCTCCTACTTTACACACCTGTGCTCTGTTTGCTAGATTGGATTTGAACCAATTTACCGCAATATCTTTTAGACCAATACATTTCAGCTTCATTAGAAGAATATTATGACTAACAGTATCGAATGCCTTCTGTAGATCTAACATATTATACCTGTATAATTCCCTTTCTCGCTTTCCATTTTTATATAGTCAAAAATATCAATTAGACACGTATCTGTAGAATGAGCTGTTCTGAAACCTGACTGATACTTAAACAGTATTTTGTGTTTGAGAAGATAATGTTCCAATTGATTGTGTACCAGTCTTTCAAAGACTTTAGACAGTATATTTAAGATTGACACAGGCCTGTAGTTGCTAACCTGGCTTTTACTGCCTTTTTTATACAGGGGAACAACTCTGACTGATTTCAGATCGTTTGGGAACTTTCCTGTTTCTATTGAAAGATTCACAATATGCATAAGGATTGTTGCTGTTATACTGGCACTATCCTTTATAAATCTAGCAGGCAAATTGTCTAGTCCTGTTGCTTTAGACGTATTCATTTGATTAAGAATGTTTAAGATATCACTCTCTGTTACCGTACCTAGCTCAAATTCATTGTTTGCTACGTTCAGACTCTGGTAAACGTTTTGAACAAAACCCCTCCCATATTGTCCCTTACAAGCATCTAGCTTCTCAACCAGGGATGAGGCTATAGTAGTGAACATTTTTTTTTTAATGATTGGCAATTTGTACATTCTCCTGACATATGTCTCCATTGATTTCCAGACTAATATTCTGAGACTTTGCTTTGTTAGACGTTGTGGATCCAATATCCTTTAAGACTGACCATAGTTTTTGTGGCTGTCTCAGGTTTTCATTTACGGTCAGTACATGTCTAAATGTTTAACTATTACCTGTGGTGTCCCACAGGGGTCAGTAGTAGGACCTAAACTGTTCATCCTATATATAAATTATATTTGTAAAGTGTCTGACTTAAAATACTTGTTGTCTTTGCGGATGACACAAACATTGTGTGTTCAGTAGATGACCTGAAGCAGCTATTGGAAGTAGCGAAGAAAGAATTAAAAGAAAGAAAATGTAAATGCTGGTTTGATACACATAAGTTATCTTTAAATCGGAAAAAAACTAACTTCATGCTATTTGGAGACCGTAAAATAAACAGACTAGGGGTGTTAATAGACCACAAGTGTTAATAGACCACAAGTATCGCAATATTAGGAAAAACAAAATATCTTTTGAATCTGAAAATATTGTACACACTGTATTGCACACATATTGTACCATATCTGTCATATTGTATTGAAGTGTGGGGAAGATATGCACATTGCAAAGAAGAGCTGGATTGTACATCCCGCCAGATACTTAGATCATACAAATTGTTTGTTTATAAAGAGCCAAACATTGAAATGTATAGTTTAGTTAAATTCAAAACTGCACAAATTATTTATAAGGTTATAAATAACATGTTGCCAAGCAACATTCAGAAAATGTATATGGGTAGAGAAGGTGGTTATTATTTAAGTGGGACTTTGAATCTAAAACAGCCTAGAGTTTGTACAACTCTGAAAAGAATGTGCATCTCTGTTTGTTGGGCATCCCTTTGGAATGGACTAGATGTGAGTGGAAAACTGAGCAAAAATATGAATCAATTCAAAGGCCACTATAAACAAGTGTTTTTGGACATGTACAGGACAGAGGACTCTGAGTAGTAAAGTGACTGAAGTACATTTTCATTTTCTGCAATTGATATGTATGTTGTATATGGATATTTATGTTATATCTAGACATTCTGTAATATATTGTAAGGAAGGACCAGGACTAGATAGGTTTTCACTTCCTCCTGTCCCCTCCCGAACGCACTAGTGTAAATTGCATGAGGTGAATTTGTGTTGGATATTATTTTTTATTTTTTTACTTTTTATGTTTTAAGATGTTTTAATATGTTTATTGTATTTAAAATCAAATAAAAATAAAAATAAAATGATGTACAGAGGAGAAGGGGGGATTCCTCCGAATCTGATGATGCAGAATCTAGTGACTGTGATCACTAGTGATCTAGTGACTGATCATGACATGTTTTAAGTTTATTATTATTATTATTATTATTATCATTATTATTATTATTCAACTATTCAAGCTATAAATGATTATTATTATTATTAGCATTATTATTATTCAACTATTCAAGTTATAAATGATCCCCAAAACATAAATTGCCATTACTAAACCATACATGTTTGGTGGCATGGATTCATAATAGCTATAGTTTGTTATTCTCCTTCCTTACATACTGTAGAGATGGCAAACCCCAAACACCACATCTTACCTACCCTGGGTCAAAATGATGTTATAACGTCAAACTGATGTCAGAATTGCAATCCTCGTGGTCAACTTACATGAAAAAGTGTCTTCATACATGATGTTAGGTACTCTGGTTCAAAAGTCTCTCAATGTTTCTCATCTTGGATTTGGCCCTCTGGCAAAACCCCCAGGATTTGTGGGCAGGACCTGGGGGCAATTTTTTTTAAATAAAAGGTTCATAGAACTCAATCAATCCAACTGAATTGTAATTGTTTTGACCTCATGAAATTGACAATTCAGTTTATTGTCAACAACACCCTGAGATAAAGATCAGGGTTCATAGTTTGATGTTGTGTGTTGCGTGAAAAAAAACATGAAGTATATTAATCACAACTTTCTTCCCTGTGTTGCTGTGTCTATATAGGCTCCATGTTCCCGACATACAGACCTTCAGACACAGTATTCAAGATCACCTTCTGGCTAGGCTATTTCAACAGTTGCATCAATCCCATCATCTACCCATGCTCCAACCTGGAGTTTAAGAAGGCCTTCCAGAGTTTGCTTGGAGTGCACTGTCTGAGAACCCAGTCCAGACCCCCTCATCATTTGAGTCCATGCCAAAACCAGGGGCAGTTCCAGGGTCACCCTCTGACTCTGAGCCCGGATGGCCGAGGGGACTCCTTCCGCCGCAGTCAATCGTCTCTAGCCCTGTCTCGCACACCCTCCTCTAGGGACAGCAGGGAGTGGGGGGTGTTCTCTGGAAGCTCCGCTGCAGGGGCAGGAGCAGCCGTTGAGACTGGACGGGCTAAAGTGGCCCAACTCTGCAGTAAGAGTCTGCTGAAGACTTGCTGTTGCATCAGGGACAGGAGCCTCACCCCAGGGCCCAGCCATCCCCAGCTCACTCCACACAGGACCCTTCCAATCATAAGGATCCACAAACTGTCCCTGTGTGAAAGAGGAGAGGCACTATAATCACCACAATTACTCTTCTTTTAAACAGACAATGGTCCACCGGCTCAGGTCCAGTGCAATCAAGGTAAACTGAAGAGGACTGATTCTTACATTTTTGGAGAAGCCAGGGACGGATGAATAATGTCTGGACGGGCTGGTCGATCACACTCTGAAACATCTCCAAATACATTTTGACTAAAGTTACGGAACCAGTCATTTGGAATTAATGACTGTAACATGTTAGCTATTGCACACGAAACCAAGCTAATATTTTACGATATAATTTGCAATTGATGTTTAAGGACTTGCATTATCCTTTGTGCAATTTGTCTTGGTCCTAGAACCAGACTATATGGAACTGTATTGTACTGTATATGCCAGGAAGGTTTTCCATATGCAGGTAATAATAGAGATTGTGAAAGCATTCCCTGAAACAGACCAAACTGCTTGTTCCTTGTTCAATGTTTACATGTTTTATACTTCAAATCAGTACTATATATAATATATCAAAGCTGTAAGTACTTGGACAGGTTTTGATATGTTTTCAACAATCTCAACATGTTCTCTTGCTCCCAGTGTCTTACCGTTTTCCAAGCTGTTTTCCTGCTGTGAGAATTGTGCTTGTGACGCTGTGGTAGTGTGACGTATCCCCTAGTCTCCCTGAGGAGTCTGAGGGCTGGCACCATGTCCATCTCCAATGAATCACACCACTTCCCCTCTGTCCACTTTGGGAATGATGACAACTATTTCAATAAAGAGTATGAGATATGCTCAGTCTGGGAGTTGCAAGGTCACTTTCACAGTCTTTTCTCTGTATAAATGTATCAAACTCGCATGCACAGTTTTTGCTTTGTACTCCACTATTATTCCCACGATTCCAAGTTCCAGCCAGATAGAGGATGAATATCCAAGAGAGTTCAATGGTTTTCATGTGTTTTGAACTCATGACTGCCCTCCAAGCCTCAAAATCCATCATAATCCAGGGAGAGATGAGCCCTCTCTTATTGGGACTGAGACATTCTAGCTTCAGGGGACCCTATACAGATGTTGTCAGCATGTACAAGCACACACTGATTTTTTAGATATGCATAGGGATCAGCATTGGCATAATAATCTCAGCACGGGCATACTGTATCAGTAATTTACGGTAAAGCGGAAAAACACTAGCCAAGAGGATAAAGGGAGCAGATCGTATTCATTGATTTCCTTGAGGTTATTTTCTCTGGACAGCGTTACAATGTACTCCCTCTGTGCACCTCAGTGGGGTTATTAGATGCGTCTAGCATTGCAAAGTCTAATCCCCTTTCCCAGCTTTCAGATGTGTATCACCAGAAAGAGCTGGATGCAAAGTCGACAGCCAGTCCTGAGGGGAGGGTCCAAAATGGTTCAGCAGACGGTCTGCCCCCTTTGACATTGACTGGCATGTCTGGGATCTGTGACTCACACTGTCTCAGTGTTGACGTCATCCTGAGGCCATTGGCTGCGGTCATTAAACCACAGATGGTATTGATGTCCTCACCGCGTGTCTGTCTTTCACTCTGTATTTATTTATTTATTTATTTATCTATTTATCTCTATCTCTTGGCTGCTGACACAAAATGATACACGTAGGGACTAAGTAACTATTAGTCACGTGGCAGCCAAATTTGAACTATTACTCAAACAGATTTTCAAAGGATTGAGAAAGAATATTGGTGCTCTATCCCTTGCTGTTCTTCTTAATGTTCTACAACATGTGACAGGGTCTGGTTAAAAAGTCCTCAAGTAGGGCATGGTCATTTTTCAGTTTTTTCCAGATTATGAAAGTGCAGATTGTAAACTTTCCAATGATGAAATCTGAAACATTTCAACATTGAAATCTGAAAATAGTTGAAGGAGATAATGCTTATTTGAATGTTGGTACATCTCAAACCAAATAGCTGAGAAATCAGCTCTGAATCAAAACACACGCAAAACTGCTGCTAGTATGCTACCGCTAAAAAGGAACATCACTACAACCTAACTGCATGTTTAGCACATTTACATTTACATTTTTGGCATTTAGCAGACGCCTTATTCCAAAGCGACTTACAATCAATACATTTGAATACTAAGCATGTGAATCAGCAGTCCACCATTCGTTGCAGGAAGAGTACTCTAGCTCGGGCCCGGGGCCACTGATAGAAGGAAAAACCTTCTCCCTATTATCGCCTTCTACTAAAACTTTTTTTTATTTTTATATATTACTGGAGAAACTGAGAAACAGTACAAGGGGGGCAATAGCACATCATGCTGATAGAACATGATCATCCTAAAAACACATAACTACACATATTTAGATGATCACACAGTTGCCTTGCTTTTGAACATGTTTGTTTACAAGCCATGTATCACTTACCCAGTAACCTAGGGCAGACAAGACAGTGAATCCAATTAATAAATTCTAAGTATTTAGTGATCCTAAAACTGTTCTTTGTTATTTCGATTGGGCTTTTCAACACTTCAACTCTCATAATATGCAAACAAAACCTGAAAAGAACCTTTTCACCAGACCGTGTCACAATATGAGAGGCTGCCTCTCTAATGAATCCCATTAAAATAGCTTTTGCTCAATGTGGATCAAAGAGTGGAATAATACCAGTATTAATTTCCTCCATTGCAATGACACATGCAGCCTGCTGATTTGGTCCATAATGTGACCCAGTTTGAAACACGTCAATACAAGGTTCCCAAGAGGACATGCTGTTCATTCATTCTTTCTGTGAGAGAGGTTTCAGAATAGCACATTATTTAAGCCACAAATCCCTATCCTCCATAGTTCCTCTGAACTCCCAGAACAGATCCTCACTCTGAGAGACTTCCCGAGTGAATGTGTTGTGAATGAGAAATTCTTATAAATACAGTGTTTAATAAATGCACTACAACATCAATATCAAAGAGAACCAGATTATCATCAGTGGGAATGAGGGGTAGGGGGATTGTGACCAGATTAATAGCTCTCCTTTTAGTCGCCAGTGTCATGTTCTCATGTTTGCGGGGGACTACACTACACAGATGACTCAACATGCTCAGATTCTCCCAGGATTCCCCAGTATTCCCAGGATTCCTCTTCTCTGTAAATTCTCTGTAAATTCTTCCAAACTGTTTGTTTTCAGAAGCTCTCATGGTGGGAGGATCGACCCAATGCTCTCCATTTTCCACTACTCCTATCAATTAGTGTCCCATCACATTAATAGATGCAGTACTGGGCTGTAATTGGACAACTGTTTACGGTAAATATCACTGCCTAGGGCATTGTTCCATGTGGTTGCATAACATTTGGAGGACTAATTAGCCAATGTTTTGGGGACGACTGACAGCCTCTGTCTTGATCACGAGGTCGCTCTGACACGAGTCTTGCATCAACAATTAGGCTGTGTGAGAAAATCGAACCAATTCTGACACTGGCCACACAAAGCAGACTTGCGTTTAAATGTCTCCATCTAGTGTGCTTGCCTGTATGCATCTATTCTCGCGACAGCTTTGTTGGTGTTCTATCAGTCTATCAGTCGTTTTAACGGTACTTTATTTTATTGATTTAATAATGAATCAATAAAGAATGGAGGGAGGGAAAAAATTATGAGACATCATTTTGTTTAATTTTTTTAATGTTTAAAACCATTGAAGTCAACACCGATGGGATTCAATGCTGTCAGGAATAAGTGTCCCAAAATCCCAGTAGCTACAAAACAACATGGGCAACAGTTTACCACTAGATGGGAGAGGGGCAACAACAGTGCTAAACGTCCAAAAATAAAAACAAACACTAATAAACCTCCCCATCTGCAATTCACTTACATCACATACTAGCTTGGCATAAATACCTATACCTGACAAGGCAAGGAGGAGGAAAGAATACAATGGCTGTACAGTACTGTATGCAGAGAACTGTCTGGATGGATATAGAGTGCAGGTCTTTACTGTGCATTACACAGTGCTTGCATGATTAACATGGGGTTGTGGTCTGGTGTTCAGTTTATACCTCAGATGAGTTGGACAGAATGTGAACAGGTAACGGTGGTAAAAGAGTGAGAATGGAGTATCTCTTAAAACTGGTTCACACCAACACTTATAGGGCAAAGAGGAGGTGCTATTCTATAACACCAAGAGCAGGAGTCAAATGTGGCCATGTCATCATCATTAGCACACTGTAATTCATGGGGCTCATCTTCATTTGCGCTTTTCACCATGTCTCACTGACAGTGCATCACAGGTACTTTTCATAGATACATGGTTCCTTAAGTGTGCTATATCAATACTTTTATAGAATAGGCAGGCAAGTGATATTGAACATTCTGAAATAACATAAACAGACATCGCTAATACAAATAAACATTGCATTTCCACAGATTCACCTTTTACACCTTAGTAGGTGGAAAATGAAACAGTTGTCATAAGACTATGATGAAGGAATGGCAATAGCTGACCCCGCTCCCCGGATGATGTGGTTTTGTACAAAGCTTCAATTGCTGTAGTTAATTGGAAAAAGTAGGCAGTGCACCACCAACTGTACGAACACAGCATTGATCAAATAGCACCTGGTGCAGAGAGGTTGTTAGGGGCAACCTCTGATCCAGCATGGCTGTCAGTGTCATCAACAATGAACAGCAGTGTGATTGTAGGAAGCCTATTTTCCTGGCCACCTTCTAACTTTGGACAGCTAGAGAAGAAAAAAGGATGAAAAATAGGCATTTGTGTGCCTCATCTGTTTTTTTGGTGAAGGTTCTCCCTGCTGCCAAAATGTAATGTTCATGCTTTTTTTGTCAAAGGTGCCCCAACTGAGGGGAGTGAGAATAACCTCTCTCCTCAGTTCTGTGCATTTATCAAACAAGCTGAAAAAACTGAGACCATATTTCAGAGCTTACAGATTTAGCTCTAGAAATTATTAAACATGAAAATATTACGAACAGAATAATAATGATACAAAAAAGTGCAGCAATGAGTGTAAAGGAAGACTGAAGTGAATTTGTTCAGCAAAGTTAAGTGGTAACACTGACTAGAAATACTGCTTAATACAAGACTACACTGCAAGTAAAACCCTGACAGATCAAATAATGCAAACTGACTTGGAGGAGTGAGACAGACCCTGGAGCTCCTTCAACAACACTATTCTAAGACCTAAAAAAACATCAACAATGTGTGAAAACGTATGTATTACACTACGTTTCGGCAAAACGTTTTAGAATAACACTACCAATTAATTCCACTCTCTAATGGAGAGGGAGGAATAGGATGGACAATAACTGGCTCTCATAAATACAACTTATATCACTTCTTGAAATCAATGCATGTCTATTGTCAGACCGAGAAGGCATTTAAATAGTACATACACAAAATCACACTGACTGGGCTGCAATCTACAACTCCTTTAGCACTATCAATACCCAAAATGTAAACAAAGACTAAAATATCAGACTAAAAAGCAACAGTCCAATAACAGTAAAACAACAACTGCCATCTCAATTCACTTGATTCTTCCTTTTAAAAAATGAAAATGGTGTATGGCAGGTTGGTAGTACAAAACAAAACATGGTGCTTTTTTTTTTTTTGTCTTGGTATGAGGTGAAAGAGCTGTTATGCATGGAGATGGACGGAGTGTTTTTGAGAAGGGTGCAGTTGAGTCAGGGAGACAGGCTTTGTTGCAGGGACCACATCAGATGAAGCTCCATTCTTTGTCACGGTCTGGGAGCTGACATGGTGTCTCCTGCTGCCCTCAACCCTGGCTCAGCTCAGAGGAGAGCTTAGCCGAGGCTGGTGATGTTGGACCTCCCACCAGGGGGCGCCGCTATGCGCTGAGTGTTGCGGCGAGGAATGTTATCATCAGTTTGTGCACCTAGGTATGACAGATAAGTCTGTTATCTTGAGAGACAACTCAATTCACACACTGAACGTCTTTTTGGATCAGATTAAATGAAAGCAATGTGTTACAGCTGCTGGACAAATGCTAATATTTGTCCATGTGCTTGGCCTACTACTATGACATAGTAGAATTAATTACAAGCGTTGTCCCTTTCAGAGTGGTGCTAGACGTGGACTCACCAGACAGACTGAAGCTAGACTGGTGCAGGTTGCGGACCGGCTGAGGAGCTTGCTGTTGCTGCTGCAGCAGCTTGGCAGGAGAGGTCTTCACCGAGGAGACGGGGGTCATGATCTTGGGTGTCGCAGTCACCTCACACACGGGCCCATCGTAGAGACCCCTGGGGACCCCCCGCAGCTCCGTCAGCTAAAAGGACAGACCCCCCCACACAACATCAGTTAGGCTGTTCTAATACCACTGTCCAACATCTATCTGATGTCTGTGTAAATGCTCATAGACAACCAACAATACCATCAATGTTTACCACTGTATGCTACACAAACACTGGTAGAAACGTACCCTGCTGCGAGCCTTTATCCTCTTGTAGACATTGTCTGGGAAGGGCTTGCGGATCACGTAGCGTCCACAGCCCTCAGTGGTGTGGAGGTTGCCCTCCTCCAACACTATTTTGCCCTGGCTAATCACCACTAGGGGAGCTCCACGCAACTCTACGCCTTCAAAGATGTTATACTCCACAGCCTGGAGAAGAAGAGCTCTAATTAGAATAGTGTGAAACGTGTGAAATCTAAACAGGACAAAGAGATGTGGATGCACCTCGATGCTAATGGCAGGTCAGATTCTCACCAGGTTGTGGTTCTTGGCTGAGATGATCTTGCTGACGTCCGGGTCCCACAGCACCAGGTCAGCGTCCGAGCCCACAGCGATGCGGCCCTTACGGGGATACAGGTTGAAGATCTTGGCTGCATTGGTGCTGGTCACCGCCACAAACTGGTTCTCGTCCATCTTTCCAGTGACCTAAAGGAAAGCCAGGAGATAACGCGTTGCGACTGTCTGATGCAACACCTGAACGTGTTCATTTGACCAACTTAGCGAAAGCCCCATGAACACGAACAGCGAGAGCTAAATGATTAGACATAGACAAATACATGTTTTATTCGCAAACACACAGCAGGCCCATGTGTATGTCTCTCCCTCACCACACACTTGTCCCAGATGAGGGACAGTCTCTCCTCAGTGCCATTGGTGCCCTCTGGGATGAGGGTGAAGTTGTCCTTGCCCACAGCACGCTGAGAGGTTGTGAAAGTGCAGTGAGCACTACCAGTCACCTGCAGGTCCCCACTGGAGAGGAACAAAGGGAGGAAGGGAGAGATAAACAGATACAGTAGATGGAGGCCAGGGCATACCGCCATCTAGTGGAGGATGTATGTACACAGGGTATATACAGGAATCTTGAGGTTAATTTCAATACCTTTCTAAGACTTTTTAAAGACCTTGTCAATATTTTTCCAGACCTCACCGCCACTTCGAGCTGTAACCGTTTACATCAGCGACACCTTTAACTTAACAGTTTGCAATAGACTAGACCACTATCATACAACAGGATTTCCGGTTCATCTTTGTTTTTTAATAAAACTAATACATTCACGAACTTTTACTAAAAGTTTTTAGGACAACTGGACAGAGTCTAATTCAGAAAAATACCAACACATTTCAAGACAGATAAGACTTTTTAATACTTATTAAGGGTCTTGATTTTCCCAAAATTGATTTAGCAACTTTTAATACTTTTCAAGACACCGTGGATACCCTGGTACAGTACCACACTACTAGAGTCCTGTCTTGAGTAGTCCTGTTAGAAGTGGAACACCTACCAGGAGAGTAGAGAGTTGAGATAGTCGGGGGTGGTGGGATCAGGGCTGAGGGGTGGGGAGGTGATGTAGGCAGCTGCCTTGGCCCAGTTCTTACTCCAGTAGTGGGTACCGTCTGTGCCCAGGCTGGCAGAGATGGGCTCTCCATAAACCACAGCACCTGCCAAGAGGGGGCAAGACATCAGTGTTAGCATATTAGTAAAGGTGACAGACTCTTATTCACCTCTGAGTAACGATACACAAAAACGGCTCACAAATCAAGATGTTTAGAAAAAAGCTGTTTACCCTTTTTCCTGGCCAGGGCGATAACATCAGCGGCACTCTTGCTCATCACCTTGGTGATATAGAGGGGGCAGTTGGTCTGATTGGCCACCGTGACTGAACGGTTGACTGCCTCTGCCTCCACCTACAGACACAGACAGAGTGAGCTCAGTCCAGACAGTGCAGACTGAGTGACCTTTCATGTTGAGTTACTGGGAGCGTCACTGCAATCACCAAAGATGCTGACTAGGCGTCCGAAAGCAAGCATTGGAAAGAACACGCTGACTCTTGATCTTTGAGTTACTTGTGTACAACGTGGTAGTGAGTGGTCTTGGTATCACACAGCCTCCATTCCTAAAGCTGGAGCTGTTAAGCCACCAACACCACAGTGAGCCTGGTGACGGTGAAGGTCTAAAGGTCAGAGGTCATACCTCCTCAGGACGGCTCAGGACATGACCCTCAGGCCCAGTGATGCCTAGCTCCAGAATCCTCCGTTGCTCCTAAAGACATACAAGATAAGAGCTTTAGCAGCCAGTAGAAGCAGAAGTAGACAGGGCCAGCAGGGACGAGATTAGATTAGATTAGAAAGAGTTACCTCAGCAATGATGTCACCATTCTCTGCGTGCACCTGGGCAATGGCTCCCAGATCTCTGATGACACTGAACACCTCGTACATCTACAGGAAGAGGAAATCAGCTGGTCAACAAACAAGGCCCAGCCTCACAGTGACCTTCTTCACAAAAGTAAAAAAGGCTTTATTAAGGACTTTGGCCAAGAGAATGATAGTGGAAACGTGCCACAACAGCATGATGTGTTACAAGAGTCAGCCCACTGCTAGCCCAAACCCAGTCATCACTGTGCGGGAAGAATACAGTGGATTTACAAACCTCTACCAGAAAGACAAAGTCCTTGGTCTAGCAGTAAGTTACTGGTAGTACTGGATTTTCCAGAGATGAAAAGGTGTCCATATCTAGTGAGAATGGCTTAAAGGGATGTTCAACTCCATTTACATCTTATAGTTGTTTTGCACTTGGATTTGATATAATCACCTGTTGCCTACTGAAGGGCATTCATTCCGCAAAGATATTTCAACCACACTTCAAACACTTAAATCAAATCAAATTAATCAAATCAAATCATGTTATTCCAATGTTTGCTTGTGATTAATTTGTCTATTTGACGTTTTTGATACATTATTTATTAACCCGCTTTTTAACAAAATTGTATTGCAGAACGTTTTAATCCAAAAGGAACTTTGGTTTCTCTCTGATAGCATTGCACACCCGAGGGAGCCCAATGGACTGATTAGTGTTGATAACAGATCAACAAGTGGAACACCCCTTTAATCAAAATCCCATGATTGATGAAGCAGTGATGTGCTTCATTTTAACTAATACTTCCAATAGCAATGTAATACAAGATATCATTCTGAAATGCCATGCAAGTGATTGTAAATCAATCCTGATTCTATGGCATGTGCAAGCCTCCGCAAATGTTTTACTCTACGCTCTAAATCGGAGCAATCTAAAACACTACAATCGTACAGTCGTACCTGGGAGTCGGAAAGTTGGAAAACATCCTTATAAGCCAAATAGACCAGGAAAGAGTTGACACCTAAAGATAGAAAACTTGTGAGAAAAAATAGCAATAGAAAAGGGATAGCAAAAAGGGGGCAAGACGAGAGCGGAGAGGAAAGGACAGTCAAGGTAGGGAAACCGCGAACCAAGAATTGATATAGAAGATTTAGATCAATCCCCCTCCTCCTTGACATGAGAGAAGAGTGTTGCTGAGAGATGTTAGTGTGGCGTACCGTGGTCCTTGACCAGGCTCTCCATCTCCTCCTGGATGCCCTTGTGCCACTCTGTGATGTCTACGTGCAGGGAGTAGTCACAGCAGGACTTGCTGTCAGCCCATTCCCTCCATTGTTTGAACGCTGCCACAAGGCTGACACCAGGCTCCGGAACCACATGATCAACTACACACAGACACAGAAATTAGCGCTACACACACACCCCCCCCAAAAAAGGGATTTCTATATGTGCTTTGGGGTAAGGCAATACTGATCATGTGGTACATACTGATCATGGTGGTTCCCCCAGCCAAAGCAGCGCGGGTGCCCTGGTAAAAGTCGTCTGCTGCTACCATGCCCCGATCGGGCATCTGGAAGCGGGTGTGCACATCGATGCCACCGGGCATCACCATTCGTCCATGGGCATCAATGATCTTCACCCCACCAGGAACAATGAGGTTCTCTCCAATTTGCCTGGGAGAGAAGGAGAAATGAGAAACAAGATGTTGTCCTGTAGGCCTGCTCTTTTCTCTTTACATACAGCCAATATGCAATGAGTCAATGAAGTTAAAGACAACAGCCAATAACTGGCTTGACTTACTTAATGACGCCATCCTCCATGTAGATATCAGCCTGGAAAGACTGATCATCATTCACAATCTTCCCTCCTTTGATCAGGAGACGGTCGCTCTGTGGGAAGAGACGTCATTTCACATCACTGCATAACTCCTGACGGCTGTGTCCACCTGCTTATACTGTACCTGTAGCTACATTCACAACACTGGACAAAATGAACAACGCACAGAAACATGTCTATACTAACTTAACAGGTAAAATGTCCCACAGTCAACCTACAGTTTAAGCCTGGATTTATGAATTGTTCTCTGACAAATTAATTTCTAAAAGGGGTCATTAAATAAACTAAATGTGATTTAATTGACTATATAAGTAAGAAAGCCGTGTTTCATTGATGTTAGGTTTACAAGACATACTCCACAATAAAGACATTTGCCATGTAAGGTGGGCTACAACCACAGCCAGGAGAGCTTCAAGTTCAACAGAGGCTCCGAAATAGAAAAGTGAAATCCTTGTTTGTGCAGGATAAGTCAGATATAGACAGCACAGATACACCCTGTCTTGCTAGAGAACAAGACACTGTGTAACACATCTTAAGCTAAATGATACTGTTTCTTTGTTGAAGTTGCAGGCTATATTACCAGCACCTGTAGATTAGAGGACTAAAACTGGACTTTAGTTTGTACAACCGTTATTTATTGTTCCTGTTGTAAACACGTTTGTGCATCTAAAACATTCAATGTAGCAGACTAAAGTGGCACTAAATACTATATGTCTCTATAGCATGAGTAGGCTACATCACAAGTGCTAGGATTTGGCTGATGCCAGACAGAAAAGCTTTACTAAAACACTAACCAGATTCATGATCAACTGTACTCAGCCAGCTCTTTAATTCTACTTTTGCACAATATTGCAATTAGCAAAGTATTTTATATAAAGCTTTATCCCTGTAGACAGGAGACCATGGCTATTCTACTGAGGTTATGCAATGAGGTTATGACATCTCAGTCACCAGTTCAAATGCTCTAGCGTGCACTGTGCAGAGAACCATACACATGTGATCAACATAAAATAAGAGGGGTCGTTTAGTCTGAGATGCAGAGGACAGCTCTGCTTTGTAGAGCAGGAGTTTGGTTAATGGAAGCACAGGAGTATCCACTTGAGAGTAGGACACATCGCCTACCGGCAACTGCTTTAGCATCAGAGTGGAGATTGCCTTATTCGTCTGGCCTACTTCTCATCAGGTCTTCCTGAGGGTCTCCGGGGGACTGGGGAGTGTGGACGGCTAATGAGGACGACAGAGGCTCACTCCAGACCCCACAGCAACCCACAGGATGTAGGATGTAGGCACAGGACGTCCCTTAGCACAGTGACTTGAGTAGACAGCGACCAAACACTAATGGCCATATTGGTCAATGCAAGACTTTGAACAGATCACATAACAGGATCTAAAAGGCTATCCTAAAAATACATTATTATAGTAATGTAACTACCGTACTATATAACTATTATTGTCCTATGTCGATCAAATTACTTTCTGCACTCAACCTGAAAAATTCAAATACCATAACAAGAATGCAAGAATAAGGTAGCCTGCATTGGTTTCCATACATGTGTGTCCTCATTAATTTTACTTTTAGTGCAATTCCACAGTAACAGAATGACTGTTGGGACTACATTTTACTTTCAAACATATGCCAAACAACAACAACCCATGATGATAGTAGTAAAGTTTAACAAACCATACAACTCTTTTCACGAAGAAAGACTACTTCTAACAATTCCCACTGAAAAAGAAATTGGTAACGAAATGCCCATCAAATCTCCCTGGGTTATTTATGTAACCACGTTTCCCCCAAACTTGGTGAAAAGCTCAGATTTTGGGATTCAAATATACACTCAATATACACTAATGGTGTAGCATTAGGAAGGCTCCACCATTTCAACTGCTCATTAATGCAAATATCTGATCAGCCAATCATGTGGCAGCAACTCAATGCATTTAGGCATGTAGACATGTGAAGACGATCTGCTGAGGTTCAAACCAAACATCAGAATGGGGAAGAAAGGTGATTTAAGTGACTTTGAACGTGGCATGGTGGTCAGTGCCAGAAAGGCTGGTTTGAATACATCAGAAAGTGCTGATGTACTGGGATTTTCCTGCACAACCACCTCTAGAGGTTTACAGAGAATGGACCGAAAAAGAGAAAATATCATGAGAGCAGCAATTCTCTGGGTGAAAATGCCTTGTTGATGGCAGAGGTCAGAGGAGAATGGCCAGACTGGTTGGGCTGATACAGTAGAATGGCAACAGTAACTTAAATAACCACTTGTTACAACCAAGGTATGCAGAAGAGCATCTCTGAACGACCCTAGAAGACCACACCGAGTGCCACTCCTGTCAGCTAAGAACAGGGAACTGAGTCTACAATTTGCACAGGCCCACCGAAATTGGACAATAGAAGATTGGAAAAAAACGTTGCCTGGTCTGAGGAGTCTCGATTTCTGCTGCAACATTCAGATGGTAGGGTCAGAATTTGACATAAACAACATGAAAACATGGATCCATGCTGCCTTGTAGGCTATCAACAGTTCAGGCTGGTGGTGGTGTAATGGTGTGGGGGATATTTTCTTCGCACACTTTCGGCTCCTTAGTACCAATTGAGCATTGTTTAAACACCACAGCCTACCTGAGTATTGTTGCTGACCATGTCCATCCCTTTATGACCACAGTGTACCCATATTCCAATGGCTATTTCCAGCAGGATAAAACGCCTTGTCACAAAGCTCACAATTCAAACTGGTTTCTTGAACATGACAATGAGTTCACTCACTGTACTCAAATGACCTCCACTCTCCACATCTCAATCCAATAGAGCACCTTTGGGATTATACTATTATACGATATATATACAAAATCTCTTTTGGTTGTTAGGCTACAGTAAGTGAAGTGGATTTACATCCGGTAACAGAATGACAGTAACAGAATGGCTAAATGGGTCCCCCACAAAATAAAACAGAAATGCATTATTTAGGGATTCAAATGTCATTCTGTACATGATGATGTAACTAAAATGGGGAAACTAAGGTAGAAATATACAATATACACTCCCATTAAGGTAAAGTAATAATGTTTATCAACATAAAAAATGGTAATTGATCAAACTCAGAAGAAACAAATCTGCACTTCATTTATGTTATTCAAACCAACATCAGTGTGCTCTTTCATGATGAAGACAAATGGCATCATTCTCAATGGCAGTTAGCCTACTTGCGCTACCGTCCATGTGTGTGACTTGCTGGCTTTGCTATCCCCAATATACTCAACAAACAATGAAGTCTAGATTTTTTTCAAGCAAGAGGTGAGGATGTTGATGTGGTGGTTGGTGAGGATGTTGATGAAATGGTGTGAAAAATGACTAATGTATGTTTTCCCACTGTTTTCCGGCTTTCCCTGTTGAAGAATCCTTTTTGAGTTCCATGTAGAATCCTCTGTGAAAGGGGTTCTACATCACACCAAAAAAAGGTATGAGTTTTCCCACAGGGACAGCTGAAGAACTATTCTAGGTCATATAAAAACTGTACAAAAGGTAGCCTAAATATAACCAATTCAATTGCAGTAATTGTTGTTGTCATGTTGTTAATTATTTGACCAGGATTTGACCAGGTGTAGCCTACCAGTTGTCAGGTCACTTAATTCATAACCTAAATTGATATATCAGTAAAAACAAGTAGCCTAGTGGTAGGTTTACCTATACTTCTTACTTTTGTTAATTTTCATTATACATTGCTCCTCTTGAGGAAGAGGAATTATCTTACAGTACACTTTTGTGGGGTTTTTTGGTAACAGAATGACACAGAGCAATGGGCAATGATTCTTAAACTTAAGAACCCAAACTATTTCTGCAAAACAAAATGTGCTGATACCTAGGGTCTATACTTGAACATTAATGATATTTGATTTTATAAAGACCTTTAAATACTTGTTTTGCTTTTTTTTAAAGATGCTTTTCCATTATTTGACCAGAAGTCAAAGCCTTTGCTTATCCCTATTTTTATGATGGAAGACGGTTGAGAATTGTATTTCTGACTTAAATTCCCCAAAATATAATCTCACATATTTAATTTGACAACCAATTTCATATGCTCTGACTCCTTTTACATTTAGGTCCTCATGGATCCTTTTACACAGAACTGGTAGGCTAACTAATACTGTAGGCTATATTGTGAAATAAACTGGAATCAGAACTTCAATCAATGCAATTACTCATTATAGCTGGGTGATGTACAATCACAAGATGGAAAATAATCGTGGAACATACAGACTTGTCAATAATGCACTCAGCAGACAATGGGTTAGCCTAACTAGACATACGCCTTTGATGATCTACTACACAAAATAAATAACTAATGCAAACACTTGACTAGTGTCTTCAGGGTCTTAGAGACATGTTATTACAAGACTCTTAAAGACCACACAAACAGAATGAAGTCCCTTTCCTGAAGCCAGGTTCCGAAACAGAGTCATATGAGATAAAATAACATTTAAAAATGCTTTAGTAAATCAACTTCATTAAAAATAGAAATAGGCTATGAAGAGAACCTTGAGAACAAGGATAGATTTTCTCTACTTCACTGACATGATGATGATAATTAGGCTATAATTGTGAAACAACTCAGCGACCCTGAGAGGTAAGCTAATACCCCTGAGAGAGGACCACAGGTGAGACACCACAGCTAGCTTAACAAAGGCACATGCATGGTCAGCAAAGTGAGCAAAGCAACACTCCAAAGAGGTGGTAGAGAGTGATGGGACAAATCAAAGACAAATCAAGCTGTCACCAGAGGCCCCGTGGGAGGCTGGGATTGAGCTGTCTGTATGCAATGCCTGAGATGTCAAGGGCTTATATGTTATATACTGTAGACTTCCTCCAGTTGTGAGGGAGATCAGACAGCTGTCTGGGAAATACCAATGCTCCTGTACTGTCCTTGCAGAAACAGAAAAACGTTTTTACTTAAATAATTCATTTTGGAGATGAAAAGAAAATGTGTAGCCTAGTTTGTATTTCATTTAAAACATTGCAAACATACATTGCATTATCATGCTGGCCACAGAAGCTGCATGATCACAGCTTAGAGCAACCAGCTAGGATGGATTTCATCCAATGACCTACTTACTTTTCAAAGGAGGTTTTCGCCCTTTCAACTATCAAGTCCCTCCCAACTGTAAAATGTCATGACAAACCAGCCCATGCATGGCATGACATTGCTGGCATGGCATTGCTGTTGTGTGAGAGGATGGAGGAGAGTCTTTGTTTTATAGGCCTGAAGTTTTCACATTTTCCCCACCCACCTGACATGCAGCATTCAGGCCTAGATAATAAAGAAAGTATAACATCGCAGGGGATTTTCTCTGATTAGCTTGACATTATTGTTTTGCAGGCCGATGGAGGGATGGAGCTCGAGCTTTGGCAATATCTAGCTATATGGCAATGGATGGCTAGAGATTGGCTCCAGTCAATATCAGATCAACTACATGTTATAAAATAAATTTAAAAATAAAACAAATTAATCAGATCATATCACGAGCATAATGCATGATCATCGTGATCAATTGCCGTGCTGGCTTTTGTTGACACTAAAAACCAGTGCAGGTGGATGACATAGGCTAATTGACATCATTACTATCTAATCCCAGTGGCTAGCTTCTTCAGCCACATTGCTAGCTCCAGTAATAATGAGGAATTTAAACGCAAGCAACCACATGTATTTACGTAAAACAACGCGACACAACTCACTGTAATTCGTGGGATGTTTTTCTTTCCCTGGTACCCGGACATATTTGCGACGCGTTTGACAGCCTCTCCAGCAGTAACTGTCACCTCCCTGGTGTTAGCTAGCTAGCAAGAGACGGCTAGCGGTGGAAGGAATGGATGCTGCTCAGATGCACTGACACACCAGTCGACGCCCAGAGCAAATCAATTTCTCTCTCCAGTTATCGCTCGTCACAGAATGAGCGACTGAAATTGGGAATAGCTTTCACCTCTAACGTAGCCGTGGCGAATTTATCAATAGAATATATTTGTGGCTATAGTGACAGTGACAGCCTGTCCTTGTGTTCCAGTGCTGCGCAAATCTTGTCCAGACAGTCACCGAAGGGAGGGAGAGGCAGACAACCAGGGAGGGCCACACAGCCACCGTGCATGCGCAACAGCCCCGCCCTGCTCCGACACATCGTTATCCGTCCGTAGTCCTCTGATCCTTCATTCATTGATCCATCCGTCTCACCTGCAGATCAGGTCAGTTAGACTGACTGGAGGATGGGATCAGTGTCAGTGCAGTTACATGCAATTTATTTACTGTAGGGGGGGGGGAAAGTAATATTGGAGAACAAAATGGCAAGGGTAAGCAATTCATGAAAGAGTCAAGAGACAAGTGTTTGAAGAAAATAGTTGTTGTTGTTGTTGTTTTTTTATGTAAAAACGTTCCCCAAAACATAATGCATGCTTGTGCAATAATTCAGTCACTGGTGTCAAGCCCCTCTGAAATTCCAACACACACCACCCCCTCCATATGGATCCTCAGAACACCTGCTACTAGCCAATCAAACTGCCTACAATTCCCAAACCACTCCCACTTCAGCCTCTGTTGTCATGGGTTACATTTACAGTGGGGGCATTTGTATCAGACAAAATCCCTCATCAAAGAACACAGGGTAGGACAAACATCATAGAAAATTACATCATCCATCCGAGAGAGAGAGAGAGAGAGAGAGAGAGAGAGAGAGAGAGAAAGAGAGAGAGAGAGAGAGAGAGAGAGCGTGAATGTGTTTCTGTTTCAATGTGCAGAAATATTGCAAACAAATCAACAAAAAAAATACGTAAATGTAAACAAATTAGATATGTCTCAATGTACAAGCCAGCTCATGTCAAGAAACAAACAGAGCCATGCTAATATAAAAGTGCTTCCAGTTAGGGGTGCTTCAACACATTTTGAACTGGTTACGGTAGGGTATCAGTTATTCATGTTAATAGATTGCCTGGCTTGTACTGCCTCTACTCCAGTGGACAGACACAAACCTGATCATCTTCTGTAATAAGTACACTGGGTTAGCTTGGAGAGGGGGAGGGGGAGAGAGAAATATGGAGATATGGATGGCAATTACACTCAGTCCATGCTGTCTGGGTGCAGTAATACTCCTGACCATAACAGATCAGTTCTCAATACTTTCCATGCATCAGGTTACAACGTACATGCTTCCCTGTCAGCAATGCAGGCAACAAGACCTTAATTCACACTACAAAGCCAAGCTGAACCGAGCTGTAATGAGCTGGTAACTCATCCACCATACAGTAGATGCTGAAACAGTGCTGGAAAGGACAATGTGGAAAGGAAAACACCAGAGCCAGCACACTGCACATATGGCTAGGGTTGGCCCTGTAGTGTGTAACGCCCCCCAGGTGGACATCGATATGGTGCTTAATCACCCTTGTTCCTCCTCCACAGACATGCATTCACATTTACTCAGGTCTTTTCAAAACAATACTGCACCACTCAGTCACACATGCACAAACACACTTCTTGCTTCATTCACAAAGTAAGCTTCCATTTGATATGGTAAGGTTAGTCACTTTGTTTCAGTTTCTCATCCACTTCATACTAAAAATTATTTGTACGGTAGTCATTCCTATCATATGAAGCGTTAGCGATTAACATGTCCAACAATGTTACTCTTTGGCCATTATCACTTACTAAGGGCAACTAAACTACATTTACAACCCTTTGAAATTATTTAGCATTACAATCCAAATGGATACAAGTTACAGGTAGTGACTAAATGTAAAATAAATAAATGTTTGATATTATGAATTGATCAATCAGTCCACAATGAGTCTTCCATATACACGTACATGACATAAAGA
Organism: Nansenia antarctica; assembly: GCF_963989245.1. Taxonomy (NCBI): domain Eukaryota; kingdom Metazoa; phylum Chordata; class Actinopteri; order Argentiniformes; family Microstomatidae; genus Nansenia; species Nansenia antarctica. The sequence continues at coordinate 20,409,282 of NC_137690.1, forward strand.
AAACATGAAAAAACACTTCTTGAGAGTTTTGTGGTGAACTTCACATTTTAATGTCAGTTTTTTCCAATATGATAAAATAAATTCAACTTAATTGCTTAACATGTCTTGCTACTATAGAATCTGTACCATTGCTTACTGTAAATGAAATGTGTCCATAAAGGCTACATGGAAGTTCTAAGGGCCCCGCCCTCTATACAAACAAGCAAAGCATCATTATGTTTGTATTTTGATTATCATAAAAAAGACATGGCAATGATAATGGGCATGCTATTCTTCTGCCTCAAATAAATGTGTTTTTTTTTATTTTAATTAAGCTATGTCTGCCCCAGCTTTTGATTAAACCTATTACAGCCTTTAACATCTCAAGAATGACATTAACAGCAAATCAATGCCAATTACAAGCTCAAAGGCATGCATGCAATGGGAGTTACTTCAAATAGGTGCAAACCAAGAATAGAGGCACAATTAACCAAATCCCACTCAGCTAAAGAAAACTAGTATTAGCATCAAGATTTCCTAGTAATTATCTTCTTTTTTACCATGGCAAATATGGTGCTCATTTCAGTAATGGTCACTGTTCAACATATATACACAAAACTAACATTATTACATCGCAATGGGGATTGTATGAATATATGTCATTCACACAGAATATTCACCATTAAAATAATAATACAAAACAATCTAAATAGATCCCCAAAGAAAATGTCATAGCAAAGTGGATGACTTGATATGATGGCAGGTCACTGTGCGAGTCATGTCAGATAAATGTGGGATCTGTGTCTGTGTGATACCTTTCCAATGTAGGCGCTGAGATGAAAACAAATATACATTTGGCACTTTGCAGTAGTCATTGAGCGCTGATGAGGATATGTACCAAATAAAACCAAATACAAATCTGTGAGCAGTTACACTGTCATCCAGCCTAAAAGATAGATGCTTATTCTTTCCACAAACATAAGAAAGCCACAATATTATGCCTGTCTATTAGTACATTTTAAATCCTACTACATACTAGATCTGAGTGTGAAAAAGAATAATATTTAGAACAACCTTGGAGAAAATAAATATGCTACAATAAAGAAATGATGTGTGGCATTTAAATAGTTATTCTTCAATCAACTCCCCCCCCCCCTCCCATCACAATACTGTATTACCAGTTGAGGCTACATTTCATTTGGATGCTCTATCCCTGCATCCACCTCTCCAATACTCATATTCATATTGTTTCATACTGTACCTGGGTACTTTTCTGATAGTCAATGAAAACAAAAACCTGCATTAAATATATGGGATGCGACACCCTTAAACCATGCACCACCCTGACTGGGACATCAAGCTATTCCTCCCATAACTGCAACATGACTGTGGAAGGTTCATGCAACAAAACATCAACACAAAAATACACAATACCACTTGATTCACAGTCGGGTAATACTCTCAAAGGTGTACTGCAGATATGGGTTTCATTTTTGGTTCAATATTAAAGGATCCTCTGTGAGAATGGAGGGTAATTAATTACTGCAGGCTTCCATGTAGCTCATTCACTCAGTAGGACACTAGCAGAGAAACAGTCTAAAACAATTATCTCTCAACACAATCTCTCTGTCAAAGGCATCTATATGGAAGATATAGAGATACCAATACTCCAGGCCATCTGATACCAACCACTTAATGACTTAATGATGTGTGCAGTAGGGGATATCACAGTTGAATGATGTGTCCCTAAAGTAATGTACTCATATACAGGCAGGGGCTGTGTTCTATAAAGGATTGTAGATGGTCAGTACTGTTAGATGCCCTGACCCAACTGTGGACACGCAACCTGTGTCAGAATGTTAAGGAACACAAATAGATATGTATGAATTATTAACTTTTGTGGATCAAACAGAACAAAAGGATAGAATATCAGTGGCTGAATAGGATGTTGAAGGGATAAGGAAGCTTAGGAATACAATGGAAGCAGATTTTGGAGGGGGAATTTATCACATGGCGTCGTTTTAACACAACTCGCCGACAATTTCTATATGACTTCCAGGCACTGCTTTAGTTTGTGTTTAGAAAGAACTGGTGGAAGGTGTGGTGAGTCTCTTCCCAATGTAGACCCTAAGGAGAGAGGAGGTATAGTATGACAATGATTCCGCCACAGACAGTGTAACTCAATGGGTGAAAACCCAAGCAAAAGAAAGAATACTTTCTCTAAAGCAATCGTTGGTAGAGATGGTGGAGAATATTATATTATTTAAAGAAATGTACAAAAGATGGTGTAAGGATATGATTTGCCAATGGTAAGTTGTGTAAAATGGTAGGGTCACTCACCCAAGGCCAAGGGCAATGATGTGAGAGAGGAGTAAGGAAGGGATGAAGACTTTGAGGAACTCTGCAGAGAAAACACCCCCTTTTTTCATGGCCCCGCTCTTTCTCATGCTGAGAGATTCTGATCGTCGGGGATGTCTAAAGTGGAACTCCCTAAAAGAAAGAAAAGAAAAGTTTACAACAGTCGGTTTAAACAACAATAATGGAATGAGTGTGAGGGGTTGAACATGCGAACAGTTGCCCTTCAATGTAAGTGTGTGGGTCTCCTTACTTCGGGGGAATGTTTTCGGGCCGACTGGACCAATCTGCTACCCAGTCTGCACCCTTATTCATCAGGATATCTTCCTCCTGTTCTTTCTCTGGGCCATCCTCCTCTGACTGCAGGTGTGGAGCGAGAAAGAGGACACAGGTGAGCAGAGAGATACAGTACCGCAACAACATAGACAGCAGCAGGCATGGAGAAACAGACACATATATAGACTGTGTGGCTTTACCTGGCTCCCTCTCCTACTGGGCATGTCCACATCAAAGGTGATCTGGCCCTCATCCTGATCTGGATCTGGACTGGTAGGTCTATGAGGACTGAGGCACAACAAAGAAGGAAAACACAAAACAAATTACACAAACAAGTGTAACATGGGACGTTCAAGGAGCAGTCTAATGCCATGACTCCACCCCTGCATCCCCGCTACATCCCTGCTCCAATCTACCTGTTGCAGGAGGAGCTGCTCTGGCTGGACTCATGCTGGGCATCAAGCAGGATCTGCTCCATGTCTCCATTGTGGATAGAGGATGATGAAGGCACGTGCTCCAGACCCCCTGTCAGACCCTCCTCCACTTCCTCCAGCACAACCTCCAGGGTTTGCGGGGCCTGACCAACCCCCTCGTTCCCGTTCTCCTGGTCAGAAGAAGCTTCTGTGGGGTTTGGCTGTGGGGCTTGGGCCCCTGTGTTTCCATTCATCTCCAGCTCCACCCACGACCCTGAAAAACACCAACATAAGTAGTGGGGTGGGGATCAGAGGGAGTATGTGTGTAGTAGGCCTAGTTCCAATCGTGACCATCGGTAGGCTAGATGGTGTAGCCAATTTGGTGTGTAGTTTGCTGTTGTACCTCTGTAGCCCCGGATAGAGCAACAAATCCCCTCTGCTGTTAAGCATCGCTCAGATGCATCTGTCTCTGCTTTGCCTGACACTTATAGCAGTTAATTTCAACATGTGGACAAACATGCTATTTAAAGAAGCACCAACTGCATGGTATTTGCTTTCAACATTTTCCAAAACAGTCATACTCTTTAGGCACAAATCGAAGTGACTTCAAAGACACCAGGAGATTGCAATCATTTTGAGAGCAAGCCTCAACCTCTACCCTGTTTTAAAGCTGCAACTCTGGAACAAAGCAGGCTCTGAGTCTGAGCCTTAGCTCACAGCCATAAACAACTTCCCATGATAGTGCCTATTAGGCAAGACATTCCCCTGACCTTCCCTCATGGGGAAGACTATTGCAATTTTAATGCTGTTTCCTGAATACAGTGTGTCATGTAGGTTATGTAGTCTATTTTCCAATCTAGACCTTCTCAAAATGTGCATCTTTAAACTATAACTGTAGTACAATGGGGGAAAAAGCAATTCCTGCAAAGATAGAATCTGGGATATGACATCAAGCCTGTGAAAACAGAGCAAATGTCTCAAAACAAGAGCAAACAATAGTGTCCACTTGTTTCACTGCTCTCCCCCCTGCCAATCGCATTCAATTCTACAGTGTAATCTTCCTTCGCATTTCGTTGTTTTTTTTTGGCAGTGTCGCCCCACTCGTTTTGCAATGACATAATTTATCTGAGTCTACCTTAATTGCAGAACTATCGCTATTCCTAAATATGTAAGTATCGTGCTACTGCCCCTCGAAAGAGCCAACATGAATTTAAGCTGCTTCAATGCTGGAGGGAGAGGAGTTATTATGGAATCTCTAGTCTAGAAGCTAGCCTAAGAACTAGGCTAATCAAAGAAGCTCCTTTTCTCCCCTTACTCCTGTCTGCTAACCAGTTTGACTGTTTTACATTTAAGGCTAACTCCGCTCACTTGACATCTTCTGATCTAGAACCACCCACTTGTATGCCACCAGCAACTGTTAGCCTAAACCTCTCAGGCACAGTAGACATAGAGGTAAGAGCACCTAAAGCATTGAGCTGTGAAGTGCTCTACTACATGACAGTGATCGCATTGCTGTCAGCAGGCTACATGTCTTTGTACAGCATATCCCTTTTTATGAAAGAAATGCATTGACTATCCGTAAAGAAGCATACCGATTATGGGCGAAGTGGAAATAGGCCTGTACCTGAGAAATCCTTTGATAAGTTCTTAATCAACGGAACTACTTTTTGCTGTCCAAAGATCAATGATCACCTATGCCATGCATCTTTGATGGTTTGAACGGCAAATAATTAAAAGAGTAATTTGATTATTCTTGTAGTTACATTAAACAAATATTAATCTGGCAGACCTATTGAATATCATTGTTCAAATAAAAAGGATGCAACATAAAATATGTAATAATGAGATCAAACTAAGAAAAAAATAAGATCTTCAGCAAACATTAAAAAGTGATTCATGTTGTGGATTGTGATGGTGTACGTAGACTTCTCCATCTAAAGACGAGAGGGACTATGTATGAATCCGTGTCGACAGCATTCCGCGACGGCGATCCCCTTTGTTGTGACTTCGGAAGATCGAGAGGCGAGATTGCAACATTTAGCCAGCTGGTAACTGTGCTAGCAAAGTCAATTGCTACATATCACAAGCAACGCATTGACCAGGCTCATAAGAAAGATATATAGATTTTAAAATAGCTTTTTAAAATATATAATAAAAGCTTTTTTTTTCTTCCTGTTTTCTTTTTTTCAGACTTGTTTTGGTAGAGCTTCAGACCTCCCATTCACACAAGTCTACCTCTGGTTGGCTGTAAAACGGTCAATCGAATTTAAAAGGACACCCATTGGAGCTTTCACGTGACGTCACATCAACACCACGCCCTCCTCCCCGCCCTGAAGAACACGAAATTCCAACCTCAAGCCAACTTTTACAATATCCTTCATAATAAACTCTTTAAGTGAAAAATAAAACAAACGAGTTGAAAAATATGTACAACTCCTGTTCAGCAATGATTCGGTCAACGGCGACACTTACCGTTGAGTGCGGGTTCTTCGTTATTGTTTTGCTGAGCAGCAGTGGTGGACATATTGCCTGCTCAGTTTTTAGCAATCGTCAACATGACACGAAGACGATGGAACGCGCATGCGCATCATAACTCATTGACCCACCCCCTGTTAGTAGCTACTGACTTCAGAAATTATCATTGGTCAGTTAATCAATGGTACATATTGTCAAATGCAATACATAATGAAGATATTACCAGATTTATACCGATACGTATCCATTTGTCACTGAACATGGCCGTTATGTTAATAACATCTTATTGCCATATTCTGAATTTGTTTTCTAGTTTATAATCATTTTGTATGTCGGATTTAGGCAATAACCTACAATTCCTTTTGAAAACCAAAGTCTATTTCTATATGGCCCATGAAAATGCAACACTGGTCTAAAAAAATAATAATAGTCAAACGTGTTAATACAATTGTTTTATTTGTTGTTCAGCTTTGAAATTCTTTAATATTCATCAATCTAAACTGTACTTTATTCCATTTGATAAAGGCAAAGAGAACTAGACAGTCAGTGAACCTTTTTAAAACTGTATTGATTTTCTGCAACAGATCACCCAAAATTTCCCATGATCTTTATTCAAGAGCCCCATTAAACAAATAAACAAAACATACAAATCAATGAAATTCACAAAAATAAAAAAGTGCATTCTGTTGTGAGTCTTGTGAATACATTATATTTAAGTTCCCCTGAGCAGTCTCCTGCTTGGCATGTCAGTCACTTCAGGAAACATACTTGATTATGTCAATATTTCCTCTCCTATACTATGAAAAAGGCAATTAGGTCCTTCCGAACAACAGTTGGTGGCCTTGCACAAGTGCTGTGAGGACAGGAGTGTGTCGGGAAAGTACTACTTTATGTGGGTTAATTGTCTTTAAAAAATGTATGTTTCAGTATACAAGACAGAAATCACTTGGAAGTTAAGTTATTTGTGAAAAATGTCACACCAAGGGTGTATTCCATCAACATTGCTAAAGGAAAATCCAGTTTTATTTGAATAAATCTCACAAGAATTATAAAAAAATAAGCCTGGATTTTCCTTTAGCGACATTGATGGAATACCCCCCAACAGAGCCAATCTGTCAGTGCGGTCTTGATGTCATGAGTGTGATGGTGGAATGGGGTCAGGGGTAAAACATATCTCCTCCTATCAAGCATATAACAGCTTAACCATCCTTGATCTACTCCTGTTCCCTTTGACATGTTCTCACAACAGCTAAAGAACCATTATCAATTGTCCACAAAAGTAAGTAAAACAAACAGACATACTGTACGCAGAGCCCTGAGGAAATGACACTCACACCAGTAGAACTAATGACCATTATTGCAGTCTGCAATTACTAGTGAGTGAGAATCAATTCTTCAAAATAAGTCAATATTACAAAACCCTTAATCTTAAATCCAGTGGCTCAAAATCGGTATCTTGCCATTCAAGTGTTCAAATAAAAACAAATTAAACAAAATCCACCTCCATTTCCCAAAGTATCATTCCCATGGAGAGAATGCCACTTCAACTTACAGTATTTAGACTGGGAAGGTTGTATGGAAGCCCCATTTGAAACAATGTCTGGAGCTGACATCCAATGATATCCACACATAATGTGCGTCACTCAATTTCTTTCCAAAATCCTCTGCATTAAGTTCTGTACCATACAAAAGATACACAATAATCCAAGTAAGCAATCATGTCTACACAATCAACCTGACTTTCCTTAGATTGACAAGATTAAGCTGCAATACAGACTTCTCTTCTAGCAAAAAAAAAAAGTTGCCAGTCACATTATTTGTATGATTCATTAACTTTCATTCAGTGCACATGTTTTTTTTAGTTGTTTTTTTTAGAAACAGAGCCATGGCACACAAACAGATGCACGCAGATCCCCTAGTGAAGAAACAATTAGCACAAATAAAATTGCCAAGTAAACTCAGAAGCACCCTAATCAATTCCAGTCAATCAGTTACAGTAACAAACAAAATGACGTGTTCAGAGCCTCAGACAATGAGCTGACGTTCAGCACCGACACCTGAAAACACTTCTTCTCTTTGGACAATGTGCATATAGTCTGTCTATGGTACATACATATGCACTCTTCTGCCCACTTGAACTTAACAAAATTCCCCTATATTACATCACATTACGCATCACCAGTCCAAGTGACCCTTCAGTCTACAAATCAGTCCAAGACCTACAGCAAACAGACTACAGTGATCAGACTACACTAAGTAGTGTGAGAGGGGGTTTAATGCTATCAATATTCCTGTGGTCTTCTTAATCATACAAAAATAAACCAACTATAGTGATTATTACTCATCTCAAGTACAAAACATCATTAAAAAACATACTAACAAAAAACTTGATCCAGAGGGAAAAAACGGAACAATTCATCAACATATGTCAAGACATGTGTATGGAACTTAGCAGCAGAGGTACAGATTGCCACCTCTCACAATTAAATTGACCCAAGCCATGCATGTCAGCAGCACAGTATGGCCACAGGTCTCTGCCTGAAGACAGCTGCACTTGAGCCCCTGTGCTGAGCTTAAACATGGTGGCACTCTAAGTGCAAGAGGGACCAGTCACTTCCGCGTGAGATGGAGCTGTAGTGCCACTCACTTCAATCCATTAGCAAAAGCAACGGCTTCAAAGGTCACCCTGGAAAAGGGCACTGTGCTTACCAGGGTGTGCACTATACCATGTCTGTAGTCTCGGACTAACAACAATGGGATATTTTCACAAACAGTAGTAATCACTAAATTACCCCTGAACCCCAACCAACCCACCAACTGAGTTGAGTTTTTGTGCATGCGTGTGTTAAAAGTGTGAGTGTACGAGTACGGCATGTTATTAGGAGGAGGGTGAGCATACTTGGCAACTTGACTAATGCCTGGGGGCTGAGAGAGCTGACAGCTTGCTGTGTTTGCAGGCAGCACATTTGGCCAATGTAGACTGGCATTTTGTGATGTATTAAGTATGGAGGGGTGGGAACCTAGTTGACATAACTCCCTATTGAAAAAATTAAACATGCTTGTATACAAAAAGAAATGCATGTCATAATGGCACCAAACCGTGAAATTAACAAAGGAAATAAAAAACAAAAAAAATACAACATCCCACCAAAAGACTAGATTGTTCAAAAACAGTGTTCCCTTTGGGATGTAGTGGAAAACAGTTGCAAGGTGACAGGAGAAGTGTGGAAGGAGCACCCATAACAGGAAATTAAGATTAAGAAAACCATCAACACAGAACCATTTCGCTGCACTTCTCCAGGTGAGGTGTTGGGGACCCGAGTAGTGGGGCTAAAGTGGGATCTGGGACATGAAGGGTTCATTGAATACTAGTTCAGTTTGTCCTGAAATATATAGAGGTTGTTAGTGGTGGCCACTGCAATGATGTTGTCCTGGGGGTGCCAGGCTGTGTGGAGGATCTTCTTGTTAAAGTCCAGGCTATCTACACTGATCTCGTCCTTCTTGCGCTTCCCACCTGTGCACACCTTCCGGGGCTTCAGCACCGAGCGTGGCTTACTGCTCTCGCGAGAGGCCTCCAGGGTCACGTCCTGCCGATAGCCTCGGTCAAACATCCTGAAGAAGTTATTGTAGGAGCCGGTCATCACAACACTGAGGAGAAGTAAGGTGGAGAATGAGTTCAATGGCTATACACAGCAGCATTCATTCATTCATCTTAGGTATGTGCACACACTCACATTATTCAAGTATACCATTGCAAGTATCCCAAATTCACAGGAATAGGTATAAAATGACTAGTGCCGGAATTATTGAGGTGTAGCTGTGTTGGTCGAGTTGAGATGGGAAACACCATTAACGTCATAAGTGTTAGTATGTATGAATTTTAAAAACTCATGTTAACCCTAACCCTAGACAGAGATAAAGGCAGCATTTGATAAGGCCTCAGCTCAGTTCTGACGAGATACATTTTTATGTATTTTACAGTAAGCCATTAGCTATAGGCCTCCCCTCTGTAGACTTATAACTACTGAACCATTGATCATTACACTTCTAAAATAATGAGAGTACTACTTGAAAATAAGGCAATATGGCTACTTAAATAAATGTGCACTTGATGTCAAACTACCAGACTGTACCAAATTCCAGATCAAGGACAGACATCCACGATCATAGAGATAGCTACCTATTTGTGTTCAATCGTATGCCACCCCTAATGAGCCTCACCTGTCATTTCCATTCCAGCAGCACTCAAACTTATCAAAGATGCAGTCGTTCTCATAGAGTGAGCACAATTTACTCCTGAGGTATTCATGGACCTGTTTGGGGAGAATAACATTCAATAAGACAATTTACTAGGGATGGGAATTGATAAGATGTTATTGATACCAATTCCATTATCAATTCGATTCTTTATCAATTCCCGACCAATTTTCTTTGTGTAAAAAAAAGTAGGCCTACACAGGCTTTCAGCATCAACGCAATTGTATTATTATCTCGAGTCTCTGAACACAGTGTATATCATCTGATCAAAACATCAAAACATAAATAAAAAATGGAGTAATGGAAAAAAAAAAAAAAGGTCTGTAATTATAGCATGACTCTATATATCATTGACCTAGGTGTCGCTATAGTTCTTGAGAGCGATAGCACCTGCGGGTAATCAGAGTCAGAGATGAAGGAGTTCAGAGTTGTACTTGCTGGTGTTTCCACCCTTACTTCAAATTATAATTTTACAAGTAGCAAGACGTTGTCATGAGGCTGTCAGTGCATGCACAAAACATGCCAGCATCGATAAGAGAATCGATAACCTCGGATGTTATTGATACCGATGCATCTAATGTGTTACCGGTTCTCAACTGGAACTGGTTATGGATTCCCATCCCTAAAATTTACCTAATAAAAATTTGATCAAATGAGAATCAATGTTACAACAATCTTATGACCTGAGGAAATGGTTTCCATGTCGATACCCCTTTGAAAACACAAGATCTCCCCCTAGTGGAGAACCAAACTGGACAGATGGATAAGATGGATTCTGCTCAAGAGGCTGAATTTCTGATAAAAATCTGTGGTTACATAACAAGGAGGCGCACACACAGACATACCTGATAAGTCTCTACTGGACGGCTCTCCATGTTGAGGTCCCAGATTTTGACAGACAGGTAGTCTCGGGTCATCATGTAGCGTCCACTGTGGCTAAACTTGACATCAGAGATGGAGGAGATTATCTCAGAGAAGAAGGAGCGGTTGCTCGGATCCTCAGGCTCTTCAAAAACTGAATGAGATAAGAATGAGCAAGTACAATGTCTGTTTACTCTGGCATGTCAGGGTACTACAATACTCAACACAGGAATGTACTGCTTCATTTGACACAGATCAACATAGTTTAAAAGTGGTTGTGGGTCATTGAATATCCCTCCCAGGATCTCAACAACGAGCAGCATGTTGCCTGAAACCATGGAATACATAGATACATGTCACTCACGTTTGGAGTGCTGATCACACAGAGCTGATGCCCTCATGTCACATAGGCGGATTGTGCCCTTGCTGCTGCTGTAGACAAAGGTGTTGCACTGGTTTGGGTGGAACTCTGCTGCTGTGATCACCTCCGTCAGCTCCTCCATGTTGGCTGGCTTTATGTCTACAATGTCTGAGGGGGTCAGGGAGGTCAAGAACAACAACATATCTGACTGACTGACACCGACTGGTGATGGAGCAGCAGCTAAACTACCCTGACTCTCATGTTAGCAGTGAAGGCCAAGTCTTTTTTATAAATGTCAACTGGTGCGAGGACTCAAATGCCACACCTATGTCATTTTCAGATTGCCAGTTGATCTTGTTCAAATTGGCTACAAAGCTATCAAAGCCAACTTAATTTGAACAAATTAAAAGCATGGAGTCTACAAGTTCACAACGCGAGGTTCAAGTCATCACACATAATAGACAGTAGAGGATACTGAAGCTGCGGTCAGTGATCTCTAGATTCCAGAGGTTGATGCGAAGATCATCGGCGGATAGGTACGTCTCACAGTCGCTGTTGACTGAAATGGAGTTGATGTGGTAGGTGTGTGCATTAGCAAACACTCGTCTGGGGCTGGCCTCCACCATCAGGTCCATTGGCAGAAACACTGGTACCTACAGTGAAGGGGGGGTGGTAGAGGACAGACCCATGATCATTTTATTAGCTGGTAGTCTTGCGTTGCCAAACCTTCAAGCCTCAGTGGCATTCATCTTTTGAAAGTCTGGTGAATTCATTGGTTTTAATGGAGCACGGGCTGGGCACAGGCTAGGTGATATTTACATTTTTGGCATTTAGCATCAAAGCTTACAACAAATACATTTTAAGTGAATCATCTATCCACCAGCCGGAAAAAGTAATCTTTTTTTTTTCTTCCATTTTTCATTTTAAATTAACTAGAGAAGCTGTGCGGGGGGGGGGGGGGGGGGGGGTAGAGGGGATGTAGATGTCTCAGGAGGGAAAGTTAAGGTGTAGCCTGAAGAGATGGGTCTTCAGTCTACGGCGGATGATAGGGAGTGACTCTGCAGTCCTGAGTGGGAAGCTCGCTCCACCAGTGGGTTGCCAGGACAGTGAAGAGGCGTGACCGAGTAGCGCGACTGCTGTATCCACACAGAGCCGGTGGTGCCAGTCGGTCAGCAGAGCGGAGTGAATAGGCAGGTATTTGGGGGATGACCATTGCATGCAGGTAGGAAGGGGCTGTTCCCTGTGTGGCCGGTAGGCGTGCACCAGGGTCTTGAATCTGATGCAGACATCTGATGGTGACATTTTGGCTCTGAGCAGAAGTGATGTTTTGAGCACAACAACCCACTTCCCCTTTTCCCTTACTCTTCAGATGTTGAGAATTAGTCAGTGTTAGGCAATTAGGGCGAGGGCAACTCGTTGACGTAATCGATTACGGAAATACGTCGATTTGCATATCGTTCGTTGGTGCGTCGCAAGATGGCATGGATTCACGATCATCTAAACCAAAGCGTGGGAGTATTTTAGACAGACCGAACAATGTAGTGCTCTCTAACCTCTGCAAATTGGAAATGGCTTATCACAGCAGTGCAACTGCTATGCACAAACATAGGAAGCGAAAGCATCCAGGCGCTTGTGAAGACAGCAGCAAGACAGCACCGGTTTACCTTTCTGTTTACAAGTCCTGTTTACTTTTCGTCCCCACCCACCAAGCAGTATAGGATTATCAACACGCGTAACATGTTTCTGTTAGTAGTAGTCACTTAAAATGTATTTTCTAAATGTTTCTTCATTGCCCCCCAAGTTAAAAGTAATTTCTGCACCGCTGCTAACGTAACGTTACACCATGTGTCATCATTGTTATTCATATACTTTAACGGCCATGTATGAGTTTGAATTTGAGGTCCAGTATGTTTCTGATCAGGCATCTGACAAGGTCTATTATTAATATTATTAATAATAATTTAACAACACAGCTGTGACGTGGAAATTAGACACATTTTAAACTATGCCACTTTCATCATTATTCTAATGTATTTTTTCAGGATGTTTTTCCACAAAAGGAACCCAAATCCATGCACGCCCCCTGATGGCTGCTTTTACTTGAATTGAACAAGCTCTTGCTTCTTAATTTTGGAGACATTTTATGTTGGACTGTAAATTGAAGATAACCTGATAACTGGGCTATTTTTTTTATTTTCAGTTTTGTGGAATAATGCCCTGCAGTGCATAGTTTGTTTCTTGTTACATTTGTTTGTTTTTAAGAGAAGATGATTGAATAAAATATTGAAATATTAATGAGACATGTTTTTTATATTTATTTGGGGTATTGTTGTTGTTATATTAATCAAGCAATAAATAAATAAAAATTGTTAAGATTAATCGATAAAGAAATTAGTACTTTGTTACTAATAATAAGTAATTTGGTTGTAAGAACACTAACCAGATGGGCACCAGTGAAAACTTGGTTGTTCCGCCTGTTTTGAGCTGCATACTGACTGGTTGAGGAGTGTGGTAACAGTTACAGTTCTCCATCGCTCTTTGTTGCACTAAGGGGTAAGAAGTTCCTCTAACAAACTGTATTACTATTGTGATTGGGGAATGTAGTAAGTGTGTACGGGAAAGGTCTGTGAATGTCTACTCACACGTAGTGTTGTGACGGTAGTAGGGTCTCTAAAGCGTCCATCCTCTTCCTTCAGGTTATACCCCTCAGGCCTCTTGTCTCGCTCACTTATTTTCCACAGCTTTATAGTTTTATCTGCAAATGTCAAACAAGCATACATGACACACTGCTTCTGCTGTTGTTTCACATTACAGAGAATCATCTTATTTCAGTCATTGGTGAGAATGCACTCTGTTTAAGCTAGGCTACATGCACACACTACTTCACCAACCATTTGTGGACAAAAGGAACTGTGCAGCATTCTTCTGAGGTAGCCACCGGATCTTGTTGATCTTCTCCTCAATCTCAAGGCTTTTCAGGTAGTCAAACTCTGGCTCATGGCTCTGGAAGGTGCTGTAAACATTGTACTCTCCGCGGCACTGTGGCTGGTTCTTACTCTGTTCAATGACAACGGCACATGACAATGGCACAGCAGTTTCTGGGTCATATCACAGCCAAAATAAGCACCCTGAGAAGAGATGTTGTCATGTGCTTGTAGTGGTCTGTGTTGAGCTACAGTCCCTTACCTCTATCTCCTGCTGAAAGATGACCACACGGCCTCCCTTGTCACCAGTGGCTAGTAGCTCCCCAGAGTGATTGAATTCAACAGTGGATATGATGTCAGCTGTCACAGAAAAATGTAATAAAACAAATTAACAGGGCAATTAGGTAGATTTTCAAAATGATCAATGCAGATGAATGGAAATGTGTAATGCTTATGGCCTGTGGGATAGGCCTATCATTTATCAATCAATCCATTATACCATAAATCAGGCCGCAAACTATGGTATACTGAATTCACCACTATTGTCAGCCTACATCTGACTTGTACAAGGCCTATTGTGAAGTAGGATGTGTGTAGCATAGCCTATATAGCCTTAACTCCAGTGAGAAAAAAAGAAACAAAGCATAGTATCTGCAGCTATTCAGCATGATGGCCTGGAGACAGTAGACTGATGATCTACAGCCACACAATACAACAATCTCTCCCTTATTATCACTGAGGCTGGCACACGCCCGGGTGTGGAGGGCAGTGCTGTCTCTGAAATAATACTGCAGAAGCTCCATAGAGTTGTACTTGACGACTGCTCCTCACAACCACACACAGCCTTCAACATTTCTCCACACCTCAAATAGTACCAAACAAAGTGGGAAACAGGTAGAAAGAGATTTGACTTTTGTAGCATAATGCCAACTGTTGTATATTCCACATAAGACATAACCCTAATATTTGAGTCGTGCTTTTGCATGTCTTATGGAGCTTCTCCACTAGCGTCCCGTACCGTACCAGAACCCGTGCGCCCGCTTTGTTTTGCTTTCTCCACTGCTAAATGGCCTGTACCGGGCCGTAGTACCCGTAATTACTTTAGCTACCCTTCCTGACTCGGAGCGAAAGGTACTATCCAAGCTACGATGTGACGCTGCAGACCGTTGATTGGTTTGATTGATAAGTGACGCGTCATACAGCTGTTGTTTACAATGGTCCGAGAGCCTTGAGCGAAAGCTAGCAATAAACACCACTTTTTGCACAGATTTGAGTGTGCAAATGTTGCTTTATTGCTCACTTTATTTGATACTCTTCAGCTGCAGCACCCCAGCTAAGTCTGATCACGGATGAGCGGTGGTATTTTCACTATAATGGGAATTTCAGTGTTTCCCCTACCATTGCCTTGGGGGGGGGGGGGGGCGGGCCGCCCTCCCAACGGAATCCCCCGCCCCCCCAAGAAAGAGGAATTATTACTGACGGAGACACCAAACATCTGACAAGCAGGCTAAAATATGCGCGTTATTTAAACGCACCCAACCCGAATCTGGCGAGTGGCAAGCCCTTAGGCTCGTTGGTAACGTTAGTCCGCCGTAGTCTCGCATAGCCAGACCTATCTCCACACTTCGCGCTGTGCCAGCGCTGGAGAATAATACAAGATTTTGCGCAAGTGTGCGCGCGAGGCGCGAGAGTTTTTGCCGGCTGTGATGTCTGCAGATTGAAAGTAAGCAAGTTGAAACGTTAGCAAATATAATTGCTGAGTGTTCTGACAGAGAAAGTTGGTTAAAATTGGTCGTTATTATCGTGACTAGAAAGTGTCTGACTATAGTTCCATAGTGTAAATAGTGTCAAAGAACTAGCAAGCTAGCTAGCTCAGACGTGATGAGATGAGCTAGTCTCCTTGCACACTTGCCAGCTAAAGAGCTAACTGGAGGCACTTTATTATTTTACTTAAAGTAGATATACTATCTTTCTTATTCTGCTAGAGTTGGGCTTCATGGTAATACCATAATGGCATATTTACAGTACATGGACAGTTGATTGAAGCATTGGAAATGTCAGTTTTTTTTATAGTTGGACATACGATTTTTTTTCAGGTGAGAGAGTAAAGTCAAAATGACATTATCTGACTGGATTGCCCACAGCAATCCAATATTCAATTATAATTATGTTATAAATTGATATGGATATTAGATTATAAATACTCTGGCTGTTTTGTTTACCTTTTGGTTGACAGCAAAAGGGAGAGAGGAGGATAGGGAGGGAGAGAAGGAGAGAGAGCAGGATGGTGTCGGCTCGGCACACCAGAGAGAGAGAGAGAGCAAGAACCAGGTGAGAAAGTGGACAGGTAGTCAAGACCACATAAGTAAGTAGCCTTGAGAACCGATGGTTCTGTAGCCTAATGGCCCATAGGGCAGGAGCCTATCTCCTGTTTCCGTAGGGTGAGGCGGCTTAATGTACAAGTACACCCCTGGACATGACGCTGGTATGAGGCAGGGTCTTACCCCCTGGGGGGGGGGGGGGGTCCATGCCACCCCCCCAAGGCAGCAAACCTAGGGGAAACACTGAATTTACATGGTGAAATGCATTCATAGACATGACTACGTCGTCATGATTACAAAGATGCCACTTGAAATGCATGAAACCCAAGTTTATTTGTGTCTTACACACGTTCGCCTAGTATTTGACTGCCTGTAGCCCCGTCACGAATGGTCCCAGTATTGTAGCTTCAGACGGAACAATTTGGTTATTATTGTGCTTGCTGTAGCAAGCCCACTATATGTTATTGCTCATATATATTTATTTTAATCCAGTTCTTTTACCAACTGCTAAGACCACAAAATAGTAAGCTAGTTACTTTTGCTAGCTAAAGATATTGGCCCCCCAAATAATTTTGCAACTTGTTTAGCAATTATGTTACAATGTCGAACCCCGTAGTGAAGGTATCAAAGCAACATAATGTAGCTAGCGAACAGAAGTGGGGAACAAACGTCAGAACAGATATATAAACGGGTTATTTTGATAAACTGGACACATTTTGGGAATATATATGGTTACTTTCTCGCCTGAAAACATATTAATACTTCATAAAATGACATGTTAACACGTGTAGAGCCAAAATTACAGATTTTAGCCAATTCAACCAAATGGAGGATTTAAAATCCCTGCTGCCAGCTGTTGCGAAAAGCATTCCGTTCTCGGAGGCAGGTCTGTTGTGCATAATGGAGAAGCGTTTCTGAAAATACGGTACGGGTAAGATACAAATTAGTGATGCTCCGATCTGATCGGCGCCGATCGGTATCGGCCGATATGGCCTTGATCGGTTTTGATCGGAGTTCTCAAAACGGCCGATCAAACATGACCGATCAGTTTACAAAATGGCGTCGCCAGTCTGGAAATATTACACAGTGTCGGAAAGAGACAACAAATATGCCGTTTGTAATGTCTGCTCAAAAGAAATACCTCGGGGAGGAACGCACGCAAGGTCTTTCAATACCACGAATATCATACGGCATTTGCTGCGTTCGTCGATTCGCTCAGAGAGCGCCGAAGCGCACACTGGGCTCGACGTCATAAAGGGACCGAGTGCTTTGATTGGACGAGAGGCGTTCCACGAGTGCTGGTCAGAGTTCCAGCGCGACTTCACGAGCGTAGTGTAGGTAGTGTTCACCGACGTCATATGACCCCGCGAGCAGGAAGTCACTTGGCCCATAGCAACAACAACTATTAGCGCGTGAGTTTTAGGTCTTCCTCTGTGCACCTTGCACAAGTGTAGATAGCGAGCGACTTTTCAGCAGCAGGACATATTTTAGATGATAAGAGGAACAGGCTGAGTGCCAAAAACGCTGAGATGCTTGTATTTCTCAAGGCTAATCTGCCAGTGATGCTGCTTAATCAGAAGTAAGGTTTGAGTCTGAAATCTCCTTAGGTGCAATGTTTTGTTTTTTTGTTTTATTGATTATTGCTGACTTGCTGTCTTATCTCCTCCTAAATATGACTTGAAACTGACTGACTTGAAACAGTATTTTATATTTGGCTATAGCCTGTTTATGTTGCAGTTTAGTTTGGGTATGTTTATTGTTCCTCAGGAAAGCTACAGTTACAGTATAAGCTCCAAGTTCTCTAAGAGCCCCTAGTTCCTCTCATTCGAGTGGAATGTTGCACATTTGATGTGACAGTGTACATTTTATTTATTATGATTTTTATTTTCACATTTTATTTGTTTTTCCTGAAGTAAGCTACAGGTGGTTGTGAATTCAATAAAACAGATGGTCGTCAATTCATGATACTTTCACATCTCCTAATTTCATTTAAATACTTAATATACAATGTCAATGGTGTTAAGAATAATTTAAAACATAAATAATGCTACACAATAAATAGAATGCTTCAATTGCCATTTTCGACGCTGTGATCGGTGATCGGGGATATCGGATCGGCAGATCACTGATTCCAGTGATCGGCACCAAAAACCCTGATCGGAGCATCTCTAATACAAATGCGTGCCGTCCTGTACCGTGCCGGTATGGTCAATGGAGAAGCGCCATTACAGCCAAGGGCCAGGCACACACATAACTTGACCTCTTCTGATTTGTTATGCCTGTTCTCAGGTAAAGCTTGTACTGTAAACAGAACACTGTGATGTGGACAGTGCAAACATGCTTAAACACATTGGACTCAAAACCATCAACAACACAGTGGAGAACAGGCAATAGCACCTAACAGTCCTTATGTACAACACTACACACTCCTCCTTGCAGTCCAGTAACCTAATGACCAGATCTCAATCGCAGGGTTCCAACAGTGGAGCGATATCAGGCACAGAACACAACTGCATGCCATGGCTGCAGCTCGGTCAGCATCCCCTCATCTTAACTACTGCTGGGAAACTTGTTTTTCTCCTAAATCTATTTTAACATCACAAATTATGACAATAAATGTGGAAAGCCACAATCGTTATTATATGGGTGAGTAAACGACAGGCCAAATGTCGAAAGGAGGTGTGAAAGGATGTCATTGACTGTGAGAATTATTTTTGACAGCCTGACTCTGAGGACCGAGTGACAGCATCCTGCATCCCTAAGCTAGTCCAAGTCTTCATCATAGGCATCTATTTTAATTATGAGGCTTACCTTCAGCAACATCATCATCAATTGCCCCTTTAACTTGAGAAAAGCACCATTGCACATCGTTGCCCCCGCCACCGGCTCCTGGAACCACAGAAACATCAACACATCAATAATCAGGGCTGACATCACATAACATAAGCACGCTGGCTAGCTAACTTATCTGCATGGATGGATGTGACTTAGCTGGCTAACTTTCATCATATCAATTAACATATTCAGTAGCTATTTAACTTAGCTAGCAAGCTACTCGGCTAGTATTAGTCAATCTATGACAATCAGGACAACCCTGAGCTCATTCATCATAACACAGGTTAGCTACTTCAGCTAGCTAGCAGAGAGAGGAAGCAGCCTGTCTGTTGTTGGTCTCGGCAGAGCAGAGCAGTAGCTAGCCAACTAGCCTCCATACTTCAACTTGTAGCTAGTCCCGCTTCTCTCAATCTTAGCTAGCTATAATAACCGACATCATAACGGTGGTGGTACACACCCATTGATACGCTCCCCCTTGATATTTCCATGAGCAATGTAACTAGTTTCCTTTACCTGCCATGGTGAGAGAGGAAGTCTCTGTCGCGGGTTTGGGCCCTTGCTTATCTTTCCAATTTTGGCCGGGCTAAGCTAGCTGCCCAGGATGTGGCCAAGCAGAAAGTCTTTCCCTTACTATTCGTCAACTTATGTCACTTTTCTTAGCAATGCTTTGACTAATCAGCTAATCTCCCTCTGATCACCTTGCCTGTCTGGTGTAGCTGGTTACCTGACTTGCTAGAAAAAATTCTCCCTCTCCCTGCTCCTACTTTCAAAATGGCGCAAGACGTCACAGCCTGTGTGCGAGAGCCCGGCGCACGCGCTCCAACACTTTTGACTGGTTCACTTTCCTCACGGACCCGTACGCGAATTTGCGGAACCTAGGATGGTAGGGGAAGGTAGGGCAATACCGCTGCCTGATTGGTTGGCGAAGCACTCGTGAAGAGCCCCCTCATTGGCTGTCGAGTCTCGCCAGCCAATGAGGGGGCTCTTCACGAGTGCGTCGCCAACCAATCAGGTAGCGGTATTGCCCTACCTTCCCCTACCATCCCCTACCATCCTAGGTTCCGCAAATCCGCGACCCGTACCCTTTCCTGATTCCATTTCCTATCCTTGTGACTCAAATAAACAAACGTAGGTCTCCCCTAGTGTCGTTACCTAGGTACAAGATGTGCAAGCCACATAATACTGTACCAATCAAATAGTGAGCCACATGTACTGTCAAAAACGTAAAAGAAAATCTCCTGCCATTTTCACATGCAGATCAGCTGATTTTGATTGTAGAATGGCATTTCAGGAGAGCATAATATATATATATATATATATTTTAAACATTGTAACATGTTACAACAAACAGCATTCCTAGTATTTTTTTTAAATTCACTTGGTATTATTCTTTAAAAAAAAAAAAAAAAAAAAATGTTGACATTACAGAAAATCTTACAGCCTGTGGATTTACTTTAGGCCCATAATAAATACATGTATTTGAAAGCAGCGTGTTCACTCATATTCCTGTTATCATCCTTATATAATTCCAGGTGTTTAAATATTCAGAAAATTGAAATGGTATGGTGTGAAAGACAAAGACAAATTGTTTCTCAGTGGCCCTCAGGGAGAAAAGGCACAACTTGAACCACAAGGTGGCAATAGTGAATCATGTAATCATCATGTGTCTCAGAAATCGTTCGACATGTCTTGCAGACAACCCACAGATTTGATAGAAGAGGGAAAAACAGTACTAATACACCTCTAGCTTCCCTCAGTAAATAAAAGCTGTGTGTCACAGTAACAGGGACAGCAGCCAGTACCCATAAATTATATGCATTTCCAATCCAGGAGGCTCTCTTTGATTAAAATGTAAATCATACCCTGCTCAATAATGCAATTGTACGAAGGTTATTAATGAAAGAATGTGAAGACTTGAAAAATACACCTCTGCCTTATGTCCTCCTTTGTTTGAACCCCCCCTATTTGATTGACTGTGTGCTTTTTAAATGTGTTTTAATGTTGGTGGTGCACCTCCTGTGCTCAAGTCTGACAGATAATGTCACCCTTTGACTGCTGTCTCTTCTTTCCTGCATGAGGTAGACATTGCTATGAGGTAGACATTGCTATGAGGTAGACATTGCTATGAGGTAGACATTGCTATGAGGTAGACATTGCTATGAGGTAGACATTGCTATGAGGTAGACATTGCTATGAGGTAGACATTGCTATGGATGCATAATGTCTCCTCTGCACAATACCCGATTGGCTGTTATCTGCAAATACCTCAATATATGTGTTAGTGAGGCTATTCATTAGCCTGATCTCACCTAATGTGCAAGCCATTACATCTTCAAATTAGAGTTCATATAGACCTGCAGGCTTGGAATGATATGAAATATTCATGTCCAATCAGATTTGATTGAACTTTTGATAACTTTGCAAGGTAATGTGATAACTTTGACAGATGAGCTACTGGAACTAAAGTATACTTTCTCCAGGAAATTGAAAGGGCAGCCAATTGGACACCTATTGGTGTCTACCTGATCTGTGCAACCAACCTAGCCAATATTTGATCAGAATGATGGGATGATGACACACTGATTTTATTTAAATTAGATTATTATTGTTTATTGTTTAATTGTCATGTTTTGTTTGTTTGTCTGTTTTGTCATCTGGTGTTGTGTCAGATAGTGTTCCCTTATCAGATAGTGCTCCCGATCTGTCAGAAAGTGTGTTTTTAATAGTAATTTAATGGCAATTATTGTAAAATAACAATGATAGTAGCTTACACTTAGTATGACACTTGGTCATCCAAAGAAGGATTATACTTATGTATTCAAAATATGGATCAAAACATTTTCAAATGTATTCATTGGTAAGACTTTGCTGATGCTTGCAGATGACATATTATTGATTCACTTTACACATTTTGCAATAATATCAAATAATGTCTTGAATTAAATAATTCATGTTAAATTATTCTTTAAAATGCATGTAAACACTTGTAATGCAATGGTGAAATGTAAGCAAGCCATTGTTTTTGGCTAGTTTTGCCTTGAAACCACAGTTAATAGAGTGGAAACACTGTCTGATAAGGGAACACATACTGACATGACAGTCTTGAAAAATATGTCTTCTATCCTTGAATACTATATGTAGGCTTGACTGGCTACATTGGCTTTCTGAGTTCCAAACACAATTACTGTATGAGCGACAGCAGGGTTGGTGATTGGGGGAGTACATATCCAATCGTCCAAGCCTTTTTGATTGCAGCAGTTAGGGGCTATGCCTCATCTGAAATGCTAATTCCAAGATACAAACAGCTTCAGACCAGAATAAGGAAGGTGCCTCTCTATATGATTAGATAAATTAGACGCTGAGGCTGGTAAGAATGTAGGCAGTCATAAGTGTAATTGATATCATATGCAATTTCAAAGATGTGAAATCCTCATATGCAATTATAGAGCTGTTATATGTGCCAAACCCTCTTCAACATCATACCCAGAGCTTCTAACTGTGACAGAGAGATGTCTCAGGGGAACTAAAAGCTATCAAATCTTGTGAATAAAATGTTCATTAATCTGTATAAACTATGCAACAAAGCACACCATCATATCCTAGTGCATTGTTAAGATGTAAATTAGGCACTACAGAGTAATCTTGTTGGTCTTCCACAGATGACAATGGACTGCATCTAAGTGAACTAAATTAAGAAATCTTAATGACACAGCTGTTGTCTTCGGTGAAGTTGGCTCCGGAGACCAGGGGCATATTTCGCAGGTGAAACCCAAGAAAACAGGCAAGGCAAGGCAAGTTTATTTGTATAGCACATTTCATACAACAGGGGCAATTCACACAGAGTTTTCCCATCAGAAATTGAAGCTTGAAAGCTGTCCTTCTCTGTTAGCTGAAATTATTATTCTCTGTAGCCTCAATATCACTTATCAATGAGAGATTAAGCTAATGAAATCAACCCAAAGGCTAGAAATGGGTGCTACAAAGTAATTTGCATCATTTTGTTATTATTGTAAAATATTAATATACAGTACAGAAACATTTATTGCAATAGCTGTTCCAATGCTAAATGGTTTTTGCAATCCTATTCAGCACATTTCATCTCTGTATTCCTCCAGCCTGTCCTCTGTTATTTAATTCAAACGCAAGGGACTCTTTGCTTGGTTAAACAAGACTTCATTGTCTTGTTGAGAAAGGAGAGCAAAATTAATTTTCTTTACTGTAATCTGTTTACCAGATGACCCTGTGGAAATGTGTTCACTTTTAAATAGGTCTTCTTATTATAGGACACCTTTTGACAGTCATTTCCTTTTCCATATTCAGTATACATATTTTTTATTTTACTCTCCTTGCACTGGATGTGAGGTAACACGAAGGTCGCCAGAGACTCTTCAGCCCCCAGCCAATCTTTCTGTACCCTGTGATATTAGAATATGTCCTTATTAATTACCATATTGAGTTGCTCCATTTTTTTTAAAAGGGTGATTTTATCTGCCCTTGACCATGAGAAGCTTTCCTTTGCATAACTTTGTATTTGAAAGTGATGTACATCAGTAGACTGTAGTAAATATCCAGAGTCTTTTTGTGATGGCTTTAAAAATGCATGTTGCAAATGTATTTTCCAAAATAGTGAAAATACCACCGCTCATCCGTAATCAGACTTTGCTGAGGTGCTGGAACTGAAGAGTATTAATAGAGTGCAAAATAACAGCAAAAAAACATTTATTGCAAGCTTTTGGTCATAGACCTTCTTCAGGGATAAAGCAGACAAGTGAATGCAGTGGTATAAAGGGTTCAGGTACTGCCTGATGTTTGCATGTATGTAGCATTTCTCTATAGTGTTTTGTTCTGTTATGTATATACAGTATACTGTAAATATTTGATTTAGGTGTTTCCTGTCTCATGAACACTTGTGTATGTTTTTGTAGTCCACTAAATCTAATTCCCTTGATGCCTAGCCACTAGGTGAAATATTTGACACAGGTGTTGTGCATTGGCTAAATCAAGTGATGTTGTTTGAACCCTTTATACCACTGCATTCACTTGTCTGTTTTATGCCTGTCTGTAGTACACTGATGCTATAGCTATATGAGCTGAAGTAAAAACAACTTTAACATATCCCATAGTGAATCTGGTCATTCCTAGCCTCAAGGAAAAATTTGTAATATGAAATTGGAGTGTCAAGTAAGTGTAGTTTGCTTAAATAACACACTTTACCGCAATCCGATCTGTGTGGCTGTCAGGGATAGTACCATTCATCAGGAGAAACGTGCAGCTCTCTATGGAAATGACATGCAAAAACATCCAATCACTTTCAAGAGCTGAGGAATTTACTTGACATGTACTCAACCCCGTCTTGGGAATTCACATGTTCTAATCTCACTGCATCTATTTCAAGTAAGCCAGCCTGCACCACAACAAAGTTCATGAACATAAACAAGGAAGTTACAAGGTATCATTACTATTTATTTACCATATGCAACAAGGCAGTGATCTGATATGTCAATAAATAAGTCACTGGTATAGCAAGGTTACAAGATTACAATAGGGTTTGAATATTTTTAATTCAATTGTGTTTGTTTAGATGAGCTCTTCACGTGAGTGTGTCATGTTGGAGATGCATGGCTCATTGTGATCTTATTGTAGAGGATATCAGTGATATCACACTCCAAGGAATTGCTATGCTGCCAAACTGACTCAATTGAAAGGAGGATTTATTGCCTGAAATAGTAATATTTGACCTATCTGGTTAAATTAAATAAAATAAAATAAAACATCTTGGCTGAGTTTGCCACTTGAAAAATAAATATATTCCCATGGCCATTATACAACAGCTACTTAAAGGGGGAGTGCATATGCTCTGAAGACCCATGGTGTCATGTGAAGCTTCAAAATGCTGTTTGGTGAGTTGAGTGGTATCTATTTTGACAGTCTTGTTTAACATATGGTCTGTGAGAAGCTCTCTTATGCCTGCATTCTCTACCTGGAGATATCTGATACACGAGAGAGAGAGAGCAGATCTTCTGTCAAGGTCTTCGTAGCATTCTCCTTCTGGTCCATGTACTCTCCAATGCCACATGGCAGTTGTTGAGAGAGTTTTAACTGACATCCTAAGTACTTCTGGTTTATCATGTTAAGAAGATGACTGAGGTGCAAATGATAAAGAATGGATTAGAGGGCTAAAATCATCCCTCAGTAAAGTACACTGTGCCTTGTGTGAGAACTCTGTGCACACTGACCCTGTATCAGCTTACTGAGACTCCTACCTTGGTGGTTCTAAATGGATTAAAATGTCAGCTGGACAGCAGAACATCTTAGGTTTTTAATATCCAGCCTGAGGTACCACTGCCTGAGACAGATATCAATGGAATTCACCTCTGTTTCATCAGGTTAATTTTTATTTCCAAAATGTCTGTCTCCCCTTTTCCCTTCAAAAAATACTTCCGTCTTCCATCAATCCATGTGTGCTTTTTCACTTTTCTATGACACTATAGACTACTATAGATAACATGTTTACGGTATGGATAAAGTATACCGTATGTCAATACATGATCATGATATAGCTAAAACCTTGCCTGGTGCATTTACCTACTCTGCATTTACCTACTCCTCTATGGTGCTGGACAGGCTGGTGGAGCAGGTCTTGTCCATGGTTCTGCACAGGCTGATAGTGCTGCAGGTCTTGTCCATGGTGCTGAAGCCTTAGCAAAGGGATAGAAGCAGGAGTCTGTATGGTCTGGTTATTAGAATATATAGAAATATGCTGAGGGAGAAAGCTTTTTTGCCTGGATAAGTAATGCTTTAGCTGGAAAATGCAATTTACCACTGCCTTTTTTGCCATAATAATTCATTATGTTTTTTTTAATGTAGGTTATTTGCTCAACATCTATGCTCATGTTCTTGTATGTTTTACGTGGTAGAAAAAAGGCTATATAATTATACAAGGTGATGTGGAGAAATGGACTAGAAAAACGAATAGTATCCAAGTGGATTTTCATGGAATTCTAGTAGCATGGGAGTACTGTTAAAAGAGAAAGTTGTAGGTCTGTTTTGTGTCACAGCAAACTTTGCTATTTTCTTTTTACATTAAAAGCCTCAAGGACACCTTTATATAACTGCCACCCACAGTTCCCACAGTGTCGTGCTCTCTTATTTTCGCCATAGTCAGAATAATTCATTTCACAAACTGCAAGCCATGTATCATTTTCAAGGAGCGACAAGAAGAAAGCAGCAACAAAGGCTGCACGATGTTGTATGGTAATGAAGCTTGGACAGATTAGCATCTCCTGTCTTGTAGTTTAAAGCAGAATGTATTCAATGGGGATGAATAAAACCATCAGGCACTCCAACTATTGTAACTAAAATTATAAAATATAATATATATATTGTGTCAGGGATGTGTATAACTGAGTTTGATGTGGCTGTGAATGCAGCTTTTCAGACCTTTCACAGCAGGATGTTTTGCACACTCAACAACCCCATTCTACCCCCAATCCTTTCCCGCTCTCGTTGCCTTTTCGTTATGGCGGAATTTATCTCAACTTGACTCATTTAAAATACCATTAGGAGTGACTTGAGGATGGCCTGACACATGTGAGTGTAATTGATGTCAGTGAACAGGTGATTAGCGCAGTGGCTGTACATCACAGGGCACAGAGATACATTCACACACATTAAGGCTGCCTGATAAGTGAGCTACATCAGCTGCCTATTGTGAGTTTTTCATAGGTTGTTGTTTTCTGTACTATGAGATAGTGCCCTTGGCATAAATCATCCCTGCTGTGTACAACTAAGAATTGTATGCCATCATTTATGTAACAGAATGCTACTTGAGTGTTAGCCTATTTTCCTGTGCACAGCATTTTCTGGCTGTGCCAAACTCCCTCATTGTCATTAAATGGAACTGAGCCATTTGGAATTATCTCTCTATTCTGCTGATGAACTCATTGTAGTCACTCGCTGTAATAATGCCATTAAAATGTAATACCCAGGGGGTCATTACCTGGCTTTTGATAAAGGTGTGCTGTGCTGGCTAAACCATCAAAATAGCTCTTCAAAAGTCACCGTTATACACAACAATACAACTACACACAAAATTATTTTCTGTGCTGTTCATCATAGAATTTAGACTTTAGGTTAGAACAAGACTATGTGATCCACATGACTAGAGATGGGTGCCTCATGTTCGTTATGGATAATTGCTCCCCACATAGGTGGAGCATTGACTAACAGATACAATATTAGTTTGTTTTAAAAACAAAAGATAAGCTTCAATCCTAGGTTCATGCAGAAAAAGACATACTGTACTGCTGCCAAAGGTGAAAAACACAGCGTCATCACCCTGTCATCACCCTTTGATGAAGGGTCTTTCATTTTCTTGGCCACTAATAGAAATTCTCATTGTGTCAGCAGAGCCTTCATTTCAATCCCTTTATTTTCATTTATTGGATAATTTCTTCAGGACCAAGATAATTCCCGTGCTGCTCTGCTGCTGGCTATGTTTTATACTGTATATTTCTATGTTTTTTGTGTTTTGAATTTTGTGGCTGTTTTTAGATTTGTTGTTGTACGGCGACCTTGAGTGCCGTGAAAGGCGCCATATAAATAAATAAAATAAAAATGTATTATTATAATGAAATGTTTGCCAATGTATTCCTCCATTTGCAGGGCTTTCAACAGAAAATTAAATTCACTCATCATAGCTTATTCAGGAAATGAAGCAGGGGTATTTAAAAAAAGAGAAAAACACACACACTCACACACACACACACACACTGTCACACACATACACACACGTATATTATACACTTATGCTTTGTCGGATAAAATCACAAAAAAGCCAGAAAGAATTGATCATGTGTCCCAAAGCTGATGATCCAGTCACCTCAACATGCTGTTCTCTTCTTAAGTGAGATCTCTCCTCAGCAAGAAATTGTCTTATGAACCTTTGAAGCAGCTCTTTGCCAGAACACAGAGATGGTCAATGTGAAAAGATTCCAGCATTTTTCAAGGTGAGGGGTTAGTTAGCAGATGGGATGTAGAGTCCCTGCCAAGCCTTTGATAGATTTAACTTAGAGATGTGTTTTGGATTATATTTTTGTTGGCAAAATAGCAGCATAACCTTGAATATCACAACTGACTTTACAAGTGATCTTGACTCTAAACTGCAATGATGAAAGAAGGTTGGATGTCAGAATGTCCTAACCGAGGCTCATTAGCACCGTCAGTTAAAGCTGTGTGGACATCTTAATTAATATCTCTGACATCACATACAGTACATGTGAACAAGTGTAAGAGCTGCATGGACCTCAGGAGAACAGCCAAGGTGTCACTTTCTAAATGCAAGAAAGCAAATACTTTTCAGAGACAGCATAAAGTCCACATTCACATTGTGTAACCATTTGTATGAGGAAAGCAGTGGTGGTGAAATTGGAGAGTCAAACTGGCCTCAATGCAAAGTTCAGGGAGGGGAAGGTGTTCATAGCTTGAGAAACACCTACAAATGAGTTTCAGGATGTGGTATCTGCTAATCTAGACTAACATACAGTGTTTGCCCCAAACATCTATTTCCTGAAACAAATGACTGGCAATGGTGACCTTACAAAGGGCCAAAACATTAAGACCCAGAGGAACACAATTCCACTTGAGTGGAATTTATTAAGAGTCAGTTATCATGTTTGATATGTTATTTTCCTATTTGGGGAATCCAGGTGCAATCACAGAAGGGGGTGGAAGTGAATCTGTTTCTTAATGTATTTATGTAAACTTGGCCTCCTTCCAGTTGGAGCAGATGATTTCATTTGTCTGATTTAATAGGATTACAACCTGACTGTTGGGAAATAAGCATTGTCTGTGTATCTCTATCCCTCTGAAGGCTTGAGCAGATTTGTTAACCCATGAAGGCTGGAGAATTCATCATCATCAGGCTACATGTTTCCCCTAGTAAATAAATATATTGATGTTATAATGTTCCCTGTGAAGCGGGGAATCATCCATGACCAAGGAACCAGTAGGAAGCAGTCAGGTAGAGTTTATTGTCTGTGTGGGTTCTCTATATCAGTACCAAAGAGAATCATCATCCTGTCACTCTGTTCTCATGTCAAAGACAAATATAACTTTGACCATATCCTCATAAACAGTAGTGAGACATGAAACTCAAACTGGTCCTCTCAAACTGCTTAATACTCCAAACAAGTACAAACAAATACTTAAAAGTGAATCAAAAGTCATGAAAACAACCATAGTCAGACAGGCATTTGAAGAGGGATGAGCAACATGTTCGTACGTATATCCCCTCTCAGCACAAAGCCAAGCCGAAAATAAGTCTGTGTATAGTGGATTTACCAATCGAAGCATCCCTCCAATCTCCCACGGGTATACAAAAGGAGGGAAAGAAGCCTCAGGGAATCCTCACATGGTGGACCAGATAGAAACCAATTCAGAAGGCACGCCACATTCACTGGACTATGTAAGGAGTCTGCACAGACCGCTAACTCTCCAGTAGGCCTAAATTCCAATCTCATCCCATGTCATGTTCTGTATCAATAAATATTTATTGAAATAGATTTGAGACAGTGACTGGCATGCTAACCTTTATAGGGAGACATTCTTCTGACCATGTAAGGAAGAATATGTATTATGTTCAAGTCTGTGAACACAGCAACACACAATGTTTCCCCCCTGATTTTGTTCTTCAAACACCTATTGACATTGCAAACTGACAGTGATGGATATATAACAAATCAGAACTCAGCCTGAATACTGTAGCTAAATCCATCTGAATTATGTTTGTTTTCTCTATCTCAACTATACTGAAACAGTCAACTGAAACAGCAAGAAGAAATGGTTCTTCTGTTTGAGACTTGACATTTACCAATCCCCTTTGATAAACTCTGAGACCAAGTAGCCTTATTAGTACATTGCCACCTCATTTCTGAACCAATACATTAATCATATCTGGGATCTGGCAAAAATCATTATGTTTGAATTAAGGACTGCTGTCATCTAACAAGCACCACACTGCACAGAGTAGCACATGAGTGAGTGCATGGCGGACCGAAGGAGACAGGAATCTGCATTTTATTCCCTGCACTACCTCAGTTGAAACGCTCTAGCTCGACAGACTCAAGCAGGGCAAGACTGGAGGAGCAGAGATGGTGAATTTATAGAACAAGCGATGATGTATGACAGAGAGTCTAATAACAGAAATGAGGAACATTGTAGACAAACATAATGGCATGTTTTCCTGTTACTATATCATATATACACTCACTGATCGCTTTATTAGGAACACTATACTATACAGTTAGGTCCATATATATTTGGACACAGACAGTTATTTTAGCTGTTTAACAAAACATCTTCAAGTTACAGTTATATAGCTTAAAGTGCAGACTCTCAGCTTTAGGGTAAGGGTATTCACATCCAAATGAAGGA
Source organism: Nansenia antarctica (assembly GCF_963989245.1). Classification (NCBI taxonomy): domain Eukaryota; kingdom Metazoa; phylum Chordata; class Actinopteri; order Argentiniformes; family Microstomatidae; genus Nansenia; species Nansenia antarctica. Next base: position 20,439,772 of record NC_137690.1, read on the forward strand.
AGCGTTTAGGAATTACAACTCTTTAATATGTAGCTCCCTCTTTTTCAAGGGACCAAAAGTAATTGGACAATTGACTCAAAAGCTGTTTCATGGACCAGTGTGGGCTATTCCTTCATTATTTCTTTATCTATTAAGCAGGTAAAAGGTCTGAATTGATTCCAAGTGTGGCATTTGCATTTGGAAGCTGTTGCTGTATACGCACAACATGCGGTTAACGGAGCACTCAATGCAAGTGAAACAGGCCATCCTTAAGCTGCAAAAACAACCAAGAAAATCCATTAGAGAGATAGTGGGAACATTAGGAGTGGCCAAATTAACAGTTTGGTACATTCGGAGAAGAACATAACACACTGGTGAGCTCTGCACCACAAAAAGGTCTGGACGTCCATGGAAGACAACAATGGTGGATGATCACAGGATCCTTTACATGGTAAAGAAAAACCCCTTCACAACATCCAGCCAAGTGAAGAACAGTCTCCAGGAAGTATAGGCATATCATTATCCAAGTGTACCATGAAGGGAACATTTCACACAAACAAATACAGAGGGTTCACCACAAGGCGCAAGCCATTCATAAGCCTCAAGAATAGAAAGGCCAGATTAGACTTTGCCAAAAGAAATGTTAAAAAAGCCAGCCCAGTTCTGGAACAGCATTTTTTGGACAGATGTAAGATCAACCTGTACCAGAATGATGGGAAGAAAAAAGTATGGAGCATGCATGGCTTCCAGTGGCACTGGTTCACTAGTGTTTATTGATGATGTGACAGAAGACAGAAGCAGACAGAGGAATTCTGAAGTGTTTAGGGATATACTGTCTGCTCAGATTCAGACAAATTCAGCAAAGTTGATTGCATGGCACTTCACAATACAGATGGACAATGACCCAAAACCTACTGCGTAAGCAACCAAGTGCCAACCGAGTTTTTTAAGGCAAAGAACCCTAACCCTAACTGTATATTATACTATATACTATACTATACTGGGTAGGGCCACCCTCTCAAAACATCCTCAATTCTTCTGGTCCATGATGACATGATTGCGTTACGCAATTCCTGTCGATTTTTCAGGTGCACTTTCAAGCTGTGAATCTCCTCTTGTACCACTTCCCAAAGGTGTTCTATTAGATTCAGATCCGTGACTGGTCAGGCCACTGAAGAACACTGAACTCATTGTCATGTTCATGAAACCAGTTTGAGACGACTATTTGACATTATCGTGCCGGAAATAGTCATGAAGATGGGTACATTGTGGCCATGAAGGGATGCACATGGTCAGCAACAATACTCAAATAGGCTGTGGCACTCAAGAGTTGGTTGATTGGTATTAATAGGCCCAAGGTGTGCCAAGAAAACATTCCTGACACCATTACCCCACCTGAATGAATGAGAAAGTGTACAGGTGTTCCTAATAAAGTGTTTGGTGAGTGTATATCAAGTATATATATCGTAAATAGGCCCATTCTGAAAATAAGCTATACTTCTATATATACTAAATCTAGTCAAATGTATGTTCTATAGTATTATACAGTAGGTTTTGCGTTACTGTATGTGATCGTAGTCGGCAGCTGTTTCCCTTGTTCAAACTGTGGTTGTCCTAAAAATAAAACATGAAAATAAGTAATTAATCTCTCTGACTCAACTAAGAGGCATTTACAAATTGATGTACAACTTGTTCTATGACTTTAGGCCTGACCACCTACACACTGGTCCACTGTGCCTCTCAGCTCTGCTCTAGTGCTGCTAAGAGCCCAGTGAGAGCTCCCCAAGCACTGCTCAATCTAGTAGGATGTCAAACATAATGCTGACAGTTAATGTGGTCATTTAGTGCATGGCTGGCAGTGATGGCTTTTCAATTAATACACCCCAAATGGCAAATATGCTCAATTAGCTTTAATGTGTTCTACTCTCTGGTGATGAATGTGCAAGTGGATAAGGAAATTCTTTCCTGATGCATTGGTCTACCATATCCTGTTACGTTGCAGTGAGTAGCAGTGTAAGCAGGATCATTGTCCATTGTTTCCCCCTTCTGTCCATTTGTCATGTGACTGCTTACCTTTTTTCGGTCGGTGTCAACATAAGCTATGTAAGATGGATTGTCTGGAATAGATCGAGCTGCCCCCAGGGAATGGGCTATGTTAAGCATAAAAGAAGGAACTGCCAACGAAGCAGAACAGATGAAGACTGGATCAGCAGCCAGAACCCCAAAAAACTATTTTATATATATATATATATAATATTAATATTATGTATTAGAGTTTATATATAAATATGTATCAGAGCTTTTTTTGCTCTGCCTACTGAACCAAAAGTAGCAGATGTTAATATACTAGTAAATAACTAACGGGGACAGACTTCAGCAGTCATGTGAGATTCCTGGCCTCCAGTGAGTGTTATCTTGAATTGAATGACACAAGCTTGTGATTGTACTGTATTGTAATGATGCTCTCTCTTGCTCTTAGTTTGCCTGTACATGGTTCTTCGTTCATTTAATGGTGATTGAAAATAGAATTGTTTTTTGGGGAGATACAGTATGCTAAATTATATGAGTGATCCCATATTCATGGAAATGCAATTCCAAATGGATTTTGTGCCATATAGTTTGTTTGTCTGTGTGTGTGTGTGTGTGTGTGTGTGTGTGTGTGTGTGTGTGTGTGTGTGTGTGTGTGTGTGTGCGTGCGTGCGTGTGTGTGTGTGTGTGCGTGCATGTGTATGTGTGTGCGTGCGTGCATGTACTACGCGCTTAAGCCTGTCCACACTCTCTAGTGTCATTGGTCTGGATGTGGGTGTTGAGCTACCATGGTTCTGAAATCCCTCCACTGCCTCTGTGGACAATCGACAAGCCTGCCACTCTGAGCCGGATTAGACAGAGCTAACAGGATTGCCCGGAAAACATTCTATTAATTTTTGGCTTCAAAAACGGGTCAGCAAGTACTGCTGCTGCAGGGTGAAATACATCTCAATTTGACTTTCTCCTCTCTAAAGTCCCTTCTCTAAATAGAGTCATTCTGAGAAGGCAAATAATTCAATAAAGAGGGAAGACTCTCCTCCCATGTGTATTATCTCCAGGTGGCTAGAAAGCAGTAAAAGTGTGCTCCGGCACCTGGTTGGGGGTGTGTGGCAGTCCTGGTGATTTATCTGCCAGTTCTATCCACTTGAGCAAAAGCCAACAGCAGGTGTGAGATTATGGCTTGAATTTATTTTGGAAGTGAGCAGATGTGGTTGCTATTAAGTTCCACCCAACACAAATACTGCTCTTTTCACTCAATTAGTGAAACAACGAGATGATTATATATTTAAAAATTGATTATTATCAGCCCACTGATTATTATCTGATTATTATCAGAGGCCATCTGTGATCTGAGGCCAGAGATGACAGTTCCATATGGTCGTACCAAGGACTCTACTCAATCGAACTCACAAGCAGCTTTCCAGGATGAGTTACCTACCCGTCATTCATTCTGGCTATGCCCTACAAGAACGCACGCATGTGGAGAACCACAGTCGATGTTTCTGAGGTGGGTGAACCATTTCAGACACTGTATGGGACTTATTCAGAAGTGACATGACTTTGTGCATTTAGAAACCTCTACTTACAACAGACAGACTAGGCAGACAGACAAACAGACAGACTCATTTGGTCCATTAGGGAGGCGGGGGCTTGGGCTAAGTGTTCTACTCATTAGTTCAAGATCATTGGGTTAATAATCTCACCTGGGAAGGGCAGGTAATGGGGCATATCCACGTAATTATGGATACCCACACAAACAGCCATTCATACTTGTCTTATGTCTGCTACATTTGTGTCACATGTACTATAGACAGAGGCGGGAGAGGCCTGACACAGACCTGAACTACAGGTGACTGTTTGGTTTCTCAACCAGGGTCAAGTCCATACCATCCAGCCTTTGTTTGTTAAACTGCTTAGACAATGTTGCATACTATATTGCATACTAAATATTGCATACTATATTCAATCTTAAATTGAGCAGTGTCAAGTGTCATGTTATTAGCTAAAAAAACATGGTAAACCTATGAACTATGAAATCCTTGATCTGCCCCTTCACAAAACAAAACAATGTAACAATATACTTTTCTAACCCAAGGTAGACTTCAGGGTTAAAAATCTATGTTGCTGCTAATGTTGTGCCCTACTTTCCCATCACTTCAGATGGAGTGGTTTGGATTTGATTGATTTCAAACTTGATCTATCTGCGTAAGCTACCTGTTCTCCAAATACCTCCATCAACTTGGCAGAAACAGAACTGGAAAGGTATTGATTTTTTCCAAGAAATCACTTACAAGTGGATATACGCTTTGCTCTTACTGTACCAAAATCATTTCATTTCTCTGAAATGGTTCGCTATATTGTCTAGTGCACAAACCCATTTAATTCAAAGGAACATTACAGTGGAAAATGGAACATAAAATGACTGCACCCACATGACATATTAAAGTTGAAGAAAACCATTTTGTCAAGGTACAGTACAACCTACAGTGACTTTAGTGAGAAGTTGGTTAATAGCAAACATTACTCTTTTTAAATAAATCATTCATAGATATATGACAGGATGGCTTGACAATGAAAATGACAAGTAAAATGCTTTATTAAGTGTCTCACACATATTCAGTTGATCTGTGTTTTTTTTTTGCTCCAACATGTCCACACACAGCTGTCTGAAAGTCACCTTTCTTTGTCACTGCTTCAAGGAAAACCTGCTTCATGGAAAGATGCCCAACGAAGAGCTGCCAGGTATTAAGCATTTTTAATCTCACTTAATCTCCTTTGAGTTTTGCCAACCTTCCACTCTCGAGGAGTTAAAACTTTATGATTTGTGATTCACATTCATGATACTCCCCTTCCTCCACTGAAGTGTCACGAAGCAACCTGCCTATCATTCATTAATGCAGCCTCTGCAGCACATAAGAGGAGTGCAATGTATGGATGCAACCTGCAAGTCAATTCATCATGACCAAATGCTCTCTGGATGCATGAACCTTTTGCTGTTGTCTTGAAGAAGTGATGGCTCAAAATGGGTTTTAAGCAAGTGGAAATTGAACTGAAAATAACCCTTCCTCACATGAAACCCGTTTGTGTACGGAGCTGAGTCATATCCATAAACGTAACTGAGCTCTGTAGACTTGTATTCAGCACTTGTTATGACTCACTGCAACTTGCCAAGAAGAATGACATACAGTACATCACAATTTCACTCACTCTCTCTCGAATACTCTCGCTCTCTTTTTATCTCACACATGCTGTCTCATATCTGTTTTTTTCTCTCTCTCAGAAACACACATGCATGCATGCATGCACTCACGCACGTACACACACACACACACACACACGCACGCACGCACGCACGCACGCACGCACGCACGCACGCACACACACACACACACACACACACACACACACACACACACACACACACACACACACACACACACACACCTTAGAAATGGCATTGCCCTTTTATAAACAGCTGATAACTGACAGCTGGTCTATAAACCCCATTAATCACTCTATGTGTTCACTTTCATTCCATATCATATTTCTTTCTTCTTGGCTGAATGTAAGTAGGACCGCAATTAGGTAAATAGAATCAAGAAAGCCAGTGGGGGAAAAAATAATTAATGGAACAAATTTAAAAAGCTATGGTTCCAGTCACTATGGTTCCAGTGGTTCCAGTCACTATGGATCCAGTCACTGCAGCCTTTGCAACCGACCTGGCTTTTTTTCTCTTCCTCCGCTTCTTCTCTCCTTCTCTCCTTTTCCCTCCATGCATTTCCTCCTCCTCCACCTCCCCGAACCCCCCCGCCCCCCGCCCCACACACACACACACACACACACACGCACATACTCAAAATGAGGCCAGCCAAACCATTCTACTGTGCAGTATTCCAGCTGAGATTTATGCATGCTGTGCATAGGTCAACCTCAATTTTAAATGGTATCTGGGAAGTAAAATAGTGGCCCTGGCATGCAAGCACCATTTGAAGCTGCTGTTTTGCTGAGTGAAAAAGGTCAATTTCATGGTTGTTATAACCCAGTAGGGATTCGAAGAAAGATATATATTGAAGATTTAGTAAGCAAACCAGACCGCATATCTCATATAGTACAAATAAATTGTTTGCTATATTCAACAGTCATAGAGGTACAGTACAAGTTTAAAAGTATTTCAAACATCAAATGTTTATGGTCAGTTAAGTTGTCATAACAAACAACAATAGGTTCTGATCTCCCTTTAATTTAGCTTGAGTTGCAGTGAAGAAGGAAATTGGCATGATCTTCTGCTGCTCCCAAATACACAGAGCTATTCAAATTCCAGCTGGGCATAATTGTGATGGATGTGCTCAGGCCTGGGTGGCAGCGAAGGTGGTGATTGTGTGTGTGTGTGTGTGTGTGTGTGTGTGTGTGTGTGTGTGTGTGTGTGTGTGTGTGTGCGCGTGTGTGTGTGTGTTTGTGTGTGTGTGTGTGTGTGTGTGTGTGTGTGTGTGTGTGTGTGTGTGTGTGTGTGTGTGTGTGGGTGGGTGGGTGGATGTGTGTGGTGGGGGTAGGTAGTTGCCTGCAGAGACACACAGTCAGTAAGCTATTACTCAGAGCTGACAGACATCTAGAATGTTCGAGTGCTCTCTGGTAGCTGACAGCAGGACCTGTACTGACTAAACACAAAAGATACCCTCCTCTGGGTCGACATACACACATTCTTAAAGCTGGTGTATGCCTAAAAGACATGAAACATCACTAGTAACATGGCATGGTTGTGAGGTAGAGGCCTCTCTATCAATCTGGATTTCAGCAAACACAGGCCCAATCTTAATCATGTCACCTGTCTCCACAAATCATGTCACCTGTCTCCACATCACTGCACCATGATACACAACAACACGTTTGTCAGTAAACCCAACACAGGGGTAAATAACCCTAAGTAAACAGTCTGAGATCTGAGTTACATTTTTCTCAGAGTAGAGAAAACCCAGTAGGATTCACCCTCGCCTTGTTTGTTGTAAATTCTGTCTGTAGGATCACAGTTTTGGGGCCGCTCTCTGTAAGCAGTGCTGATATGTTGTGCCATGCGAACCAGAAACCCAGTGAAAATATTAAATTGCGAGAAATAAGGCCCACTCCTGAAAGTGCACTAGAGACGGATTAGAACAGCACACTATCATCTTGTTCCTTCACCTTCCATCTGACTCAACACCTCTACGGCTTGTTCAGACAGGACTGTGAGGGGCTCCCAGATGATGAGTGACTCGCCGCAATTTTTCAGTGAGAGCTCTGGCCTACATACAGTATCTACATCTCTCATATCCTGCAGCAGGGGGGAAACATTTGATACAGAGGGAGAGCTAAAGCAGACAAACACAAACAAGCAGCACTGTGGGAAATGTTAAAGTGTTACTGGCCATTTAATCCTCTCCAGAGTTGAACTAGCTCATGCAACTCCTCTCCGTCCTTCTCTTGATTACTGTAAGCACACACAGCATACAGCGCTCTGAAATAGAAAACAGAAAACACAGACAAAGGACAAGTGTGTGTGTGTGTGTGTGTGTGTGTGTGTGTGTGTGTGTGAGAGAGTTCTGTTTCCAGTTCTTTATACAATTTATCACTCACTGGCTCCAATGCTCGGGTCGACAGTCTCCAATTCCTTTATAATGTGCAGGAAATCTGGGGCTGCTGTGAGGCAAACAATTTAATAAATCAGTTCATTGCAGCACACATACTGCCCCTGAGCTTCACACAGAAACAACATGATGCTGCATGAAGTTTCCAAAAGATAGATGAGACAGCAACTCACCCACCTAATTGTCTATCTACACTATCAATAAAAACTTCAACTTGTGTTTTCCTGTGCAGTTACTATGCATGTCTGCAGGCAATAGCTTTCATAGACTACTGGAGACTTGACAGCAAATAATAGAATAATCCTTTATAAATATTCTTGTTCTTTCTCTTGGTGTCGCTGAAAAGCTTAACAATTAATTTGACTCATCTAGTCAACATTATGAAATCAAATTAATGTAATAAGACTCGGGGAGAATCATAGGCTCAAACTTGCAAATAAATACTGCATACATCTTGTGGGTATGTGTAGCCTATGTTTCATTTTCCAGTAAATTTGTCATGAAATTATACATCTTATATTAGAGTCCAAGATCATAATACACTCACTGAATACTTTATTAGGAACACTATACTAATACTGGGTAGGGCCTCCCTTTGCTCTCAAAACAGCCTTAATTCTTCATGGCATTGATTCCACAAGACATTCTTTTCTGAGATTCTGGTAACGTGATTGCATCACGCAATTCCTGCAGATTCTTCAGGTCCACTTTAAAGCTATGAATCTCTCGTAAGCCACACCACAAAGGTGTTCTATTGGATTCAGATCCAGTGACTTGGAAGGCCACTGAAAAACACTGAACTCATTGTCATGTTCATGAAACCAGTTTGAGACAATTTTTGCTTTGTAACATGGCGCATTATCATGCTGGAAATTGCCATTAGAAGATGGGTACATTGTGGCCATGAAGGGATGCACATGGTCAGCAACAATGCTCAAATAGACTATGGCCTTCAAGTGATGATACACCACTACACCACCTCCACCAGCTAGGACTGTTGACAAGTAGGTGTTCCTAATAAAGTGTTCAGTGAGTGTATATCCATGCTGTAAATGCTTCAGAACTTCAGAACTTCAGAAAGCTTCAGAACTCAGAATTTGACAGAAATACATTATGTACCTGATATCATTGAAATTCAGGCTCATAAGAAAAGAAAAAAAGTAAATAAATAATAAATGTAAACAAAGTCAGCTGTGTATTGTGTTCCTGCCAATAAAAATATAATATTGTAAATGAATCACAGCTACACTGTAATATGCAAGTGCTGCATCTTTGAACATAAGAATGGGGAGACTGTATCTATTCTGTTCTGAGTCATTATAGAAGGGATTTTGTAGTTGTTGGTACTAATGCTGGATTGCATCCCAGTGTGCACATTGTCCACATTGCATCCCAGGGGGAGGTGGCGGCGGTGGTGGTCTATGTGTGTGTGTGTGTGTGTGTGTGTGTGTGTGTGTGTGTGTGTGTGTGTGTGTGTATGTGTGTATGTGTGTGTGTGCTAACTCTCTGTATTAGATTTCTGGACAGTGAGGATGTTAACGTGCCAGAAGGGCTATTTACTAATGGCTCTCTTTCAGGCCTGGTGTTTGTTGGTGATCCATTAGAGAACAAGAGAGGGGACAAAAAAACAGAGTGAGAAATGTCTCACAATTTGTCAGTCACAAACAGGCTCTTACCTTTATTGTCTCTGACCCACATTCAATTTAGCTCGGGGTAACTAGCGTTCCTCCACCTCCACCATTGTCTTATCATGGCCTTTATAACACAGCTACTGAAGAAAGTGTGTGTGTGTGTGTGTGTGTGTGTGTGTGTGTGTGTGTGTGTGTGTGTGTGTGTGCGTGCGTGCGTGCGTGTGTGTGTGTGTGTGTGTGTGTGCGTGCATGCGTGTGTGTGTGTGTGTGTGTGTGTTTACAGTATGTGTGCACTCTGTAACCAACATTAGCATTCTATTCCATTCTTTAATTAAGATTAAATGTATGCCTATGAGCTAGCAAAAGATGATCAATGGAGAACCTTCTAGTGGTTTCCCCCTATAGTGACTCTGATTAGATCACCCATGATAGATTCTGGGCCATGAAAAAAGAGGGTGAAAAATCCTGGATTTCCGCAAGTCATAAATTTGCCCTCTGTCAGGGAAATGTAAATCAATGTAGCAAGCTCAAATTGATGGGGCATTTTCTGGCTGAGCACACTTTTATTTCAGGCTCTAGAAATGGCCTTCAGTGCTCCAGGTAAAGCATATGGAAACCCAAATGTGGAGCATAAAAATAAATGAGATGTGCTGAATAAATGTGTGTTAAAGATGACCACATACAGTAGATCTCATCTTGATAGCTTTTCTTTGTGATTCGTGATACACAGTACCGAATGCTCTCACAGATCCTGTGAGAGATATAAATGTGCTTTTGTTCCACGTTGACAGTGCTTATGTTTAGTTAATAGAGCCCATGTCCCAAAGTACCTGGGGTGAGGTGGTAACATTTCCTGCATGCTGCTCATTATGATGCAAGAGCAGTCCTTGACTAAACAAACTGCGTCTTGGCAGAGAGGCAGACCAGTGGTGCTGCTGCAGGGACATGACAGCTACAGCCTCCCCAGCCATAAATCCCCTAGACTCCATAGGGCACACAGCCACACCTGTCTGTTACGTGGAGAAAGAGACAGTCTCTCACATCTTGCCAAGACAGTGGGTGATCTGGGGCTAGGGGACCACGTTGTAGACCCATGTCATCAACAACATGTTATGTTTCCTCTCTTGTTGAGGGTTGTTGGGTTTTGACAGTCTGTGGTGCAGTACATGAAGCTACTTGATTTAATGTTGTTATAAACGGTATACAGTAAGTATACTCTCTAATATACAGTACTTGATCAGGAAATAATGTACATGTACAGTATATGTAGCGTAAACACCACACACATCATATATTAATAAAAAACACACATAGCTTACTAAGATATTTGTGTCAGAGTCCTGATATTAAGCCACTGTTGTGGTTTCAATAGCTGTCTCTGAACAACCCAGGCCATTGAGTGACACAACAGAGAGCCATGTCAGAAGAATAACAGGTATGTTTACATTCTCATTGTTCACACCAATATGGTATTTTCACATGGCCCATTAGCACATTGGTTTCGCAGATGGGAAATGGATCTGCTTCAAACAAAGTTAGAAATTACCAAGGGAAAATGTCATTAAAGATACATTATGCTTAACTGGACTCCCCTTCTCCCATATGTTGTGTGGAGGGAGATTGTGATGATGAGGTGTTTGAATAACCACTAATAGATGTAAAGGGAAGAGGATGATGTGGATATGAAACAGCTCATTTCTTTCACCCTCTGCTTGTGCTGCTCAGCTCACTGTGGTGTGGCTGTGGCCATCTATTCAGAGCTTAACTAACAGCGCTCTCTCTGTCTGTCTCCTTCACGTCTCATACAGTCTTACCTTCTTGTTCCTTTGCCTGGCACTGTGAATGCATTGCCTAGCAACCTCTTTTGCAGTGCGTACACCATATATGTCTCCACCACAACCCAGATGAATAGAGCTTTTCGATTACTAAATGTACAAAATGTCTTAAATATATAAACCAACAATATAACATGTAAGATCCCACTTCAAATGAATACCTCATTATATCCATTACCATTAGGAGAAAAAACAGGCAAGAAACAATTCAGTAAATTATTCACACACAGATTACATTTTATGATTCACTATTCTTTTCACATTTCAGCATGTTGAATAGAGGAGGAATATTATGTAGACTAAGCCATGAGCCAAGTGATCCACCTTTATTTTGACTTTCAATCCCCTGTAATTGCCAAATTGGGTCAAGTTCATTTCTGTAGAAAATTGTTTCATGGGAACATTATGGGGTGACATTTTTTTTTCTTCACATTGTATAACACTGTCACTATTATCCTAGAGTCAACATGTAAGAAGAGAAGGAAGAGTGTCAGGGCAGAGTGTCAGGGCAAACCAAAACACAATACATGCTCAACAAAAGAGCTGTTTACCATCATTGATTTGTATTTCCAACAAGAAAGCTGGCATTGATGAAGATGGATTCTGAAACCATTAAATAGCGGCATTAACTATGCATTACGCTGCCTTTTAAAGTGTCAGCCTTGAGAGTAAAAATAGCCGGCTTACACAGCTGTGACCACAGCCTGTGATTTTATATCTGATTGTTTACTGAGGACTTCTCAATAAGAGGCATGTATTATTAACAGATCTATTCTCTCCACAATCAGTGCTATCTTTCAATCAAACATTAGTATTGACATTTTTGTCAAGGGGCCCTTTGTTAATCATATTATTATAATATTTGCCTGCTTTTCCAATAATTCAGTTCTATGGAGCTGTCCATAGTCTGTAAAACCTTCAAAATCAAGGCTATATATCTAGGGTTTACATTGGATTTAAAGATTAATATTTAATCCACTAAATGCAGATGTCCTCAGGTCAATTGTTAATCATTATAAGAGATTAAAGAAAGATTTTGTATTTTCAATAATATCTGATTCTTCCTTCTGCCTTACAGTACAGGGATTACACTGGGTCATGCAGTGCAGTGATGTATATGAAATCCCTTCTCATGAAAACCTATTAGGTCCATGAGCTGACTCAAGACTGGTCTATCTTGAGGTGATGGCTGAGTTTGCCTGAAGTTTGAATGTTTCGACAGTGGTATTAACATTGCTTTAATGCAGGGGTTTTCAACAAAAAATTCCCAGTTCTGAGTGAGAGTGCATTCCTCAAACAGGAACGAGAATGTTCAGAATGTTCCCTTGACCCTGAAAACCAAGGCCAAGGCAGATGACTGCCTTTGGAGTAAGGACACAGCCTTCCTGTGAAGGGAGAGGAGTTTAAAAATAAACTTGGTGCAGAACCAGTGCCATGGTGGGTCTGTTATATGTATTATGGTAAAGGTAATCTGAAAGTGTTGGCATAGCACTGCTAAAAGTCCCAAGGGAAATCAGGAGCTTTCACAGCTGCCCTGCCTGCCTGAAGTCTTAAAACAAGTCCACGATGACAAGGCCCAGTGCACAGGGACAAAGGACAACGGAGAGAAACTAAGGATCTAAACTGTACACACCATGTGTACCAGAGTTCATCTCTGAATAAAACATTGCTGACATTTATGATCTGAATTCATAAAAATCTATTACAGAAGATGCATGTATGTATGTTTTTTTGTTTTTGTTTTTCCTTTTCATTTGTAGTTACCGGTATTTGTTTTATAATATTTAAATGTCCGATGTATGTCTGATAGGTCCTGTCTTGTTGTGTTTAATGTTAAATTATATAATCATATTGAAAAAAAAATAATTACTGTATGTATTTTCCTGGAATCCAGCCATTTCACCCGGATAACCCAAGTCAGACTTCACTGAGAAGCCCCTCAGATCGATGTATGTCTGATAGGTCCTGTCTTGTTGTGTTTGATGTTATATTAAATGATATAATCATATTGAAAAAAAATGAATTACTGTATGTATTTTCCTGGAATCCAGCCATTTCACCCGGATAACCCAAGTCAGACTTCACCGAGAAGCCCCTCAGATCATTGGACAATTTCCAGAGGCAAAATAAGAAGAGAAGGGACTTTAAAGTTCAAATGATAAAAAGTGCTGTATCGCTTGGCTTACTTTGACAACTCCAAGGAGGAACTAAAAAAACGCCTCTGCTTTCCAAGTGCCAATTGAATGTCAGCAGTAGCAATATGTTGTCCAAATAGACATAAAGCCGGGTGAAAAATAAGCGAACAAACCTTTCTTACCACCACAAGAAACTTTGCACTTCTCAAAATGAGATCCACAGTAAGAAATGGGAGAAAATCGAAATCTATCAAGTCACAGCAGGAGGATAAAGCCTGTTATTTTTGCATAGTCGAGAACAAAGATTAGGCAATATCTTGGCAGCCTTGGAGTCGTTCAGCTGAATTTGAGGGAATCTTCCCTCTTGGTGATAGCTGCTACAGTATGTGCTGTCAATGTAGAACTCTCTGGGGATGAGAGGACAAAGTATATTGGGGAATAAATGTGTCTCTTTCTAAGTAGATTGCTGTCTTAGCATCATACCAGATACTGTACTGTATGTGCTTTACCAGTCTGGTTAATCTGTTCATGATGTTTCATGGCATTAAAACCTTTTAAATAAATGGTGCTTTCTGCCTCTGACTGTGTGTGTGATTTGGGAGGCAGGTCCCGCAGATTTCTTTTACGGTAGACAAACCCTTTCGTATGCACACAAGAATAACATTATCGCCTAACTCCTAGGTTATTACCATTTCAAGATGTGCTAATGGGTGTTGCATAAGATGATTCACTTTGTTTAATTTCTGATCACTTATACAGATACACTATACTCTCAGAAAGACATTATAGGCACTATCATGTTATAATATGAAAAGAAAACAATATCAGCAAACAAATGAAAAAGCCATTTTAATTTCACAGTCATTCGTTCCTCAATGGGTATAAAGACATTTGGTCGGAGAAACTATTTAAATAAACATTTAAATAATTCCTCTTCATAGATCCTCTTCATTGGCACATGTGTGTGAAGCAGCAGACACCACTTATTGATAGTTCCTAATTAGTATCTAACAACTTCATTGAGAGTTATGTATAGGTACGCATATCCTTATATTGTTAAAAAAAGAGAAAAATAAATACAAGTATGAACCATGTCCAAAATAGGATGTTTATTGTATCGTTTTGGATAATAGTTGCATGGAAAATATGACATGAATCTAAGATGGCACTGTAGATCAACACAGCTGGGGAGAGCAGACAGGCATCAATACTGAATATTCTGGATAATAAGTTTGTGTCTCTCAGTCAAAACCACCCTAAAAATACAGTAAGCAAATGAGCTCACTTAACTGGGCTCACTGCTGATTGATCTCAGACATGGGTCATATAGTGTAGTTCTTCAACAGTCATATAAAAATGGTTATCCTTTCAATCAGTACACATGTACAGTATGTGACATGACAAACATAATATTTCAATCAGATGTCAGAATGTTATTTAAAAAAAAAAGAAGAAAAAAAAATGTAATCATATTGGTGACGGATCTCAAACATATCAACAGAATAAAAATATGCATAAAATATGCAATATCTGTCAAGAAAACAGTCTGTTACTCATCAATGTTTATGTTTATGTTGAACAATAACAACAAAACAAAACCTAGGTTATATTGTGATGAACACCAAAAACCATCCATAAAAAATGTACTTCTGACAAGTAACATTGGCTGTACACTGCACATGAAAACGTTGCCTTGATGCAGTTTTTCCTTGTCATCTTGGGGTAATTTAATTTGAGTGGCTCCCTTCTTGTGATGAAACCACTACAGGTACTTACAGATGCGTCAGACCACTGACTGGCAGTGTTATTAGAAAAAGCAGCTCTCTTGGTTTTTAATTTGTTCTGCTATTCCATTGCTCATCCTACTGTTTCCACACTTCTGTTTATTGCATTTTTACCTGACACAGGAGAGATGCCAACACTCTGAATAGCTGAGTCAATTGGTTCAATAAGAGTAATGAATCATCGAATTATTCAAATGTCTCCCCAAGATGCTAGAAAACATTTCACTAGCAAATAGAAAGTAATACTGTTATTAGTTCTTCTGATGATAAAGGACATTATATAGGGTCAGACACTCCTCTACCAATTTAACTGCACTGCATCTCCTTTCCATTATGAATGGAATCCTTTTCCAATGAAAAGTGTCATTATCATTCAGGTATAGGTATTCGTATTGGATCAACGAATAGTCTCTTTTATCATGTTATCCAGTCACAGTTTCACCAGTGCAGCTAAGGTAAACTGGAGAGTTTCTCTTACTTTCTTGCAGCAGTGCAGTACACCAGCGACATGCTCAGTGATAGAGAGAGGGTGCACTGGTGCTGGTCTGCCCGGCTGGCGGCTGCGTCTGTCCATGTCACTGTTGGAGGGACCGGGACCGGGGGTCCGTGAGAGGAGCTCTAGCCATGGAGGGGAGACCAGCTACATGACCTGCCCTGCAGCCTGGTGGTCTCGGACAGCCCAGGGCCTGGGACGGGGGCTCAGAGCCCACGTTGAGCTGCAGCGGCAGGTGGGCCTGGCAGTAGTCCACTACGGGCTGTTCATACCTGTACAATGTCAGGGCACTCATCTGCTGTGGTATCTGTCAGAGGAAACAGAAGAGGAGTGTGGCAAGGAGAGAGAGAGAGCCAGATGTAGGCCTGTAAGTATGTGTGATGGTACAGTATGTCCTGTTTTACCAGCATTCTATGTACACAACTTTACAGTAACAGATCTGACCATTTCAAATCAGGACTCAGGATTTTACATTTGAGCATTTTATTATACATTTTTATAAATTAAAAGAAGAAACAAATGGAGAAGGTAAACACATGCAGTTCTGGTACCGTACTGTAAGTTTAACGTTCACAGCACAAGCAAAGCATACCAGACCCAAAGCTTGCATTGGTAGTAGCAGGTCACCCACTCAGCTAAACTGATTTATATGCAAGATGAAAGCTTTAAGCAGGAGTGCATACAAACTTGCTTTTTCAGTCTTGACTCCATTAAGCAGAGAGTGCTTATACATTACAAGCACTTTGCTGATTCAAAGCCCTCTCTCAGTTTTATGTGCAACAGTGCTTTAAATTATGTACAATTAAGTGAGATCAAACGGTATTAATGTGGTACTAAATATTGATACTGATATCAAAATATTTATCAGATACTGTTAGTGCCTGATCACAAATATGACTGCACTCACTACACACATTATCACACAATCACATGCACAGTGCACACATTCACAACCACACAATCACACCAGGCAAGATCCTACAGCACTGATGACTGCTCATAATCATTACAAAACAATATAGTCAAATTAAGCAGTGTCTCACATTGAAACTAATGAAACTATTAGTCAAACTATAATGAAAACTATTCATTCAACACTAAATTGGTTATAAAAGTCTTATCCACATTGAGCTTTCCAAGCCTTGTGAACAAGCACATTATGGACCACTGCAAACACACATTTCAGTTTATTTATTGTATTATGTTCTCAGAATCAGCTTAGGATGATTCAGCAGCACATTCCTAGGCCAGGGTGTATGGTCATAACTTCCAATGTTACTACGGGTCTCTAGACAGTCATTATTTCATAGCTGCCAAATGTTTGTGTTTATTCCGGGGCTGTGTTTTCGCATCTGAATTTAACTTGATCTTTGGGGGAGTATTTGTGAACAACACTGTCCTGAATGCAAATGTACTCAGTAGGTGGTCTAGATCGTGGAACATTTTGCACAGTATTGTCAGTGGAAAGACAAGGTTTAGTCCAGCTTTCCTAATTAGTGATATGGGAAGAAGCAGTATAAGTCTATGTGGAAGCATTTAAATGAGCTTATGGCTATATTGTGTGGAGCAAATTTCCCTCCCTTGTGTTTACAGCACCACTAGACAGGGAGGGGGCCACAGCTTCAAACAGCTCTTTAAAGCAGGGCCAGTCTCTTGTTAATTTTCTAATTGTGAAGATCCCAGTATCTGATGCTGTGATGATTATTCTCACAATTTAGCAACCATGGGTTTCCAAACTTGGAAGAAAATCTCTGAAAAGTTGTTGCTCTAGACTAGAGTCTACAGGATGTTAATATACATATAAATACACTGTAGCTTCGTAACTGTTTAGTGGCAATCATCAGTCTTTGTAAATTGCAGGTTTTGCGGTAGAGCACACAAATGCAAGAGTGCCAGAATACTGTGAATAGTGAGAAGAAAAGTCTTTCCATCAGCCTAACTGACCAGAATCCCTTCATGTAGTGTCAACTCTATTCACAAGTATAATTGGCTCTGTATGCAATCATGCTGAACACATTAGCCCAATGGGATTTCACTTTAACCACTTATCTCCTGTGTTCAAATTCCTAAACTCTAGAACCTACAGGCCTGTATGGTCTACTCGCGCAAGAACAGTGACAACACTAAGAAGACAGCTTGTTTTTCTTTACTGTGACTTCCTCAAGTGGGGTACTCAGTTTGAGTATCCACTTTCCTGCACCCCTCCTGAAAATAGGATTAAAGTCAAATCTGAGTGAAGAATATTCAAAAAATAAAAGGCTTTTTGGCTCGGCAGCCAGAGCATCGGTCCAGGTTTAATCAGGAATATTGGGAAGGAGCTGGCCGTTATGGTTGGAGCTTTTAAAGGCGTGACTCATGGGCTAGCATACAGTGACCTGGGCGGCAGCCAACGCCATGCGTTAAAGAATGAATGCTGCAGACAGAGGAGTTTGCTTCAGGCATCTTTAACAGAGGCGGATTTAGGATTGTAGGAGATCCGGGGCTTAGCCCAGAGGGAGAATATAATGTGCGCGCGGAGCGCGCCGGAAAAATTTGCTTTTTTTTTGGGCCGAAAACTCCATGTTTACTAGCTGTAACATTAACGTTACATCATTCTTTTTCACTTGTTACTCAGTCAACCAGAGTGCAGATATCAAAGACTATCAGCCTGTTATTCACTTTATTTGTACAAGTATTATCCTTTGTTTGATTTCTTACCATGTACCGTAACAGTACCTTGCTATGTTTCATTTTCATTATAACATAACGTTATGTTATGATAGCCAGCTAGCATTAGCAAACCGGAAAAGTAGTGTCAGTGAGTCAGTCACCTTTCTAATAAGATTCACAAACCTGAAACATCATCTATGTCATCATCATTGAGAATCAAGGACCCCAATTGAAATAAGCCAGTGTCTTTCTTGGGTTTTTATCCTGTTAGTTGACCTTGTATGTAATATGTACTTTCATGTACCTACTTCTGCAAATCTTCTAATAAAGTTTTCAATCAATCAATCAATCAACTGCTGGTGATGTCATTGTTGTCAGCTGCTGAAACTGCTGCTGCAACAGTTCTTGGCGCTTGTTTTGTTGAAAACAACTTTGGGATATCCATCCTTACAATTTTGCAAGTCAGGCACTGATTGAGATCACTTCTTCTTCAGGGCAGGGCAGGCTACGCAGTACGCAGGCTAATGTCGCGCAGCTGCTGCCTCGAGTCTGTTGGACTCCGGTACTGCATGTTACTCACAAGATTTTATTTTTATTTTTATTATTATTTTTATTTTTTAAGTAAAACATTCGGGGCTTTTCAGAAAACATCCGGGGCTTGAGCCCAAGTAGCCACCCCCTAGCGCCGCCCCTGATCTTTAACATAGTCCCTTGACAGAGAAGACCAAAGAAGTGTTCTCGTATCTACATCTGCACATTGCAAAAACTAAAATACATACACGTACAACACCCAGGAAAATCATACTCTGTGTTATTATCAATGACACATAATACCTCAGCCTCTTCTCTGTGTTGTTAAAGGTCAGAAGTCCATTCCTCATAAGAGTGGGGAGACCCAAAGACAAATGTTTGTATCATGTATATTCATTATGAAGATTATAATGTAGTTATCATCAGCCTAATCTGGAATGAGATAATTTCTGTCTTATAAGAATGAACAGTAAATAAGTCAAGTGCTCATATAATCACAGATTTACAGAGAACCCTAGAATGCCTCAAGCAAATCTCAACTGCTGGGCCAATAAGAGGATGTATTACGATTCCATGACTGTCTCCTTATACTGGCCACAATGTTGGCCTCTACACTGTTTACAGTACTTCATCCACAGAGCCAAGTGTCAAACAAGGTCATTCTACTTGATCATTAAAAAACAAATCAACTAACAAAATACAAGTCACAAAAATAGCTGAATTTGTTCACAAACATTCACCAGTCATGCAGGAGTTCTTCACTACAAGACTAATAAAAGTAACACTTCATCAACATTTATATGACAAGGTTATTGTTGTGCTATAACCCCTTTACCGGACTCTGTGTCTCTTTCTTTCACCCTTGGTGCCTGAATGAAAATACAGACTACACTAGTATACCAAAAGAGGAGTTTAGCCAGAAGTTGACCAAAAACAGCCTACACTCATGTCAGAGCGCACTGCAATTAATTCCATTTTCCGAGCTATTGGTTTTGAATGGCTTATCAAAGCATTCACTCAAGTTGTCGCCCCTCGTGCAGTTCTGAATTGGGGTCAGGCAGCTACCAAATGATTTCCCATTAGAAGACAGACAGCTGCACCGTGCCAGCCTGGCTCAGATGGCCATGGGTTGCATGAACCCACGTTGGCATATTAACAACATCCTCAGGCTCGACTGGGCGTCTCTCTGTCAGCTGGATAATTCACTCAGCGGTCTATGTGGCCTGAACACTGCAGAGAACACGGACAGGCCTCTATTATCATCTCTGTCCATTACACACCCTGAATGGCATGTTAATGACTGCCAGGCCTTCCTGCAGGACTTGCTTTACATAGATAACGTGTAGCATGTAATGAAGGTGCTCTAATTAGAATGTTACTCAGACGGGAAAAACCCAAGAGGTTGGAAATTAACTAATCATCAGAGAATATTAAGGATCTGATAACATTTAAGATTTCAATTTGATGAAAATGTTAAGGCCTGAATCATATCCTCAATCGATTTAAAATGTTTTTAATTCCAACTTTCGGCTGGAAGAAATGCTTGCTCATGCTGTATATTGCCATTGGCAGTTTCTGTCTGAAAGACTAAAATACAGAGGCTCAAGTACATCTACTAAAATGATCCACCAATATCTATATCTAAAATATAGGTTACTTTTGTAAGTCAAGTTTTTACACTGCACTGTAACAATTTTTTTTTTTTTTTTTTACGAAAGCAATGGTAATCACTGCTGCAGGTTTTACATGGCAACACTGCATGCTCCAGAGTTCCAGAGTTCCAGAAAGATCATCCTTTATTGACTTTAAATTCACCATGTAATTACATTTTTATTTGAAAAGCATGTTTGTCAAAATAGCCATAATCCTTCAGATGTAGCGATTTATCTTCCCCTAATGCTGCTTATCCCATTTTCAGCTCAGATGTATTGCTATTTATTGGATGGACGTCTTTGCATCAATCATTACAGTGTCTTTTCTGATGTCTATTGATGTTTATACGATTTGAAGCCAGATGTCATGTGAGGTAAATGTAGATTAATCCATGTATAAACTACATGTACTATACTGTATCTCTCTCTCTCTCTGACACACACACACACACACACACACACACACACACACACACACACACACACACACACACACACACATCAATGCTGACTGGAAAGACCTCAATAAACGTCTTTCTAGCAAATGATAATTAAAATAGCCTCAACCCTCAAAACCCTGATGAATATTTAATTATGCAGATTGTGGTGGTTATCATTATGGTGCAACAATATTTCAAAAGGGTCCAGTGACATAATTCCAACTGGGGTGAGGGGTGCTCTGTGGGAAATAACGTTTGGATGATTCATGAAGTGGGGAACAGTCTCAGAAACTGAAAACCAGTAGAAGCCTTGGAAATATTAATAGCCTAAGCTTTTAACACATTACAACGCACCCATGCATGATTTCAAATTAATTTCAACAAGGGTCATATGAGAAGTGTTCTTTGGGATACAGTATTTCCACAGTTCTCCATGAAAACAAAATTGATGCACCATGTGTTGTAAGATTAAGCAGTGGACAACGATGCTTGTGAATGAAAGACAGTACAAAAGACTGAACACAGCAATGCCAAGGTTTGTATCTCTGTAAGGTGTTCAGGCACAATTCTGACAAGCTATGACATAATGAAATCAAGAGATTCCCTGTAATTATTTTTCATTTGAACAGAGACCTAATCCAATATGAGTACCCCACATGCTGTGTTTGCCCTACACTTCACTGTTTGAAATTGAGCTCTAACTAAGTGTGTGAGATATCACGGTATTTCAGAAATGATGCAAGCACATGCTGTTCATTTTCCCTTGGCCTATTGCTGTAACAGCATGAGACCAACCAGCTTTTAATTAAATGTTCATATATTACAAACAGTTGAAAGACTAAAGATATTATTCATGTCCCGCATACAAAGGATCACTGCCACCAATAATAATCAAGAATTCAGTAGAATCAGTAGAATCAGTAGAATCACACACACACACACACACACACACACACACACACACACACACACACACACACACACACACACACACACACACACACACTTGACTATGACTCTCAGTATCCCCCCCCCCACCTTGGGATATTATGGATATGACAATGGAAAATGATGACAATGACAATACTTGTTGGCTGCTTATCCCTGGTTGATGTCATCACTCTATAACCTTTGCAATACTGATGTTTACATTACTACCTTTGTACTACTGTATATTGCACATTGCACATGTCTCCTGACATAGCTTCTTTTATACTTCTGCACATTAGATACTGTACATAAACTACCTCACTGTCCATAGCTCATAACTGTATATAGCCCATAACTGTATATACCTCTAAATTATACTGATGTTTACAATACTACCTCTGCACATACTGTATATTACATAGTTACCTATCACTACCTCTTGTTCTATTTATATCATGCCCTTATATCACTATTTGCACTTCTGTTTGTTGTATTGTACTTGTACTCTGCGATGACAATAAAGTTGAATCTAATCTCATCTAAAACAGCTTTTCCATAAATACTACTGACAACACTATCTAGCAGGTGTTACAGTACAGTTAGGGGTCTTGTCTAATTTATTTATATTCTCTGTTCTCCACCTCTCTCACAAACACACAGTATGTTTAGGAAAGTCAACACTTTGTAATTGGGAGAAACAAGGGGTGGAGGTCCGTGGAGTGTACAATATGGAGAGAGACAGAATCAGGAATCAGTGTGCTAGGGACAGACCATTTCACTTCCTAATGTATTTCTTTTATTTATCAGCCTTGCTGTCTCTGAATGAGAAATCAAGCTAATGTTGCAAAACACGTACTTGGTTAGCAAAATAAAAATAAAAAGCCTAACAGAAACATTGATGTTAAATGAATAGTAATAATGCAATCACCTCTGTTCTGACTGAGAGAGCACTGATTCTGTGGTTGACTGTATCTTTACTGCATCAAAGAAATTACACAATATGTTTTGTATAATAGAATATTGTCTAATGAAGTGAAGTGTACTCATGAGTCATGAGTGCCCCTCATCTAGGTCTCCCCCAGAACACCCTTTGTTTCTCCCAATTACAAAGTTTAGGCTTTCAAAAAAATATATAGTTTACATTTTCAAGTTTATTGTTCCATCACATTAAGTTAGTAAGAGAGTAAAATTCTTAGGTTTTGGTTCCTGACATTGCATCATAAGACAATAAGGCAATAGGCATAATTCAAGATAATAAAAAAGTGACAATAATACAGGACATCACAACAGTACAGGACATTAAAATCATCAATGATCTCGTCATTTCTGCTGACTCGGGCTGTTTCAGTATCCTTATCCTCCTGGACCTCTCCGCGGCTGCCTCTCCACCCACCTAGGTGTCACTGGTACAGCCCTCTCCTGGTTCAAATCATACCTTTCAAACAGGGAACAGTTTGTCTCCATCAATGGCTCAAGTTCCCCCCCAACCCCAGTCAATCAAGGCGTGCCCCAAGGCTCTGTACTCGGACCCCTCCTCTTCACCATTTCCATGCTCCGCCTCGGCCAGATCCTCCGTCATCACGGCCTCAACTTCCAGTGCTATGCTGACTATACCCAAATTTATCTCAGCTCCACCCTATCCTCTCTGCTCCACCCCCCAGTCCCTTGTCAACTGCCTGCATGAAATCAAAACCTAGATGACATCTAACCTTCTCAAACAGTAAGAAAACAGAGCTCATGGTTGTGGCACCCAAGGGGCTGCTCCGGAAGGTTGGCGACTTCATCCTTGAGGTTGACGGCTGCTCCATCTCCCCATCCTCCGAAGTCCGAAACCTGGGCGTCATTCTGGAATCCACCCTCTCCTTCCAGTCCCACATAGAATCTGTCACCAAATCCGCCTTTTTTCACCTCAGAAATATCGCCAGACTACGACCTTCCCTCACTGACTCCGTGGCCGAAACCCTCATCCACGCCTTCGTCACCTCCCGTCTGGACTATTGCAAAGGAGTCCTGTTCGGGGTTCCCAGCAAAGCCCTGGACAGGCTCCAGTATGTGCAGAACTCTGCTGCCAGGTCCTCACCCACACCAAGCCCTGGCAGCACAACACCCCCACCCTCATTCACCTCCGCTGGCTTCTGGTCAAGTCCTAGAAAATCCTCCTCCTCACTATGGCTGCACGATTAATCGATTTAAAATCGAAATCGCGATTTGACATGATGCGATTAGCAAATCGCAAAGCCTGCGATTTGGGATACATTATACAGCACGTCGGATTCAATGTTTTTTCTTGTGTGTCAGTCATTCACACCAATCAGAAGTGCTGTGCTCCACATGGACCAGCCATTGTTCATCAATCAGAAGTGGCCAACGGTAACTACGCATACGCCCAACAACAACACTGCACATGAAACGCCCACGTGTGAATCTGTGTGAAGACGTTTCAGTAGCTAGCAACATTCATGCTGTGGATAAATGGCTTCAGCAGAGTCAGAAGCAACGTTGGACATTTTAGTCAAGAAGAAAAGCAGCACTTCTGTATGGAAGTATTTTGGGTTTAGGATGACACATGTGCAACAAAAGCAGGTGTTGTGCACGACCTGTCGTGGAACAGTCGCTACATCCCGAGGCAACACCGCAAACCTGTATCAGCACTTGGAAAAAAAAACACCACAGGCAGCTCTATGTACGGTCAGAAACGGAGAGTTAAGTTAAAGTCCCGTAGCCCAGTCTAATGTTAAGCAAACTAGTGTTTTAGAGTCGTTTGCGGCTGTTACGCCGTATGAAAAGGGCTCACGAAGGTGTGAATGTGTGAATCAAATCAAAATCAAATCAAATTTTATTTGTATAGCGCATTTCTTACAAGATGCAACTCAATGCGCTTCACACAATGAAAATGTTCAGTCAATCAGTCAATCAATCAATCAATACTGACAGAGCCGCGAGCAGGCAAAAGTAAAAACCTGTACACTATGTAGCCAGGAAAAATTCCCTTGCAGCCCTCTACACATAGAGCGACTACTAGCCAGTTTGCCTACCAGTACCCAGCGGTGGGCCCCCACACCCCCCCCCCCCCAGGGAGCCCCCGCCGCCCCACGCACCCAGCCCGCCCCACCACCAGCACACCCGGCCCAGCCAAGCAAGCACAGACCCAAGACCCAATGACTACGTTTACATGCACACCATATTCCAGTATTGTATTACAGAGTATTCCATACTCCGCTTCGCGTCGTGCCTAACCACCCCGCTAGCTGTGCAGATATCCAATGATATACCAAGGCTTCTCGTTCCATAACCATTAGTAAACATGTGCATATTGTGACATGTATACACTAGGGCTGCACAATTAATCGATTTTAAATCGAAATCGCGTTTTCATGTATGACTAATATAACTTGTTTCGAGAAGGTGCAATCAAGTATCTTGTCAACGTTGGCATCGTTATTGCTTGTGGTGTGGAATGGCTTAGGTTGGCCTAATGCAAAACATGGGTGTGAATGAGGGAGTGAAACAAGCTCCTTAAGACTTGTTGAGAGGAACAAAATTGCAGCTGTTTAAAAAAAACATAAATAAATATGTTGTTCATATATTTTGTTCTCATCCTTGCATTAGAATTAGAGCAGTTAATAGTTTTATGCTATCATGTGGTAATGCTCTCTGAAATTAGCCCAGGATAGAAGGTGATTGGATGAATCTGTCTATCACCTTTCAAGTATTTTTGAAAGTGCCTGCCCTTTTCCAAACAGCTTCCAATGCTCCATCACATGTTTTAAATCTGTTACACAGTGAATCTTAAACTGAAGCTTGACTTTAAAGCAACCCAACAGAAGTTTCATGTAAGTTTAGTTCTTTCACTCGTAGCTCGGACTGTGGGGGTGCTAAAGACGGGAGGCAATTGTGCTCCTACGTCCCCTGAACATGTAGCCTACAAACAAACGTTGATACGACCTTCCTAGCCGGAGATATGGCCGCACATTACAATAAACTTCCATTGGGTCGCTTTAAACAAAATTAATCGCAAATTAAATCGCAATATCTGTCAGAAAAATCTCAATTCGATATTTTCCCCAAATCGTGCAGCCCTAGTCCTCACCTACAAATCCCTCCACGCCTGCGCCCCCCAGTACCTCACTGACCTTCGCTGTCAACACACCCCTTCCCGGAACCTGTGGTCCCTAGGCATGGGCCTACTCTCCCCCCCCCTGCACCAACCTACGGACCTTCGGGGGCAGAGCTTTCAATGTGGCAGCTCCCACCCTCTGGAACTCTCTCCCCACAGTGATCCACAGTGCCCCTACCCTGGACACTTTCAAATCAGCCCTCAAAACCCACCTGTTCTCTAAGGCCTTTGGCCCCTAGTCTAGTTTTGTCACTCTCGTTATCTTTGTTTCTTTGCTTTGTTTTTCTGTTCTGTCTGTATGACTGTCTGTCTATGAAATCTGTTAAGCGTCCTTGGGTTTGAGAAAGGCGCTATATAAATCTAAGCTATTATTATTATTATTATTATTATTATAGGACATAATTGACAGTAGTAAAGTGACTGTGAGCATGAGCTTAGATAGTCTGTATGTCTGTGTTAAAACATACTGTGTGTTAAAGCATTAATAACATCACAGTTTCACAATTCTAGACTGTCTCAATTTCCTTTGTATTAGATGTGTGTAGGAAAACTCTAGAATTGTGCAACTGTGATGTTATTAATGATTTACAGGTATACTGTATGTAGGACATTGAATATGGCACAGAATACATGCCTTTTGCCACCTCTCTCAACAATATGCTATTTCCCTCCTATTCTGCTCTATACAGTTTCTACATCACTCCATTAGGATAGGTGACTCCAATTCCTACAGTAACTCCTAGCTTCTCACAACATAACACTGCTGCTTTATTTGAAATGCACAGCTTCAAAAGCACAGCCAATAACAATCTTCTGGATAAAATGGCCTGTTGGTCAGGGCTTATAGACTTCATTATGACATGGGTAATAGAG
Organism: Nansenia antarctica; assembly: GCF_963989245.1. Taxonomy (NCBI): domain Eukaryota; kingdom Metazoa; phylum Chordata; class Actinopteri; order Argentiniformes; family Microstomatidae; genus Nansenia; species Nansenia antarctica. The sequence goes on from NC_137690.1 coordinate 20,466,467, forward strand.
AGATCCACAAAAACATCCCTACACTCAGATACAATAGAAGGGTTGATGATTGTTACGGAAAGGGGCAATGATGGAGTAGCAGGCAGCTCTACCCTCCAGGTTGACAGTTGAGGGGCATAAAGACCTCAATATCTGGGATTGGTGTGTAATTGAATGGTGGTGGTACTGGAGGTTTTCTGCCTGAAAAAGAAATCTCCAATCTGGAATATTTCCGCCATCTCAATCATCACTTTAATGTCATTGTAATTCTTGGCTGACCGCTGCTATACCACAAGCATAATGAAAATCGTTACAAAAGTGTTAGCCCCCAAGCCTGTAGAATATAATCCCTTCCAGCTGCAGAGTTAATGAATGATTCCTAGTGTGAGTCACCACTACTAAACATCTATCTATCCCCTTCACTGACAGTGCTCTCACATTGTGGGCAGGCATTTTCTCATCCTCATAAGAGAGGCATTATTCAGAGAACATTCTGTATGCAAAAACAACACCCCCATGTCCTGATGTTAATCTAAGGATAAGGAATACACACTACAAAATATATCACTATACAAAATACTGAATACATGTATTAAATCCAAGGGTTCACTTACTTTTTTCCACTAGCACTGTGAATATGTAATGGGTGTGTTCAATAAAGACATTATTGAGGATTAAGATTATAATTGTTTGTGTGTTATCAGCTTAAGCACATTGTGTTTGTCTATACTTGTGACTTAGATAAAGATCAGATCACATGCTATGACCAATTAATGCAGAAAACCAGGTAATTCCAAAGGGTTCATACTTTTTCTTGCCACTATACTATGCCACCTACAGTTGCAGATACTGTATGGAACTGCATCGCATTTTCAATAGAATAGATGAATAGCATTGCTTTTCTTGATAAATGCCCTCTCTTTCACTAGCCTTTCCCTTTCAGTAACGACTGACATGTTGTGACCGATCCCAACTCAGGGGATGAACTATAGTCCATGTTCCCCAACCAGCCTGTCACCACGCTGCGATAACAGCTATTACATAAATATAATTTTCTGTAGCATATTTTTCTTGAGTGATCCTCTAGTTGGCCTTCATTTAGATGTGCTGGTCGGGTCACATAGCAACAGGGTTTTTATGATCACTTCCAGGGATCTGTGAATATTCCTTGCAGAAGAACACTCTTTTAGAACACTCTCCTACACAACTAAAGAACAAAGAACAAAAGATTCTAATTTTAGTTGGTAGAGGAAGGTTTGTGTGTTGAAGAAATCCTTCTTGCATCAACATGTTCATGTCACAGTAGTCGGTCTAAGCCTCCGAATGTTGTGATGCCATTGCCAGCTCCTCCACACTACCAAGCCTTTCACTTCGGTCCAGTTTCCATGGTGATAACAGGAGAGAAAGGGCTGTACTGTACGACTAACATGAACACTGTGGAACATTGTGTGTTTGACAGAGAATGAGGGTTAGGTGGGTTCTCTATCATTTTCTTTACAGTATATTCCCCTATATAGTCTATATAGTGACCTTCATAGTACCTAAACGAATCAGGGTGAATATGGTACCTGCAGAAAAAGCTGCCATCTTTTGTGTAGGCCTATTCATTCTCACACAGAACCTATTATGGGTTTATAGGGTTTCATCTCACGTAGGAGAACATTTTGTGGAGCATAAGAAAACTAATCCCTCAGTAAAATCAGATCTGGTATATCCCTAGGCAAACATGTTTGTGTCTCTTTCTTAGAAGTTGCAGCAGGAGGCTGGACAGCTGTGTAAGGACGATGAAGTAGGGCCTGAACTTGAGCACACTCGCCCAATATTGATGTGGCTGAAAATGTGAGACGACGGGAGATGAGTGCCAGCCAGCTGTTGGCCTGATATGATTTTACCACCCGTCGTCTGTACAAGGAGATGGTGATGGAAGGAGGCTTCCACTGAGAACAGACTACTAGAGGAATGGGATGTGAAATTAGTAGTAGCCTACTGTGGAAACTCTGTTTCTGTTTATACACTATAAGGGACACATTGCATAACAAACCCATAATTACACTCTCCTCACATGTCAAACAGATATGAGGCTGATACTATGCTAAACGGTTTTCAGAAATGTGTGTCTCAGTGTTGCTTCCCCGAACCAGAAAATTAGATGTGCAGCCAAGTGGTGGGGGGAGTTTCACAAATATCTCTTATATTATGAAGCTAGAGTCAGATCATCACAGGGTTCGATGTTGTACTCCTGAGAAGAGTCATGCTACACTCTAAGAACTACTCTTTGGTCTACAATAATTAAATAAATCCAATGGCCCTGCCTCATACATTTCTCCTCTCTCTCTCTCTCTCTCTCTCTCTCTCTCTCTCTCTCTCTCTCTCTCTCTCTCTCTCTCCTCTCTCCTCTTTCTCCTCTCTCCCACTAATATCTGAGCCACACCAGTTTGACATGGAACTGTATTATTAAGATGAATGAACCTGATCCATGTGACTCCCTCCTGACGGCACTGTCAGGGATGGACATTGCATTTCACTGGAGAATTATCACTTATTCTTCAGGCATGACTGAGAGCATGACTGTCACCTTGGGAAGAGTTTGATATGGTCTCGCAGAAGGTCACTATGGGCATCGAGGTGTGATATAACAAAGACAGATGTAGCCAAACTCTGCACTTTAGGCAGGTGAGCCATAATGTGAATAAAAAAGCCTATAATTTCTCTCATAGAATTTGCAGGGTCATGATATTTCAGCATTTCAGGAGGAACACATGTAAAGAACAGAGGATAATACCAGATTTACACTGATGAGCCAAAACACTATGACCACCTGCCTAATATGGGACGGGATAGCTTTCGTTGCCCTCGTGCACCGATGACCCTTGGACGCCCAACACCCTGCCGCCGGTTTGTGGTTTGTCCCTCCTCAGACCACTGTCAGTAGGTACTCACTACCGCTGACCGGGAGCACCGCACAAGCCTTGCCATTACAGAAATGCTCTGACCCAGTCATCTGGCCATAAACATTTTGGCCCTTGTTTAAGTCACTCAGGTCCATACTGTCCATTTCTCCTGCATCCAACACATCAACTTCAAGAACTGACTGTTCACTTGCTGCCTAATACTGTATATCCCACTCCTTGATATGTGCCATTGTAACGAGATAATCAATGTTATTCACTTCACCTGTCAGTGGTCATAATGCTTAGGCTCATCAGTGTATACTAGGGGCATATTAGGGTTGTATACTGAAAGACACTTTATCATAGTGATTACTGTACAGTATTTGTTGCAATATCCTTTTTTAAATGGACTGACTTATTCCAAAGCGCTTTACAACGGCCTCTCATTCACCCATTCACACATACATTCACACACCAATGGCGGCAAGCTACCATGCAAGGCACCAGCCCACTCATTGGGAGCAATTTGGGGTTCAGTGTCTTGCCCAAGGACACCTCGACATGTTGCCAGCCGGGGTTCAAATCACTGATCTGCCGACCTTGCAATCATTAGACGCCGACTCTAGAACAGGATTGTTGGCTCATCATTACCTGAATGTCATCAAAGGGTAGTTCTACATAATACATAGAACATAGAAAATGTATTTCAGCTGTCAAACAGGCAGCGATGGAGGGAATGCCATCAAACAACACTTTGTAGTGAGAAACAAGTCATTTTGAACTTGCTGGGAATTGTGTATCTCTGGTATAGCACTGTATTCTGTGTTTTCTGGTGTGGCATTGCTGGTGGTGATGCTATCTGCCTTTTAGGTGTGAAATACTGCCCTACATCTGGTTTCTCATCCATGTAGGATTGGGGTCACTAAAGTAATTGATAACAAGGTTCAATGGATCCATTCTACCTCAGTTTGATTATCCAGCAGTTTCTCCTCAGAAAAAAAGAACACAAGCAGATTAGGGTTTGACTATTACAGTTTTTCACGATTGCTAACACACTAAAACAGAAACTCAAGACACAGTGTGCACAATCCGTAACTCATGCATCAACTCTCTACACCAATTCTGCTGAACTACACACACACTTCCCGCTTTACACTCAGAAGTCAATTGCAAACCACCCTTTTGTCGAAAGCACTAGACAGTTCTCTTCATTTTGCACAATCTTCTGCTTTACACTCAGATGTCAATTCCAAACACCCCTTCTGTCAAAACACTATACACAATTCTCTATATCTTGCACAATCTTCTCAAGGAAAATCTCATTGTCCTCACCTGGAACACACAATCATTCAAATTGCTAAACACTAAAGGCTGTTGTGCAATTTACAATGTCTGTTGTTCACACAATAAGGCACCAGAAGCAATTGACACACACAACAACCCAAATTCTCATGCAATAGTTCAACTTCGTTTGGAGATAAGTTGATATGCCCGGCCGAACGAGGCATAAAAAAATAACTCAATGTCTCAACACGAGACGGAGCACAGAGTTCGAAGTTACAGAATAAAGAATACTTTTGAAGTTCGTGGAAACGGAATTGGATTTATATTTTTACATTTAGCAGACACTTTTAGCGACTTACGACATACATTTGTCTAAAGTAAGTGAATCATCTATAAATCAGATATCATAAGAAATTATTTTTTTCAAAGAAACAATTTCTTCAGGAAATGTGTGTAAGCAATCGTGAAAAACTGTAACCTCCTCTGTTCAGATGGACCAGTCCTCCGTCACATTCACACGGAAGTCCCCATCATAACAGGCATTGTAGTTTTGACATTATCGTAGCCATCATTACAGTTTTCAATCAATTACAGTTTTTCCCAATTGCTAAAACACAAAAGCCAATTCTCTAAACCAAATGACCAGTTCTCTAAACACATTTAATAAAACTAGCTCCCATTTGCCAAAACCATAAACACATTTCACATGAAGACACAATTCACAAAACACAATCCTCCTTTTCTCATAAGTCTAAACACATTTTGTCTTGCTAAAACACAAGTTGCAAAATACTCTGCTCAAATTCACAAATTAAAGCTCATGTGATGCAAAATGCTTGCCACAGTCAGCAAAATTTGAACACAATGAACACACCTAGCTTCATTCATTAAACATAACGACTCAAAATGTAAGACACTTGTTGCAAATGATTGTGGTGTGTGTGTGTGTGTGTGTGTGTGTGTGTGTGTGCGTGCGTGCGTGCGTGCGTGCGTGCGTGCGTGTGTGTGTGTGTGTGTGTGTGTGTGTGTGGTATAGTTCCATAAATAAATAAATAAAACATCACACCCTGAACATTGTTTTCAGTGAGTATTGTTGTGTGTAATGGATCCTCTGTAGTGTGTGCATTGAGTTGTGATACAGTACAGTAGTGTACATGTTACGGTACATGTGGGAATACATGTACCGTGTATGTGGTATAGTTCCATAAATAAATAAACATCACACCCTGAACATTGTTTTCAGTGAGTATTGTTGTGTGTAATGGATCCTCTGTAGTGTTTGCATTGAGTTGTGATACAGTACAGTAGTGTACATGTTACGGTACATGTGGGAATACATGTACCGTGTATGTGGTATAGTTCCATAAATAAATAAATAAACATCACACCCTGAACATTGTTTTCAGTGAGTATTGTTGTGTGTAATGGATCCTCTGTAGTGTTTGCATTGAGTTGTGATACAGTACAGTAGTGTACATGTTACGGTACATGTGGGAATACAGTACATGTGGGAAAACTAGGGTTAGGGTTAGGTGCTAGGGTGCTAGGGTTAAGGTTAGGGTTAGGATTAGGGTTAAGGTTAGGGTTAGGGTTAGACATGCCAGCATGTACCAAGTCACCCTAGCACCTAACCCTAACCCTAGTTTTCCCACATGTACCGTATTCCCACAACAAACATACTGTATTTTCTGTAGATTTACATATTGTTCATGAAACACACACATCTATGAATGCCCAATACTCTACAGTGATATATTCTGAGAACAGATACTGTAAGTGTGATGTCCGGACTGGACTTGTAAGTAATAATAGTAGATAGAGAACGTGGTCCATCAAACGCAGGTTTATTCTTTACAGCATGAGTATATCAGCAAACTACCCAGCATACACTTCAACTTCCTAGTTAGTCTAACACGTGATTCCGTCTTAAAGGGCAGGACACAACATTTCCCCCTTTCTGGAAAAGAGTTACTTGTACTAACAACAAGGCAAGCAAAAATGAAATGGTAGATTCAGCATGTATAAACAAAACAATATCACATTACCCAATCAATATCACATAAGGAAACTTAAATATTATTAATCTAGGTAATGACAGTCTAATACAATAACAATAGACCAAAGTAGTGCAAACAGTATAAGTGCAACAATCCCCATACAACAGGAATACAATTCAACAACTGTCAGTGACCCATTATTAGGCTATTCAAGAGACATAGTCCTTTAGCCATCCAGACCTCTGGATATTACGTCTAGGCCTGGGTGAATGATCAACCACAGGCTCTACAGTGTCTCCGTCTGTGGTTGCGGCAGTGTCTGGGAAAGCAGTGAGATGAGAGGCATTCCAAGTCTTTCCATCACTCAGAATGTATGTGCTGTCCCCCACCTTCTTGCTTATGGTGAGAGGATCACTGTACCTTCTGTGACCTTTCATCACATGCAGAGGATTCTTAACCCGCACTTTGTCCCCTTTTTGAAAAGCAGGAGGACGTGCACCACGTTTGGCATCAGTGTAGGCCTTCATCTTGCGTCGTTCACTGACTCTGTGGCGAATGTTCATCGTCGCCGGAGTACACTCAGGAGCAGGAGGTAACAGAGTCAGCTTGGTTCGCATGGGCCGACCGTGGAGCAGTTCAAAAGGAGATGAACCAGTAGTGGCATGAGGAGTGGCACGGTAGACCTGGAGAAAGTCTACCACAGCTGGTTTCCAAGGCTGATGTTGCTGAATGGCCAGCTGGATGGTTTGTTTCAGCACCCGATTGAACCTTTCTATGGCCCCATTAGCAGCAGGGTAGTAGAGAGAAGATCGGCTGTGTGAGATTTGTCTGTCTTTCAGGAAGGATGTGAATGATGCAGACGTAAACTGCACACCGTTGTCAGTGACAATGTTCAGCGGGTTCCCATGCCGGCTGAACACAGATGACATAAAGGCAAGCACAGTGTTAGTAGTGATGTCTCGGGTGAAGGCTACCTCAGGCCATTTACTAAAGTAGTCAGTCATTGTAACAGCGTATCTGCAGTCTGGAGCAGCTGTTTCGAATGGGCCGACTATATCCATGGCAACCTTTTGCCATGGCCCATCAGGAAGTGGTACAGGTTGCAGTGGACCTGGACGTGGCTTTGCTGTCTTGTCATTTGACTGGCACAAGTGGCAGGCACGGATAGCACTGAGCACCTGATCATCCATTTTAGGCCACCAGTACAGTTCACGAAGTCTCTGTTTGGTCCGCACCACTCCTTGGTGGGACTCGTGAGCAATGGAGATCAGTGCAGGGCGGAGAGCGTCAGGGACAAGCACTCTGGAGCCTCGAAATATGAAGCTGTCCTTCACAGACAGTTCATGGCGGAGTGGGTAGTATGGTAGCAAGACAGGGTCGAGACCTTTAGAGGAAGGAGGCCAACCACTTGAGATGATGACGCGGAGCATTGTGAGCTCGGGACATGAGGCACAGGCAGAGTCCAGGTCAGCAGCAGAGAGAGACTCACTAGTAGAAGTGAGAAGAGCAACGTACTCCGTGTCGTCGTCAGCCGGAGCAGATGCAGCAGGCAGAGGTAAGCGAGACATGCAGTCGGCAGGTGCGTTGTCAGAGCCTGGACGGTAGGTGACATCGTAGTTGTAGGACATGAGACGGGCAGACCATCTTGCAACACGTAGACCAGCGCGACCGACACCCTTTGTAGTCATCAGTGTCGTGAGCGCTTGGTGGTCCGTCTTCAGAGTGAAACGGCGTCCCCACAAGTAAGTGCGCCACCGCTCCACAGCCCAGACGCAGGCCAGGGCTTCCTTTTCCACAACAGCATATTTGCGCTCAGCAGCAGAGAGAGTTCGAGATGCAAACGCAACAGTTCTCTCAACGTTGTCAGGGCCCACTTGTGACATCACAGCACCCAACCCGTAGTCAGATGCATCTGTAGATATGATAGTGTGCAGTGCAGGATCAAACAATGCTAGGGCTTGGCTCTTTACCAGCAGTTGCTTGACCCTTTCATAACTGGCTTGTGCTTCGTCAGTCCACTGAAATGCACTGTCCGTCTGTCTCAGGCATGCTCGCATAGGTTCCACCACAGTGGCATGGTTGGGCAGGAACTTAGAGTACCAGGAGAGCAAGCCGAGGAAGGAACGCAGTGTAGTAGTGTCAGTGGGTGCTGGAGCCTCAGCGATGGCCTGTATGCGTACAGTGTCTGGAAGCAGACCATCAGCAGAGACAGTGTGACCCAGGAATGGTAGACTGGGCTCACGGAAACGGCATTTGTCGTTATTAAGCTGCAAGCCAGCAGATTTCAGACGTTGCAGGGTAACTTTAAGAGCCTCGTCATGTGTGTGCCTGTCACTGCCATGTATGATGACATCATCAATGTAGTACTCCACACCCGGCAGGTCAGCGAGAATGATGCTCATCATCTTCTGAAAGGCAGCTGGCGCTGATGCCAGTCCATATGGCACACGGCAGAACCGATACAGTCCATCATGGGTGATGAATGCCGTTAGGTCGCGTGACTCCTCAGCAAGAGGCACCTGGTAGTAGGCGTTAGCCAGGTCAATGGATGAGAAGATGGTGGAGCCTTTCAGGCTGGAAAGGAGCTCATCCATATGAGGCAGTGGAAAGGCGTCAATAATGACCGCCTTATTGGGCTCACGCAGGTCGACACACATCCTTATTTTTCCAGTCTTCTTTTGTATGACGACAATGGGGGACACCCAAGCAGAGGCGTCGACAGGTTCGATCACTCCAGCAGCGAGTAAGCGCTTCAGTTCATCAGAAACTGCGTCTCTGACAGACAGCGGTAGCCGGCGCAGCTTTTGGCGTACCGGTGTGACAGAGGAATCGACCTTCACGCGGTGCACAAAGTTTTCTGCACACCCTACAGCAGCGGGAGCAGATGCAGTAGTGCACTGGAGCACAGGAGTAGGCAGAGATGCAGAGTCATTAGGAGGCACCACTTTGTTGTTTGCAATATGCACACTTAACACAGTCATTAGGTCCCTCCCCATCAGTGAGGTCCCCCTCTCCACAATGAAGAAGGTACCTGGAGCAGTGCGGCCATGGAGAGAAACATCAGCAGACATGCACCCCAGCACTGGAATGCTGGTTTTAGAGTAAGACACCAGCCTGGCAGTCGGTTCAGTAAGTGGAATGTTTTTAAAGTACTGTGCGTAGATGCTCTGTGGCAGTATAGAGACAGATGAACCAGTGTCAACCAGCAATTCCACTTTACTGGACTGTGAGTGTTCTGAAATAATCTCCACAGTGCATGTGATCTTATCACTATTACGTGCAGAATGTTCAGTATATAACACTGTAAATTCAGGGAGATCAACCTCACGTACCTCCTTGGTGTGTGTCTGTGTACTGCGACACACCTTGGCAAAGTGACCCACTCTGTTGCATTGTCTGCATGTAACTGATGCAGCTGGGCAGTTAGTTGCATTAGCTAAATGTCCATCTGATCCACAGCGGTAACATGTTTTCCGCTGTGAAGCCTCCCTAGGCTTTGTACGCTTACCCCACTGTCCCCCTTTTCGTTGTGGAGTGTGCTGCACCGCCTGCACAGATGCAGCCCGCGGCTCACAGAAGGCCTTAGCTTGCTCCGTAGCAGCCTCAATCTGTGTAGCAGTTGTCATGGCTCTTTCCAGTGTAAGTTTATTGTCCATCAAAAGTCTTTCACGGATCCGCGGGTTGTGTAGATGTTCAACTAGCTGATCACGGATCGCCTCATCCGCACGATCGCCATAGTCGCACGTAGCTGCAAGTTCACGTAGTGCAATCACATACTGAAGGACCGTTTCATTCTGCATCTGTACTCTCTTACGGAAAGCATGGCGTTCAGCAACAGTGTTTGTCTTGGGCACAAAGTACTCCTCCAACGCAGTCATTGCAGTATCGTAATCTGCACCTGTGTTCGGGAGCGAGTAGAAGAGACGCTGTCCCTCGGTGCCCAGGCAGTGTAGTAAGACGGCTCTACGCCGTGCAGCAGGCCAAGCATTACCGCTAGCATTGATGACCAGCAAATAGTTCTCAAAAATTTGCCGCCATGTCTTGAATGGAATGGTGGGCTCACCAGGCGCAGGCAGGAAAAAACAGGGAAACGGCACGTTTACAGCCATTGTAAAAAACTAGTAAACTCCGATTACTCGTCGCCAATTGTGATGTCCGGACTGGACTTGTAAGTAATAATAGTAGATAGAGAACGTGGTCCATCAAACGCAGGTTTATTCTTTACAGCATGAGTATATCAGCAAACTACCCAGCATACACTTCAACTTCCTAGTTAGTCTAACACGTGATTCCGTCTTAAAGGGCAGGACACAACAGTAAGGTTTCTCAAAATGTGCTTTGGCAGTTGTGAAAAAAAAAAAGAACATTCTCACACACTGAACATTGTGTTTTCAGTTGTTTTGTTGTAGTCTGTAATGATGCATATAGTGTTTACATTTTTGCAGGCTTTGAGCAGCTGTTTTGGTGTGAAAGTTTGAGTTTTGAAGAGAGAAGGTGTGGTTTTGCTTATGTAGCTTTAGAAAAGTGTGTTGTGTTTAGAGTTTTGGGAAAATGGAGGGAAGTTTTGTGAAATGAGTTTTAGCAATTGAGAAAAACTGTAAACACGTTTCCTGAAACTATAGCTCAATTTCTCAAAACTCTAAACACAAAACTGACAAAGAGTTAACCATTTTGTCAAAACTCCAAAATCTCTTCTCAAAACTGATTCTTTCCACAAAAAGTATACACACAGCAGATACTCTTCCTCCTCCTCCTCATCTTGCTCTCATTCTTCCTCTTCCTCTCTGTTTTCCATGCTGCTCCATTTCCCCCCCACAACACAGTAGAGGTCACCTGAGGCATCTTTTATGCTCTGACACATGATTGAAGTGTTTTTTCCAATTGAGTTTGACCAGGTGAGAAGTGAGTGAGACCAATTGGTAATTTTGAAGGCCAGTTCCAGGTGAACAAAGTGTGCTAAATTATGCGATTTGTGTTTCGTAAAAATTTGACTTTCTATTGAGTGAAAACTTGTGCTTAGTGTTTAGAAGTCTGGAGTCCAATTGTATACAATGGAGAAAAACTGTAACAGTGAAGTATATATTTTCTATCCTTACAACAACCTTTCATTTGTTATGGTTATATTCTTTTTATATTTTGTTAAATACACAGATGTTATTTTTTGGTTAGAAATGGTGTACAGAAACAGAAAGATAATAGAAGACATTATAGGACTGTTGATCCATATAACACCAAATAACTACTACTACAAAATGGTATTTGCAACATTTACAGTAGGACATTGATATTTCATACAAAAAGAAGGAATTCATCTTTTGAAGTTTCACATCAAATCAAGTGATCCCAACTGTGAACCCGGCCATATCAAACTATTAACGGTTCCAAAACAAAAATAAAAAGACTGCTTTTCTGTCGAAGCATAGCCTGAGCCTTTTCCCTCTCTTCGTCCAGCTTCAGACAGAGACCGCATTAGTATTCGCATTCAGCCTCCACCAAGCAGTAGCCAGTGCCAGGCACTTAATTTGTCATTTATTGCTCCATGACAACTGAAGTAATTGAACCTCTTGCCCACAGAACATCTCTGCCAGCCTGGTGGCCCTTTTCCCTCATTGTGGGAGAGGCGGTGTTAAGAGGGCCTTGGTGGAAATAAGGTCACAAATCTAATTTGGAGGGCAATGAGATGGTTAGTAGGTATCCTAGCTAGTAGCCACTAAGCCTTGTGAGCTGTTTATTGGATGTCCTCAGACCTCCAGCGAAGGCTGACACTACTTCAGGTGCTGAGGGGTGAGGGGAGTGGGTAGTGAGGAGAGAGAGGAAGAAGGGAAAGGGAGGGTACCACACTCACTACTAACCAGTGGTGTGCCGTCAGGGCCAGCAAGGCCTTCTCTGCTGGCCTAAACATCATCAGAATATACATTTTATTTTAATATATTTTTTCCACAAATATGTATTAATGATTCCCCATAGTCTATTCTCTTCATTTCATAGCTTTCCTCTTGGTTGCGCTGCTTCCAGTCTCCGATTGAGATTTGGAGGGCTGGCCTTTATGTTAGAGCTTTTATCCAATCAAAATGTGTTGCTAGGGGGCTCCAAAATCTGCCCAGCCTGCACGTTAAACGGTGCCGCGGATACGACCTGTAACTTAACGTTGGAACGAGAAAACCTGTGGCGTACCTAGTAAACCTACGTAGATGCGAGCAAAAGCAACAACGGCGCCTGCTGTAAGGCTCAATGATGTCAGCACCCAGCACGTCTTTTGATTGGATACGCACTATTGATACGCACTATTGATACGCACTATTGATATTCACTATTGAGATGCGTATATGCCGGTAGATCTGAAACTTTTGAAAGTGCGCAGGGAAACGGAGCATCACAACGAAAGCTTTCGTTGACTGATCGATAATACTGATCGATTGTGTCCTGTTTTTGGGTAAACAATAACTTTCATTTAGGGGACACGATAAAAGCGCAGAGTCCACAAACAGAGAAAACTACGTTGAGCTTCTTTCTTTTCTGGCTGAAAACAACCCAGATTTACATTACCACCTGTCCACAAACAAAGTATTTACTGGGACGTCAGGCAAAATACAAAACGACCTGATTTTTGCTATTGCTGAAGTGATGTGAGAAGAGATCAAAATGGAGATTAAAAAGGCACCCTTTGTCGCTATTATGGTGGACGAGACGACAGACGTGGGTAATGTAGCGATCTTAAAGATGTTAGTTTAACACTCTTCATTGTAAATGCGGATTTATTGATTAAAAATGCTTCGGAAATATTAATATAACTCTGTTGTACTTGTCTGACTATGTTAAGGTGATGCAACGCCCGGTTATACTGTGTTTCTGTCTAGTTTCTAGAGCCATGGCGTCATAACGATGGTATTAAGAGGTAGAATAATTCAGGTAGGAATGTGTCGGACATCACTGAAGGCCTAGGTGTGAAATGCACCGCCCGCCACTGCTACTAACAGAGGACAGATGTGCAAATGCTGAGTGTTCATGATGCCAACTAAACAAGCCAATGCAAACACCAATTAATTCAAGCAAATTGAACTGGGTCAAGACAACTAGAATCGGATATTATTAAGACAACAATACAACATGATCCTGGTGTGTATTCAGGTTGAATGGTGTTGTTTTAGGGAAAAGTGTGTCCAAGCATAAAATATCAGTAATCAAAATAAATAAATTGATTTATTCTTCACTTTATTATACCCTTTGGTTTACGGATCTCTGAAACACAATTCAATGTCAAAATACACAATGTTCGTTCAGGTTAAGCCTTTGAGAATCCCTCCTGCTTGGCTGACACATTGTATTTATGAGCCGCGGTGGAAACCATGAACTCAGCATCTCTGCAGAGCCAGTTACAGGCCTGGGTTTGAAGAGGGCTGCACTATGGGTCCTGTCTGCTGATTCACACAGCACGACCTTCAGATGGGACCTGGCCACAGCGCAATGTCTGAGTCAAGAACACATGATTAATAAGAGGCAGAGATATGGTGGTGAGAGAGAGAGAATGACAGAGAGAAAGAGAGAGCTATAACTCAGCAGGTCTCTCCAGAGGAAGTTTCTAAATTACACTGGTACACAGGCAGGTTGTCAATTCTAAGGCTAGTCTCAACTCAGTTGGCCGGTTTCATTAGGTCCTAGTGTCTGGGGCCAGCCTTTAAATCTTAACACTTTCCAACCATAGTAGATCCTCATTCCCCCTCCCATACTGTGTGCCGTCTGTTTCCCCCCATACTGTGTGCTGACAGTTTTGTAATGTTTGATTCTGTTCCCTTTAGTGTTAAAGGATGATATTCCCCCTGTGCTTTCTCAATTACAACTACAATACTGAGATCTGAGAGAGACTGTCAACAGGTACAGTACAAACTAGAAATTGTGTTTTGGCAAGATACGTTTGAAGTCCTTTTCATTTGCTCCCCAGGACATTTTACTTTAAATAGCATATTTCTCGTTAATAGTTTGAGAGTAAAATGTCGCTTAAAGTTCAGTCTCCCAGTTGGTTTTCCCTGAAAGAGTTGAGAACAAAGTTGCATTGCATGGGTAACTGGTTGAGTTGCGTTTACTAGGGCTGCATACCCCAAAATCAAATGTCCCTCTATCAATCTGTCTCATGGTACCTGACAGCTTTTTGAGTGGCATCCTGGGTCTCTGCCCTCCCAAAGCAATTCTGTTAGCTTCAAGGCTACCCCCTGTCTCATGAGCCATTACCCATCCCCATCTCACCTCAGGCTCTGCTAATTTGGCATGTCCAGACAACCTTGACATCAATCACTTGAGAACGACCAATTAGCCTTTTAGCCTTGGCTCTCACTGGGCCACGTTAAGTCTCTGTGGTGACACACTCTGCCTGTCTGCCACCATGCATTTCAATCAAACCTTTTCAACAAAATCAAAACAGCACCCAGAAAATACACTCAAAAGTATGTAGACGGATCAGCCAGAAACTAGAAATGAAACTAGAAATGCAGTTGCAGAAAAAATGCAGACCTCAAAACCTAATTTAATTCTGTTATGAAATAATGTAGTTGTCAACAGTTATGCTCATCTTATTCTAAATCATAAATAAGCTCAATGTTTTATTACACAGGTTTACTTGGGTGTCACTAAATTACTTTAGTGTCAACTTACAGTAACTTATGCTGTCAGTGTCAACTCTAATGTAAACCCGTGAGGATGAGTCTGTCTGTGTACCATCTAAAGGTACTTTGTCTTCACAAAGCATTGGTGCCCCCCCCCTCCCCCATTACATGCCCACCCTCCATGGTCCTTTGGCTCCAATCACCACAGGATGAGGATTGACTGAGATCAAAAAGAAATCCCAGAAACAAGGAGGATTCAATATTGTCAAACATGCATGGGCTGGGAGATCAATAGAAACTCGTGATCTCCAATTGATGAAATGCTTCTCTTCTCTGGGCCAAGGATAATCTCATCCACTGATTTATCTGTGGTGAGAATGTTTTACAGAACATGCAATATTGATTTTTGTGCCTTTCCTTCCAATTCCCCTCTATCCACTCTCTCGCCCCCCCCCCCCTCTCTCTCTCTCTCTCTCTCTCTCTCTCTCTCTCTCTCTCTCTCTCTCTCTCTCTCTCTCTCTCTCTCTCTCTCCCTCTCACACACACAAACATAATGAAACAACAAAATGGAGCACATTAAAACCAATCTAATGCAGTGCAGTATTGCTTTAAAATAGATGGTAATTTAACAAAACAAAAAGTTGTCAAACATTTTTTGGTCTTCTGCAATAACTGAGTTTATTTCCAGGTTAAAGTTCTGCATCAGATCATTCCTTACCCCAAAGGAACATGGAAGTTATTCGTAGTAATAATAACCTATATAATGGTCATTCAAACATGTTGTTTCTGAGTAAATATCTATGAGGTAATAAAATGCTACCAAATCGGGTTTTTTCTGTCTCCAGGCAATATCTCTAGAATAGTAGCAGCCAGAGTACAATATATTTGTCTTCAAATGTTGGAGAGAAATGTAGACAACATTACCCCCCCAAAAAACAATGGCACATAAGGAATACAACAGATCTCGATCAGATTAAAAGATCAATCTTTTGAACAACTGTCAGGGTGAACTAGGTCTTGAGTGCTGTTGTCGTAAATTATTGTGACTTTATACATCTTTTTTTTTCTTTGGGAGGGTGGGGGTTACCAGAATCCTTGTATCTTTGATAATGTTCATGTTCAATGTTCGATAACATCAAAACACCAAAAACTAAGACTAGGAGAGGCAAAGGGAAATGAGAGAGAAATGAGAGGGCTTTTTATACTGTATGTTAAAAAAAAGAAAAAGATTATCATTAATTCTCTCTCCACCATGGAATGATTCACCAATCCTTGACATCAGATAGCAGCTTTAAAACACAAACCGCCAGCTTTTACTTTGCAAAGCAAAAGGGGGGATTGTAGAGACAAGAATGTGAGGCTATCTGGGCTTGAAATGTTTCCACCAATTGAAATGGGTTCAGAATGTCATTAAAACGTAATGGACTCTTAGGGGGATATGCCTCCTATGGTTAAGCTTACTCTGCATAGTAGCATTTGGCTTGAAAGATAACACACAAAAAATCCTATTACATTTACAACAGATCAGGCTGCCTCTTGAGAAGGAGAAGACAGGGAATAAAAAAGATGAGGAAAACCTCAACCTGCTCTTTTCTTCTGATGGGCTATTAGTTATTCTAGCCAGAAGAAACCCGATTAGGTTTGCCATTTAGTGCTCCCATGCCACATGCTTACATGAAAGCTAGATTTATGGAGGGACTGATGGTGACAAGACTGTCACCCCTGCTTCCCTCTGCAGCTTGTGCTTGAGAAATGCTCTGCAAAAGAACGCCTTGATTGGATACTGGTTTAGCAACATGTGCACTTAATAATAGATAGCATTACTGGGGAGATCTAAAACAGAGGGTAGAAATACTGGGAATATCTAAGTCCCTCAGCTTTTCCTCTTTACTTCTCCTCACTATCCCTTTACCTTTACCTCTACAGTACGGCCGTCTCTTACTCAGTTCAGACCCAGGCAACACAGCACATGCTGGATAGATATGCACACTTACGGCCTCAGGCTTTGTCTAAGATTTCCTAGACGGACTTCAAATTTGCTGTGATAAAATCAAGATCCCTCTTGCTGTAAGAAAACCGCAGTGCCGACTTCTTACAACATCTATGGCCTCTGTGATGGCCTCTAGCATCTGCTCTGCTGGAGTTCTGCCATGCCAACAGAAAACTGCCTGTCTTCACTCCTCCATGGTTAAAACCAGGAATAACCAATGAAAGTGTGTGTGTGAGAGAGAGAGAGAGAGAGAGAGAGAGAGAGAGAGAGAGAGAGAGAGAGAGAGAGAGAGAGAGCAAGGTGTAAGATGATACTCTAGACATGGTCAGAAGAACTTGCTACTGTGCATAGGAGTTACTCAGTTAAAACAACGTTGTATTATTTTTCTTGGAGGATCTCCTGACATTGATCAATTATACCCTCACTGAAGTTGAGTGTAATACATGAGCCATTACCGCAGAAAACAGTCGGGGTAGCTGTTGTCCATCTATTCAATATGCATTCAATTGTATAGGTCTTTGACATCTAACAGCAACAACTCACCAAATCAAGATTCACTTGACTGAAGTAGTATTTAACACAAATGAAGCCTTTGGCAATATATGCTGTTGCAGCAAATACACACAAAATAGGAAAGAACTCACTGCAGAGTGACTTGATCTTGCATGTAAAGCTCATTCATTTGATCATCTTTCTATGTTGGCTGTAAGCTGTAACTGTATTGTATGTGCTCTTTCTGAACAAGTCTGTAGCCTTTTGTCTGGTAATGTATTGTCAGTAATTGTCAATAACAAATACATTGGACTGAAAGAACAATATTGCACCTTAACATTACCTGAGTTTGCAAATGGTACTGAACAAACTCAGAATGTTATGATTCAAGTCACCATGCATTGACTCTTTTTTCCTGTCCCACAAACAGACACGACAACAGGAGAAAAAAAAACATATTTTTTTCCTCCCACATCACTGGAAAATTTACCTCTCGTGCCCCGCAGTGGAAATGGATTTTAGGAGGGCGACGGGTCATACCTCACATTCTCTGGAGCCTGAGATGGTGTATGTGTAGGTTCCTGTCCCATTAACCAGCACATCCATAGTTTCAGAGTTTGCAGGTTTGTAGTCCACATAATACTCTTGCAGAGGCGAGCTGAGGGTGCGTTCTGTTTCC
The DNA here is from genome assembly GCF_963989245.1 of Nansenia antarctica. Classification (NCBI taxonomy): domain Eukaryota; kingdom Metazoa; phylum Chordata; class Actinopteri; order Argentiniformes; family Microstomatidae; genus Nansenia; species Nansenia antarctica. Next base: position 20,484,376 of record NC_137690.1, read on the forward strand.
CGCACCTTTTTCCGCCGCTTTTTCACCATGGAGCTCTGCTGAAGCTGCTTAATGCTGCTGGGATAGCGCTTCCATGAAATATAAATAACCAGGAGAATCATGGCCACTGATAAAAGAAGTGCCACACTACCAGCAATGATCTTGTGGAAAGACACATACTCAATATCCGGCAGTGGAAAGCTTGGGGAGGCCCCTGAAGGTGATGGGATGACTGTGCCACTCCTGGTCAATTCCCCGTCAACCTTAGACAACGTGGGAAGGGGCAGGATCTTGGGCTTAGACGGGGAGGTGAGGGACGACGTGGTTGAGACAAACGGAGTAGGATTTACTTGACAGATTCTAAGTGTCTCCACCACATCAATCACTTCCTCCCCCTGAGCCTCTTTGGGGCCAGCACAAATCATAGTGGACTCCTTGTTGCCCTTGAAGTTCCTCAACCAGACCACCAGGGGACATATGCTAGGGCTGCAGTACCACACATTACCAGCTAGACTGATGGTGGTGAGGGAGATCCAGGCATCCACTGCCTCCTGGGACATGTTGCTTAGCTTGTTTGAGTCCAGGTTTAGAGTCTGTAGATTAGGGAGGCATTGGTATGTGCTGGCCTCCAACACTTGCAGTTCATTTCCCGACAGGTCCAGTTTTTGCAAAGATGTCCACATCCAGCTAAGACCCTGGGTTATTGATTTAATGCGGTTCCATTGCAAATAGAGTGCACGCAAGTTATTGAGGCGAGGAAAGTGAGAGAAGTTGATCTTGGAAAATTGGTTGTGTTCCAAATGAAGCTCGATGAGCTTGAGCAGGCCAGCAAAGGCATTTCGAGTGAGGCTTCGCAGTCGATTATAACCAAGGTCAAGAAACTCCAGATTGCGACAATCCTGAAAAACCCGCATTGGGACATTTTTCAGGGAATTAGACCTCAAGTGCAGACTAAGCAGCTTCCGTAAGCCCAAAAATTGACTGGGCTGGAGGACTTGCAACTTATTGTAAGAAAGGTCAAGATTGCGCAGGTTGGGAACTGCATGGAAAGTGTTGTTTTGTAGCTGTGTGATCTTGTTAGAGCTGAGAATTAACTCCTTGAGCCTCCGTACCCCATGAAAAGTTTGGCTGTCCACTGCATTAATATAGTTGTGGTCCAGGTACAGCCAAACAAGCTGACTGAGGCCTGAGAACTGACTGGCTCTGAGGATCACCAAGCTGTTGTAGCGCAGAGAGAGACCCTGACATCCCACAGACACGTTGTTTGGCACGTCACGGAAGGCATTGGACTCGCAGTATACGATTTTCCCATCACATCTGCAACTCTCGGGGCAGGGGCGCTCACGGACAGTACTTGGAGCAGCAGGTAGCGAGGCCTGCACCAACAATGTGATGATGATCCATCTACGTCGCATCTGGAACCCTACAGACACACAAACATATAGCAACACTACTACATAGCAAGACTATTAACTCAAAATGTAATTCTGAAAACAAAATGTAATTGACTGAAACATCCTTCAGTCAAAAAATCAAGGTGATTTGACACTCTTATGAATGACTGAAAGGACGGGAAGAGAGGTTACTATTAAAACTACTACTATATTTGTTCAGCGCCATCTTCTACCAAATAAGCAGTGTTTGAAGCTGTATTCCTTACACACTGAGTAAAGATCACATGCCTACAGTACAAATTGTGGAATAATATATATCTAACCAAACTGTGAAAGAGCCAAAATAAAATCCATGAGCCAATCATGTGAATGGGGTCTCAAGAAAAACAAAATGCAGCCTATAGTAAGAGGTAACTGACAAGAATGGAGCTCAGACTACAGAATCAGCTATACTCAACCATTATTACTTTGTCATTTTCAGTGTTTGGCATAAAACCCGCATATCATTGCTCATGATGACGAGTGCCAAAAAGATACAGCATACTACAGACGAATCAGATTCAAAACCTGTTGATTTAACTCTACTCTGTACTATCATAATCGTTAGGCTACCAGTTTGTGCCTTACATTGAAAGCAAGTTGGTGCTCCGGCTTGCAACTCGAAAGGTTTCAATTTATAAAAGACGCTGGTAATCCAAAAGGGTTATAGATGTTCACCTGTTACATTGATTGATACACACATTACTGGATCCTATCCTGCCCGTGAGGCAACACATATTCCGTGTGATAATTGGCACTCGGCATGCGGCAGATGGATGTTTCTGTATGAAAGCCTGTATAGTAGTACCTTTTGCTTTGGGGTATGATCTATGATGTGAGCTATTAGGTTAGGAAACGTGATCAAGTAGCCCATAACCTATTCCATAGTATGACAGTGGTAAGTAACACTGACAGTCTTTATCGTTAGTCATCATCAATTTTGCCAATACAGTAGCCAATGTAGCCTATGATTTAAAAAAAATTGTATTTGGGGCTTCTGGAATACATTTGTTTTAACATACCCATGTCTGCGTGATGTAGGCTCCTCTCCACAGGTTTAGAGCCCTCCGTTCCTCGACTCCCGCATGTCACGCGTACCCGTCATCTGGTTAGACAAGAAGAACCAACTCTCACTTGGAACCCGAGCGGCTCAGTCCGAAAAGACACTTTGCGCCGCAACCAAACACACTGCTTTGTGCGCACCTGCCGCTGTGGTCCAAAATATTGAAATGACTGTATGGAGAAGGTGCCTCCTCGTATCCTATCAATTGCGTGCCCAATGAAATCTCATCAGTCAAATAGGCAGCAAATAACACCTCTTTGAATTCTATAGGATCTGGAGATTCTGGACCCATGGGCGACAGTTCCTTTGAGAATCCCCACTCGATCAAATGCACTTGAATTAAGTTTTTAGGATTTATCAGTGTCTTGACCTAAGTAGTGCACACCAAAGCGAACGTCAACTAACGAATGATGGTGAAAATGTATATTCCAATGAAGCGTCGATTATCAATAAAACTTTGTAGTCCATTATCTCCAGTAAAATACAGCAGAGCGAGAATATTGGTGGGATATCGCAGACCACTTGCAAACTGGTTTGTTGCAGGCTACAATGTGTCTTTCTTGCACTGTAGTCTATCGCAACAGTGGATGACGGGAGAACGGTAATCTATCCGACTTTGCCAATCCTCCCCAAATCAGTCATTCGGGATGCCCTCTCCTGGTCATAAAGTATGCCTCTGTTCTCCACCAAGGCAATCGAGATAAGTGGACTTGATTCTTTAATATTGACCCAACCAAAACTGTATCTACCCAATCATAAATACATAACATTGCTAATCCTTAACTGGTTTAAATTGGCACAGTCTGAGCATGCAATATCTAACTATATCAAACAATATGGTAGGACTAAGTGCTTACTGTAGCTGCTAAAAATTAATAATAAAATTCAATAGCCCAACACACACAGATATGAGACTGTAGGCCTAAAGTAATTTTAGTTAGTAGGCCTACAGTACCTATTTGCGTGCTTATACAGTGCCCTCCACAATTATTGGCACTACTGGTAAAGAGGGTTAAAAAAAGGGTTATTAAGAAAAACTCACCGTTTGGTGAATTAGCTTAATGTCACACTGAAAAAAATGAAATGAAGTAAATTTATTCTGGAAAGTCTGCTGTCATCAATAAATAATTATTTCTAACAAAACCAGGTGGGCCAAAATGATTAGGCCTACATTAAATACTTTGTACAACCTCCCTTTGCCAATAAACAGCACTGAGTCTTCTCCATCTAATAAGGTTGGAGAATACAAAGCTAGGAATCTGAGACCATTCCTCTTTACCAAATCTCTCCAGATGATCCAGGGTCCTAGGTCTTCTCTTGTGTACACTCCTCTTCAGCTCAGCCCCCAGGTTTTCAATGTGGTTTAGGTCAGGTGACTGAAATGGCCATGGCAGAAGCTTGATTTTGTGTTCAGTCAGTGAAACATGTTTGTGTTGTTTTGGACCGTTGTCCTACTGGAAGATCCATTGATGACCCAGTTTTAGTTCCCTGGCAGAGGCAGCCAGATTCACATTTAAAATTCCTGGTATTTCTTGATGCCATGTACCCTAACAAGGTCCCCATGGCCTTTGGAAGAAAACAGCCCACAACATCACATAATTTAACAGTGGGGATCAGGTTCTTTTCGGTATAGCCATCCTTCTTTTTATGCCAAAACCACCATGAGTGTTTGTTGCCAAAAAGCAAATTTGCTTGTTTCATCTGACCATAGAACACGGTTCCAGTCAAAGTTCCAGTAGCATTTAGCATACTCAGGCACTTATGTTTGTAGTGAAATGGCTGGAAAGGCTTTTTTTTGGTAAATCATTTGTTGGCATGGAGGTGGCACCTAATGGTAGTTTAGTTTTAGAGACTTGGTGACCCCAAGATGCTACCCAAGATGCAATTTTTCTGCCTCTCTTACCATTCTCTTCACTGTGTGTGGGGGCAAAATAAACTTGGGTCCTCTTCCAGGCAAGTTTGTAACAGTTCCAGTTGCTTTGAACTTTTTAAATATTTCCCTAACGTAGATATGGGTGAGTAGCTATTGTTTTATAGCAATTCCCTGACTTATGAAGCGCAACACTCTGTGAACTCTATGCCCTCTGTGTCACCTCATAGTCACCTCATACCCCAGTGAAACAGGAAGTCATGGATTACTGCTGGAAAGTTCCTAAACACTCTTAATTTAAAAAAGTTTAATATAAATGGAAAAAATGCTTCAGTTACATTTTGTTCATAAAGAATTCTAGTTAATAATTGTGGCACACATGGTTTTGTTAGAAATAATTATTGCTTAATGATAGATTTGTTTTCTCTCTAAATAATTTTACTTCAATTAAAGGTTGGATGTTTCTCTTTTTTTTCAGCGTGACATTAAGCTAATTCACCAAAAGGTGATTTTTTTTATAACCCTTTACTCATCTTTAACAGGGGTGCCAATAATTGTGGAGGGCACTGTATGTTCTCCATGCATTTAATTCTGTGCCTTCATTACAGCCCATGTGAAATACAAATCTGAGACGCAAGAAAGAGAAAAAGTTCTATGCTTACTGTATTTGATTTCCCACCACTCATCTCTTGTTGCATTTGCACTGGTCTTGCTTAGCCATGCTTTCAAATCATGGTTTTCTCACCCTTCTTAGGAAAGGTGTCACAAGAATAAAAAAAGGCTGCACTCATGACATCTTAATGGGAGTTTGAGTCATGGTCACAGTCACAGTCATTCTAATGTGTCCCTCTGTTTCAGCTCTTAATGAGCCTACTAATTACATATAACACTGACACTTCAGCTCATATCGCTAAGACACTGCAAGTTGGAAGTTCAAAACAGCTGACACACGAATCAAGCCAATTCAGCTCTGAAGCAGCTGAACTAAAGAAATACCATTGTGAGCCATCATGGATGCTGAAAGGACAGAGGTGGAACAGATATGAGCTAGATCTAAGATCCACAATAGACCCAAGATCAGGATGGATAATAGTGAAGGTACAAAATAATTCAGTTGAAAACTAGAATGGAAAAATAACCAATTTGTGTTCTGTCTGTTGTTTACATTTTCTTTTGAATATACCATACTGTGACAGTTGAATATGAAATCTTGGATTCAAACAAGATCAAAGTGGTCTCCCCACCCCATTTTTGGCAAACAGCAGTTTGTTTACAATAACATTGTTTCCAAACAATGGAGTAAAACAAGTGATGTTTTGGGTTGTGATGGGGTGGAACTAAGCTCATGAGGCATTTATAAGTTATAACCTTCAAGAAGCAATGGCTATAATAATGTTGTCTCTATTGGTTTTTCTCATTTTAGTTTTAGAATTGTTTAATATTCCCAAGGTAAAAACATGTATTACCAGTATATCAAATAGTACCACATCATTTGAACCCCATTATTAACCTCAACTCTTTGATAGAAATCCCTCACTCATTATTTAAACATCACTTTGGCTATCTATCACAAGGACATTCCTGACAACTTTATTGATTCATCCTTCAAACAACTCTTTCCCAGCACGTACCTAATTATAAAGTTCTATATTGGTGAACTTGCTATCTTTGGGGCAGAGATAGAACATACAGATAGGGCTGCAGTCAGCTAGCTGGGGGAGTAACTAAATGCACACCCTACAAATATTATCCTATAATTTGATTTCTCCATCTCCCTCTCATTTTCTTCACTCCACAAGAACATCATAAATGAATCAAATAAAAACTCCTAACTGAAAGATTCACGGATGGACCAAACAATAAACGTCCTTTTGTATCACTGTGTTTCCTTGACTGATGGTCACAACATGCACTTCCCAAGACAGCAAGGGCTGTTTTTTTTGTATTCCTTAAACAACACTAAAGTTACAAAGCGACTGTGCATGCTCACCTCGCTACACAACCAGTTCTACCTCCAAACTGCCTCCCATGAAACTTTAATGACTGTCTGTGACTGCGGCTTGAATAATAGAACAAGGGAAAGACCTTCTTCTTTCCTGGATAATGAATCCCACTTTAACACATTATGGAAATATATAAATAAGAATGCAATTAAGAGAAACAAAGAGGTGCCAAAAACAACAGTGAGGTAAGTTGCTGGAGAATAGGCAAAACTACACACAGTTGTTGTTTTTTTGTTCTCTTGCCATTTTGGTTGACTCTATCTAAACTGTTTGTAACTAAGTTAAAAACAATGAGGCTGAAATGTTCTTGGGGAATATCAGGTTCAGGTTTGACCATAGCCTTGTTTAGAAGGTGGTAGAAGAAGGTTTCTCCTTCTATCAGTGGCCCCGGGCCTGAGCTAGATTACTCTTCCTGCCACGAATGATGGACTGATGATTCACATGCTTAGCATTCAAATAAGTCGCTTTGGAATAAGGTGTCTGCTAAATGCCAAAAATGTAAATGTAAAAGCTGTTCCATCTATCCTGTAAAATCTACTGTAAGAAGAACTTGTTTTCAGTCGAACAATTTTTCCATTTGTTCCCAGTCTTAGTAATAGGCCATCAGTACAACAAACAACAAGCTGTAGAAAGATATCTCTGATTAGGTGTACAAGAGAGGAAAGTGCCTTCTGGAAAGTGCCTGCTGTTGATGATCTGTACTTTACTAGCTCTTCTATTTTGAGGTATGACATTTATGCTGACATACATCTTGTGAATTAATGCAATCCACTTCTCCTCTCGGGATACAAGGTGGAGAGATGTTTTCTTCTAACAGAGGATTATATAGCAGTGCAGTGGTTAAAACACCCAAACACATAGATTGACAGCAACTATGTTATATTTAAGTATTATCTGCAGTTCAATCATAGCCAAATCCTAACATGAGATCCATGTGCCTAACTCTGACTTTTACATAATCAACAATCATGTGTTTATATCAATCTTGAGAATTCAGCCTTTACACTCTTATGAATATCAGATTATCTTAATTTGTAGAAGCAGAGATCACAAGATGTTTGTAAACAAATCTGGAGAAGAGCTCTAATTATGCAGGGCTGATTCAAGGGCCTTACCATCAAAGAAGTTCCCATACACACCATCGTAAATAACTTGATAAAGATGTCATGTATGTGCCGGTTTATTAACAAGTATTTGTTTTAGTGCATTAGGTTATACCATGAGTAGTATTCTGTGTTCAGTCATTGAACACAACAGGGTAATGGGATTTTACACAGTGAAAGTCATGAAAGTCCTATGTAAGGCAAATCACCTCTATCAAAACCCATGTAAGTAAGTGAGCTTGAAGACTACCCCGCATACATGTCTGTTCAAGTCTCAAATCACCCTTTTGTCATTGAACAAACTGTAGGATTTTAGACACAGTAAAATGGTGCATGCCTGCCATCTGTTGTGCTAACATCGCGTTGCAACTGGAATTATCATTGCAAAAGTGAATTTAGCAGATAATAAATAATAGTTGGCCGATGTCTACTACTGTTTGTGTTGCGAAAAGGTTTGGTATCTATTTCAACGTGTCATTTCACCAATACATTATGTCCTTGTTATCTCCAATTTGATGGTGCACCAATCGATTGGACGAGAGCACGTTGTATTTGTCTTTGTGTACACAAGGTGCCGCTATTACTCCACATGTTCGATTCGAAATCAGGTTGATTGTTTTGGGGAATCTTCACACATGCTCCAGATTAAAAAAAAATATATATAAATAAAATAAAATAAAGCCGATGCATTACGCCTTTTATAAAAGGGAGGAATCGAATACATTCATGGCGGACAAAGGCTAAAGGTTGATAGAATCTGTGGTTGGTGTTGTACTATTTTATTGTTTTGAAAACACAACTGACTAATGTCAGTATGTTAGAGTACAGTACCTTCCAGACGTTATAGAAGAGTAACATACAGTGTCACTTCATTCTAGACAGAAGTCCATGGCTGTGAAAGCATACCTTTTTTGATAGACTGGTGTATAGATATGGTATACAACATTGTGTTATAAAGCTATTTACAAATATACCTGCCAGATTATTTCTCATTCCTACATTCCTCATGAATGTAAGATTTTGAATACATTTCCCAAAAATGTTGATATATGTCTAATAATAATAATAATAATAATAATAATAATAATAAGAGACTTACCTAATGTTGTAGACCTACCCTGATTTCACCCTTCAGTGTGACATGCTTTTACAGAAAGTTAGTTGAATAATTGGTTGTTGCATTCACCCATCCATCCATCCATCCATCCATCCATCCATCCATCTATCCATCACCACCACCCCCGCCCCCCCCCCCTCTCTCTCTCTCTCTCTCTCTCTCTCTCTCTCTCTCTCTCTCTCTCTCTCTCTCTCTCTCTCTCTCTCTCTCTCTCTCTCTCTCTCTCTCTCTCTCTCTCTCTCTCTCTCTCGTCTCTCTCCACATAGAGATGAATGAGTATGTGTATTTTAAAGAGAACGAGTGGGGGAGCACAGCACATTTTACTCGGACGAAATTGTTTATTGCGCATAGAGCAGTTGAGTCTCGTTGAAGTCACTAGTACCCAGGACTTCTAATTAGTGATGAGTGCATCTCTTACGCCTTGCGTCCAATCGATGCTTCGTAAATTTCACGACTTTGATGCTAATAAAACACTTGGAAGACTACGCTACTGACGTTATAAACCTGTTGTCTCTTTCTCAATCTAAAGTAGGCTATCTATGATGTTTACCTTGTGGATCATCAACTCCGGGGGGGAAATGTCAATAGATGTTCCAAGGAAGAGCACAGGCGTGTGAGTCATGTGAAAGGAGTTTCATGTATCCTTCAGACTGTTGTCTCAGACTGAAACGATTGGTAATCTTTCAAAAAACAATGGGTAAGTGTGGACTACTTTTAATATAACGATCAGATGGACAGTGGACTACGTTGTGCGTTCTTTTACATGAGAGCTAGTACGCGAAGGCTGGTCTGGATGTACGTTTGATTTGCGAAAGTTGTGTGTTATTCAGTTATGCAGTTATTCAGTGATTTTTTTTTTTTAAAGCCAAGTGGGGTCAGATAGTTCATATTTTGCTCTGTTTTGTACTGTAGCTACTGTACATGTCTGATGTCTTTAAATGATGCTTCTACTGCAGTTGGTCCTTGAGACATACAGTTTTAGTAAGCCCTCTCATAAAGAAGATGAAATGTTCAGATATGCAACAATATCCATGTATCCTTTATAATGTATTAAAAATACATCCTTTTCCACTCACATACATTATACATCTGAATGTTGTTTAGGCTTGATTCGATTCTGCCTATGTTGTATACTATATTTCAATCACCTAAAAGTCCCCATAAAAGATACCCATTGCCCATACCCATTCCCATAATTCCACTTATTATCATGCCATTGTTAAAATATATTGGGGCACAAGTACACTTATTTTTCACGGATATGCTCAAATATTGAAATGTAGGCATGTGCTTTGCTTCTCAATCTCTGTGCTTTGCTTCTCAATCTCTGCTCCCCTCCAGGTTCCCTTGTTTGGGATGGGAGACTGTCATGTCTTCTTCTCCAGGCATCTATTCTGCTGCTGCTCAGCAAGGGGGAGAGGATGTGCCCCACAAGTTGCCGCTGTGAGGGGAAGATTGTTTATTGTGAGTCTGGCATCTTTCAAGACCTCCCAGAAAACATCTCTACTGGGTGCCAGGGTCTATCCTTGCGCTATAACAGCCTATTGATTCTACTGCCTTACCAATTTGCTCATCTCAACCAGCTTATCTGGCTTTACCTGGACCACAACTCTATCAGCGCCATAGATAACCTAGCCTTCCAAGGCGTGCGGAGGCTCAAAGAACTGATCCTCAGCTCTAACAAGATCACACATCTACACAATAACACGTTTAATGGTGTGCCGAACCTGCGTAATCTTGAGCTATCCTATAACCAGATACAGTCCCTGCAGCCAGGTCATTTCTATGGCCTGCGTAAGCTCCAAAATCTTCACCTTCGGTCCAATGGTCTTAAAAGGATCCCCATACGCACTTTTCTAGAGTGCCGCAGCCTTGAGTTCCTGGACCTGGGTTACAATCACTTGCGCACCCTAACCCGCACCACCTTCTTGGGTTTGTTTAAGTTGAAAGAACTTCACCTGGAGCATAATCAATTTTCAAGGATTAATTTTTTTCTTTTCCCACGCCTTACCAACCTCCAGGCCCTTTACTTGCAATGGAACCGCATACGAACCATCAGTCAGGGCTTACCTTGGATCTGGTATACACTGCAGAAATTAGACCTCTCAGGAAATGACATCCAGATCTTGGACCCAGCAGTTTTCCATTGTATGCCAAACTTACAAATACTGAATCTTGACTCTAACAAGCTCAGCAATGTGTCCCAGGGCACAGTTACAGCCTGGATATCCCTCACCACCATCAGCCTGGTTGGTAATGCCTGGGACTGTAGCCCCAGCATCTGCCCCCTAGTGGCCTGGCTGAAAAACTTCAGAGGCTCAAAGGACATCAACGTGATATGCAGCAGCCCCAAGTCAGTTCAGGGAGACAGAGTTATGGACATAGTGAGGAACTACTCAATCTGTGGTGACATAGAAGATGATGTGCCAACCGCTGGTCTGATCACAAGGCAGACCACAACCCAAGCTGTAGACACCACAAGGCCCACACCTCCCTATTCCACAACTACAATAACCCAAGGTCCTGCACCAACAGTACAAAGACTTCCATCGCAACCTCTCCCTCCCTTTGTGGCAGACAAGGTGGCAAGGGAGTCCACTCTAACAACCTCTGCCTCTCCAGAATCCCCATCATTTATCCCAGAGCTAGAGTTTGAGCATATGGCCTTCCATAAAATCATTGCAGGCGGTGTAGCCCTGTTCCTGTCTGTGTCATTGATCCTCCTGGTGATTTATGTCTCATGGAGACGCTACCCCAATAGCATGAGGCAGCTGCAGCCGCACTCAACCAAACACAAGTGCCGGAGAAAAAAAGGCCAAAAAAAGGCCCGGAGGCAAGAGCTTGACCTTAACTCTCCCTTACAAGAGTATTATTTGAGTTACCATACCAACTCTGAGACTATGGCTGCACTGGTAAATGAGACAGGGGCCTCCCCCTGCACCTGTACTATCTCAGGATCCATAGAATGTGAGGTATGATCTGTCAACCCCATCCTAAACATGCACTCTACAGCTGGGAGTCAGGTAAATGTTTTCCACAGGGATGCACTGTGTAAGGCCCTGAGTGTACTGTATGCCTGAGTTAAACCTCCATCCTATGTTTGACCTTGTTGTCACCCAATGTGCTTGTATTCCTCATTTTAATCTTCATAAATTGTAACAAAAATGTCTGCAATATTAGTAGGCTCTCTATATCAATACTTCACCATGACATTCAATATGATCAGGATGAATGGTCAATAAAGACCATTCATTCATTCATTCATTCACATTAAACCTAATGTAACAAGACAATTTGACAGTTTATGCTTTTACAGTATGAAAAATGCAGGTAAAGTAATGTATGTTGATTGTGGTCACATAGTATTCCTCTTCTGTATATTATGACATGCATGGAGCACGTGTCATCAGGTTTAATAACCAAAAATTAGGGAGGCTTTACATGGATGAGGTTTACCTATTTAACAAAATACATACAATTTTAAGTTATCTCTGTATTGCCATGGTAACCTTCTAACAGCCTACGAGAATACTCATTATCTGTTTGTGTAGTGCATAGAGAATATTGAAGTGTCTTGGATTGTTTTACATTTAACATAGCAGATTGTACATACTCTCTGACATACATCTATATCAGTCACACTTCTTGCTTCTCATAGTTGGATTAATACTGTTGTATCAGTCTAAATAAGACAATGCAGAAATGAATACATAACTAGTCAATAGGGTTAGACTGCCACCTATTCCTGAAAATCACTCTCTATCCCAAAGACATTTTGCTTGTCTATGTGCCTGGCAGCTCTTATTAAGGCTACTCAAGCCATCTGTTAACGTTGACCCTAATTCTGACCCTAAACTTTCAAAAACAGGCTGTACAGTCACCTTACACCAGTTTATTTTTCTGTCACATTGACATGGTTTGTTAGGGAAACATGCAGGCTCTGAATTGCAGTCACTTGAACAATGCTTTTAAAGAAAGTTCTTAGTTTAAGAGGTGACATTAAAGATATGGAAGTACCCTACCTAATGATTATTTATTTTAGCTAACCCTTTTATAAAGTGAATGTACTCTTCATGTTCACCTTTGAATTCCGTTTAAGCTGCTTAATGTGATCTAAAAATATGACAGCACTCAACGTAGCCCTAGACAATAGCCTAAAATGACTTCATTGTGACAAAACCAATTAAATGAATGGATGTTGTAAACAGTAATGTTCTTTTGTACAGCTGCATTTACTGCAGGTGTTTGATTCAGCAACATGGAAAGATGTACAGTACTGTAGCAGGGAAGCAGACCCTGATTTTTGTGAGAGATGAGATATTCCCTTAGGTCCTCATGGCTTCCCTATTCAACCACAATGGTATGGGTTAATGATAGTGTTAGATATTGTGATGTGAAAAGTAGGGGTGAATGGACAGGATGTCATGTTGTGTTTATATGTACTGTAATTGTACGTAAAGTTGCTGTAGCATTCGCCCCCTGTGCGGCAGCTGTAAGAGTGAGCAACATCGCAACATGTTTCCCTCCCCGTTACCACTGTGTAGTCTTCTGTGATTGTCCTCTGTTCTCTCCCTCTTTTGGCACTTGCCTAATGCAACAGCAGCAGCATCCTCCATGCTGTGCAAGTTTGGGTTGGTGTGGGAGTGCAGTGTTTTTGCTGTGCGAAAGCTAAGTGAAAGAACAGGCATGACAGCTGCTGAGCGAACAAAGGTCAAGGCACTTTTGCGATTAGGAAAATACCACCCGCCTCCGTCTGTCCTCTCTTCTCCTCCTCCCTCCCTTCCTCAGCTCCCTCACGGAAAGGAAAGGAAATTAATGTGGGCAAGGAGACATGTGTGCATGTGTTAAAACAGGCAGGATTAGGGGAACTTGTTGCCAATGTGTAAAAGCTATTTATATCTATGAGCTATCCTACCTCATCAAAAAAGGTGACATTCAGTCCCTTTAATTTGAGCATGATAATCTTATCCTTATTAGGATCTCGCTGCTGGTCAGAAGGTTACTCAATGTGTCAGTCATTCTTCAGACCTGGAGAAGCTATTATACTGTATACCCCTTACAGTAGGTGTTATATATAGGCTGGTATTAGCAGCTTTGAATCATTAATATAACCATTAATAAAACTGATTATATTAATAATCAGTAATATAACTATTGGATTTCTATATATCAGACCAAGCACAAGCACAAGTTAAAGCTATGATTTTTGACATGTATCTAAGTAAACAAAAGCATTGTACCAAGGAAGCTTGATTGAAGTAATTATCACCCATGTTGTCTTCATCTATGGGAAATATAAATTCACACCATTGTACTTGTTGCTCCCTCACTCATTGTTAAAGGACCAATTCTGGGTTTGTTGTCTAGAAACTGGAACTAATTAACCAACACATTCTTTAACCGACTGACAGTCCTGATAATGTGCATAGTAAAAATGGTAGGAATGGTTGATGCTTATTTGTTTACAAAAATATGTATGCTCTCCATCATTCAATTCACTCTCTAAATATATGACACATTTTTTAGCCACTAGGCAAACATACTTCCAGCACTAGCCTCTATGATGAATTCCTTTGTCTGGAAAGTGAATGGCGTCTTCTTTGTGTATAAATAAGCAATCTTTTCTAAATGATTTCAAAATGTATTAGTTGATCTCCCTTTGCTTTTAGTGTAAATATGTGCATCTTAATCATCCCTTGATGTGTCTAATCTAGATTGACAGTGCAATTGCTTTTCTATTCTAATTAGCTTAAACCTATGAAAGGAGTCTTAGCGGAAAACAATAGTATATATCTGTCTAATCTTAATAATGTGTTGTAGAAATGAAACAGCTACTCTATGCTATGATTTGTCTAGGATTTATAACATTTTTGTTAACCTTTGTGTGCTTACAGTAAGTTATCACATAATGGACACAATAGTCCCCAGGTTATAATAGACATCTTGTAGATTTTTCCTCAAATGTATTATACTTTTATTTGTGAACAGCTAAATATTTAGCCTATAATCTCTCACATTTAGACAATGACATGCTACAGGCAGGGCGTATCATCTTAACACATTAATTTAAAGCTTCCAACCTGAGAAATGTTATAGACTACTCACTTCTAATTTACACTAGAGGGCAAATGTTTTTAGTACTGTCATAGTAGAATCACTTGAACCCATTATATCAGGTATTCCTTAAGGAATAAGTTAAATACAGCATGGTGTAGTTGAAGAAGGAAAATAAGCAAGCAAATTCATTTAGTGCTTAATAAATTAGCAATAAGAACGTTCCTTTGCATTGTATGGTAGAATCTACAGTAGCCAATCCTCTCAGTGCTGTATCTCTCCTAACAGACCCATACTGTATTTATTCATCTTGACAGATGTACGCACTTACCACTCTCTGCACATTGCTCTAATTAGTAGACGTAATGCTGCTTCATTATCGTAATGTTACAATGAAGCACAATTTGAATTGAATCCTACCTACGCTCAATATTCTTCAGTTGTATATGCTATTAACTATTCATTCTGTGTTCATGTATTCAATGTATACTATTTGTTAATTTAGTGAAACATAATGTGAAACTCAGCATAGAGCTGCATGTTTTCTCAACATTATGCAACATTCCTAATGTGTAGTTTGAGGTATGTTGTTTTCTTTTCTACCGATTCATTCATTTATCTGTGTGGTAATGGAGGTGCTAACACACTGCGGTCACACATAATACTTACCGTACAACAATTATTTATGTGTAATGCTTTTATGACATACCAACAGTGGATATGAACTAATGTAAGGCAATAATTCTAGGGTAAGGGGTTTAACCTGATTTGAGATTTACAATAGAGTATGATATGAAAATGTCACTGTGTAATTACATTTTAGCAACAATTATAAAGACAATTAGCTACACGATAACTACAATGTGCATGTGCGTGTACAGGACCCTAAAATCATTATAAGCATACACATTTTATGATGTAACAGTTTGCTCGCTATTGTAGATATAGAGACACATAAACACTTGTAATTGTTTTTTTCATTCATTGCCTCCCTTAGAATGAATACACGCACCCAAGACCTTTACCTGGAGCATGTCTGGAAGATACTATAGCCACTGTTCATTGAGGATGCACTGCACCACAACAAGAGGATCCCCACTACCTCAGTGGCACCATCCTACTGTTCTCACAGGTGCCACCCTAGCCCATCTGTCATGTAGGTCTGGACTACATACTGTTTATCGATTACAGTGTCCCCTCTATAGATCCCATGGGGCAGGAAATCAGTCACATTGGGATCACTGGAGTTTGGAGTTGTTTTTATACCTTTAACCTCATTGATTATTTCATACTGTGAACTGTGAACTGCAACTTCAAAGGTTGGTCACCTGGCTGTGTGGCATGAACAACTCCGAAATGAGAATGTTGTAATTGCAGCGTTGAGGCCTTGCCTTCGATCCAGTGAATGCTCATCCTCAGCTGTCGTTGTATTTTCTTTTTCATCTGCCAACATTCTTTTTGTTGTTGTTGTGTTTACACTCCTCTTGGTGGATTCTCAAGTGAGCAGGACACACAAAATACTGTAGCCCACTTTCAAATGAACCACTGGGATATTCCCCCAACTGGAGGCTTCTACCTGGGATATACAATGAAACATTGTTCCTCAATGAAAGCTAGTCTCTCTCCTGAAAAAGAAAAGAAAGATAGTTTCATTGTGACTACCTCCCACACTCAAAGACTTTGACAAAATTCTTCTGTTTAACAGACTGAAATGTATGTATAGTATATGGGCATGGTTGTGAGTTGTTTGTTTGTGGGTTGAGATTGGCCCAGGGTAACGTTAACATTCCATGTTGGAAAATAGAAGCGTTAGTTTATTGTACAATCATTCTGATTATGTTGGTCTCATAATGACCTTGTAAAATTGTTTACTCACCTCCTACTCATCTTTCTGTCTCTTTCCTTTCAACACATTTCAGTATCATGGGCCTGCATATTGGAGATTTTTGAGATTTTAAGCACACTATTCATCGATCTGTGTTGCTTTTATAGTAGCTGTTGTCATACAGTTATACAGTATAATGGACCACAGGTTTAAATTGCTTCGTTAGGATCATCATATACAGTAGATTGATTGATTGATTTGTACCTGACTCTATTTCCTTTTCATTATAAAACATGCTTATTTTTATCATGTGTATCATACATCATTAGTGGCAATGAATGCATTTATCAGTGATATTCCGTTGGAGACTGTTACAATCACATTAAGTAAATTGTAGAAGTTTTACAACATACTGTACTTCAAAATCATTATCACAAAATAACTGCATTCATAAAATGTTCAACCTAACTGCCGGATAATAACGACTTCATGCAATTTCCCTTGTATATTCTTGTCTTTGTGCTCACTGACTTTAATGCTATGATAATGTGTGTGGTCATGTATAAAATTCATTTGTCAAAGCAAATTATATGCCCAGGTTAAGTTATGCTGATGGGCATTAAGCTTTGTTCCATGAAATATAAAGGGGAAAAAAATGACTGATGTTATTTAGTTGGGTATAGAAGTTTTTAAAAAGTGTGTAGATTACCTGTACGCAGTGAATTGTTTGATTCCTCACCTTACTCCTCAAAGAACTCTGAGTAAATAGGATCACTTCGTTTTAATTGTAGAATTGCAAAGTATTGTCTGTTACTTTGTTTGTTATTTATTAAATTGTTCTGTAATACTAGGTCTACCTCTTTTTTCTGTTTAAGGCACAATCTGGGATTGGTGAATCCATATTTCGACTTAAATTAAATATAGCCATTGATGAATATAATGTATAATGTTATATAATTATATCCCATCAACACACAAAATATGAGCTTGTTTTCCATTGTTTGTGAACAGTGTCATTGTAAACACACACTGTATAGATTCAAACATAGTTAAAACTAGCATTTTCATATTCATGTCTGATCTGTCCTTGCATCCATAGCTCCGTCTATGAAATTGAGAGTGGTTACATTTTGAGCTCAATCCCTCATCTCTTTAACAAAAAAGTGTCTGGGAGACAGTTTTGTTGTTTGAATCCGAGATTGGCCCTTTAAAGCAAGCTCATTCTGGGGAAATTTACACTGCAGTATCTTTGATTCACATTAAGGTCTAATTAGATACATTTGTGGATACTCCACAAATTACATCTTGAAATTAACATTTTGTAATAACGCCCAACTAGAGTTACTTTTTGCATCAACGTAATTGTCCAAATATAACTTGTATTCAGTAAATATTCACTCAACTGGAAGTCTAATTACAAACGTGAAAAGATGATGAGAATCAACACAATGATGAATTAATTACCGTCATTACTCTTGGTGAAAATTGCCTTAAATTATATTGTCTTGTCATATTGTTTTGCTGTTTTCAAGCTGAATGTAAGTGCACAACACAAAAAACACATTTGATGAGGTTTTGAGAGAAAAATAAATCCCATTCCATTTATTTGGTAATCTCTTTCTCAAGGTCATCCTTTGGAGACATATCTCCAAGACATTTATGTATTATGTTTTAAACTGTACACAATATTCAATATCTTATTGTGTGATGGGTTTTATAGGAAAATGTCTATGTCTATGTATAATCTACTGTATGTATAGAGGCAAAAACAGCAGTTTTTAGATGATCCAACATTAGCTGCATTCAGTAACATCTAGCTCCATCTAGTTTACCAGATTAGTGACAAAGATCAATGATGACAAGAACATTTAAGGGACAAAATGGATACAGGAAATGATGACTATGGATGAATTTACATTGCCGTCCTTTGTTCATGATACTCCTTCCCATTTGGGTCACCAGTACTCAGTAAAGAGTTTGATGTTATAATACTTGGTATTTGGGGAATGAGAGGAACATTAAACACATGTATTGAGTACAGATAGTGAGTTGAACTTGTTTATCACTGAGTGGCAGTTCCTTCCCCCACTCTCCTCTTGGCAGGGCTGGGGGCACTGAAGTCTCCATAAAGCCTCTTACTAAGCAAAACCTCCCTGGCTTTGGGAAAGAAAGACTGTCCTCTTGGATTATGGTGTGTTGACCACCTCAGTTCGTAGCTTGAGGCAATGTGGTGTGTGTGTGTGTGTGTGTGTGTGTGTGTGTGTGTGTGTGTGTGTGTGTGTGTGTGTGTGTGTGTGTGTGTGTGTGCGTGCGTGCGTGCGTGCGTGCGTGTGTGTGTGTGTGTGTGTGTCTGTGTACGTGCGTGCATGTGTGCGTGTGCGTGTGTGCGTGTGCATGCACTCGTGCGTACATGTGTTGTGCGGAGAAAGCAGATGAAAGAAAGCGAGAGGGAGAGACAGAGCGAGAGATAGCGAGAAAGAGAGGAGTACATTTTCCATAGATGTTAGGTTTACTGTGCTTGGCCACTTGGGCCCACAAAAAGCAATATGTATATCTTGTTTCCATGTCTCTTAGCTATCATGTGGTGATGGTGTATGGTGCAGCAGTTGCAGTGGAAAACTATTGAAATTGAAATATTTACAAAGTTATGGATTCATAGATGCATATAATAATAAATAATGTACTCTCTTCAATCTTTGGTTCACTGCCATCTTTGATAACAATAATCTTAGGGATATACAGTATATCTCAAAAGTGAGTACACCCTTTAGATTTTTGCAAATATTCTGTCATATCCTTTCAGGGAATAACACTATCTTAATGAAACTTTGATATAACTTAAAGTAGTCAGTGTGCTGCTTGAATAACAGTATAGATTTATTGTCCATTGAAAATTACTCAGTACACAGCTGTTAATGTCTAAACAGCTGGCAACAAAAGTGAGTACACCCCATAGTGAACATGTCTAAATTGTGCCCAAAGTGTCAATATTTTGTGTGACCACCATTGTTATCTAGCACTGCTTTAACCCTCCTGGGCATGGAATTCACCAGAGCTGCACAGGTTGCTTCTGGAATCTTCTTCCACTCCTCCACCATGCTTGACTGTAGGCAAAACACATTTGTCTTGGTACTCCTCACCAGGGTGCCACCACACACGCCGGACACCATCGGACCCAAACAGGTTTATTTTGGTCATCAGACCACAGGACATGGTTCCAGTAACTCATGTTCTTGGATTCATTGTCTTCAGCAAACTGTTTGCGGGCTTTCTTATGCATCGGTTTCAGAATAGGCTTCTGTCTGGGGCGACGGCCATACCAACCGATTTGATGCAGTGTGCGGCGTATGGTCTGGGCACTGACAGGCTGACATCCCACTTCTGCAACCTCTGCAGCAATGCTGGAAGCACTCGCACGTCTATTTTTGGAAACCAACCTCTGGATATGACGCTGAGCACGTGGACTCAACTTCTGTGGTCGACCCTGGCGAGGCCTGTTCCGAGTGGAACCTGTCCTGGAAAACCGCTGTATGATCTTAGCCACTGTGCTGCAACTCATTTTCAGGGTGTTGGCAATCTTCTTATAGCCAAGGCCATCTTTGTGAAGCGCAATAATCCTTTTTTTTCAGCCGCTCAGAGAGTTCCTTGCCATGAGGTGCCATGTTGTCCAGCATTCAGAGAGAATTGTGCCCAAAACACCAAATTTAACAGCCCTGCTTATCATTTACACCTGAATCCTTGTAACACTAACGAGTCACATGACACCAGGGCGGGAAAACAACATCATTGGGCACAATTAGGACATGTTCACTATGGGGTATACTCACTTTTGTTGCCAGCTGTTTAGACATTAACAGCTGTGTACTGAGTAGAGTAATTTTCAAAGGACAATAAATCTATACTGTTATTCAAGCAGCACACTGACTACTTTAAGTTATATCAAAGTTTCAGTAGGATAATGTTATCCCCTGAAAGGATATAACAGAATATTTGCAAAAATCTAAAGGGTGTACTTACTTTTGAGATATACCGGTACTGTATATGTGAGCAACATGGGATTTATCATCCCAAAAAGGTATACCTATACACCTCGTTCCAAATTATTATGCAAATTATATTTTTCTCAGATTTTCCTAAATAGTCGATGCAAATGACAATCAGTATAATTTTCAAGTCATCAACCGTTAGAGTATAATTCAAATTTTATTGAACAAACCTCCCAATGATAACAGTATATTTTTTTTTAAATAAAAAACTCAAAATGCACTGTTCCAAATTATTATGCACAACAGAGTTTCAAAACATTTTATAGGTTGTAAAGAACTAAAAATGGTCATTTGAAGAATTTAGGGTTAGGAGGTCATATTAGGAGGTCATATTTACTGAAATCAAAAGCTATTTCAAACAAAAACATCTTAACAGGTCAAGTTACATGTTAACATAGGACCCCTTCTTTGATATCACCTTCACAATTCTTGCATCCATTGAACTTGTGAGTTTTTGGACAGTTTCTGCTTGAATTTCTTTGCAGGATGCCAGAATAGCCTCCCAGAGCTGCTGTTTTGATGTGAACTGCCTCCCACCCTCATATATATTTTGCTTGAGGATGCTCCAAAGGTTCTCAATAGGGTTGAGGTCAGGGGAAGATGGGGGCCACACCATGAGTTTCTCTCCTTTTATGCCTATAGCAGCCAATGACAGAGGTATTCTTTGCAGCATGACATGGTGCATTGTCATGCATGAAGATGATTTTGCTACGGAAGGCACAGTTCTTCTTTTTGTACCACGGAAGAAAGTGGTCAGTCAGAAACTCTACATACTTTGCCGAGGTCATTTTCACACCTTCAGGGACCTTAAAAGGGCCTACCAGCTCTCTCCCCATGATTCCGGCCCAAAACATGACTCCGCCACCTCCTTGCTGACGTCGCAGCCTTGTTGGGACATGGTGGCCATCCACCAACCATCCACTACTCCATCCATCTGGACTATCCAGGGTTGCACGGCACTCATCAGTAAACAAGACTGTTTGGAAATTAGTCTTCATGTATTTCTGAGCCCACTGTCATGCTGCAAAGAATACCTCTGTGTCATTGGCTGCTATAGGCATAAAAGGAGAGAAACTCATGGTGTGGCCCCCATCTTCCCCTGACCTCAACCCTATTGAGAACCTTTGGAACATCCTCAAGCAAAATATATATGAGGGTGGGAGGCAGTTCACATCAAAACAGCAGCTCTGGGAGGCTATTCTGGCATCCTGCAAAGAAATTCAAGCAGAAACTGTCCAAAAACTCACAAGTTCAATGGATGCAAGAATTGTGAAGGTGATATCAAAGAAGGGGTCCTATGTTAACATGTAACTTGACCTGTTAAGATGTTTTTGTTTGAAATAGCTTTTGATTTCAGTAAATATGACCTCCTAATATGACCTCCTAACCCTAAATTCATCAAATTACCATTTTTAGTTCTTTACAACCTATAAAATGTTTTGAAACTCTGTTGTGCATAATAATTTGGAACAGTGCATTTTGAGTTTTTTATTTTAAAAAAATATACTGTTATCAGTGGGAGGTTTGTTCAATAACATTTGAATTATACTCTAACGGTTGATGACTTGAAAATTATACTGATTGTCATTTGCATCGACTATTTAGGAAAATCTGAGAAAAATATAATTTGCATAATAATTTGGAACGAGGTGTATACTGTAGAATCCACTGTATATAGGTAGCCTACCATGCAAAACTAGGCTAGCGGCACAAAACTCAATGCATTGGGGAGAGTGGTGCATAAAAACTGATGCCTTTGAAATCTATGATTACTACAAATTCTAAATTGCTTAATTTAGTCCGAATTCGGCCTTTTGTGACTAAAAAACAACATCTCCCCTGTCTGGGAAGGATAAGGCTTGGCGCATATTCTGGGTTAAGCTGAGCAATCTCCACTGATGAGATAAAACAACTCAATCAATGTCCAATCCCTGAGACACAAGGGAAGCAATTTATTGGCACAGAGAAACACACACACACACACTCTCTCTCTCTCTCTCTCTCTCTCTCTCTCTCTCTCTCTCTCTCTCTCTCTCTCTCTCTCTCTCTCTCTCTCTCTCTCTCTCTCTCTCTCAGTATCTCTCTCTCAGTATCTCTCTCTCTCTCTCAGTATCTCTCTCCGCTCTTTATTCAATTTGCCCTTTCCCATCGTAT
>NC_137690.1:20509522-20909522 GCF_963989245.1 Nansenia antarctica
TGGAGACAGTCACCCAGAGTTGTCACACCCTTCACAGCCACCTAGCCTGTGCCAGGCTCTCTCCCCTGTGTGTGTGTGTGTGTGTGTGTGTGTGTGTGTGTGTGTGTGCGTGTGTGTGTGTGTGTGTCATGTGACTCAAATGTCACATGTCACATGTCAAAGTGGCCACATGTCACATGTCAAAGTGGCCACATGTCAAAGTGTCCTTGGGCAAGACACTGAACCCCAAAATTGCTCCCAGTGAGCGCCTTGCATGGTAGCTTGCCGCCATTGGTGTGTGAATGTGTGTGTGAATGGGTGAATGAGAGGCCGTTGTAAAACGCTTTGGATAAAGGCGCTATGTAAGTGCAGTCCATTTGCCCTGCCTGTCCTGCCACCCTGCCCTCCTTGTCATTCTGCCCTGCCATTCCGTTTCCCCTGTCCCTTCATTAAAACCTGGTTCCTTTTATATACCTGTTCTATGTGTCCTGCTCTTGGGTTCTCTAGCTCTGATCGTAACAAGAGTATGTACACTAGGTATAGTACATGTACAAATCCATGTGTCAGTAGATGCCTTTTCATATTTCAACATGCAATCATTCATATTTCTCCCATAAGGGTATCACATACATAGATAATATTAATACAATTAATAAATAATTAAGGAGGACAAGCAGCAAAGACAGAAGGTGTGATCTGCATTACAAGGCGTTTCAGATTCGATCTTTCAATGAATGCATGTTGCTTTAGTAGGAGAAAACATTGTTTAGATAAAGATGTTGATGATATATACAGTATGTAGAATGTATGTTGCAGATATCAACATAAGTTAGGATTATTTGAATATCATTGTAGTGTACTTCCTTACTCTCACATACAGGTACGGTAGCCTAAAATATGACTGACATGTTTTTTATTGCTTCTCTCCCCCACTGACATGTTTATGCTCAGTCACGGAACCTGTTTGTTGAGTTCAGGTGCAACCTGAAGTACCCTCTTCCCTTTAGGACCCTTATGCCACCAATCAAAGATGTCAAATGAATTATCTTTGTTGTATTCAACTAGTATTGGTGAAATTGGTTGAATTCAGTTGTGTATTAAACCAAGAGCACAGTGTAATGTGTACACCACCGTTAAGAGGCCAATCTATATCAATGTCACAATTCAAAGAGATGATTGTAGAGAAAATTACAATGCTGTCAAATGTGTATACGTGCACTCTGGAAAAAAATCATGTGATATTTGCACACAGCTACCACTACTGATAAGGAGCTAACTGTGGCTGTGATTGTGCCTTTTGTGCTCGGAGCACTATCACAAGTAGGTTTCTGCTACATTTTCCATTACATACCGTACACATACAATGTAAGTAAGGCCATGGAATATTGATCTCCTAATAAGTAAATCACTCTTTTTGTGAATCGGAATTGTTGTAGTTTTGTGAAAGTGTATGTTATTGGTAGTTTTCAGTACAGTTTTACAATATTGAGCAACATTGAGACACACCTGTGGACAGCCAGCCAGTTTCTTGGGTGTGCCAATGAGGGCAGCTGCTGGTCGTGGAAATGATTAACCAGAACAAAGAGAGTTCATTAAGACTTAAACACACTGATCTACTGTACACTACAGTACAACTTACATCTATGCTATAGGATAGAGGTTCATGTTAGATCACTAAGAAAACCACCACACACTCTTTTTTTATACACCCATGCCCTAGAAAAGATATTACTTGTTGATAGAAATCAATCAAATTTGAATGAATGAATGAATGAATGGTCTTTATTGTCATTAATATAGTACAGGTACCATACAACGAAATTTGGGAGGGGGGGCTCCCCTGGTGCTAGGATTTTTTTTTTAAACTAAAAACAAGAAGGGAAAAAGAGCTGGTTTACATAAATAAAGGCTATATCCACTATCCACTATACTATACTATACAAATAAAACACTGTGCTGTACTCTATGCTATGCTATAAATATCCTAACATTTCCTATCTCTGAACCTTATGTACCCGAGGGTTGTCATATTGCACATAGTATTATTGCACATTCATTTAAAGTGTCGCAGTTTGCAGGTTTGAAATGTTCACAGTTGTGTTTCAGTATTGCACTTGATTTCAATCTAGTAGCTGCCATCAAATTGTCTAGATTGTCCAGGGCCTAGAATCTAGGTCTTTGCTGTGTTCAGGGCCTGAATGGCCCTAGGGTAGAGTCATGTAATAATCAGGGAAAAAAGGAACAATTATTTAATATATTAAATTAATTACATAGTCTTTTGCAGAAGATGTAATAACAAATCCAATCATTAGACTTGCCATAAGACATAGCAAGTTTAAATGGACGTCAGCCTCCTATCTAACAGCATTATAGAGAGAGAGAGAGAGAGAGAGAGAGAGAGAGAGAGAGAGAGAGAGAGAGAGAGAGAGAGAGAGAGAGAGAGAGAGAGAGAGAGAGAGAGAGAGAGAGAGAGAGAGAGAGAGAGAGAGAGAGAGAGAGAGAGAGAGAGAGAGAGAGAGAGAGAGAGAGAGAGAGAGAGAGAGAGAGAGAGGGTGTGGCCTAAGGTCACTCACCTGTTAGTGAGTTTCAGGTGAGATCCAAACACAGCAGAGCTAGTAAAACCTTAGTGCTGGTGCACTCGGTCAGGCCTCTTGGGAACTACTTTACCTTTGGATTATTTCTCTGCTGGAAGGTCATTTGGATTCATACATTTTCAATAAAGTAATTGGTGAGGAGAACCTTTTTTTTTTTTGCGTATGTGTCAAGATAACACACAGGTCTACCTTTATTGCTGTAGTTTCAGTTACTGATAGACCATAGCAGCTCAGTAATGTTTCCTTTATAAAGGAGATTTAATCCAAATGAGGAAGTACACATATCCAAATGGTACAGACAGGCATTGTGCTCATATTCTCCACTGTGCCTTACAGGTTTGACAACAGGGTGACTATGGAAAAGGCCATTACATACTCAAGGCTGCACCTGGCTGTGATGTTTGTTGTTGCAATTCATCTGAATACAGGTGAGGCATCATGGGAGAAGTGTGGGATATTTTTGTTGTGAAGGTTTGATTGGGGTCAAGGTATATGTTTGCAATTTCTGTTATTTCCTCATCTTTTTCATTCCTACAAAATGTACGTCTCTGTATATTAATTTACATGGCAATCAACTTAGGAAACGGTGGAAAAAAGCCTCTGGAGTGGAAAGGGAAGGCCTAAACGCACTTCCCTTTCCATTTCTTCTTAAATGTTAAGTTAAGCCTACATATCATCCGTCAACTTTTAAATTGGTTCATATCCAGGTGTTCATGCTAGACTCACATCTACAGGAAGTGTATATGTGTTTATGTAAATTTATCTTGTACATCTTGTCAGAGGAGGTGTCAGTTGTCTTGTCTTTTTGACAGACATTTACTATGAGCACATACTTACAGAACAGGTCTTTCCCGCTCCTCAGCGTGTTCATGCAGAAAGAATGTCTCTCACCATAGGAACAACGCTAGTCTGTTACATGTGCACGTACTCTATTGGGCTCAGTAATTAATGTGACAGTTATACATTCGCCCTTTATACGAACCATGTCACAGATGCCCAATAAATGTTGCGGAGGTGAAATTAGGTAGTTAGTTACAGGAAGTTGAGCATCCTTTTAGGGATGTAATTAGAATGCTATACAATTTTGCAATCATGCAATTCTTTCCGCTTCAGGAAGTAGTCATTTACGTCCCTGCCTTGATGGGACGGCACAGTCTACTTCTGTCTGTTCTTCACATACAATCTTTATTTCCATCATATATCCAAGTCTTATTTTCAACTACAGCTAATTCCTTTTTTGGGGCAGTTGGATTATGTTTCTAAGAACACTCCATACACTGTTGACATCTGACCAATATAATGTTGTTCTTTTGTTGGTAAATTATTTGGTTTTCAAAGCAGAGATGGAGCATAATAACAGAAGACAAATCCAAATCTGAATACACATCTCTTTTCTTCTGAACCTCCAGATGACACTTTGGCATTGCAGGTGACATCCTCAGGCCCCCAGACTATTCAGAGAGCCCAGGGGGAGACAGTCACACTGGGGTGCACCTACACCCCTGGTCCTTCTGATACTGGAGAACTGGACATTGAATGGTCCAACGTCAGCCCCGATATGACTCAGAAAGACCAGCTGGTGAGACTATTGGACTAGGGGGAGATGGGGGTGGTGAAGAATGGGAGGGTTAGGATGTAGACATTCTAACATTAATAGTGTATTTTTCTAAGAATTAAATGTTTGTCTCTCACAAAGGCATAACTGGGCTTGGGGATATTGTTGAGCCACAGGCTTTCTTATCATCCCTATTGCAGAGGAAAAACTTGTTTTCAAAAATGTTTTCAAAAACTTGTTTTTGCCCCTAAACTGTATCTCCGGCTTTAAGATCTTATCCTATGCAGGAGGGCAGACATTGAACTATGGTGACTCCAGTGTGGCTTCAAGGCTGGGTTTTTTAGGAGACCCCAAACAGGGAGACGCGTCCATCTCCATCTCTTCAGTGAAGGTCTCAGATACAGCCACCTACCAGTGCAAAGTCAAGAAGGCGCCGGGTGTCGACATGCGCAAAGTCACTCTTGTTGTTATGGGTGAGGAATACCTGTTACGTCTCCTGCTCCTCCCTCACTGGTTTCTGTTTTACCAGTTTCAAATCTGTGTTCTCCCCCAAATGGAATGTTAACGCCCTGGTGCTCGTTAACCCCCTACCCCCACTCCCCTCTCTCGTCTTTCCTCTGATGGAAATACACTTAGAGGTAGACAAGCTGACAGTAAAACTGTGTGTCCACTCATACGGTATACTATACTGTTTAGGAATAATAATAATAGTCCCTAAAACACTGTTTGACCGCAATTGTTTTGTTGCTGTCTATGTTCCAGTCCCCCCCTCAGTGCCTAAGTGCTGGGTTGAAGGCAGCGAGGAGAAGGGGGGCACTGTCTCCTTGCGCTGTAGGTCCTCCCAGGGATCCACCCCTTTAAGCTATGTCTGGATAAGAGAGAGTGGAGGGGCCATCCCACCCGATGCAGTACAAAGTAGGAACCAATAAGCCATGCTTCTATTTAAAACATCCAATACGTTACAAGGATTACCTGTACTGAATAATGACTTGCTTGTAGTTGGCATTAAATGTGTTTTCTTTAGACACACAGACTGGAGAGTTGCTGATAAAGAATCACACAGAGAGCTATATGGGAAACTACCTGTGTGAGGTGAAGAATGCTGTGGGCAAAGAACAGTGTAAATACACCCTACGGGCATACAATCGTAAGTTTAAGAAATGTGTGATATTATTTTACACCATACCCTTGAAAGACCACATTTCTAAACTTTAAAATGATATACAGTAGATGCTGTAGAACGTCATTCCCTGCATGCAGTGATATATTATTCTTGGATGAAACCAGTTATGGTGGTATTGTATGAGTAGGCTTGTACAGGCCTGATGTACAGTAGGGATATCCACAGTTGTTTGGAACCTGTCTCTAAATACCATTACTGCCTTTTTCTTCAGCCACCAACAAAGCAGGCGTGATAGTGGGTGCTGTGATCGGGGCTCTGCTGCTGTTCCTCCTCCTCCTGCTTCTTATCTGGCTGCTGATCTGCTGCTGCCACAAGCGTCGCTATGAGAAGGAGGTGGCCAATGAAATAAGGTATGATCATTGGTATGATAATTGGAATTCCACAGATTCCAAGAATTACATGCCTCAGGAAAAGAAAATTAGTTGAACTGCAACTGAACTGTCACAGCTTTTTCGCCATCCTGGCACCTCGCCATGGTGGAACGAGTTCCCCACCACTGTCACGACTGCAGAGTCACTCCTGTCGTAGACTGAAGACCCACCTCTTCGGGCTGCACCTTAGCTGTCCCTCCTGAAGTTTCCCCTTCCTCAAATCAAATCAAATCAAATTTTATTTGTATAGCGCATTTCTTACAAGATGCAACTCAATGCGCTTCACACAATGAAAATGTTCAGTCAATCAGTCAATCAATCAATCAATACTGACAGAGCCGCGAGCAGGCAAAAGTAAAAACCTGTATACTATGTAGCCAGGAAAAATTCCCTTGCAGCCCTCTACCAATAGAGCGACTACTAGCCAGTTTGCCTACCAGTACCCAGCGGTCCCCAAGGGGAGGCCAAGGACCACCGGCACAAAGCAAGCAAGCAAGGGCAAAAACCTGTACACCATGTATCCAGGAAAAATTCCTTGCATATTATCGGCGTACACACTGTCCATAAATTTTGTGTTATATTTGCATCGTTCTGCATCCAGCATGGTCACAGGTCCTGCCAAAAAAGAATCTTAAGCACAGTTATGATGCAACAACACAATCCTCCTGTCTGTTGTGTTAATAATACACTTTATTTTGTCAGGTCTCATATCCTCATATGTTTTAATATGTTACTGTTGTTTTATCTCGACCGAGTACTAGTTTTTATTTGTTGTAAGTCGCTTTGGACAAAGGTGTCTGCTAAATGCCCTAAATGTAAAAATGTAAATGCGCTATTCTGTGCTTCTCCATCACCTGGCCCCCTTAGGGAGGACGTCCCAGCCCCAGAGAGCAGGCCCTCCAGCAGGCTCTCCAGTTTCCGCTCAGTCCTGGGCTACCGTTCCCACACCGGGGTGGTCTACAGCTCTGTGAGGAAGAACCAGCCCCGAAGGACAGAGTCAGGCCACAGCATCCCCTCCACACACCAGAGCAAGGGCACACCCCAGGGCACACCCCAGCCCACCCCCAGCGAGCAGAAAGCCCCTGTGCTGAAATATGACAGCAGATACGGCTACCCTGTGTAGCAACGTAGCTACTGAGTTGGGAAATAGTTGGAGTCCAATCATCTGAAAGACATTTGGCCAACTTACAGTATAGACATATACTTCACTCATGCAGGGTATTTCTTTTTAAATGGATAATGTTTTGCTGTCAAGTGTGTCTAGATAGAAAACATTTAGAATTGTTTATTTCTACAGTAGCTTAAGTATTGCTACACATTATGCCCAAAGTGTTTATCATCTTTCCTGTATTTGTACAATAAAAAACAAGATTTTTTAATATAATTTTTTATCAAACAACCATCCTGAATCAGTCGTGTCCTCAATCTCTCTGCATCACTGATCCTCACAGCCACAGAAAGCAAATGATCCCGCTCAACACCATACTGAATGCAAGAGGAAGGCTAATCATCAGGCAAACCACTAATTTGGTTTAAGTGATGCCACAGTGCTTGTTTATATTCTGACATTGCAGTGTTTGTTGAAAATAATTTTTATGGGCTATTTTATATGGACTGACATTGTGTGCCGTTCAGGGGATAATTTATTTAGGTTATGATAAAAGGAATTGTCAATAGTAAGCCTACATACTTTTGGGGGAATGTTTTCTCTCTTTGGTTAAAGTAATATTTTATGATACTAGAAAACAGAATTGATCTACACAATCTTATTTTCCAATTCAAGCCTGCCCCAAATGAATAGGTAGGTTTTTGATCTGGCTGATTTTAATGTTTGTTTTATTTACAAGGTTACCTAGCACAGTACATCAAGGTGAGACCAAGGAGGGTTGTCCCTCTTATCACATGAACATCAGCCTTGTGGTAAATCTGTGGTTGTAGCTCCAGGAAGGACATTTACATGGGGACTCAACCTCCTGCCTGAAAGAGATTTTCACTATTTGTGGTTTGGTTAAGGGTGTCATGCAGCACTGAATCTGGGACAGTAACTTCACCGGATATACACACATAATGAGCAAACATCTACCCCCCAGGCCCATGCAAACGCCTTTCACCACTGCCTATTGCCTTGACCAATGCAAATACCATCCTGATTAGAGTTCAGTGCTTCTTTATAAATTCCAGTCAGAAAATTCTGAAATCAAAGCTTCCACGCTTCAGCTTGGTCAACATCTTCTGGCTGCTTCTTAAAGCCAACCTTTGATTATTTTTTCATTTTTCATCTTACTTTATCTTTACTGGAGGCAAAGGTAATGAATGAGACAGCCAATCTTATGTAACCAAGAAATAAGAGAAAGTGGATGGATGTGAGTGCAACAACTCATCAAACCCAAAGGGAGTTTATTCAGAGGTAAAGTAACATTTTGAACACTCCATTTACCACTCATTTTGATATACTTATCTAAAATGTAGATTTAATAAATTTCCTCTGCTTCTGAGGATGAGGACAGATTCTAAATATGTCTATGTCAAACAGATGTATTTATTTCAAGTACTCAATATGTATTTATTATTTTTTCTCCATAGACCAGAACAAACCTTGTAAGATATTTTAAAGATGAAGAGTTGTTAGGATCTGAATGCCATCAATCATTGCCTACATTCCTCACTTTGAAGAAAAAATACATCGGATATTGTTAAGTTGTTGGACATTATCTAGGAAAAAGAGCAACACCATGATAGGAATAAATAAGTTGGCAATCTGGGTAATGACTGGCCTGGTGGCTGTGCTCACTGTATTCTTTAACCTGTACATCTTTCTAATGAACATGAGGAGCTACGAGCAGAACAAACACTGGAGCCCCTCTGAGACCATCATCACAGCTCTGTCTGTGGCCAATGTGGCCCACCAGCTGCTCATCTACTTCTGGATGACAATGGATGAGTTAGACAGAGAGTGCAAACTGCCCCAGATGCCCTACTCCTTCATGCTGATGGCAATCTCTAGTCTCAAGTTCACCATCATGTGGACCACCGCCTTCCTGACCTTCTACTACAGCACCAAGCTCGTGTCCAGGCCCAACCACTGCTACTCCAAGATCCAGGCGGGCATCCTGAAGCATGTCACCATGGTGGTCCTCCTCATCCCCATTTGTGGTCTTGCCACCTACATGCCCGTTCTGAGTGCCCTCCACCCTCACAACTCTACCATAGAGAACATGGACTGTGGTGTTATCATGCCTTATACCTCAATTTCCCTGATCAGTGCAATTCTAAATCCAATTCTCTCTGACATTCTACCAGCGTTTCTAGTGGCAAAATGCTGCATATCCATCTCTATTCATCTGGCCATCCATCTCCAGCACATGAAGGCCACCACCAATGGCTCCCACGGCCCCAAGCTGGGTGCTGAGATGAGGGTGATACGCATGAACCTTACCCTGGTGCTGGTGTTCCTCTGTTTCCTGGTGGTTGACCTCTTCTTGCACTATCAGGTGGAGGTCAAGCATGAGAACATTTTAGTGCTCTCCTTCTTCGTCACCTCCCTCTTTACTACAGTCATCGCCATGGCACTTATCTACGGTAAGAAGACCTTCTGGAAGGCTCTTCTCCATTCATACAACATGTGCCTCGATGAGTTTCCCTGTTTGTCTTGTCTAAAGGTGCCAGAGGCTAAGCCCAAACAACCCAGCACTACTCCGAAAGTCAAACAATGAGTTTGAAGTGGAGTTTATCTACATTCTTAACTAGCAAGGGTTTCGACTACTGTGTGCATGACCATGCCTTCACACAACTCCATCATAATGTTCAATGTATTGTTGTTGTTTTTTTACATATCAAATCTATAGTTTCAGTCTCTTCTATTCGTATCTGGTTGAATTAATAATTGTGCAATATAATATGGTTGTGCTTATATGAGTCTTTTCATGCCATCATTGTTATTAAACAGATGCAGTTCAATATATTAAAGCTCATTCAAACTCCTTCTCCTCCAGTAAGACTATATTTGGAATGCATGAATATAGTATGCATATAAATAAACTATATTATATGAAAGTCAAGTATTGAAAGTATCAATATGTTTGTAGGACAATCTGTGCAATGTATCCACAATGGCATGGTTGCATAGGAGCTTCTGCACCCATAATCTTTTGATTGATACAACTTGTGTGATGCCAAAACACTATGTCACAGTATGTTTCAGCAGAGTAGGAGTTTCTCTCAACTATAGTGTAGTTGGTATAATGCTGTAGAATATAACTCAGGACTACTGACTTGCTGCATTCATTCCCTCTGGCACCACCTAGTGAAATATGAATGGGGGTATGAAGTATGAAGTAATATGAAGAGACACAAGGGCATTTCATCTGCACTAGCACTGTTAAAGAGGTTCCAGCCAGTGGAGGTCGGTGGAGGTTGAAATCAGAGGTGCTCATTGTAATGCATAGAATGGAATTGAGAATGGTATCAAACACGTGTCAATAACTTGTTTGATACCATTCCTCATTCCATTCCATGCATTACAATGAGCCTATCCTCCGATTTCTACCTCCACCAGCCTCCATTGGTTTCAGCCATTACACTTCTGGCAATCCTTAGCAGTCAGCTGAGAATAGAGCAAACGTTGTATTCCTTTTTTACTAGCCATCATATTGAGGATGATCATTTATATTCTTGTCATCTTATGGCTTAATTATCCCTCTGTTGTTATTGTCTAACATGAGCAGGGCTCAAATTACTTTTCCATGATCATTTACCACTGAAGTCTAGATTCCCACAGTGCACCATCTCCCATCATAAGATGATGGAACTGTGTTCTCCCGTATCTGGAACTGTCAAATTCCTGGAATAAACCTTTGAATACAAAATGTTGGAAACACAGAGAAAAATGTCCAGAGAGATAAGGGTTAATTTTGAATATAGGAATTAGGCCCAGCAGTCTCAGAAGTTGAAACTCCTGTCAATGGATGAGAGAACATCACAGGGCAGACCTCCTGGAACCATTCCTAGTCCTGCTCATGTGACTACAGGGAGAGTGATATCCTGTCCCCCAGTATCTGACAGGAAGGAACAGGCCATTAGCAGCCCAGATTACCAAGACGAGCACATATCACACAGAACCCACTCCTGCAATAAACAACTCCATGTCTGTACTCATCCTAAACCTCCCCCTCCACACCGAGGGCTACATAAATGTACTACATTTACACATGTTGTAAAGCCACTTGTTTACAGCCCAACATCTTCTCCAAGCTTGACACCTTCAACTATTTTGTATAAGAATGTTTCCAATAAAGAGAACATAATTCTCAATAAAGAGAACATAAATTAAAACATGAATGGGTAATGTCATGTGTAACCGTTAGCTTGTCAATAAAATGGCCTGCTGCCATTATTAGTTGATTTAGGATTACTTACCCTTACATTTACTAGAGAAGAAGCCCTGTGTAACAGTGTGCTGTTAAAGAGAATAATGCAATTCACTGTACATCAGAAAACAGAAAAATAGACAAATATGACCGTATTACACAATATCAGTGATCCTTTTAAGGCATACTTATGAATCAGAAATGTCACCAAACAAATGTGTTTTGTTTGTTAAATTCTTTATTTTTGTTTGGTCGGCTTTACAGGTTCATTGGTAAAAAGATAGACTATAATACATCTCTTCATGCTAATATTTCGCCATATATGTCCATACAAATATGATCCTTGTTAGAAAAATGCATACAAAAGTTAGTTCCCTTCTAAAATATCTTTGATGGTTTTGACTCATGGAAATACTCAATCTAAAATACTGACACATTCTTGTACATTATGATTCAAAATGATAGTTTCAGAAAAAGCTCACATGCATAGATTAAAAATGTTTTACACAGGCACAGAGTATTGCATTGCTTGCAAAATAAAACTATAAACACCTAATAGAAAGTAAGTATTCTTATAAGGAGATTACATTAATTCATTCTCATTAAATGTGTTCACTGTAGAAAGACTAATACAACTGATGACATTTCTATTTGTACAACTCAAGTGTGCAGAGCAATACATTCCTCAATGATAATAATTTAAAGTAATTCAACAATGAATCAATAAAAGACAAACAAAATGAAGATATGTACCAAGACAAAATGCCTAGCAAATCAAAACAGAATTGTGTCTGTACCATACAGCATTACAATCAAACTAACTTCCACTAAAAAGATTGAACTGATTTGTATGGGAAGCAAAAATTCAAAAGTTACAGTATTTTGTTCTCATAAAACAAATATACAATAAAAAAAGAAATCTAATTAACATAAATTCCATCCAGTGCATCTGTCTCTATAGTTTCGGATATCATTTTGAGGTACTTGCATTTCTTAGTATGCTTTCATCCCCCTTGTAATGCATAGTTATGGCAGATGCCATGTGAAATTAAAATATATTTTTGGGTACTAATTGGAGTCAGAGAGAGAATAATAACAAAATGTTTTAGGGAACCCAAATATCACAATGAGCCAGCATTACTGTCAAACTGTATGCTACTGCTACAATACATTTAAACAATATAATAATTAACAATATATCTGGGCTGACCATTCGCTGACCCTGATCATTGAAGTTAAAGGTGTTAACCTTTCTGTTCACCTTTGTCAAATAAAAAATGCAGTTCTTGCCTGTGTTGTTCTTGTAGAATGCCCCAAACAGGCACTGGGAATTAGTCCAGTGTGATTCCAACATACCATGACAAAAAACAAAATTGAAGCTTTGGTCATTCCCTTCGCCCCCAGTGATATTCAAAATAGACACTACATTATATACAACATCATGTCAAAATCCCAAGGGAAATATACAAAGGTCACTGTTTGTATTACTTTTCAAAAATATATACAGAACACAAATCATGCATTTAATCCACCTAGTTCTAATACCCCTTCTAAGACAACTGTTCTGTAAATGGACCCCATCTGAAAATGAAATGCCAGTGACCCTGTGCACCCCGGTTGAAAAATAAATCTGTGGCACTCTATTTAATCATAACACACACATTTACTTACTTACTATTCACTACATAGTAATAACTATGACCCAACACATAATGCTTCCATTTCTTAGAGATTCACTAAATACAAACAGTACCAGGTGGAATTACTTATATAAGAATCATAAATACGAACTCTTAACATGTAAATCTGAAGTAAATCACAGTAAAGTGAGTTAAGTAAAGTTTACCATAAGTAAATGGTCCTGTAATAGTATTGTATAATAAAGTGCTACAGTACCAAATAATAAACCAAGCCCTCATCACAACAAGTCTACCACCTAGATGAGAAGAAGAGCAACGGCTGTGTGTCCAGGTGGAGAGGCATCCTCACTGAGGACTGTGCTCGTACGAGGGGAACATAGACTTCCTGGTCTTAGGAGGCGGTGGAGGGGGCTTGCTCTCAATTTTCATTGGCAGTGGAGGAATAAACTGTGGAGAGACAGAGGAATGATCATCAGGATATGTCTTCAAATGTTCTATTTTCAGTTATTTTTTCAAATCAACATTTGAATAAAAATACATATGCATGTGTAGATGCTATTTTCTCCCTCTAGCTGTACCTCAGAAGAGTACTGGGAATTGTCAATCTCGTGGGGGTGTTTCTTTGGAGGCATGGGAGGCGGCGTCCCTGGGGTGTCAGTGTTGGTGGTATCATTGTCACTGAGTAGAGATGAATAACCTGCAGAGGAGAGAGGGAATAACAACACATTTTAAACTGCAGTTATAGTTTAAACTGTGTGGGTGTGCATGACCTGATTCAGTCTAGATGTGCATGAGGCAAGGATCAATGTATACAATATATCTGCATATACATATCTACACATTAATGCAAGACTGTTTCTGTGTGCAGGGTATAGTTGTATATCAGTCAACAGTTTGGCAGTGTGCTAAGCTCTATACATTTGCATGTTGTTGAGCTACGTACTGGAGCTGCGAGGAGTGTTGGGAGAGGCCGGCAAGGGACTGAGGGGGCTGGCCAGACTGAGCTGTGAAGAAGCACCCTGGAACAAGGAGAGGGTCAGCCGACGGTCCGCAAACTGCAGACTTTTAGGTCTCTGCTGTTTCTCTGGAGGGATCTGGAAAGACCAGAGACACAGCCCTTCTGGTAAAGACAGTCAAGTACAAGGATAACATTCTGTGTGTAAGTAATAATGCTTCGGTTTCAGTTACCTCATCTATGTCAGGCTGCCTCTCCAACAACACCTGGGACTTGCTAACACTCCACTCTTTTCTGTTCTTTCGGCTGATCCGGTTGTCATCCTCCGAGCGGGACAAAACAGAGGCCCGGCGATCGTTGGCACGGGACAGGAGTGAACTGATGATGAATACCAGGACCAAGAGGGGGAGACAGAGAGATGGACAGAGAGATACTGTGAGTGTGATATACTGACTTGTACAAAACCTTAGACAGTGTAACTATGTGGGATACAGAAAAGCATGAAAAGTACTTCCTACAAACATCGCAACAAAGAGGAGATAAAAAAAGAGCAGCACAAAGGGAAGGAAACACAGGGGAGAGGAGGAAGAGGAGGAGGGGGGGGGGGGGGGGAGAAGGAGGCGGGAACTGACTCCTGGGAGGAGGGTCGGGAAGGGCCGTCAGAAGATGCGGAGCCGCTGGAGTGGCCTGAGGAGGTGGTGGAGAGGGTGGAGACGGTGGACATGCGGCGCAGCGTAGAGGACAGGATGTAGGGCATCACGACGGAGCCCACGCGACTCTTCTTCCTGTCTATGAGGGAGCAGGGCTGGGACACAAATGGGATTAAACATCATCAGGAAACTTGGCAGGGGGATGAGCGCAATGGCAGGCAAAACTCTGGCGGCTATGGAGTGGCTAAAGGAAGATTTATAGTCCTGCACCAATATAATGTACACTCTGCTTTGTATGAGGGGAGTTTGATAGGGAGGCAAGGGAGCCAATAGCCAAAGCTGGCACCGCCTTACATTAAATTGAGTTTGAGGTTGGCAACTCACCAGGGTTATGACACCATAGTGCTTCTCCACTTTCTCCCGCAGGTCATGGAAGCAGGTGAGCAGGCGATTGTGCAGGGGCTTCAGCTGTTCTGTGGACTTCTCCCCGTGGATACGGATCCCATCTGCCAGAAGTGGGATCTGAGGGGAAAGCGGGAAGCTTAGAACCTAGAACTTGCACAGGATGCCTGTGGATAGTGTCAATAACAATGAGAGTATGAGAATTTACCTGGAGGGCGATGAGCTGTTTGAGGTTCTCAATGCTCTCAAGGTCCTCCGGGTGGTCATGGATGTAGGTGTCAATGAAGAATGCCTGCAGACAGAAAGGAGGGGGGAGGGGGGAGGGGGGGTTGTATATAGTCACACACTCATCTAATACTGCTAAAATATGGATGACCTCGATCTGTATTAGAGTATTAGAGTATTGATCAATCTGTATTAGAGTATTAGAGTATTGATCAATCTGTATTAGAGTTCAACCTCCTACAACTCCTACAAGAAAGAAAGAGAGGCAGCCTAACCTTCTCGTAGTTGGAAAAGCCCCCCATGACAGCAGGGTCAACGATGCCATTAAGCAGCATAGAAAGTGGGTGGACGGGAGTCGAGCGGTCACAAGCCTGCTGTTGAACCAGATTACTGAGCTTCTCATTGGCCATCTCCATGGTCTCTATGGCGTTCTCCAGAGGGCTGATCTCCTCCTGGCCAATAGAAGAGCAAGGATAGACACATGAAGGAGCAGGAGACCAAAACAGTGTAGTAGGACCCACATGCTATTGGCCACAGATGTGTAGCTTATTCAATGTTTTTAAATGTATTACATTGATAGCAGTACATATGGCTGCTTGTTGTGATTGTCATTATTGTTACAGACAGAACTTACAACAGAGATGGATTTCACTTCAAACCATTTGAGAATCCCTGGGAAGAGATAGGCTGTGATGTAGGTTGTCCTCTCAATCCACATGGTCTGGAACACAAGGACCAAATATGCATGCAACAACAGTCAACACAAATGCCTTGAGCAACAACATATTGTCCTCTAATCAATATAAGTGAACATAAAAGAGCAAAAAGACAAAAGAAAAAGGCTGACATTCCAGAGTTAAGAGTTCTTTGTGTTTGCGTAACTGGAGGGATCTGGTTTGTTGGTGCTCTGTAGCACTATGTGCCAGTAATACCCAGAGGTACTCACTGCAAATTCATTGTCTGGGTCCTTTTCACCTTTCCTGAAGGCTCTGGAATACTGGAACTTGTCCACTTCATTTGTTCTGTAGTAGCTGGGAGAGGAAGAAAGGGGGACAAAATATAAACAAGGTCTGATAAGTAGTACAGTATTTGTTGTTAGATAACAGGTTAGATGTTCAGTTGCTTACTTCAGGATCTGCTCTGGAACCCCCTTGTCTTTAAACTGCTTGGGCACAGTAAGAACGGGCTTGACAGTAAAACATTGGATGTCTGTGAATTTCAGCTAAGGATATAATTATGAAGAATTGTTAACCAACTAATCCATCTGTGGTCACAAACAGAGATTGTTAACCAAAGGAAAATCTCAGAGGAATTGAGTAATAAGACTTGGCCAAAAATGTTTCACTGCAAGTGAACTACACTTCAATATCCTGACAAGCAGTATTTAATGACACTGTTACCAATGTGAATGGCACTTATAGTTAGGATACGTTGTCCTTGGGAGTTACATATGTTATCTCCAGGGGGCGCTGTGCTGGTCATCCTCACTGCGTTGGGAAACTGAGACAGAAGCTTCTGGCTGAAGTCCTCCAACCATTCGTATTCCTTACCACGGTAAATGAAGATCTTATTCTGCATAATCAAATCAAATCAGAACAACAATGAGAAACAACATAATGATTGCCTATCAAATTTGAGTGTTGACAGAATGTTTATGCTGTGATTTAATTACATGCTGCGACTGTGGTAGACAGGATGCGCCACTGAGCTGTCAAAAATATTGGTGTTCTGTCAAATCCTGATATTCTCCTCAAAACCACACAGTATGATTATACCTCCAAAGAGTGGGCTACCAAGCAAAATATAAACAAAAAAAAGATGCACATCAATATACATAATTAGTGTATAAAGTCTCATATGACACCAAGAAAGGTCTGAATTTACTGAAATATTGTTATGATCTTACCCTGAGGAAAAAGGGGAATCCATGGCCATAATAGCCTACGGCAAAGTACTCAGGCTGTGGCCGCATAGCATGCATTATATCTTCATAGAACTGGGCCTGCTGTTTCTGTTAGCAACAGAGAGAGAACAAGATGTGGAAACACAGCTAAAAAAGGTACTGAAATAACAAAGACACAATTAGCATTGCAACAAACTTATTAATGTATATGAATGTATAAATAACGTGTGGTTTTCAACATTGAACGTTTATCATTCAGGAGACACCTAAGCAGGATAACATTAAAATGGAAATACAGTATACACTTAAAACATGTAAATCACTCATTGGTCATTTGTATTAAACAACACAGCTGAATACCACACAGTACTTCCTTACTGCAGATGCCAGGGTGTCAGCTGGGAGTGTATGGGCGGGGACCGCACAAGCGTTGACGAAGTGTGGCAACAACTCTTATCTCTTCGCCATTTCCTCAACTTGTTTTTCTCTTCAACTGTACTTTGGCTTGACCTAGCTGAGATGGCTGTCTGAGCCTTCAGACTGTGTGGACACTGACACCATGAATATTGACACTAGTTCAATTCGATAGGAAAAGGGAAGGTTCTCTCAGTAAGTTGAACATACAGTGAGCGCCCTGCATAAGTAATGGGACAGTAAAGCATTTTCTCTTTGTTTGGCTCTACACTCCAAAAGTTTGGATAATAATTACTTTGAGGTTAAAATAGAGATTCTCAGCTTTTATTTGATGGCATTTGTGTACATATTGGTTTCCCCATTTCAAAATGTTATGCATAGTTCCCCTATTTCAGGGTATCCAAAAGTAATGGGACAACTGGCTTGACAGGTGTTTCTGCTAAGTGTGTTCCGTCTAGTATTGATTCTAGGCGTTGCATTTTCCGTTGGAGTCGTCTATTTTTTAACATGGAGAAGCTTCTTTTTGGTTTAAAATGTAGTGAGTTAGAAAGGATAATTTCTAATATGTTGTAACAAAGTTTTGATTAAATCTCAAAATAAAACACTAAGCAAAAGGCAACAGATAAGTCCTCTTACCAGCAGCGAGCTAAGCTCCATGAAGTCAAACATCTGGTTCTCGTGCATCTTGGCCAGCTGTTTTCCCAT
The DNA here is from genome assembly GCF_963989245.1 of Nansenia antarctica. Taxonomy (NCBI): domain Eukaryota; kingdom Metazoa; phylum Chordata; class Actinopteri; order Argentiniformes; family Microstomatidae; genus Nansenia; species Nansenia antarctica. The sequence continues at coordinate 20,527,465 of NC_137690.1, forward strand.
CTCAATGGCTTTCTCCCACATCTGAACATGCAAATGTTGCAGTTTTTACATGAAATGTGAACAAGGCTTTTCTGCAATCAAACCCTGACAGCAGGTGTCAGTGATCATTCAAAAACATGCTTCTTCTTGCGTAGCTGAAACGTGGTTTAAATTGCAGTTGACGAGTTTTGCAAGAGTAAACATTGTAGCCTACATGAATCCACACATTAATTAATGTGATACACATGGAATAATGTTCTTGTATAATCCTTAAAACCTGATGACCTTTAAACAGGGAAATCAAAGAGAGTTTAGAATAATCTTTCTGACAGTAACTCAAATAGCACTCTTAGGGATAATCAAGGAGCTAGGGCTAATGATGGGGTCTCCTGTGGTCACTGGGTAAGGTGATGGGGTCTCCTGTGGTCACTGGGTAAGATGAGGGCCAACACTCACTTTGCCCTTGTCCAGGTAGCACATGATCTCCTGGAAGAGCCTCTCTTTGAGCTCCTGCTGGGTCCAGACATGAGCACCATCCCGGGGGATCAGATGAGGGGCGCAGGGCTTGTCAGACCACTGGGGGACCACAAAACACATACATGTCTTCAGCAGATGCACTTGGTCTTCAATACTATGTTTGTGTTTCCAATACAAGAATACAAATTAGATGTTAGAAACTAATAGAATTAAAACACTGGAAAATTACGTTTCCATTACACATAAATATGCCAAACATTGTAATCATAAACAGCACCTCAAATAGATTTCAAATAGAATTGAATATTAAGAACAAAACCTCAAGAAGTTCCGCGTGCAGTAACAGGGTGTACGCGGCCTCTGTGTAGTTCTCACAGTCCAGGTGCAAATCCCTCAGCTTGTACAAGTACCTGGGGAGAGATTCAATGCATCAATGTAATGGATCTTAAAATCTTTATCTCTTAAAAAAAAGGATCCACTCAGTGAGTATTTCTTCACACGACTCACCGAATGTAAATGTCCTCCCGCTTCTTCTCTTTATAGAAGTTCTGTCAACCAAAATCAAACACTCAGTTTGGTACAGAGAATAACATCTTGATCATCGTCGTCATAATCAATAGATTCGATGAAGGAACATAACATCTTGATATGGTGGATATTCTGCCAGGGGTGTTAGTGCCTGGACTACTAATCTTGGCAGTGAGCATGCTTTGGGCATACCAGCACGTTGACGGTGCAGCTCATACGGTGCTCGGGACTCTCGTCATGTGTTATGGTGCGGTAGGCCAGCAGGTTCTCCAGCAGACTGCTGAGCAGCAGAGCCAGCTCCTCTCCTGACTGCGACAGGTATCTGTGGCGTCTGCAGTGCTCCAGCAACCTGCACATGATACACAAGAGCTCCCTCATATTCCCTTCTCCTCTATGGTTAACACCAAAGAAGTGAAATAATGGTGTTTCATTGGACTCTGTTTGAGTGATTGGCAGGGCGAGGGTTGACTTACGTTTTCTCCAGCAGGAGTTTGTACTGTTCGTCCCCACGACCTCCTTCTACCTCTTGATCTAACTTGGTGATCAGTTCATTCTCAAACTGCATGGACAGACAGATACCACAAACAAATCACACATGCCCAGGCAACGAGTCACTGTTTAAACAGGGTTTATACTGAGGGGCCAGGTAGCTTTTGGCAGCTTGATCTCACCATTTCAAACGTGTGGCTGGGGCTGAAGTTGTGCTCACACTGCATCATATCAAAGAAGATGGGGATGGTGGCTTTCCTTAGCTCTGGCTCAGGTACGAGCGTGGCTTCCAGTATAGGCCCCACCATGGCAGGGATGAACTTCATCTTGTGGGGGCCTGAGGGATAAACAGTTATAATGAAATGTAACTCAGTTTCATTTGAGAAGGCAATAACCTGGACCTTCATTTCCATGCAAACAATACGACACTCAAGTCATAAAGTGGTAATCACGAATTGGGCACTAAGGAACTGAGCAATAAAACAATATTGTTTATCTCCTCTCCTCTCAGAGGCCACTGGCCACTGAGCAGACCATTCTGGAGACTTCTCCAATGGTGGCTCTCCTGTCTCAAAGAGATAACGACCAACACTTACCAAGATTATACCACATGTCTCCGATCTTAAAGCCAATGCTCTTCCTCATGTCTCCATATCTGTAACAGAACGATAAAATAATTTTAGATTACACAGACAGCATACAGTACAGCATTGACAGAAGCACACACGTTACATTGTCTCGAGTCTAAACAACAGTCTTTGCTTGAATAAAAAGGTTTTAAAAGAAAAAAAAATCCTAATGATACATACTTGTTCAGTATTTTATTACGTTTCTCTTGAGAGAAGGATTCCAGCTGCAATGACTTGTGAGTAAGGAATGCCACGGTCAGGTAGAAGTAGTTGTTCCAGAGCTGGAGAGAGAATGATGATAAATGTCCATTGAATGATGACCAGGAAAAAGGTTCAGTTACAGAAGAGTACATCACTAGCAACACAGAGGATGCTTTATGCAACGTTTTTTAAGTCCCAGCAGAAGACCCACCTGCAGCTCGAAGTGTGCCTGGTCCAGAAAGTACATGTTGAGGACGTCAGAGTAAAGGTTGATGGCCCGCAAGAACACACCGATTTGCAGGAGGTTCATAGTCATCCAGTCGGACGGGAAGACGTTCCCCATCAGGTCCTTAAACATGATGAACGTCTCCATCAGGAAGTCCTGGGGGCGGGGACAGAACAGAACAGTAACTCAACTGTGCGTTTATGTATGTCATGCTGTGAGCACAAACATGGGAGGATTCGTCTCTGCCAAGTCATTGGAATAATGACCTACAAAACCGGCTGGACTAAGACCAGCAGGTCCCTAGCATTACTGATAATAGACCCACACAAGCCTGAGATAAAGAAGAAGAAAGCACAGTGAAATCATTCACATGTCATTCATGTCAGTCCGATGAAATGTCTATAATCAATAATCACTTAAGGCACAGTAACAAGCTCCAGCGGTTCAATGCCAGCTATTGATTGGATGATGCAAGAGGAGCCATGGCCATGTCAGAGGGGAGGAGGCATGGCACTTACAACGATGTCCTGTCTGGTCTTGAAGGTGCTGATGTAGTGGGCGTAGTGCGTGTCATCCATTTGTTTCAAGATGGCAGTCATGCAGGCTAGGTAGTGACCCTGCCATGAAGGAGACAGATCATTAGTCACATTTAGAATACTGCTAGCACTTACTTTCGATTACCGAGTTCAGAAACTGCTTATATGGTGATAATTTGTTCTGAGATGGTGAACTATCGGCTACATTACAGCATCTTATAATCACTTCATGAGTGCCTAACACAATCCGTTAATAGAAATACAATGAATGCTCTCTCTGATTTACAATGAGAGGGGAAGTTCGGCTCATGCTGATGACGGTGCGATTGACCCTACGAAGCAGCCGCTCCATAATCAGCTGCACATGGCCTCTGGTTGGCCCCTGGAGAAACAGACAGAGGTGCAAGAGTGAGATTATAATATATGCATCCAATAAAACCAAAGATTATTTTATAACAAATTCTGACTAGTAATCCCAGTAGTGTCAGTCATATGATAGATTACAGCCACTCACCACGTCTTTGCGATCCAGGTTGTCCAGCACAGTGCTGAGTAGCTGGACGCAGGCCTCGTGGTCAGGCTTATTGGAGTGGTCATCCAGCTGCCCACTCAGCTGGTCAGTGACCAGTGGCAAAAGGATGTCACGACACTCTGTGTAACAAATTCAAGTTCAAAAGCTTCATTGTCCATATTGTCCAAAATTGGAATGAGTATTCATCTTACATGTCTTGCGACACAACAACACACAGAATACAACAACATAATTAAGAGTGTACACTGAGAGACAGTTACAACGTGCCACTGGGTAGTTGCATTAAAGATATCATTATGTTTATGTATGTTTGAGGCCATACCTGGCTGCTTGAAAAGGTCACTCTCCACAATCTTACACATACAGCCAAGCTTCTGACGCACCAGCTGAGAGTCAGGGATGCTCTCGATGAACTTGGTCAGGAGGACACTAGAGAGAAAGAGAGAGAGAGAGAGAGAAAGAGAGAGAGAGAGAGAGAGAGAGAGAGAGAGAGAGAGAGAGAGAGAGAGAGAATAGTACTCCTTTTTCTGTAGCTACAGCAAATGGTATACTTTCTTTGATTGGGAAATTGCCATTATTTTATATCCGATAAGCCTGGAAAGAGATACCTGAGCTCAACAGGATCAAAGACGTTCTGGATGTCATTAATGATGCTGGGGAGGTATTTCAGAATTGCTCCCTGAAATAGACAAGCAGTCACAAAAGTCATCTCATTATACACACATCTCATTATACCAAACTAGATTTGTACTTTTAATGAACTTTCCTCTATCAAATAACTCATTCCTAGAACTTATATGAAGCCAGCATAAGTCTTCCATAAACATGATGATGGGAAGCTAGTTTAGTATGTTAGGGTGTTACATGCATCTGTCAAGTGGTTTTAACTAACAGGTAAACAACATATATTATCTCTTTTACCCTAGTAACAAACAAATGTACCGTCAGAAATATATCCAACACTGTTTCACAACTCACCTTTATCTTTACTCCCTCATCTAGTGGTCTGTCCATGAGTGTGTTGAAGGAGAGGAAGAGGGTCCGAATGGAGTTGAAGAATGTATCCCCGTCCTCGTTGTTCCCATAGAACCTGACCAACAGAGACATCAAGGATTATTTCAAAACAATCCAACTCTCAAAAACATGCATGAGGCTGAATGGACGATGGCCACAGTTTTAATACCTGAGGTAGAGGACCCGAGACTGTACTATGAACCTGAACAGGTATTTGAGAGCCTTGAGGGCAGCATAGAGTCTCTCTGTCAGGCCAGGTTCCTCTGCATGGCCCACATAGTAGTTTAGAACTGTGGTCAGTTTCCTGGGAAAGCAGTGGAATGAGTCACAGTGGTACAGTATACGGTAATGGCCTGTGACTGAGTGGACTGCATGCTGACTGGGTGAAGATGTGTCAAGACAGAAAAAGATGAATGTGAATAGAGTAGTGTGTGTGGGAGGGGGGGGGGGGGGTATGGGAGGAAGGAGAGACAGGACAAGACTCACATGTATGCCAAAGTGGCACTGAAGTGCTTGTTGATGTAGGTCTCCAACACTGGGTTAAAGTGCTGGAACTTGATGTCTCCAATCAGTGTAATAATGAAGACCTGTTTAATTATAAAAAAAGAAGAAGAAAAAAAGAATACATAGCCATGTTAAAACGTACCATAATGCAATGGCCTGGGAGATGTACCACGCTTCAGATGGACAACTCTCTTTTGGTATAATGAAGATAGGTACAGTATCACCCACCAAGGCGTTGAACACCAGGGTGTCATAGGTGTCCTTCTCTGAAGTTTCCATCATGATGTTGAAGAGGGCATCAAGTGTGTCCTGTAGAAACTGAGCCCACAAGAAACAAAATGCATTATGGGAGGTCCTCTTGTGTAAAGCCATCTTAGAATGCCAACTCTAGACCAGTCAGACTCACTCACCTTGACAATCTCCCCTCCCTCAACCTCCATCAAGCCCTGCAAGTTCTTGTCCAGCTCCTCCGGGTTGGACCTCCAGTTCAACAGGCCCAATAGATCCACTGGACAACAAAAGAAAAACAAAAGCACATTACATTCATATGACCCATGGATTTCAAATAAACAACAGCACTTTAGTTGAGAGGCTTGTGCCTGATTACCATTTTGGGTGAGTTTTGTGGAGCAGGTGAGTGTGGCTATATGGAAGCTGTCTTTGGTGACTGGAATCACTCCTGAATGGTGGAACTGTTTCCCCATCTGTCTCTCTTTCTCTTCCACCTCAGCCCAGGTCCCTGGCAGGGTGAGATACGTCTTTGCATCCTCTGCCTTCTTCACGTCAACCTGAAAGTTATATAATTGTATATATTTTTAAAGACAAAGTAATGAAATACTGAGATGTATTGATCGGAGGGACATAATAATAAATAATAATAATAATAATCTATTGACCAAGAGCAGATTTATGAAAAATCTACTCTGTGTCAGCTTTTTAAAAATACATATTAAACAATGACTTAATAACTTCAATTAACAGATGACCTTCGCCCTCAAGGAGATAACACTATCAAGTGCAAGAGAGTGTTGGCGAGCATAATCCCCATAACCCAAATAAACAAACTAAACCCTCCGACTCTGCCCTCTGATTTCAGCTCCATACTGTATACGGTTTGTCTAAGGCCCAGAGTTCGGAGGTCACACCTTATAGACAATAAGGTCATGTCTGCCGTCTCTCAGTGTGGTTCCATCTCCTTTCATCAGCCGGACGAACGCCATGCCAAAGGGCTTCTCAGATTTGTCCCTAGCTGAAGGAAAAACAGTAGCGTCAGAGGGGAACAAATATGACCCTCAAGCCAAGCAACCCCCACAGACATATGGCAGGCTGCATGGGTGTTGTTTGTTTATTTCACACATAAGACACTCACAGTCCTGGGAAGATCTGTGTCGGAACATCACCCTGAGATGACAGCGGCCAACATCTTCGATAGGAATTGTTACCTTGTGGGAAACAGGAAAGGGAGGAAGAGTGAGGAGACTTTCAAGTCAAGTGTCTGGTTTCAAGCATTTTGTATGGTTACCACATTCTGTGCCAATATTTTTCCTTGAAGGATTATTTCATTGTATAGAGCCAAATTGATTTGGGGAAGTAATTGGTGAACTTGAGACTTCATAAGCGGGGTACAGTGCTCCTCTTGTCCAGATAAAACCACCTGGGAATCTTGAAAGTAAGCTGTACCTTGACTGTTTCATTCCAGCACGGCTGCTTGACCTGGTAGTAAATAACAGACTTGTACTCGGTGATCCCTTCATATCCAGCTCCAGGAAATATTGCTTTCTACACAAGGGGGGGAAATGAATTTTGTTCAAACAAGTGACATTTTGAAAAACCATTTCATATAGGCAGCATAAATATTCCCTGGGGTCACTTTGTAATAAACTCTGACAAACAGTAAATTCTGTATACAGTATCAGTTAACAAATAGAATTGAATGACATAAAAACTTCAGGTAAAGGTGGTTGAAAGCAGAAAGTTGGATGAATTAAAAAGTGAATACAAAAAAATAAAACGATCAAAAAGCCACAGTAGAGTGTAGGGTGAGTATGAGAATAATCCAGAAGACGGGACTCTTACCTCCATGAGTGTGCCTTCATCATCTAACACACTCATCATCACCTCCACATTCTTTGGGGTCTTCTTTTTACCACGATCAAATTCTCCCTGCAGCAACGTCACGTAGATGTCGTTCCTAACGTAACCTGGGGAAAGACAAATCATCAGTCATTACAAACAAAGAAGTGGTACTGTTACACAGTGAGCTATACAGTATGCCAACCCTGTGTATAAGATACAAGTCAACTGCAAAGATGACAATGTTGACTTCTATACCTGGGAGGATGATCTCAGGGAAGCCCATCTTCCTGACGATGGCGGTGGAGCGATCCACAAAGTGGGGGTAGTCCTTCCTGACCTGGGCCAGGTCACCTGGGAGTAGCTTCAAGGTCACAAACAGTCCTGACAGAAAGACAAAGGTTAACACCACAGGGCCAGACAAAATGTGCACACATAACCTGCCATCTTCCACGAAAAATAACCCATTTTGAATCAAGACCCGATTTTTCAAAGAACAATCTTCTATGCTATTCCATTCACTGGGGCAACTGGGGAAATTGTGAGTTATTTCCACAGAGTGTCTGTAAGTGTGTCTCTATTTACCCTGGCCCTTATGATTGACCTCCCGCGTGGCGATGACTTTGTTGAAGACAGCGGTGAGAGGCTCGTTCTCTCCGATGACCCGAGATGGGATGAGAGGAGACATGATGAGCTGCCTCTGACGTATGTAGGTCTCCATAGCGATCCTGTGAGAGAGGGAGACAGTAGGAGAAATCATGGGCGTCCCAGCTATTACATGAGGGTGGGACAAATCCCGCCCACTTTTTAAAATGATTAGCATAGACCGCCCCACTTTGACCATGTTTTTACCATGTCGAAAATCCGTGCATAGTTTCAGAGCGCTGTGTCAGTGCTTCATTATCAAATCCATTCTTGCTTGCTTATTGAGAGAATGCCCAAATCAATGAAATTCCATACCACATTTTACTGCTACCTTGCACCCAGGCAGATTCTCACATAGCACGCAAGCCTCATACACATGAGCACGCTGCTAAAGTTAGCTAGTCATTGATGCCCAGATGCCAGGTAGCACTGCCAGGTCACACTGTCACTGGCTTGGCATTTAGCTAAATGTTCATATTTTGTTCGCCTGTTGCTTATACCATCTATATACCAATACCATTTAATCTAAAATCGCCAGAAATATTGGTATCTTGAGTAACATTCGGTATTGTCTAGATAAAAAACCCTCTCTATTATTCCCTGATTTACCCCTATATTAGTTATTGTAATATTATTTGGGCCAGTACCCATCCAACCAAACTGAATCATATATATCTTCTCCAAAAACGTGTTCTAATTATTTCTCATGCTACTTACTTAGCTCACTCGCAACCTCTCTTCCAGGAATTATCTATACTCAGCATCTTCCAAGTAAACTTTCTCCACGTAGCACAGTTTGTCTTCAAAGCAATTCACCACCAGTTTCCCTCTACATTCAATAGTTTCTTTAGGAAAATGGAAGAAAATCATTCTTACAATACAATAAATAAGAGTCAACTCTTATGCCATCCACTCGTACATCCTTGTCTCAATTTAGTCTTCACTTAAGAGGAGCCAAAGTATTTAATCAACTCCCTTCTCATTTCTTTGACTTCTCACCCTACTTGTTCAAAAAGTCTGTCAAACAACACCTATTCTTTGATCACAATTGATTTAACTAATTTGTTTCTCTTATGTAAAGTTGACTATGTAAACTTATCTTTACTTTAATTTCTCATATGTTTCTCCCGTTCTTTTGTTTGTTTGTTTGTGTTTTTTGTTTTGTTCTATATTTATCTTTGTTTTGTTCTTTATTGATATTTTTATTTTTATTCTGTCATTTAAATATTTTTGGCACCGTCGGAGGTGCGACAGGCAGCAATGCCCAGCAGGTATACCCACCTGTGCTTTCATCTATTAAATTCTATGATTAAGGTAGACGCTCGATAAGCCCCTCAGGGTTTCTTGTCTTCCTTGCACCTACTCTATCTATGTATCTTATTATTTTTTTACTGTGTGCTAAATAAATAACAAAATAAAAATGTTTAGCAAAATAGTGAAAAGAGGAGGGAGGCTTGTTTTTATTTGTTACTGTAGAGTAGACTGGTCCATTTTTTGGCTGACAATCTCTTGGTCTGATATGATATATAATATGTGATCTGGGGCCAACCACTTCCTCTGGATGAAATTACTAAATGTACCCATAATATTTCTCATGCTAGTATAGCCAGATAAAAGTATCAAACCACCAGAATAGACAAAAAAAGACATCTACTCTGTTAGTTTGTTCAGGGGGAGAACCCCGACCCGCCATACATTTTTCCACCCACATTTGCAATGCTTCCTACGCCCATGTAAAATATACTGCCAAAGTGGCTGACAACTGAATGGATCGACACATTGCCTTGGAGGCATAAAGATGTGTGACCTAGAACAGGTATCAGTCTTTGGCTGTATTTAAAGATCCAGATGTAAGCCATTGAAAGTCACATAATGCACATCCCTCTACATAGGATGCTTTGGGCTAACAGGGCCCTTTTCACCCGTTTTTCATATTTGACTATGATGTTAAATGACAGGTAGATTTTAAATGGACTGGAGACCCATTAGCAAATGGTGAGAATTAACACAGCCTGAGTCAATCTCAAAAGACTCACTGCTGAAAGGGGATGAAATGCTGCTTGTCCTCATCATCTGCTTTGCCATGAGCGATATCTGTGATGTCCATTACTGTGAACAAAGACAAAGACAATCACATTGTCACCCACAGGATGTAGTGACCTTCAGTAGCTCACGCTAAGCTAATAAGCTTCTTTCAATTCAATTGTCTGGTTATTGTTACTGCTGCTAGCATGTTTCCCTCACTTTAATATCCTCTGTATTTGATGTCCCAACTCCAGCCATCTCATGCTGGAGGTTTGTACTCTGAATGACAAAACTAGCTGAGCGGAACCACAATGTTGTTTCAGAACCAGTTAATGGACCTTCACACACCTGGTGTCATGCATTAGAGAGGTGGTGTGGAGTTGGACAGGTACATGATAGGCATGATTTCAGCAGGACACTGTGACCTTGATCTTTGTGTTGAAATGGATGATGGATCAGCACTGGGCATTCCTCCTGACTCTTTCTGTCTCAGTGTTATTTAATGGCTTAGGGAAATGAGAGCCCTCTATTGCTCTCTACTGACTCTGGGTTGAGTCCATCTGCTGTGACACAAGAGGAAACCATTTCTCATCCAACACAGCAATGTAATCCTCTACCCAAAACAAAGAGGGCTGTTAAATCCATTCCACTCACTCCTTTGGGGAGGCAGACTAAGTTAAGGTATTTTACAGGTCAGAGAGGCAAGCAGGTGTACTGGGTCTGGTCTGGATTCCAAATTCTTCTGCCCCTCAATTACCCATCCACTCAAACTCTGAATAAATGGGGTAGTGTTTTGCGTTGAGTTGAATAGTCTTGCTTAAATGATGCGAGAAATGCAGTGAAATCTCAAACACATCTCACCAGCCACACCAAACGGTCTCCTGAGGCCGGCTGTGTGTTTCTTGCCCTCCTTGAGCTCCATGCAGCCCACTCTGATGATCTGACACACCAGGAAGAGGCGTGGCCTGATCAGGTCACTGCTGCTCAAATCCTGGGCACAGAGGACAGAGTGGAGGAGAGCGCTCAGTGCAAACATGAGGATTACTCATGCAAGTAAATGTAATTTGCCTTAAGTGACATTTTATCCAAAATATCAATAATTCATGATGTTGCCCATATAACGATATACAGTGTGACCAACTCTGATGAACGGCCTTGGCCAAGAAACACCATGACCTGGCACGCCTCCAGTCTAGGCCATCTGTTGGGCTTTGCCGTGCTAGTCTATGGGCCGGTTTCACAGACAAGGCTTAAGCCTAATCCTAGACTTAAAAACATCTTCAATGGAGATTTTACATTGAAAGTGTGATTTAGTCCAGGACTAGGCTTAAGCCTTGTCTGTGAAACCGGCCCTATAAGATGTAAAACAACAGAGTAAAGCGACAACAGACAACGAGGAGGGTTTCCTCTCAGTTACCGTGAAGAGTGCAGGCAGATTGTTGAGCTTCTCAATCTCTTTGGGCATACCCATACTGTCCCAGCGCACCAGGAAGTTCTCACTGCAGGGATTACATTCATAAACCGTAAACATAAACCAAAATAAACCAAAATGCTTACAGAGAATTATGCACCTGCAGTAGTAATATGCATGTTCTGGTTTATTATGATAATGCAATGAATTAAAAACATGGAATGTGGAGGAAGATGAGGACACACCTGATGAACTCAGACTGGTCAGGGTCATAGAGTGACATGAGCAGTTCTGCGTCCTCCCCAATGTTACACACAAAGTTCTTCAAGTTCATGAGGAGACTGTAGGTGTGTACTGTGCTGAACAGGGACTGGCGTCTCATCTCAAGATTCTGCAGCCGGGTCTAGAAAATGTCACGGAAACACTGTGTGGGCATAGAGAGAAGAACACACTGGAAGGCTAATATAATATTACAGAGAACAGCCGTTGTCTATGAGAACAGCGTAAAGAACGTCTACTCCATGCCTTCTCCTCCTGTATTCTGTCATCAATACTGCGGGATGCAGTCTCATGGGCCCGGAACAGGCTGACAATGCTGGTACAGTCCGGATCCAAAGTGTTCCCTGCTTCATCTCTCACCACCAGATCCAACCCGAGAATCCTGCCCAACAGAAAGCATCAAATATGGCCTCAGGTGAGTTTACAAGGGCATATTCTTAGCACCATGACTCACTCACATAAAACTTTACAAGCACGTTGATGTCAGAATGCAATTCAATACAGACAGAGTAAAATTCCTACCGGTTTCCATAATCAATCTTAGCTGTGACTTTCTTTCTGAGCTCCACAAGGTCATCCTTGGGCAGTGTCCCTGAGACTATCTGAGATCGATACTCAATGAGGCTGTAGGCCATCTGCTGTACGTTCCTGAACATAGTGGTCTTGCTGGTCTGTCAAATAAACAGTCATATATCAACACCATCATCTGGTCTTACAACATCACACTGTGATGTCAGAAATGAATAACAGAATGCTTTAAAATGAAAAACATGGAAGAAGGGAGACGCAAAAGAGAGAGGTATCCTACACGTACCACATACAGCTTGTGCCATATTTGTGCCCATTCTCTTAGAGTGGCACCCAACTCCTGTATCAGAGGCAAGTCTGCTGGGATAACTATTTCCTGGTGGCTACAAGGTGAAAGGAATACATCAACCAGGTATTGGATCCGTGGTGCAACAGTAAGCAAATGATGCCATATTATGTGTCTGGAATACTTTTTATTATTATAATTATTTTTATAATTATTAATAATAAAATATAATGTAAATGTAATAATATAACAAATATATTTGCAACAACCTACAGTTCATTGATGAGATTGTATTACTGATTGTTGATCTTCCTGTATAAGTGATTGTTGCCTTACCCTGTCCCTTCAACTTTGGCTTCCTTCAGGTGGATGTAGGAAGCTGGGAAAATGCCCTATGGGATGAAACAAAAACTTAGACATCATATTCCAACGATCTTCCAAATTCAAACGAACCGTAAATGGGTAATTGTAGCCTCACCTTCTGTGATTTGTCCCGTAGTGTGTAGCCTCTATACCACCCTGTGTAGATTAAAGATGGATTGAGATACATAACAGAGATAAGGAATCAAAATGCAGATAAGACAAATGAGCTGAGGGCAAACTAAATGCAGAAGGTGATACAGGATGTTCAGTCAAGAGCATTCCATGAAATATTGCTGATTCATTTGAATGCCTAGTATTGATCACAGCTTTGGTTCTATGTAAAATAAAGGTCCTGCATGTTACTAACTGTGCTTTAGCGTCTGACAGCTTGTTGTAAATGAGACTAGGGTGATATGTTAGGGCATGTTGGCCGTTCATGTCTCTCTTACCTTCAAATGTCTCAAGTATGTGCACAGTGTCCCCCACCTGTAGACACAGTTCCTGCTCTCCTCTGGGATCATAATTATAGATTGCTTTGAGAGAATTGGTGAGAGGGAGAGCAAGAGAGAAAGACAGTCTTATTTAAAAAAAAGTATATATACAAAGAAGCTCGGTTTGAGCAGAAAACTGTGACTTCAATGGTGTATATATATATATATATATATATATATATATATATATATATATATATATATATACACACAGTATATACAGTACAATATACAGTATGGGTGATAAAAGGGAATATAAGGTGACTGGGCCCTCTATTCAATAATGCATTGTAGGGAGAGAAAAGCATGTTTCAACTTGAAGAAAGGGGGTTGAAAAGGAGATGAGTTTCACTATGCTCAGACATTGTTTTATTAATTGAATGGGCAAAGCAAGAAAACTACTGGAACCTGAATAAGTATATATATACAGTACATATTCTTGCTCACTTGCTCAAATCACTTAATTTTACTCTTAATCACAATGCAGGTTTGTGCGCATACTGTAAATGACTCATGGGAAGGATGTTCAGTCTTAGTAGGCCTAATTATTTTCACTAAACTTGACCTCACATGTTAAGAGTTAAATATTACTTCATCCAATTTCATTCCCTAAGGCTAGGTGTTCGGTGGTGTCTGTGTGCCTTCTTGCAAAGGGAAATGTTTCCAGGTTTACTACATCAACACCGAGGGAGGTGGAGTGAAAGAAGAGGTGTGACATGCATTATTCATTTCTAAATCACCAAGCTATGGAGCATGTTGGTTGGGTAAAGGTCACATTTGACAGGGCATGTTGTAGCCAACTGGCTCAGCAGTGTGCCCTGCCCTCCTGCCCTCCTCTGCTCTCCTCGCCTGTTTGTTAACTTATGAGCCTTTCTGCGGGCAGCGCAGTCTCTCCCTCTTTTTATCTGAAGGACACCGGTGGGAGACAGCACAGAATATCTGCCAGCTCAGCCTCTCCCTCTAAAGCAGCCTTCCTCCCATGCTCGCTCCCCCACACATTCACACACTTTAACACAACCAAAAACACCATGATATTACAACAGACATGCTTGGCACACACAGAGAAAAGAGCCCTAACATGCAATAGCTTACTTCCCTGTCATGACTTGAGTGAGCTGCGTTGCTGACACACACACATACCCTGATACAGGAACCACGATGGGAGATCTGTCCTGACTTGCATAGCAATAATCCTTGTTGCTGGAGGCTAGATATCACAGCACGCTTCGACTGGCTCAGCTCCTCACACCCCAGTCTAAATACCTCACCTCCCAAAACTGAAGACCTTCCCTTCCATTGCTGTTTGTAGTTCTATTCAAATCCATGTAGGCATACATGGGGATTTTAAATACTGCTCTTAATGCTCTCAGAAATAATAAGTACGAATTCAAGATGCTTCCCAAAAAATACTAGATGGAACCTACATTTGTCAACAAAGATTAGGAGTGTGGAAATAGAACAGATATCAGCCACCTGGGCTATGTTTTGCTTTGTCAACATCAGAATTATCTCACGTCACTATTTGTTACCCAAATTAGAGTTTAAGGGCCTGCCTGTGCAATGTAATAGCAGAGAGGGCCATTTAGGCTTAGGGGAGGAAAAAAAATGTTAAGCATGAAGATCATAAGCAGCAAACCTCATCAAAATGTTTTCCCATTTTTGGGTTGAAAACCCTCTATGCACTAACACACAAAAAATGTACTGAAAGAAATGACATCTCCCTCTGGTCAAGCAGAGAGTGACAATGGTCCATTTCACTAACTTGTCCGGGCCTGGCAGTGTCTGGGCCAGGCAACAGCAGGGCACTGGGTATAATCCAGCCAGGCATGTTGTGATGCAGCAGTCACCACTAAGAGCTGCTTTCTGAGCCTGAGAGCACAGCTGACTGTTGCACCTCCCTAATACCACACCACCACTTTGTAGGCTACCTCATCCAGTCACTCCTAGAATACTACCTAGAGCTACCTACCTACCTACCTACTACCTAGAGGCTTGTCTGAATACTACTGGCTCTCTAACCTGGTTAAAACATAAATGATCAAACAATGAAATGCAGATTAGCTTTGATTACACTATAAAGTTGTCTCTGTCTTTTTTACAGTGATGGCACTCTTTGGAACACCGGACAATTTGAGCAGTCTTTCTACTATTTATCACCTAGCCTAACATTTATTAGCACATTTTTCACATGCATATGGTAGTCTACATTGGTAGTTTGAAATGCATTCACCTTTACAAGTGAAAATGCTGACAGACAGCCATACTTGTAATAACCTTTATGTATGGGCTAATTTGCCATGAACACACAATACACTTTAACACAATAAGATGTGTTATATTAATATGTCACAAACATAATTTAAGGTAATCTCCTCTATAGGCTCCATATAGCCTAGCCTAATAATAAATCAGCCAAAAAGTGATCCTGATTGTCTTTAATCCATTAATCTTTACATCATTCTGCCTTGGAAAAGGAGGGGACAAAAACAAAAAGAGTAGCACTATCACATAAATTGGAAACAAGACGAAACATAACTTCAGAGAAAATGACCCAGCTGTGGACTGTCTCTAGGCCATGTCATGACCAAACCTAGCAGTAGATGAAGAGGAGCTCCTTGCACACAGATTCCACAGAGGGGTGTTACTTTTGGGGCAGAACTGAGTCAAGGTTGCCCATCACTCGTTTGATGTCCCATGAGAACTAACATCCAGCACTGATTAAAACTTGTATAGGCTAATAGCCACTGTAGTATCAACAAATATAGTATAGTAGTATAGTATACTTCAAAAAGGAAATATTTAGCTAACAACCTTGCTCAAGCCATATTTATGAAAATAGTGAATAGTCACAGGAATAGCACATTTTCAAACCGTTATAATAACTCACTACTGAGATTACATTGTCCCCATGTTAAACGAGTAGGCCTATACTAAGCCATTTAACAAAACGCTGTTTTGATGACAATGGATAATAGAAAAGAATCATATTTCCAACGACCACAGTCTACCAAACTGTGCCTGACGTCATTCGATTGTATGAATAGGTTCCCCATTCGCTTTGATTTACCTTGAGGGCGTGTATGTGCACATTCTCTCTCTCTCTGTGCGTGCGTGTGTGTGTGTGTGTGTGTGTGTGTGTGTGTGTGTGTGTGTGTGTGTGTGTCTCTCTCTCTCTCTCTCTCACACACACACACACACACACACACACACACACACACACACACACACACACACACACACACACACACACACCCAACCTGACTCATGTGAGACTTAATGTTTCATTACTTTTAAAGGAGGACTGACAATAAACCATCTGACACAATATTTCAAAGATGTATATAATTTGTTTTAAATCAACAACAGATACAACGGTTCACCTTTTCACCAACCTTGTTTTGTGCAACATCTTTATCGAGTCAAAACACTGAGTTGAGAATACAGATTTCACTCCACGCCCAAACTTCACAACCATCAAAGTATTCACTTTCATTCATCTGTGTAAATGAAGCTATGATACTTTCTAGGCTACTGAGCTACCTTTCCCTAAGCGTCCTAGCCAGCTACCTCAAAGTTCCCCAGGCTTTGCTCACAGGCTTTGCTACACTAGAAAGTTAGCAGAGGGAAACTGCTGAATGAAAACATTGAAACTGTAACAACAACAAAAAAGGACATAGTGTTCTTTGCTTACCAACGCCATATTTTTCTTTTTTAGTGGGAATCCAGCGGGTCATTGCGGGGAAATGCTAGCTAAATAAATAAATAAATAAGTTAAACTGTTGGGCGGGTGGTAGTACAGTTTTCTCTGTGTCCTGGATACTACAGTTCCGCCATCACGACTTCAAATAGGGGGAGGGGAGAACGCGAAGGGCGCCGGGCGCGATGCAAATTGAATGCGTAATTCCCAATTCCACATACGTTTTTTTTCATCACTGTCGGGAGTTGCCCAGGGCAAGTCTTAATAATATAATAGATCTATTTCTACAACTGAGTAATGTAATTATGAAGACGCAGAGAGCATAATAAACATCACCACCAATTCCAAAACATTATTCCATTTGTCAACATTATTGTACGTGCCAAAAGCAGGGTGAGCACATCACCAATATTGTCGGCCTATTTGAATTGCGTTAAACATTTTGTCTTCATTTATGTTTTTTTAACAGTGGGCTATGCGTTTTAAACATAATTCATTGTTAACATTAGTGTCTGTGGAAACAGTGAACAAGAGCAACAGGCTAGAGCTCCCATGGGGGCACGACGAACAGTTGTATACCAAGGTTTATCGATCAGATTTAAATTATATGAATGGTTTACTTTGATGTTTGATTCAGTCATTCCGTTTTGTTTTTCTCAAGGTCAGGAATGTGCGGAATGATCCACCCGTTGTCAACTGCAACCGCACAGGCGTCAGTGAGGGACACTGGTGGTGGGGAGAGTGGGTGGGTATGCCAGCAGAGTTCTTAGTGAGCTTTTCATAATAAAATGTGCAAAATTATTACAACACTTAGAATTATCTTTATGATTAAGAGTTTGAAATACAAAAGGTATAGCTATAATTCATATTGGATAGAGGAGTTGTGATCAATGAATATTATATGAGTTTTTATTTTGAGGGGTATAACGTCCAAGGTTGCTATAAATGCATTTGTCCTCAATAGCCTACTACACCATGCATTGTGATATATTATTCTTGACAATAGGCAATGGACCATAGCCCACTCTCCCCTTCCCCACTCAATGGAGCAATCTGCAGCTGTTTGGATCAGGCCTGTTATCCTAATCAGCCTTTTGTCCCCCCATTATGTGCTGCTGGTACGACTGGACAGCCAAATGTTGCTGTCAATAATCATTAGCCATCCACTATGTTGTCCTCTTTGATAGTTTGGTTGTACTCTGGCAACTTTGGTGTTTTAAAGTTTATTCTGCTTCTTAATTTGCACTCCAATGGGAATTCTAATTTAAGTTCTTGTGGTTTCAATTAAAGTACTGTTATTCTTTCTTGTGTCATGGTAGATTTAATTATATATTTATAAAATGCATCTTGCTAGGATACTGCAAGAAGATATGTTTTGATTGAAAATATCACAGTATGGTACCACAGCATGGAGGTTTAGATTTAGAGATGTAGATGTAAAGCTAGAAAGATTGTGCAAACAATCTTGTTGTCTGTGTCATTTGTCTGCTATGCTTTACTGAGCTGCTGGATCTAAGGGATTACATGATTTGAACACCAACTGAAGAATTTTGAGTTAAGCAGTTTATGTACTACAGGTTAATTTGAGAACTTCAACATGACATGGTGTTGTTTGATCTGTATTTTACGTATAATACACATTTTATTCACTCTACGTTGCTAGGCTATAGATCACAATATCTAACATACTGTAACATCAACCTCTTATGTTAATTTATAATCTGTTGATGTCATAATAGTTCTGTCTGATTTACCATATAATAACTGACTGACCACAAATGATGATTCAAATAAATAAATAATAATAATTATATATTATATTGACATACCAGTCTGGGTAGGGACACTGAAAGCTGAAATCAGTGAATAAGGAATACAACATTGCCACCATGTGACTGACTTGCGTCATTACACGTATGCACTTTCTCATACATGTATGGCAAAAAATAAATACTCAGCAAGAGGAATACGACTGTACTACCTAATTCACTGACATGGAATAGAATTATACTGTTGTATTGATACACAGTAAAGAGTTATGACATGCAGGTACTTATCCTAGACTTTCAATGCAAATTATGAAAAATTAGTTAAGTGTTTTTAAATGTCTGAATATTGACAAATCTGCAATAGTCCAACCAACCACCTCAGTGCAAGTGTTAATCCGAGCATGCCATTCATTGGCATTTCAGGTGGGTGCCTAGGGTTTAAGTGAATAGACCAGTGAAGCGCAAAGGGAAGTGCTCAGTCAGGCTCTGATTAGCTCCATCCCTGTCACCCAGTGCTCTAATTCAGATCAGATTGCATCATGCAGCAGGCCTGGTCTTTATTAAAAGCTCCTGGAGAGGATAGCATGACTATGACCAGCCTCTTACTCTATCATCTCAAACAACAAGACACCCTTTATGGTGATCGGGGACAGGAATAAACCGATAGAAAGATGAGCACTCTAGTCCCTGTCTGTGGTGCTGTACAACAATGATGACTCGTTTGTCTACTCAGAAGTGTGCAGGTGCTTCCAGGCGCAAGGTTAACAGAAACAGGTGTACAAGCAGCGGTCGTGCCAGGATGGTAGGGTATAAAGACTGGTTAATCATCAAGTATACTGGTCTGAAGGGAAAGAGAGAGATAGGAGAGTGTTCTATCATAAAGGAATTTAGAGAGATGAGGCTGGGAGTACTGACCTTACTGGCATCTCTAGCATTCTTCTGGTTATTTCTTACTGGTGGGGGCTTAACTGCTTCACTGCCTCATTCCAAGGCTCTGTTTCCGTCTCTGCAGAGGATCAAAGAAGTTAAAAGACTCATGAGTAGTGAGGTTCAAGATTCCAGGCCAAGGTTCCTGGTTCTGGGTCTACAACCCCACAGACGGAAGCGTACACGTGGGCCTGGTGGATCCCAAGGCCCAATCTCAGGGCTTGGCTATGCCAAACACAGGCTCAGGTGGCGCTTGCTAAGTGAAGGCCTGAGCACCCACCTGCCTGTCCAGCAGCAGCAGCAGATGGTAGCTCTAGCCCTCCAGCACTGGGCTGAGGTGGCCCCTCTCTCCTTCCAGGAGGACCCCACATCTCCTTGGACACAGATTGATATCCGGTTGGGGTTTGGCACAGGTAGGCTATTACACAAACCACCTCAGATTTTTTAATTGTATTTTCCACAATATATCACAGGTCCAAACAGGACCAACAGAGAACAAAAATAAATATAATAAAAATAATAAATATATCCCCCAAATACCAGACATATGTACATACATACAAACATTATACATAGCCAGACATCCATAAAAGTAAAATAAATAACACAAACAAAATGAAATGATACTACATTATCATGCTTAACCATCTCTGATTTGATCATAGTTATCTTAGTTAGTTAGTTATCCTGTTAGGAGCCAACGGACCCACAGGTGGATCCGAAGTGATATAAAGAGTTTACCTCGATCAATTCTCTTCATCGATATCACATTTTTTTCACAATTTTGCATGCTATAAGATGCCACCATTTTTTCCCCGAGACGGTAAACACGGCCTAAGTCACATCCAGTTTTCTCCAACTGGAGAATGTGTCATGTCCGGTTTCAACGCCAAATTTCCATACCATTGGTCGGCCAACCCAAAAAAATCCCAAAAAAATCCCCCCCCCAAAAAACGAAATCTGATACATGAGAAAGGTCAAAGGTCAAAGATGGTGCCAAAATATCTCCAAATGGCCTAAACATACCTGTACTAAAACAGGTACAAAGTTGCATTTGCTCACATTACTAGCATCAACTTTGGCACAAGTACTAATAAGACCCTGGAGTACTGGTTCCTAGATGATTTTGGCTTCGTTATCAGGTTTCCAAGGTGATATTCACTGTAAAAGCTGTTGTTTTTTTAGGCGGAGACTGAATTTGAGATGTTTTATAATGTTCTAGCTCTATTTGCTCTGACACAGTTTTGATTCGGACACTTCTACAGCCACCCCACAGGTGTTAGCTTTCATTTGATAACAATATCATTATGAAGGCCCTTGTGATTGTGGAGATATTCTATATTCACTGTGGGCATGTAATTTCGAGCAGAAAACCAGAAAAATGAGGTGGATAAGAAGAGGTTATATAATGTTTTTGTGTATTTGACCCTTCTCGGGAAGTCACCTGGGCGGCATTGTTGTTTGATGGACCAGGGGGAGAGGTTGCACATACAGCCCAGCCAGGAGAGATACATGTGGATGATGATGAGTCCTATAGTGTTTCTCCATCTGACTATGGGGTCAATCTATTACAGGTATATATAACACAAACACACACGCACGCACGCACGCACACACACACACACACACACACACACACACACACACACACACACACACACACACACACACACACACATGTCCTAGTGTGCTTGGAAATTCTGTATGTTTAACATTGTACTTTAACTGCAGGTTTTGATACATAAGACAGGACATGTGCTGGGACTGCCCCACTTGTCTTCCCCTGACTCAGTGATGCATCCTTTGTACCCTGTCAATGGCAGCCCTAGGGAATTGGGTTGGGAGGACAGAAGGGCCATTCAGCAACTATATGGTAGGCCATGGGTTGAAATAATCACAATTCAAAGGGTCAATACAGAGTCAAAAGAGACATAGTCTTTATATACTTTGAGGAGAATACAAATCACAATGTCACCCACTTTTACCTATACCGGCAGGCCAGTGTGAGGGTTCTTTTGACACTGTGTTTGATTGGGTGAGGAGAGTTCCCAGTGGCCACCAGGCGGTGCCCACAGTCCGTTATAACACTTACTTCCTCCGTGGAAATCAATACTGGCTGTATGACAACCTCCGAGGCAGGCCTCGACGAGGTGACCCCAGGTGTCTGCAGTAGGGCTGGAGGGGTCTTTCCCGGGATGGAGTGGATGCCCACCTTCATGTATGGACTCATGACCAAGATACGTTCTACTTCTTCAAAGGTGAATAATCATCTGACATAAACATTAGGCTTTGATTGGGCATTAATTGTATTCCTTGCCATGTGATTAAGGTCTTTGAAGTATAGTAAGTGGGTATAAATGCTCAGTGAACATCTTACCTGCTGTTTGTTGTATACAGGCACTAGGTTCTGGGACTATAGTGAGGCCCATGACTCTGATGGACAGCTTATCTCTGTGGGTTTTCCTGGCATCACAGGACCCCTGGACACAGCAACATTGCAGGACCAGCATGGGCTGGCATACTTCTTTAAAGGTCATCAGGTCAGTCACTTAAACCTGAGACAAGATGATACATGTGTGGAGTTATGAACACAGCTTTATTGTAAAGTGATGAAAACAAACCAACTAAATGTGCTAGGATACAATAGTAATTGTATCTTTACATTTTCTAGGTTCAATATGTCCAGTCATCAAGTACAAGAGGGTTACCCCAAAACACAAATGATCACCCACATGGTAGGGTAGTCAACATTCTTAATACATTATTACAGAAACAGTAAGTGACATTTTCCAAGAGTGAAATCTATTGTGGTATTTAAAAATGGCGGTTATCGATGATGTCTATGAACATGGGATTCAGAATGAATTCAGAATAAAAGTCTCAACCTTTTTTTTCTGAATAAAAGTCTGAAAAATAAGATTCTGAATAAAAGTCTGAAAAATACAAATTCAACCCTAATTTAACCCTAAGTCTGAAACTTTTTTTTTTCATTGGAGACCAATGAGGTGTATGAGGAGGTATGTGTGTGTGTGTGTGTGTGTGTGTGTGTGTGTGTGTGTGTGTGTGTGTGTGTGTGTGTGTGTGTACGCGTGCGTGCTTGTGTGCATTTGCCTATGTGTGCCTGTGTGTGAGTGTTTATATGTGTGTGTGTGTGTGTGTGTGTGTGTGTGTGTGTGTATGTTTATATAAATATATAATAATAATAATACATTAGACTTATAAAGCACTTTTCTAGAAAGTATAGGGGTCTAATTAATTTTGTGATAACTAAATGTAAATCTGCTGGAACGGTCTAGCATAGGCAGGCACACACATCACCATAATAGCGATTTTTTTTGTTATGCTTGTTGTAAATAAAAGTGACCTTATTGTGTATGGTGATTGATTTAGATGCACAGTTTCAAGTGTTTTTTTCCTTTTTTTCCTGTACTGCCGGTAACTTGGATGCTGTCTACTTTTCTTATAAACACCACACCCTGTTTTTCTTCAAGGGATTATACTATTGGGAGGTCTCAAGGGGGGGCAGTGGTGGACAAACTACTCTTAGTATATTACTGCCCCGCAAGAGGATAGCAGATCAGTGGAACAACATATGCACAGTCCACTCAACCCCCTTTTGTGACTGAACAACTGTAAACATGTTCTTGTGTTGTACTCTCTCCCGTGAAGCCTGGTGGGAGCTCTTGTTTTAAAACACAATACTACAACATTGACAGTGGAAAATGCACTGCAGCTCTATGCTACAGTACATGGGGTGGTGTGTGGAGACACATTGTGTTTGTGTGGCCTTAGGAGGCTTTTAGAAATAGATCCGCTCCATTTAGGAAACAAAGGATAGTGAGAACAGAGTTCACTCACCAAGGTAAGAGTAGTGAAATAAACTGGGTCAAGAAGGTCTGCAGAGAGACGTTGAAAATAAATTAATTCCTGGCCTTTTTATAGCTGAGATGTCAGAACAGGCTGGTTAAAAATACAAATAAAAGTTCTCAGTATTTATTTGGAAAGCTAACAAGCCTGCTTTGTGCATGTGTACCTACCCAGCCTTCACCTAGAAAGCAAAAGGTGCAAAAAGCTAAATCTTATTTGTTTTTGTTGTTTTTGTGTCTTTTGTTGTTGTGAATCATCTGGTGTATGTGACTAATGTTGTAATTTTACTTCTATGTTATGTTTGACTATCTTTAATGTCATTAGAGAATACTGCGCAAAGCAGTATTAAGTATTAACGTTATTTTTATCTGGAAGGCACTCTCATACTCAATTGGAAAAGGTAACACAATATGTTACACAACTCAATAGAAACCCTTAATTGTATTGGAATTCTTGTTGTATTTTGCTGTGCCGAGTAAGTGACATTGATTTGCAAGCCAGAATGTATCCTCTATCCTAAAAAAAAATTCACAGCACCCTCACTTGCCAGAGAGAATAATCAAAATATCTCTCTATTTCTGAGTTGCTGGTGGAATGAAAGTATTTGTCTCATTCTAAAATACTCACTGGTAATCATGATAATCACAACCATGTCTTCAAGGTCTTTTTTTTCTTTTCTTTTTTTTTTACAAAAAAATACATTATGGTGCAGATAAAGTATGATGCCATCTCTATAATTTGTAAATGAGGGTGCAAATCAGTGGGAATCTGGAAAATGAGTGAGTGCTTGTCTCCTCGTCTCCTCGTCCCCTCCCTCTCACCCTCCCCTCTTTTTTGTTGCAGGAACAGAGGGGGGAAGAAGGGAGGGGCATATGAGTACAGGATGGGGTGATGCGAGGACAGGGAGGATTGAGGGAAGGGAAAAGAAGGAGGTGGCAGTGCTGCAGATTTTAGGGCGTTGGCTCTCTGTTAAAGACAAGAAGGGTAAGGGTCAATAAGTAAATTAGATACAGTAGAGGACTTAATCATGTTTGTTACATGTGTTCCTTCTCAAATGAATGCTGTGCAAATACTGGATATACTGTATGCAAATACTCTGAATACACTGGATGCATGCCACAGGTACTGTATGACACAATACATGAAAAG
Source organism: Nansenia antarctica (assembly GCF_963989245.1). Classification (NCBI taxonomy): domain Eukaryota; kingdom Metazoa; phylum Chordata; class Actinopteri; order Argentiniformes; family Microstomatidae; genus Nansenia; species Nansenia antarctica. The sequence continues at coordinate 20,552,090 of NC_137690.1, forward strand.
TGAATACATCTCGTTGTAAGTCTTCTGGAGACAAATAATGAATTTGAACAGGAACAGAGGGAGAGGATGGTAGACATTGTTGTCATCCCAGACACACTGGAAGGATAAATAGAGAAGCTTTGGCCAACGTCTCACATGATTTATAGCCACTGCAGCAATTAGACACACTCTCTCTGTCTGGCAGGTACAACTGATATGCTTGGAAAACACAATGGTATGAAGAGCAAGTAGTTCTAGCCTAACTTCCTTGTTTCCTATGTTAGTGTTTGGATTATCTTTAAAGCCCCAGAAATTAATCAACACCTGTGACATATATTTATTTGCTTGGGAAATATTTGAGGGGCTTATTGCCACTAACAGCCAAAAACAGGTAAAACAGCCTGTCCTCTGTCAAGGTTTCAGTGAGATTTTCCTCCTGTATTTAATGGAATTGCTCTCTGTTGCTGTCCTCCATCATTGGACATTTGGCCAGCTCCTCTGGTGCAGCAGCCTAGCTGAGTCATACACATTTCAGCTGGTCCTGATTTATGGATGAGGATGAGGGTGAGCCAGCAGGAAAAACGGTCAAGTCAGCTCACTGATTACACACTGACTATGAGGATAATGGAACTGAGAGAATCTGCTGACTTATACTGTACATTGAGGACACGGTGGAATCAGTCTTCTATTCTGTTGCTACTTCAATACAATACTATGTTTTATGACTAAACAAAAGGACATACTAACCTTTGACCAACAATAGTGTGAATTTGTGTGTGACGACATCTCTCAACCCACCACCCAGTGATTATTATACGGTCAAACGGTCCCTTAGCGTGGGCGTTAGGACCATTTATTTGTTACCACAATTAACAATATAAGTGACAAGAAAACACAAGAAAAAACACAGTGCAAAAAAACTGCTAAAACATGTACAGTATATCCCAATGTAGGCCTACAGCATTGATATAGAATCAGGTGAAAATAATAAAGTACAACTATCTCTCTCACACACACACTCGTTTCCCAACACCCAATCATAGCCAATTGTCTTGTTGTATTCATTTATTATTGTTTTCTTGGCACTGTAATGGAGACAGGTGGTGTGGAATAGTGCACTTGTTTTCGTAGACTACCACTCCACAGAAGAAGTTACTCCTGGGAATGTGAGTTCCATCCATCCACCCACCACTCAGAATCTTCTAAATGAATATAGGCCTACAGAAATAATGTTGTCCCCCATGAATGATGTAGTGCAAATTGTCCTTACGTGAATTGATGTGTGTATGACTGAAAAGTTACCGGAATGTGTTGTGCTTATTTGATTCATTATCAGTGTTGCTTCTTACAGCTTAATCCTTATCTAATTCTTTTTTAAAATCAAATAAGCACTACAAGTCCAGCAACTTTTCAGCCTATCTCAAAATCGTGGACTGCCTTCAAAGAAACGCAATTATAAGAAGCAAGAAAAAAACAAGATAATGAATAAAATAAGCACAACACGTTCCTTTTGAACAATTGTCAGGGGTGCTATATCATACGTGGGGGACACATATTTACTACACACCCCAAGTCTTAAAAATACTAGTTTACTAGTTCACCCTGAGATGCCTCAGGAAAGAACACAACAAGCAGGAGATACTGGTGGCCTTCTACCACGGCGCAGTGGAGAGCATCCTCACCTACGGCATCTCCAACTGGTTCCACAGCTGCACAACAGCGGAGAGAAACGCGCTACAGAGAGTCGTGAGAACAGCACAGAAGATCACCGGCGCCCCCCTCCCCTCTTTGGAGGAGCTGTACAACACACGCTGTCTCAGGAGGGCCTCCAAGATCTCCAGGGACCCGACCCACCCTGGGCACGTACACTTTGTCAAGCTGCCCTCGAACAGGAGGTACAGGACCCCGGCCGCTAAGACAAACAGACTGAAGGACTGCTTCTACCACAGGGCCGTCAAAGGCCTAAGTTCTGGGCCCAGGACAGTCCGGACGGATTGTATGGCAGCTAGTGCTGAGGCACAAACATGTAAATTTTCAAGCCTGCAAACTGTGACACTTTAAAATAATGTGAAAAAATACTTTTGTGCAATATGACAACCCTAGTTGACTATCTGTGCAGTATAGTACAGTGGATTGTGTACATAGCCTTTATTGATGTAAACCAGCTCCTTACCTTCTTGTGATTTTATGCTTTTATGCTTTTTCTAAAATGTGTTTTTTTTTCCCTTTCCTAACACCAGGGGAGCCACCCCTCCTAAATTTCGTTGTTTGGTACCTGTACTGTAGCAATGACAAATAAAGTCCATTCCATTTATACTGTACATTCACAGCCAAAACACTTGGTGGAAATACTGCACTGCATTTTCAGTTCTAATGCATTAATAGTAACATTTTCTCTTGGGAGTAAATCACATTTAAATATATGTATACAAGTAATATAGCCTACTGTATGCGGCTACCATTAATTTGCAATCCATCTCTACTGCTGAATTTGTCTGGTAAAAAAATATTACTTGAGTTACTTAATGAAATAATAAATTTTTGCCAGTAAATGAATAAAATGAATGAATAAAATACTGAATGACATTAAGGTGAACAGATGTCAAGTTTTTATTATTAGTTCATAACATCATGATTCCCACGCAGAGGAATTTGTCTAAGGCATTTCAGATCATGTAGTGAACACACTGGTGTTCTTATAGGCATATTGTGGTGACAATAAAGCATGTACGTTTATCAAACCAATATTCTACAGGCAAGACAGCATTTACTCACAAAACAAACAAATTCAGACATTCTCTCTAAGCACACAAGTATGTCTAACCCATGTGTCTCTCTCACCTATAGAGCAGTCATATTGCATTGAAGTTGATATATTTCACGGCGTTGCATTTTATTGTGTAGATTTAATGTATTGATCTGAGGATCACCTTGCTGGCACACACATGCATACCTCACATGCTCAGCTTCACTCATTTCACATTCCAGCCATTCTGCAGCTTTACACACAAACATATCATCTTCTGATATATACAGTGGTTTCCCTTTTGTTTGTATCAAGGATTTAAGTGTACAGAATTGATGTAGCTTTTTGTAGAGCACCGTGATAGAAGACATTTCTTAAAACACTATTCTCTCAATAAGTGTCATCCAGCTAAATCTTGATTTATACATTTTTGTCCTTTGACTTTTCTTTCTCTTCTTCGTCCTTTTCCTCCTCCACGTCTACTTCTTTTTTGCTTTCTTCCTCTTTCTCACCTCCTTTCTCATCCCCTTCCTCTGTTTCCTCTCCACCTCCTTGGCTTTCTTCTCCGTCAGCCTCTCCATCTTCTTCTGCCTCTTCCTCCTCAGCTTCACCATCGGCTGTTGGAGATACAAGGTCAGAGTTGTTAACTGACATTGAATTTAAACATTCAAAAGTTTCAAGAAACATATATAATACATCCATTCAATTCTTTACTCTCAGCTTTTCAAAACCACTATCCAGGTGATTGACAACACTGACCTTCTGTTTCAGCCACCTCCTCTCCCTTCTCCTCTGCTGCCTCCTCCTCTCCCTTCTCCTCTTCTGCCTCCTCTTCTCCCTCCTCATCTTCCTTCTCCTCTTCTCCCTCCTCTTCTTCCTTCTCCTCTTCCTTCTCCTCTTCTCCCTCCTCATCTTCCTTCTCCTCTTCTCCCTTCTCCTCTTCTGCCTCGTCCACCACCTCCTCCTCCTCTTCTTCTTCTTCTTCCTCCTCCTCCTGAGTAGGTCTTGCCTGAGCCGGCTTTGCCTGGCTGGCAGTTATAATCTCATCAGAAAAGGGGAATGATGAACCCAGCAGGCGGGAGCTGTGTAGGTAGGGGGCTCCAGAGCTCAGGCTGGGATGCATGGAGAACATAGGGCGACCGTAGGAGGGGGCAACACACATGCTTTGGGAGTAGACACTGGACATCATCCCTGGTCCTCCCACATTAAAGCGATTCTCCTCCCCTTCAAGCAGATTCCTGTCATGAGATAAGGTACATAGGGTGTAAATGAGAGATGGACCTGGTTTGTTCAGTACAGTGTACAGTAACATTGTGGTGTAAATAGTAAACGCAGTCTTTCAGGAAATTCAACACACACAACATTAGGTTTACATGCTCATGAGTGACAGACCTGTAAGCAGCAATCTCAATATCCAAAGCCATCTTCACATTCAGGAGGTTTTGGTATTCCTTCATGTACCGAGCCATTTCATTCTTGGCTGTCCTCAACTCATCCTCCAGCTGGCCAATATTGTCCTGTTCAGGATAAATAATTTGTAACACAAGCAGCAGGATTATTGAGGTTTGTATTGCAAAATACACAAACTTAAGTGCAAATTAATTAATTAATGTTAATCTCAAGACACGGCACCCTTTGTGACTCAAGATTGTACAAACAGATAAGGTATAGGTATATTTTAAATATAAATAAATAACCAAACTATTTTGGAGTTTTACAGTCGAAAATATAAAGCTTTAAATAATACATTATGCAGCAGCATTACCATAGAGTTGGTATCTTTTTCTGGATAACTACGGTTTTCAAACTTAAGAGGTTAAACAAGCTCTGGTTAGAATGGCTAACTGCATGAGAAATGGTCATCTTGATATTCATGCTGTTCTTGCACTGACCTGGAGCTCAGCAATCTCAGCACTCTGTTTCTCTTCCACATCCTGCAACTGATTTTCCAGGGCCTGGTTCATCCCCCGGCAGGCTTCAATCTCCAGATCTCGTGCTTTGAGGAGGCGGCGGTACTCCCCAGCCTCGTCTTTGGCATTGCGAACGTTGACCGTGTTGCGGGCAGTACTTTCTGGCACCATGCTCACCTTGCTGTGGAACCATTCCTCAGCTGACTGGAGGTTGCGCTTTGCCAGTGTCTCATACTGGACTCGGATGTCACGGAGGGCTACGGACAGATCAGGCTTGGCCACCTCCATCTCCACAGACACCTGGGCACTGTACTGCACCTGGGCCTGCAGCTCGGCTATCTCCCCTTCATGGAGGCGTTTCAGGAAGGCCAGCTCATCCAGCAGGGTCTCAATCCTCTTCTCCATCTCGGCCCGGCCTAGAGCAGCCTCATCTGCCCCCTTCCTGGCCTCCATGAGACGGCCCTCCGCCTCTTCCCTGTGTACCACTTCCTCTTCATAACGTCCCTGCAGGTTGTGCAGCACCTCCTCCATCTGGTCCCTGTGGTTCTGGGCAGACTGCTTCTCATCCCTGGCCTCCTCCACAGCGGCACGGAGCTGGCGGATCTCGTTCTCGTACAGGGACCTGAGGTGGGACGGCTCACCATGCCTCTGCCTGAGGATCAGCAGTTCAGACTCCAGCACCTTGTTCTGCTGTTCCAGCTCATGGACACGATCGATGAAACTGACAAAGCGGTCATTTAGGTCCTGCAGCTGGGCTTTCTCCTGTGTACGCACAGCCTTGAACTCAGAGCTGACCTGCGCGGCCCGGCTGATGTCCAGTTCAGCTGTGGTGGCAGACACAGGAGTAGAGAGCAGCATGGAGGCGTTGGAGAAGCCTCTGCTATAGGTTGGGTAATGCTGACGAGATGACCCATGATGGTATGACATGGGGGCAGAATGGCTGGAATACACTGACCTGGATCCTATCCCTCCGGCACTGCCTCCATATCCTCCACTGCGCACCACCACTCTCCGCTTAGAAGAGGGGAAGTAAGGCTCATAGCAAGTGGAACTCATGACTCCCAAGACAGGCAGCTTCAAATTGAATGGTGTTGCTGGGTCGACTGCACAGTGGTATCTGCATCACTGCGGCTTTTATAGTGCTGGTAATGGTAATGTGACGCAAAGTTTTTTTTAGGCACTGACAGCTGGGATCAATAGCATTCAGTGCCAGCCAAGTCTGAGCCTATAGGAGAATGAGAGATAGGTGGGAGGAAACAAGAGATGTGAGGGGCGGGGACAAGGAGTGGAGCCATGAGCGAGGGCAATGAGGACAGTCAGGGAAGGCAAAACATACATTTTGCTGTGAAACACCTTTTCCTCTGAAACAGGATGACAAGCAGCAAATGCTACCATAAAGTGCTGAAAACAGACTAGATCTTAGCAGTGCATTGGTCATCACTGCAGAGGCTTAAAATGCCAGCATTAGCGATTGGAGGAGGTACTTCTCTTTTGCCAACAATGACACAGCACTGCACCACTTCGCCTCAGCAATCAGCAGTATTTGGAACACTGCAGTAATGATTTCTTCTGATGCACACAATTGAGTCAAATGATCTTTAACCTTACATATTCATTGCATCAATATTAAATCAACTTAGGCCCTGGCCTTTGTAAAGCTCTTATTTGTTCAGGCTTTATGACACTAGTATAATAATCATTTTTAGTCCTATTTGGCCCTTTCTTGGGTACAGGTCAGCCTTCTGCCTTAGCCAACATTGCCTTCGACATGGACCCTTCCTCTATTGTACAGTCACGTGTCTGAAGTTGAGTATGAGTTTCCACATTAAAATGTTACAGTGCCAAACATCTGTGTATATAATGCTTTATAATGGCAAATTGTATCGGAATGGATTTTGCTCAAGTTATCTTCCTAATTTCTAAACTTCTAATGACTACTACTGTTCCTAATGATTTGGGTCGTGACTCGTAGGCTACAGTAATTGTTTTTCTACTTTTCTCCCTGTACCCCTTAAACTAAGCAAAGAGTAAAACCAAAATTTTAACAATCATGGATGTCTAGTACATTTGTCTCCAGAGCTTGCAGCTAGTTATTAAAACAAATGCAACTTCAGCAGACTTTATTTATTAGACAAAGAATAGCAACAAAAAAGGATAAACACATTAAGACACAAAAGGATTTAAAACAACATTTAAAAAAGACATCTAAAATAGACATTAGTGAACAAGGGAAAAAAATGTTATTGCTGTTTGCATAAGTCTGCTTCCTTTGGTTCCAGGGGCCACCACTCCTCCTTCTTATCTTCCATAGTGCTTGCATCTGAAGACAAAAATAGTCAAATCAGCCAAAACACAGATGGAAACAAACCACTCACCAAACCTTGAAATGAAAGAAGAGATATTTAACCACCTTTCATTCTTTCTTTTACCAACTCCTAAGAAAATCCACTCCATTACACCAGTGTGACTAGTAACATTAACAGAAAAAGTATACACCAGAGCGCACCAATTTGTAAAAACCCCAGACTATACCAAACATAGAGAATAACATTACACTTATTACCATCCTCTGCACTTTCAACAGACTCCATAACTGGCATGATAGGAATGGATGTAACTTCTGGTAAAGAAATGTGATTTCAATAAGGGCAACTCATTTAGATGACTGGATATAATCTAGGCGAAAAACTATCTGTAAACGTCCAAGTTAATTTGACTTAGATTACCTGAAATGGTTCCAAGGTTGGAGTTATCAAAGAACTGTGGAACAGTGCCATCGAACAACTTGCTCTTAGGAGAGTCAAGGAACTTGCTCTTAGGAGAGTCAAGCAACTGGCTCTCCAAGGTCATGGGAAGGCGTCGCTTTGTTGGAGTGCATGGAGACAGAGGCTTGTCTACCACGTCCTTCGTCTTCAGTTTTACAGCCCTTCTCTTCCATTTTGTGATGTGTGACTGCTGACTGGACACCAGGCTGTTAACAGAAAGAGAAAGGACAAAGCTTAGAGATATAATCATATACATAGGAAAGGTCTAATCATAAGGGTAATACAGATGAATATTTACCTCTCCAACTCTACAATTTTCTTCTGAAGCTGTCTCACTTCCTCCTCAAGTTTGTTCTTTTCCAGGAGAACATTACTTTGGACAGTGTGCCCTCTGGTGGTGGTCAGTCTGGCATGCAAGTCCTCACCTTCCATGACTGCAATATAAATACTTATTAGGGCAAATCTAAATCATCAGCGTGGCATTTTGTAGTCATCTCCATTTCAATTTCCAGTATTAGCTGAAGCTAATGATGTTGTGTCCTGCCTTTTCAACAAGGTGCCACAAACACAAACTTACATGACTGTTGCTCCTCCTGCTGTGTTTTTCTCAGAGTCTCCTTCAACTTCCTCAGGGCTTCCTCCTTGTGGTTCAACACAGTGGTCATCCTCCGTTTCCTGGAGGAGAACAGTTACAGCATGTATCTTGGACTATACATTATCTCATATGACTCAGTGGAGACTCAACAAGACCATTGCAATTTACCAGAACCCTGAAAAATACAATTCCTTTCAATGGGAGCTCATAGTGAAACCAATTCTTACTCTTCTTGGTATTTAGAGGATGACGCAGTCAGTTCCACCTCCATTTTCAATAATTTGGCCTTCAGTTCTTCAAGTTCAACAGGTTCCTCCCTCTCCTGCACCTGCACACAGGCGTCCTGAAGCTCTGTCTGTAGGAGCTGGGTGGCTTGTTTATAATTAGAGAGTCTGTCATTAACTTTGATCTGCTCCTCCTCAAGCTGGTCAACTCTCACCTGCATTACCTGCAAACACAAATATACATCAGTTATATTGCATTGAATTCCTTTTACATCTAGATTAAGACATAAAACCCAAGATACTGTATATATTATCCATGAGATGGAAAAACTGGTTAAAAAGTGGTAGCTTACCTTGATTTCTTTTTCTGACTGCTGAAGTTGCAGGACAAGTTGCTGGTTGTCCTTCAGTAGGTCAGCTTCAGTCTTAACTGTAGCACTCTCAAGCATCTGCAGCAGCGTGAAGGTCTTCCTCCTCTCCTCCTTCAGCTGAAGATCAGCCTGATATCTGATCAGCCCCAGCTCTTTGACCAGGCCAGTGTGATCTTCTTTCACCCACTGCAAGTAGAGAAACTATTACACCAAGCAAAGCCCTGATTGTGCTATTCACTATACATTTCATGTGTGGTGAGACCGGAGATAATTTATGTGTTATTTACCTGAAGAGCCCTCCTCATGCCCTGTGCCACAGTGGTGTGTCGGGCAAGCTCTCGCTTCATGATACTGTCAATTGCTGACAAGTCAAGTGATTGGGCCACGCACTGAGCCCTCAGCTCCTCATTGTTCCTCTCTCGCGCCCACAGCTCCTCCGGGTACATGACCACACGTTCCTCTAGCCTCTCCAAAGCCCTGGTCATTTTCTGAGATAGAACGCAAGGTATGTTTCACTCACCCTTACAACTCAGATTTAATCCAAATGAATGAGGGGATCTGTAATCAAGTAAGGGTGACCCACCTGAATGTACTCTGCTCTCTTCTCCAGAAGCGCTGAGAGTCTCTGGTCCCAGATTGCCTGGAGATCATCTTCCTTCACTGAGTAACTGGGTGCTTGGGCTCTACAGAGGAGCACATCCTGCAGTCTCCTTTCCTCAAACATAGCCAGGTCATGCTGGACCAGACCTTCAAAGTGCTCTTTGTAATCCATGGCAAAGTTCTCCAACAAACACTGAAAAGGATTTGCAGCAGATCAGTAAAGTGTTCACTAATTGGTGTTCATAATAAAATAGAAATAATGAGTGGTAATCTTACATTTGTAGCGAACAGCACATTAGTGATCTCAACTGTACATCTATTGACATTGGTGTAGGTCTGTTGCATAGGCTTTGGCAGATGGGGCATCAGTTTCAATACAAGTGTTTTTTCCACTCGCATAGCATCAGCCAGGGGTCCAGGGGCTTGTCCTCGCTGTGAAGCTCGATCTATGAAAAGCTGGAACCTCATAAGGGACATCTGCAAAGGGAAATATGATGGTTGCTTATACTGCTCTTATATAAAGATGCAACTTTGCAGATCATAAAATACAAACATGATACACCACCTGAATTTGCTGAGCAGAATTTTCCAGTTTCAGGCTCAGTCCCTGATGTGAGGTTTCGACTTCTGCTTTGAAGCCAAGCTGCTCGTCTTTGACACCTTGGTATTCGTCCTCCAGCTGCTTCATCTTCGGTGAATCAAAGAAAATAAAATAATTGCTCCAATTGCTCAAAATGCATGAATTGGTTGAGCCCAAAAAACATTTCCTTACACCATGTGCAATATAAAAGTTTGAAAGAGACCATTACTGACTGTGACTTACTAATTTAAGTTGGGCCTCTCGGTCTCTCTCTGCCTGCTGTTCTGAGTTCAGGTCTTGCTGCTGTTTTAATGTTGCTTGGATGTGTGTGACCTGGACAAAGATGTTTATTTAGTGATATCTGTATTTACTATAATTCATAGAACAGCAAGTATACATACAGAGATCATGAATACTCAAAATGTAACAATTCAGACTCACCATCTCCACATTCTCTTGCAGGTCTCTCTTGAGCTGAGTCCTCTCATCGCTCATATCTGAATGTTGCTCCTCCAGCTGCTGTATCTGAACAAATAGTTCAAAGAGGGATCGCATTGTCACAACTAGACCAACACAAAAAGACAATCACTTGGATATGCAGACACTGACATACTTGTAAACGTTTTTGTATAAGTTTGTCCCCTAGTTGCTCAATCTCAGCTAGCTGTTCTGTGTTGAGATGCTGCTGCTGTTTCAACTCCGCCTGGTCTTTTGTGACCTGATTCAACAGAATACGGTACAATGTATTAGTCAAAGAAAAAGAATGACCAATGAATATTTCAGCGATTGTATAATTCAGACTCACCATCTCCACATTTTCCTGCAGGTCCATCTTGAGTTGGTTCCTCTCCTCTCTCACTCCCTCCAGAATCTCCTGGAGCTGGTCTCTCTCCTCAGTGACAGAAGTCACACTAGAGAGCAGCTTCTCCAGCTCCTCACCATGACTGTACGTTTTCTCAGACAGGAGGTCTCTCTCAGCACACACAAACTCCAGCTCCTCACTCTGTTGTTTAGCCTTTATCAAGGGTGAGAGACGGCATTTAAATATCCCATGATGTCATTCTGTGTACGATGTATAGGATATTTATTCTGAATGTAATTTGTTCATTTTGTTATATAAATCTCTGAGAAGTAACACATACATAAACATTTCTAACTCTATGTTGGACTTGTAGAAAAAGGGGAAAAAATGCAGAAAGATCTTTCACCTGCTGTTCTAGAAGAGACTGCTTCTGTATCTTTTCACTCTCAAGTTCAGAGTTCAATTGCTTCTGTTGTCTGAGCTCGTCTTGAATGCAGTGTAAAAGATCTTGAGTCACGGCAACCTAAAATGAAAAAGTTTGTCAGATCAATTATTCGATTCAACTTTGTCATTGCACAAGTATTGAGACAACGAAATGCAGTTTGGCATCTAACCAGATGCAAAAGGCATGATATTATAGACAGTGCATGGTATTACAGTATAGGTATTACAGTGAGTATAAATAAATGAGCATAATAAGTGAATATACATGAGATGAATATCAATATGTATATTTGAACAAGGGCAACAGGACTTGAGGTATGTTACATAAGATGTATAAATAGATATAATAGCTGACAAAACATTTGGGCAGTCTTACCGTCTCTGTATTTTCCTGCAAGTCATTCTTCAACTGGTTTCTCTCACATTGAATGGTTTCCAGTTCCTCTCCAAGATGCTGTATCTGTACAAATGGTTTAGAAAAACTGATGAAACCTCCCCAGTCTTAATGTTCTAACAGACAGTTTATAGGGTATAGACAGACTTACTTGTTGCTGAAAGTGGGTTTCTTCGTGTTCCCTCTCAGCCTGCTGTTCTGAGTTCCGATATTGTTGACATTTCAGCTCTGTCTGGACCTGTATGACCTGAAAAAAAGCAAATACATCTTCAATCCCTATTCACAACTAAAGAATACAAATCAGACCTCTTCAAACAGACATGCCGTAGCATACAACACAGTGCCCTCACCATCTCCCTATTTTCCTCCAGGTCCATCTTGAGCTGACTCCTCTCGTCTCTCACTCCCTCCAGTATCTTCTGGAGCTGGTCTCTCTCCTCAGTGAGAGAAGTCACACAAGAGAGCAGCTTCTCCAACTCCTCTGCATGATTCTGAGGGCTGTCGATCTTCTCACACTGGAGGTGGTCTCTCTCAGCACACACAGAATCCAGCTCCTCACTCAACTGAGTAATCTGTGGGGTTAAGTAAGGCAAACGTGTTTAGCTTGAACTTTAGCAGGAACTTGCACAAAATTGGCTGCCTATAGTATGACATGGTGAGAAATGACCACCTTACCTGGTTTTGCAGCTCTGCAAGATGGGATACATTCTCTGAACTATTTGCATTGTCCAAGCTAGTCTTAATCTGTGTATTCAAGTGTTGTATTTTCTCTTGTAGTTCTCTGATCTTCTCTTGACCCTCCCTTAGTTCCTCTTGATTCTCAATCATCTAAAAACAGTGGTTGACATCTCATTAACAGAAAAATAGGGTTTAAGTGCCGAGTACAATATTTAAAAATGTGGACAACATATGGATTTCATTTCCAACTCCACTGTTGTATTAAAAATGGAGAACGATAAGTGTGTGTGAGTGTGTGTGTGTGTGTGTGTGTGTGTGTGTGTACACAGGCACGCGTGTCGTCCTCACCATCTCCACATTTTCCTCCATGTCGATCTTGAGTTTGTTCCTTTCCTCTCTCACTCCCTCCAGTATCTCCCGGAGCTGGTCTCTCTCCTCAGTGAGAGAAGTCACACTAGAGAGCAGCTTCTCCAGCTCCTCTGCATGATTCTGAGGGCTGTCGGTCTTCTCAGAGTGGAGTTGGTGACGGTCTAGCTCAGCACGTGTAGATGAATGCGCCTCAATCAGTTCCTTCACCTTTAAAGGGAAAGCATGAGTTCATCATCACCAACTCCAGCACAACTGAAGAAACATCATTTAAAAAAACAAGCACTCAAAGTAAATAACCTGATGTTCTAGACAAGCCTCCCTCTCCAATCTTCGGCTGTCAAGGTCAGAGTTCAACTGTTTCTGTTGTCTGAGCTCCTCTTGGATGGAATGCAGGGATCCTTGTGCCTCTGCAGCCTAAAAAGCAGAGAATAATTAGTTAATGATCAAATATCATCAAAGTGAAACTGCTGCATGACTAAACACAGGGTAGTTAACATGGACATGCTCTCACCATGTCAATATGTTGCTGCAGTTCACTGTCCAACTGATTTCTCTCCTCCTTCATGGTTGCAAGTACCACCTCCAGTTGCTGTATCTGTGTAAATGGTAAAATGTCACAATTAAAATCTTTTATTTTTAATGATCCTGTCCATAACTGCTTATCAATTTGATTCTCTTATTAATTCCTGATACATTTTATATGTGGTAAAAAAAAGTAGGCCTACACAGGTTCAGCTCTAACGGGGGTTTCATTACCGTGAGTCTCTGAACACAGTGTATAATATCTGAACATAACATTTGAACATGCATTTAAAATATTAATGTCATATTTCCTTAATTTATGAAAAATATGATTAAATATTGTGATCATCACATTACAGTGATCTATTACCTCACACTTTTATTTTGAAGTCGCGAAAACGTGTTGCATGCTATAGCTACCGCAGCAAATTTGATGTCTGCCCATAATGTAAGTAATTTTTGCCAATTATGTAAATTAGGCATTGCTTTCTCCGTTTACAAACATTGTCAGGTTTTCACTGGTCAAAGTGTAGCTATGTTCTCTGAACAACAATAACCAGCACTTTCCGACAATAATATATTTTTAAAAAAGCGTGCAACACAAAACCGTGACTAGCTTTGTAATCATTATTTAATAAGCTGATAGCTAGCTATAACGGTCCTTGTTGCAAGTTTCGAGTTTGACACACATTTTTGCAACATGCAACTCTCCACGAATGCGCAAATCATTCCGGAAACAGTTCTCACCCTCTCAATATTTTCCTGCAAGTCTCTGTCCAGTTTGTTCCTTTCCTCTCTCACTCCCTCCAGTATCTCCCGGAGCTGGTCTCTCTCCTCAGTGAGAGAAGTCACACTAGAGAGCAGCTTCTCCAGCTCCTCTGCATGATTCTGAGGGCTGTCGGTCTTCTCAGAGTGGAGTTGGTGACGGTCTAGCTCAGCACGTGTAGATGAATGCGCCTCAATCAGTTCCTTCACCTTTAAAGGGAAAGCATGAGTTCATCATCACCAACTCCAGCACAACTGAAGAAACATCATTTAAAAAAACAAGCACTCAAAGTAAATAACCTGATGTTCTAGACAAGCCTCCCTCTCCAATCTTCGGCTGTCAAGGTCAGAGTTCAACTGTTTCTGTTGTCTGAGCTCCTCTTGGATGGAATGCAGGGATCCTTGTGCCTCTGCAGCCTAAAAAGCAGAGAATAATTAGTTAATGATCAAATATCATCAAAGTGAAACTGCTGCATGACTAAACACAGGGTAGTTAACATGGACATGCTCTCACCATGTCAATATGTTGCTGCAGTTCACTGTCCAACTGATTTCTCTCCTCCTTCATGGTTGCAAGTACCACCTCCAGTTGCTGTATCTGTGTAAATGGTAAAATGTCACAATTAAAATCTTTTATTTTTAATGATCCTGTCCATAACTGCTTATCAATTCGATTCTCTTATTAATTCCTGATACATTTTATATGTGGTAAAAAAAGTAGGCCTACACAGGTTCAGCTCCAACGGAGGTTTCATTACCGTGAGTCTCTGAACACAGTGTATAATATCTGAACATAACATTTGAACATGCATTTAAAATATTAATGTCATATTTCCTTAATTTATGAAAAATATGATTAAATATTGTGATCACATTACAGTGATCTATTACCTCACACTTTTATTTTGAAGTCGCTATAGCTACCGCAGCAAATTTGATGTCTGCCCATAATGCAAGTAATTTTTGCCAATTATGTAAATTAGGCATTGCTTTCTCCGTTTACAAACATTGTCAGGTTTTCACTGGTCAAAGTGTAGCTATGTTCTCTGAACAACAATAACCAGCACTTTCCGACAATAATATTTTTTAAAAAGCGTGCAACACAAAACCGTGACTAGCTTTGTAATCATTATTTAATAAGCTGATAGCTAGCTATAACGGTCCTTGTTGCAAGTTTCGAGTTTGACATACACATTTTTGCAACATGCAACTCTCCACGAATGCGCAAATCATTCCGGAAACAGTTCTCACCCTCTCAATATTTTCCTGCAAGTCTCTGTCCAGTTGGTTCCTCCTCTCTCTCACTCCCTCCAGTACCTCCTGGAGATGGTCTCTCTCCTCCGTGAGAGAAGTCACACTAGAGAGCAGCTTCTCCATCTCCTCTGCATGATTCTGAGGGCTGTCGGTTTTCTCAGACTGGGGACGGTCAGTCTCAGCCAGCACAGACTCAAGCTCCTCACTCAACTGAGTGATCTGAGGGGAGCAGTTAGTTTTCATATTAGACATCTGCACTGTCTCCATGTGCTTAATCTTTTCCTGTTGCTCCTGATTCTTTTCGATGGCTATCCTGAGCTCCTGCTGGTTTTCAATCATCTGCAAATACAATAAAAGTGAACAATACATGGCAACGTGTACAACTAAAATACCTTCTCAGATAAATTTCCTTAATATTGAGATTTTGCTACGATCACTCACCATCTCCACATTTTCCTCCATGTCTACTTTGAGCTGGTTCCTTTCCTCTCTCACTCCCTCCAGTATCTCCTGGAGCTGGTTTCTCTCCTCAGTGAGAGAAGTCACACAAGAGAGCAGCTTCTCCAACTCCTCTGCATGATTCTGAGGGCTGTCGATCTTCTCACACTGGAGGTGGTCTCGCTCAGCACGCACAGAATCCAGCTCCTCACTCAACTGAGTGATCTGTGGGGTTAAGTAAGGCAAACGTGTTTAGCTTGAACTTTAGCAGGAACTTGCACAAAATTGGCTGCCTATAGTATGACATGGTGAGAAATGACCACCTTACCTGGTTTTGCAGCTCTGCAAGATGGGATACATTCTCTGAACTATTTTCATTGTCCAAGCTAGTCTTAATCGGTGTATTCAAGTGTTGTATTTTCTCTTGTAGTTCTCTGATCTTCTCTTGACCCTCCCTTAGTACCTCTTGATTCTCAGACTGGAGGTGGTTTCTCTCAGAACGCACAGAATCCAGCTCCTCACTCAACTGAGTTATCTGCAGAATGAACAAGCCAAATTAGACATTGTGGATACTGGATACCAGAAGAGACTTATCTGAAAGGAGTCATTTTGGGCTGCACTGTACCTGTTCTTTGAGTTCTGTGCCAGACTGCTCCTCTGTAGTCCTGAATGATTCACTGGAAGCAAGCTTTGTCTCCAATTCTTTCACCAGCTGTTGCACTTCACAAAGTTTCTCTTCCATTGATGCCCGATGCTCTTCACTGTCCTTAAGCTGAATTGAAGAGTACATAGGTAAAAGAAAGAAGACAGCAGCATGTGGAGAAATACACCAGCCTTACAGTTGATTCAGTAATAAATGTTCACATTTGAGATACACAGTACCTCAGAGTATATATCTGGAGACCCAAAGAGAGGTAGACTTAAAGGATAAAGATAACAATTTCTATATAAACCAAAGTCTGTATCAAATAGTGTGTTCACCTGCTTCATTAGATCATCGACTTTATCTGGAAGGCCCTGGAGTGCACTCAAATCCTCCACCTTAGCTTGTAGCGCTCTCTCATCCTCCTGAGACTTCGCATGCTCTTTCTTTAGATCAGCAACTGTTCTCTCAAGTTCAATGCTGTCTAAAAGATCTACAAGAAAAGGGGAGACTCCGTCTTAGATAGGTCATTCAGTATTTAGAAACCGTAGCACAAGCCAATATATTGAAAGACAAAGGTAAGGCCAACCAAATCACACTCAACACAAGACATACTTTTAGGCACTTTTCCATCCATTAGAGTGGTAAGCTTGGTGTTCTCCTCAAAGGCCCCTAGTAACTCCCTCTGGAGGTCTGCATTCATCTTTTTGAAGCGGGACTTTTCCAACTCCAGTTGATAGCGAAGACCATTCACCTCAGCCTCCATCTTCTCATAGCTGGATGTTAGGGCCACCTTAAAGCAAGGCCATAGTATGAGATGAGGACAACCGAAACTGGCAATTCAATATAATATATTAACAGTTATACCAATCCAGTGCAGTTTGCATTCAACTTCAGATTGGAGTCCGAGTGACCCATTAGCACACTATTAAAAGGAGACTTACATCCCTCTCCTTGAGAGAGATAGTTTCACTGCGAAGAACAGCCCACTCCTTCTTGGTATCACGACTGAGCCCCTCAGCATCATCCAGAGAGCGCCGCAGCTGTTTTAGTTGTTGGACCAAATCCTTGCCGCTCTGAAAGTGGAGGGTGATAATTGTTCACCCCTGACAATGCAAGTGTACTCATTGTGAGTGCTTTAGGAGGAAATCAATCAACTAAAACACATTTAACATACCAAACTTTGTAGCTCTTCAGTCAACTCTTCTTTCTTTTTCAGCTCCATTGACATGGCCAATAGATTGGCCTAAGGGGATCATATTTGGAAATCAGTAAACATCAAAGCAACCTTGCACCCATTGACAGACAGCTAGCCTGTGGCATTCCTAACACCCTGCTCACCTCAAGCTCTTGACATTTGAGTTCAGAGGTCTTCATGGCCTTCTTTAGGGAAGACGTTTCCTTCAATAGTTCTTTCTGTAAGGATATTCAAAGCATAGCAACAGTAAAGTCACAAGCCACTTGCAAATCAGCAGCAGAACCCTTCCCAGTGCATCATCTGATAATCCTAGACAGGATAATACTTGCCCCTTGTATTATGCTCATAGACTTCCCTAATTGTACATCCATTCATTTGATTTGATTTCGATTTTTATTAGGAATTTACAAATAGCATCATTTACACATTATGACACTAAGTAATGTCCAGCACTGAAATAGGTTTGTATTCATTTCACAAATCTCACCCCCCCCCCCAGACAGATGAACCATTTAGGCTTATATGGTTACATAATACATCACCTCAAGTTCTTGCATTTTTCCATCCTCGATAGACCTGAACTCATCCAACTCTTCCCTTTCTTTCACCTCCTGTCTAAAAAGGTCTCGCTCAGCAGTGATCATTTCCTGTTGACAGACAGCATGCCATGGAGATGATTGTTTTTCCTTAATTTATAATAATTTTGCCATTTAGCAGACGCTTTTATCCAAAGCGACTTACAATTACGAATTACAGGGACATTCCCCCTGGAGTAACTGAGGGCTAAGTGCCTTACCCAAGGGCACACTAGTAGTGGTGTGGCTTCAGGCAGGATTTGAACTCACAACCTTCTGATCACAAGTCCAACTCACTATCCACTAGACCACCACTACCCCCCCCCCCCCCCCTCCTTCAGGAGGACCTGACAGCTAAGCCTCAGTAGTATACATATTTACATTACAATACATTACATTACATTTGTGTGAATGTTCTAATAGCAGATACTTAAGGATGCAAGTAATAGGGATATGCATAACTCAATTGGCATGGTCGAATAATAGGTGGGTGGTATGAACGAATAATCAATTCTTCACTAAGACAGCTATGGATCATCGGCAAGAAAGCACTTAATATCTTAAACGTAAAAGGAAAAAATACTTTAACAGTGAAACCTAATTTCTTCTGGTATTAATCCTCATGAATTTCTTCTGAATATTTAAAATTGGTCTAACATAACAATAATGCAGAACAGAAAAAAGACATGCCGCTAATACAGACACGGATTAGAGCGGTGCATGCATTTTGTATAGCCAATTAAAATTAAAAGCTGTCCAAACCATTTCCAATCACAATGTTAACCAAGTCTAGCTATAGCCTACCCGAAATCAAAACGGGCAAATACACCCACAAATTAAATAATGCCATGGATAGATTAAATGGGATTTAATTTGTCCGTAGTAATAAACACCCGGTCAGTTTTGGCTAAAACGGATTCAGCATGCATCTTTTCGAGAGGTGTTCTTTTTTTCTCTTTTTTTTTTTTTAAATGGAACCTTGTACTCTGGCTCTATGTATGCCATTACTTCTCGAAACCCCCCACTCTCTACTGTACTAATAGGCAGCATATCTTTAGCAACCATGTTGGCAATTAGGGCAGTAGCCTGTTTTTTTGGCTGCAGCTTCTGTCACACTTGCCAGCTTGAATACATGTTGCCATGTTTGATTGGGTTGGTCCCTCACCTTCGTTTACTTTGGTTGTTCAATGGAACTTTTTGAACCGCGTTAGCACCGTTGACGTGTAGCCATGGGAGGATACTGTTTGTTTCACATATCCCCCGCTGGACATGATTGTTTCCATTTTCTTGAAGTGTGCCCAGACAGAGCTTTTGCAGGACTTCAACATTGTTAGCCTATTCAAAGAGAATGCACTACTAACTAACTAATTTACACAACGCAGTTGAATGACGTCAGACTCTCGGCCCGTTCCACACTCAATAGAGTTACTGGACTATATACATATTTATTCTGTGCTTGATTATTAATAATAACATTTTAAAAACAATTAGTGCTACAGCACTGATACTAGTTATTTCCGTTAATTCACTTTTATTTGATTTTTTGGTAAAAAAAAAGAAGAAAAAAGTATTTGACCCTGGGGAACGAATAACCGATTATTCTGACCCATCTCTATATACATGATGATTAATGATGCTACGATCAAGTGAAGTATGGATTCCAACAAAATAAACCCACCTTCTCATGCACCAATGTCTCACAGAGTTGGACGGTGTTCTCAAATTCTCTTCTGAACTGTAAAGAAATATAACAGTTAGGACATTTCTGCATTTCCTTCCAGGGAGCTCATGTGAGAAGGCATTGGTAAGCGCTAACCATTTCCTGTGATTCAGTGGGCTCTAGTGACTTTTCTTCCAGCAGTCTCTCCAGCTCAGCAACCCTGCTCTCAAAAGTCTCCACTTTGTCAGTGGCTTCCCTCTTCTGCTGTGTCTCAGCTTCCAGCTGCAGCTCTAGACACGATAACTTGTTGGACAATTCGCTTAACCGGGTTGGAGGACAAAAATCACTAGAAAACAAGAGCATGGAGGAACACGAGTATCAGTATGAATGACAATGTAAAAGAGAATGTGCAAGATGAACACTTCAATAATCTAGTGTTTACCTGTTTGCAGAACTGCGGGCCGTCACATTGCTTTGGTTAATTTCCGTATCGAAGGTATACTCATCAGGAATATCCCAAGGGGATTCAAATTCCTCGCTATCTGTGAACACACAGGATAATAAGATAGTATTATGCTTAATATGTGGCAGAATAGTAAAAAGTGCTGGTATACTGCAAATAGCAGAGGAAAAGCTGTCAATTTTACCAAGCTAAATGTCGTGCTTACCTTCATTCAGCTCCATCAAGGTAGAAACATTTGCTTTTCTCTTTTTGAGAAAGGGTTCCGCAAAACTTAGGTCAGACTCCCCCACCAAGTCTGAACACTGCACAACCTTATCCAGCTTGCCACCACCCCATGTAACCCTCCGTTTCGGCATCTTGACAAAGGTAAAACATAAAATAAACAAGAGAACAGACTAAGAGCCGTTTGAAAATTGAGAAATCAGCATCACATACAGTTCAAAGAGCACTTAGAAGCTACCTTCTTGACAGGGACAAAGTTTGAGGAAGTCACAAGAAGTTTGGTCAAATTCCTAATTCTGTCCTCTTGTTCTCTTTGGAGCTGATCCTTCTCTTGTAAAAGCTGGGAGAGACTCTCCTTCTCGGTCGCAGTAGTTTGTGTGACTGAAGAAACCTACAGTAATGTCACAAAAATAGGGTTTTGTAAGCAGGTATATTTCTAAATGATTTATATCTAAATATATGTGTTCAAATTGTCCTTTTAGAAGGTTGCATGGCTAGAGCATACAATACAACTCTCAATAGCATGCAGTGTTAGACTTGCCTCATTAAGTCGGCGCTTGAGGTCATCAATTTCATTTCTGTATCTTTTCAGAAGAGCTCCATCATCAGAAACCTCTGTGACATGAGGATCATTCTTCATGTTCTTTGCTGCACTAGCAAACTAGATAACAGATAACAGGTTACACACATACTACAGTAGTTATCTTAGTTTGACATTAAGCATTGAAAGTAAGGATTTAGGATGTCCAAAGATGTACATTTCACCTACTTGTAGAGTGCTGAGTGTTTCCTCTAAAGCAACAGGGGTGATTGTGCAGATGATGACAGTTTTTGCATTTCCACCCAAGGAATTTTGGAGGATGCGGGTCAGTTTACTGTCCCTGTAGTTTGTGAAACCCCTGAAAGGAGAGAATGACATTACAACAGGCAGTGAAAATATGAACAAATGAAATATGGAGTCCAAAGACTTATACCTACTTCTGGCTCTCATCAGACAGTTTCTTGATCACTTGACCAAGTGTGAACAGGCTACGATTTATATTACATCCTTCCTTCAAACGTGTACCTAAAAAATATCAAAAACAGGTATTTGAGCTATATTTAAGGGCACTTATTATTTCACATTTGTGTAACAGTAGCATAATCATCACTATTCAATTATGCTCTTCTACACAGCTTACCTTCAGCTCCAGTTTGACTTGCTCTCTCAGTCCCAGCAAGATCAACCAAATTCTACATGAAATGGGGAGACTGGTAAGAAAACACTCAAAACATAAGATACAAATACATATTTGGCAGTGTCAGCTTACCAAATGGGAAACAATAATGCCTCCGTCTGCATCTTCCCCAGGTTCACTCCTCTCTCTGCTTTCCAGGATCTGAGAAAAACATCACGTCATCTCCAGTACACAAATCAACAGACATCTAGGCCCACCCTCTACTGTCCAATATAACGCAGTGTAACTGTCTTACCATGCGAAAAATGGTGTGTGATCGACTGCTTCGTTGGTTCATTTTAGTTGCTCCGTAATGCCGACTTTCTAGAGGGCAAATACAACAAATAGAATAGTGAGTATATGCAGAGGAGAATGATTCCTGCAATGATAATTGCCATGAATTAATAGTACTTTACTTTCTCCTTTTTTGATCCAGGAAAGGGCTTGTTCAGGAGATGTCACCAATTCCTCAGTTAAGTCAGCCACATAGACATTTTTCTGTAAAGACAGGTATTTTGAATGTACAATTACGCTATAATACACCATTAGATATTTCCTCATTTGTGGTAGAAAACTTACATTAGTCCCCTCACGGATTTCTAAAGGTTTCCTTTTCCAGCTGTCACAGAGCAAATCTGTCACAGTTTCATTGTAGATTTCCATGTAAGAGACCCTCAGCAGGAACTCCTTTTTTGGACACTAAAGAGGAAAGCAAATCAATTAGAGCACTACAGTACACTGTTCACTTTTCATTGATTGATGTATTCAACACGTTGACAGCCTGGCTTCCTGGTGCAGCCAGAAGAACATGGAACTCAATACAAAATAAACTGTAGAGATCGCAGTGGACTTCAGGAGGAGCCCAGCCCCAACCGCCGCCTTATCATGTTAGCAGTGTGGAGTCATTCAGATTCCTCGGGACAATAATTTCATAGGACCTCAGGTGGGCGGAGAACATCAACTCCACCAACAAGAAGGCCCAGCAGAGGATGTTCTTCCTGCTGCAGCTGAAGAAATTCAATATGCCGCAGAAAGTGATGGTCAAGTTCTACACGTCCATCATCAGCTCATCGATAACCGTCTGGTTCGCTGCCTCCACTGCTAAGGACAGCGTATTATTCAGTCAGCCGAGAAGGGCTGCAACCTGCAACATGTCCTGGACCTGTTCCACTCCAGGACCAGTAAGAGAGCAGGAAAGATCATCGCTGATCCTTCCCACCCTGGTCACCACCTCTTCCAAAGACTTCCATCCGGAAAAAGGTTCCTGTCTATCAAGACCAAAACTTTGTGCCACCTGAACAGTTTTTTCCCCTCAAGCACCCTGCATCTCATTGACCCTGGGACTCAATTTCCTATTCAAAGATACTTAAGAAATAAAAAGAATTCCGATTGAAAATAATGTTTCAATTCTCACATTTTTGATAGTCTTGAAGACATCCTCCATGGCAAGAGGTATCACTCCTGGAGTACGATTGCTTCCCATCATGGTGAAAGTCTTCCCAGATGAAGTTTGTCCATAAGCAAATATTGTTCCTGAAAATACAGTTTGAAGAGAACAGTTTGCATTTGAAGAGAACTGTCATCAAACAAAACAAATGCAGATACATCTTTTGTCCTTTCCACACAAATCCTTACCATTGTATCCTTCAACTGTGGAGACAACAAGAGGTTTTGCAATGTCCTGGTACAGCTGATCAGTTGTTTCTTCAGCACTAAATACTCTGTCTGAAAAACAAATAAGAATGGAAGGTAGACACATTGTCTTGTAATATAATTTAGCTAGTTATAACTTACAAATAAACTCAGATGAGATAGTAAACAAACAATGAACATCATGTGCGTAGCAGTAGTAGTAGCAGCTCTTAATACTAGAACAGCCATGGTCATTTGATCAAGTGAGTAAAAACCCTCCATAAATGAACTGTATACTCACCGAAACTAAAGTTTTTAGTAAGATTTCCATCGTCAACCTGTTGAATTGAATGCTTATCAGATTTCCAATACAACTTCACTGGCTCGGCACTGTCTGCAACAGCTTCCTCCCTTCCAAGAGGAGAAAAGGAAATGTGTTATTTATTAGTAGCTACTTAATCGACCCAATGTTAGCCCTTCATCAAATGTGCCAAGATATTGTCATGCGTCTCTGCCGGGTAACAGCTAGCTGTAGCGAGCTACCCAAACACTGTTGGTAGCACTACGTTCTAATAGTAGCAATTAGCTCCCTGCCTGCTCATCATAAATAAATTAATTCCATTTTCTATATGTTCCTGTTATGTGGGATCCCGGGTTTTAAAAGTATAGAAAATAACCTCACCTTTGTATAAGAGGGCGAACCCTTACAGACACTTTGACAGCCGATTCTTCCGCCATCGTACTGCCACTACTGCCGTAGTGACAAAGGTCAGTTAACAAACCAAAAAAGTTAAAGTAAACAAACAAAGTTAAAGTAGTCAGTTAATTCGCGTTTGAACGGAGTTAATTCGCATTTGAACAGAGTTAATTCGCATTTGAACAGAGTTAATTCGCGTTTGAACAGAGTGAACAGCATTTGAACAGAGCAAACGGCGTTTGGATTTTTTAAATGTCATCATTCGTTTTCATTGGGCAACGTCATTTGGATGGCAGCCAATGAGAGGGGAGGAAAATCAAATAAGAGGGAAGGGGATTACCTCAGTCAACCCCACGTATAATATTGATTTAGATTTTTTACATATTAATTGTACATATTAGATTTGTCAAAAACTCCAAATATGCCTCTATTAGTCACACTGGAACGTTTTAGAAAATAAACAGCCGTAAATATTTTTGAAATGTCTTCTTGTGTAATCAAAACGCGACCAACGTGCGGCGTCATCTAATAGCGCCTGTCAAAGACACGTGTAAGGACGAATGTAAATATTGAAGACGACGAGCGAAAAAGTGATCTAGGCATCGATACATCTCTTAATTTACAGCTGAGCTAGATACCGTGTAGTTTGCTACATGAACGTCCACATCTTGACCCTCTCTACATTATAAAATGGCACTGTTCGTTGTTAATAGGTATGTTCAATCAATGTGTTATTAATTGTGTTTATGGATTAGCACATAATGCTCTAGCCGAGACATCCTCCATAGCGAGACTGGCAGTCAAACAGTCTCTCGGTGGAGGGTGTCTTGGCTAATCTGCCCGTAGATATCTGATGTATATGTTACGGTACATGTGGGAATACGGTACATGTGGGAAAACTAGGGTTAGGGTTAGGTGCTAGGGGTAGGGTTAAGGTTAGACATGCCAGCATGTACCAAGTCACCCTAGCACCCAACCCTAACCCTAGTTTTCCCACATGTACCGTATTCCCACATGTACCGTAACATATACATTATTCATAACCATCATGCCTTTCCCAGGTACCTTGGAGATGAGCAAGATGATGGCCCTACCAATGAATCCCGATCCAAAGCGTTGTTGGACAAGCTTCAGAGGAAGGCCAAAGACAGGGAGCAAAAGACCGTGGCAAATCAATCTCAAACAAAGTCAAAAATGCCAGTTCAGGCGGATATTGACACGATTGTGAAAAAGAAAAGAAAAATCAAGGGAGACAAAACTGAGGAAACCGAATCCTTAAAGAAGATGAAAGGTGAAGGAAATCAGGCAGTGTCCCCACCTGCCCCTGATGCTGTTGATCATGACTGTCCAACTGAGGGCATCGATACACTTAAGAAGAAGAAGGAGAAGAAGAAGAAGAGAGACACATGTATACAGTTGACAGATGAGGACGCAGGTGTGTTATCTTGTTATATTTAATTCTCACACATGTACATTTGTGAACTAATTTGTAATAAGTATTTTCACTATGCATCATACGTCATCATACATGTGCATATATAGGCTATGTATTTATTTTCTCAATTTTCTCCTGGGTGTTTAGATGCGGTGAAAAAAGAGATATCTGTGTGCATAAAGAAAACAAACCTGCAAGAGGCTGCCAAAAGAGAACAGTCTGAAAATGATAAGGAGAAAGAGGACGAGGACATGCATACAGATGAATCAAAACAGGAAACAGAGAAGGGTTCTCCTCAGACTGGATTCACCATTTTGGGAGGATTTGAGAAAACAAATGTCCAAAAGGTAGTATATAGCACTTTCTTAATGTCAAGTGCATTCATTTCTATGGGATTTATTTCATAATTATGTATCTGATGTTTTTTTTCTGTGTTAGGTACAACGAGTCTTGCCCCTGTGGCTTGCTCAGCCAAATGTGATCCAGAGAGACATTAAAAGCAACCTGGTCCCCATCTCTGATGTCCCAGGGCTTTGTACAAAACTCTTACAAAAACTCAAAAGCAATGGGATTCAGACATTATTTCCAGGTTAGTGGCTATAAAGCAGTGGAAGTTTAAAATAATGTTTTAAAATGACCATACACTGCCTGGAAAAAAAAACACTCCATTGAACTTCTTTTGTGTTCCCTGTAAAGTGCAAGCAGAGGTCATCCCATCCATTTTAGAGAGTGTGTGTCATGGCCTACTGATTGGAAGAGGCGGATACAAGCCCAGAGACGTATGTGTATCTGCACCAACGGGGAGTGGCAAGACTTTGGCATTCGTTATACCTGTTATTCAGGTATGATCCAGTGGATTTGTTGTTTTCATTATTCATTAGTAGACACATTCACCCCCCTAAATGTTGTTTCAAACAATCTCTGAGTCAAGATATCTTGCTTTGAATGCAATCTTCCAAATTGCCCATTTGAGACAATTCCTACAACTCCCAAGATGTGCCTCTCCCTCCCTGCGAGGTCCTTCTGTTGAACACGTGCTGCTCTGGGAATCACTGGCATAGTAGATCAGATTCAGAGTGCAAAAACTCTTGTCTGACAGAAACAGAGACTTTGCAAATGGTGATAGTTTGAGGCGGTATGCATATGGATTGAGCAGAATTACGCATGAAAATGTCATTCTGTGATTTTTATGTGGTGTAAGTGCTTTTTCCCCCCTGTGTTATTCTAGGCACTGATGGAAAGAGTTGTCTGTGAAGTCCGGGCTTTAGCAGTGTTGCCCACCAAAGAGCTTGCACAACAGGTAACCCAAAAAAACACATTTTTAAGTGGCATGGCGATAAGTCGTGATCATTTGGGGTAGCATGGTCATTTCAAAACGTATGAAAATGTTTTCTCTCATACAGGTTTGTAAGGTCTTCAGTTCATATGCAGAGGGCACCAACCTGAAAGTGGTCATGATCACTGGTCAAAAGTCATTTGCAGCTGAGCAGGCATCACTCTCAGAAAACAGGTCAATAGACTTTTTGTGCTTTAATAACCTCAGAATTTAAAGCAAAGGGCAATTTCTGAAGCATATGTGTTCCTTTCTTACAGAGGTGGACTCAGCAATAGTTTGGCAGACATTGTTGTTGCAACTCCTGGCAGACTAGTTGATCACATCAATAAGAATGCTGACTTCAGGCTTGAATACCTCCGATTCCTTGTGAGTTACTAACACTAGTACTTTAATTTTATTGTAGGTGTGAGGTTGTTGACTACAAACAGTATTAGTGCACATAATTGATGGGATTTTGGTAAATAAATATTTATCATTTAATGTAGATCATAGATGAGGCAGACCGGATGATTGACAGCATGCACCAGTCATGGCTCAGTCAGGTGACAAAAGCAGTATACAGATCCAGGAGTGGTCCTGATGCAGCCTCAATCTTCAAGAGGACTAACCCGGCACACATCACAGCAGCAAGGTAAGACCTCTGCCCTCGCTCAGACAGTATTCATTATGAATGCCACACTAAAAACAATGTTGGAGTGAATGCACCCATGCTGTTTAATCTCATGTCACCTAGATTTGAATGAATGTAAAATAGATATGTACATGTTTTGCAGCTTGTCACCCCCTCAGATTCCACTGCAGAAGCTTCTGTTCTCAGCCACACTGACTCAGAATCCAGAAAAGTTGCAGCAGCTAGGCTTGCACCAGCCCAGACTCTTTAGCTCTGTGCACAGCTGTCCTACGAGCCAATCGACCTCAGAAGGAGCCTCAACAACCCCTGTGACATCCCAGTCTCAAGACAGATTCAACTTCCCAGAGGGTCTGACCGTAAGTTCCTTTCAGGTAGTCCAAATGTCTCAGGAGGTTGATGTGTTATTGAATCTATGTGCAAGGTGGATGTGTCATTGTCTTCTCTTCTATAGGAGTACTACGTCCCCTGCACTCTGAGTAAGAAGCCCCTCCTCCTTCTGCACTTCATGCTACGTCTGAAGTTTAGTCCTGTGCTGTGCTTCACCAACTCCAGAGAAGCTGCTCACAGGTCGGGTGAATCTGGTTTCTGTCGTTATTGTCCACTGCTCTTTGTGTGGTTTCAGCTGACTTAATCTCTTTGTCTGACAGACTGTACCTGCTGGTGCAGCTTTTTGGTGGGGTGCAGGCAGCTGAGTTCTCCTCAAGACTTTCTCCCAACGAGAGAAAGAGAACACTCAAAGATTTTGAACAGGGAAAGATCCAACTGTAAGTATGCTTACATAATAATTGAACTTCCTGTTTGCCCTACCATTTCTTGAAAAATATGTTTGTTTGTTTTTTTGCTTGAAAAAGCTTGATCAGCACAGATGCTGCGGCCAGAGGCATTGATGTGGCGGGGGTAAAATGTGTTGTGAACTACGATGCACCACAGTTCATCAGAACGTACATTCACAGGTAAGTTAGCATTGTTCATTATTCATTCAATAAACTTTCTTTCATGATATACATATCACAATATATTCCCTCAAGCACAGTTATTGTAGTATGCTGTAGCTATTTTTAACCAATATTCTTCACACTGAGACTTTCAGCCTGTCTATGATATCTGTTTTTATGCAGGATTGGGAGGACTGCCAGAGCAGGCAAAGCTGGACTGGCCTTCACATTTCTTTTGGGAGTTCAGGTCAGATACAGTTCCCTCAAGTATTCCCAAGTATTGGAAAGAGAACATATGTTGTCTTATTTTAGCTGTATACTCCAACAGTTTGGATTTGAAATCAAACAATTACTATGGGGCCTAGGTAGAGATTATCTGATTTAATTCAATGTTGTTGTTTTTAGAAAGTACATCACAACATACTCCACCTGGGTTCCAAATTTTTTTATATATATATAATGTCCAAATAAAGTAGTCATGTTTAGTATTTGGTTGACAATTCTTTGCATGCAATAACTGCTTGAAGGCCTGTACTGCAGCCATCTTTAGTTGTTTTTAGGTCTTTTTGCCTCAAATCTTATCATCAGGAAATAAAATGCATGTTCAGTTGGATTTAAATCTGAAGATTTACTTGGCCAGTCAAGAACTTTCTGCTTTTTGGCCCTGAAAAACATTCTAATTGCTATGGCAGTAAGATTGGGTTCATTGTCTCACTGTATGAGGCATTTGTTTGTACTTAACATAATAGACAACATGTTTCTGTACCCTTCAGAATACATTTAGCTGCTGCAGGCTGCAGCCTCATCAATTAGTTAAATCATTAAGTTAATATATAGTATAAGTACTGTATATATGCAGAAACAATAGCACCCCCTCCACCATGTTTCACAGATGAGGTGGAATGCTGTAAATCGTGGGCCGATCCTTTTTTGCCCCCAAGTCCCCCCCCCTAGCAGTTCTGTGTTTCCCCTGCTCATTCATTGTTCTCACCTTTTCCACCCCTAACCAGTTTGCATCCCTGATGATGGCTTCCTTGACTTTCTTTGACGTCTCTTTGATCCTCATGTTGAAAGACACCAATAGCAGACGCCAAAGACAAATGCAAAGTCTAGAATCAATACTAGACATAGACAGCTCTTATGCCTGCACAAATGTAATGGAACACACCTGACTAACCAACTAATCCTCTTTCCAATACGTATGGAGGGCACTGTCGATGTATCCTCAGACAAAGGACACATTAATTCAATTCCTTTTCCAATTTAAGAGTCACACTAACTCAATGTGATGCTGGTGGTTGCTATTCCACAGGAAAAGAACTTCCTTCAGATGGTGGCAGATGCAGGCAGCCCTGGGGTCCAAAAACAGATAATAAAGCATGAAAACCTGAAGAGCATGGAATCCCACTATGAAACGATTCTCCAGGAGCTGGGGAATGCCATTAAGGTACTTGTTGCTGTTACTCTGATCGAGCTACATTAAACAGTGAAATACAATCAGAGTAAGGACAATAACAGAGTTTCTGTTGAATGTTTACCTTCCTTTAATACTCACTTTGTTTCTTTGTTTGTTTTTTTCCCCAGGATGAAAGGACCAGGAAACATGTGTGACATGAACATAAGAGCCATTGTTTGTGTGAATGATTTTTCTTTTTTCATGAATTAACATTAAATCTTAACAAAAAGATATGTCTTGTGATTGTGACAACATTTTGTTAAAATGATAAACAGTCATCAATTATGTATAATTGGCAATCATGCTATACAAATTTGAAAAGTGAGGCGAGTGAGAGAAGAAAAAAACAAAACACCAAAAAACTATCAAAGTGTGTCGTGTGTACGAATATACAGCTTAGATGGACAAACATAAAAAGTATGAGAAATAGTATGCTACATTTAAGTTTGATTAAGTTTGATCATGCCTTATATACAAATCTAAACTAACTCTTGAGATTCCTAACTCCCATGATCCACTCTCGGCTTTCACACTTTTCAAATGTATTCAGATACAGGTACTGAATACATGGCTCAAAATGTATTCAGTATTCAGATGCTCAATACCTTTTAGAATACATTTTCATTTCTACACATGAGCATTCAAGAAAACACCGAAAAATAATTGGTCAAACAAATGTACAAATAATTCTCAACATATTTCAATAGCAAAAAATGTAAATCCTCTGCATTTTGTGGTTGGTTGTATGAACATGAGGGGCTGTGATAGCTGTAGTAAGATTGTGGAACCCTGAAGGGGATTCACAGCCTATCCTGGTGTATTTCCATTTCCTGTTGAGGTAGGTTTATTAAAAAAAAAGTTTATACTGTATATAGACACTGGAGAAACAGAAACAGTACAAGGGGGTCAATAGAAGTTTTTAGGGGACACGGTAGAGGGGAAAAGCGGGTGTCTTCAGGAGACGCAGTGCTGGGGTGCAGTAGATGTCTCATGAGGAGCAGTTAAGGTGTAACCTGAAGAGATGGGTCTTCAGTCTACAACGGAAGATGGGTAGTGACTCTACAGTTCTGACAGCCGTGGGAAGCTCATTCCACCAGCGGGGAGCCAGTGTTGTGAAGAGACGTGATGGGGCAGCATGACTGCCGAGTTGGTGTAGAGGTGGTGGGGCCAGTCGGCCAGCCGAGGTGAAGGGGCTGGAGTTTTGGGGGTGACTATTTCCTTCAGGTAGGCAGGGGCTGTCCCTTTAGCTGCCTGGTACGCAAGCACCAGGGTCTTGAAACTGATGCGAGCTGCTATCCTGAGCCAGTGCAGGGTGCAAAGGAGAGGGGTGACATGAGAGAATTTGGGGACCACCAGCCGGGCATCGGCGTTCTGGATGAGCTGCAGAGATCTGATGGCGGAGGCGGGTCCAGTTGGAACATCCAGATGTCTACCAGAGATTTGGAGAGGGATTCCATGTGGTCAGATGAAGTGATTGCTTATGGGCTGGCCTGTCTGTAGATCTCGTTATCTGATGAAGTATGAAAACCTGTGGTGGCCTCACAAGAGGGCGAGGGATGACAGAGCAGCAACGTTTGACATGGCTGCTCTCCATGCCAGCTTGTGCTGAAGTCAACAATGCCATGCAAGAGCTGACAGGGGTGAACCACAACACTGGGGAGCAGAACAAGGACATGACAGATGCAAAACAAGCATGTGACATGAAGGATACACTGACAGTTCTGAACTATCTCCGAGAGAAACCCCTTCTGCTCCAATCCAAGCTTGCGCAGTGTCTCAACTGGGGTCCATGCGCACCCTTCTGTGAATGTTGAAAAGGCAAAGACCATCGGAAACACCATCTTGGCCAGCATGGAGGGACAGACTACTGCTGAGTACCCATTCAAGAAGAAGGAGCGGGCAATCACCATGAGTATGAAGTCCTCAATCAAGATTGATGGTGAAGCAGTGCAGGTGGATCCTCAACTACTTTTCCAGCGACTCATAATTGCTGCTAAAGCTTCACAAGACCTGGCATCAGTGTTCAGGTATGAGACCTGGCACCAGTGTTCAGGTATGAGCTGTGTAGTTATCCTCCAGCGCTGTTTGACACCTTCCTGCTGCTTCGACTGCCACAGAAGCCAGTGCTAGCAGATGCCATTTGGGAGCTCCTCACACCTGACCTTCCGGGAAACACAGACACATCCACAAAGGACATGACACTCCGCAGGCGAGCAGGTGGGAAGACTGGAGCAGCCGTAACCATGGATGAAGACATGCCTATTACGATGAATAAAGACCTGTTCCTTTCAAACAACACAAACAAGCAGCAGTTCATCAACATGCTCAGAGGTCACCTACAGAAGAACTGTCAGACGTACCATGCTCCAGGTGATGCTGATCTCCTCATTGTGCAAAAAGCAGTGCAGTCTGCCACAGTAACAAACACTGTGCTCATTGGTGATGATACAGATCTGCTCGTCCTCCTCATATACCAAACCAACCTCAAAGTCACATGACCTCTTCTTCAAACCTGAGGCGAAGAAGAGCATGAAGAAGCCACGTGTCTGGAACATCAAGGCCGCCAAGCAGCAGCTGGGTCCCAGTGTTTGCCCTCACATCCTCTTCATCCATGCAATAGCTGGGTGTGACACTACCTCCCGCATTTATGGCATTGGGAAATGAGCTCCCTTCAAGAAATTCACAACCAGTGATGACTTCTGTGAGCAAGCTAAAGTGTTTGACACACAGTCAGCTACCACAGCAGAATGCACAATAACTAATCTTTGCACAATAACAAAGAATGCTTTGCTGTGCCTGGACAATGGGAAACCTGGGGAGGGACTCGACTCTCTACGACACTATCGTGTTTGTGAGAAGGTAGCTATTAGCACTTCTCATGTACAGCCGCAGAGTCTGCCACCTACGTCAGCAGCAGCGAAGTACCACAGTCTTCGTGTGTCCTACCAGGTGCAGCAGTGGAAGGGAACCTCAAATGATCTCCTGCCACAAGAATGGGGATGGAAAGAGAGTGATGAGGCTTGTCCCTGTCCAAACTGACTTACCACCAGCTCCACAGGAACTCCTCCGGTTCATCAGATGCACCTGCAAGACAGACTGCAGCAGCCTGAGGTGCACATGCAAGAAGCATGGCATTGAGCGCTCTGTTGCATGTAGCAACTGCAAAGGATTGGGGTGTGCAAACTCATCTCAGGCTGCATGTGATGAAGATGATGACGATGAAGATGGTGAAGATGAACCAGACACCTACTGATAAAGTTTTACTTAAAAGTTAACATATTTACGTTTTTGTTCAATAGTGCCAACATGTTGATTAGTGCAAATCTACCAGTCACACATATTTTGAAAGTAACATAAAAGTGATATTTTAATAATATTGTTTTCAATTGTTGTTAATCAATGCCTATATTAATGTTGATTACTGCCAATTTATGTTGCCTTGTATAAAAGTATATAAATTTAGTGATTCGATTAAAGTTTCAATATGTTAAAGCTTTATAATGTTATTTTTGGAAGCAAAAAATAACCAGGTTGTGGTAAAAAAAAATATACTTTCCACTTGGATTTCTTAAGACTTTTTATATGTCATATAGGAGACATTTATGAATGAGCAATAAACAGTTGAACGATTTTCTGTTGCAATTTGTCTGAGGTTCCCCCCTCTTTTCTCACAAAATGCCTGTACTAATAACACAGTTTAACAAACATGATTTAATGACACACACAGGGACTTTGGCTGGGCCTGGGCCTGAGATACAATGACTCATTCAATCCTGCTGAAATGGAGAGACTCATACTGAATATATGGTTGTTGAAAATCACACCAATAATATGCCCAGCTCTGTCTTGTTGTGGAACCTAGTGATGTTTTTATTTTATTTTTTACAGCGAGGACCATAGTGGCAACTCATTGAAATGTCCTCTCAGGAGACGTAAGTTTTGATGTATGAGGAGAAACATCAGAAATTCGCTACCGGTTAAACACAGTACAACTACAACCATTAGAACCGTACATATTGTTGCACCTTTATCAGGCGTGTTCACGTCTCCCGTGCTCGCACACTGGATACCTTAGTTACGTGAGTTACGTTGCTGTGGCGTCTCTGCAGCTGGATATACTTGGCCGCGCCGGGTCTTGAATGAGCACGCACTCCAGTTCAATATCACCGTTTCTGATTGGCTTTCTGAAACCACCCACAGTACATCCACCAATAAGCCTATTGTTTACTAGCTAACGGGTCATTCCATTTTGTAAGTGGTTGACGGAGTAGCCAGTTTGACAGACTTGTAAACAAAGAGTGTCAGACAAGTGTGTAAATGCAATAGCTGTAAATATCGCACCGTATTCTTACAGTCTCCTTTTGGTATCTTAGGTTGTTAAAGCCATGCTTTATTGTTCCAATGAGCCCAGTGAGAGCGATGATGCATGATGAGATCGAGAGTTAATGGTAAGTCCGAGAAACTGACCGGCTCGAGTGATGATGACGCGATGAGCTCAGCTAGCCCCCCTCGTCCCCAGGCTAGCTATAGTACTGTTGGATCTACTACTAGCTAGCATAATGTCAATCAGAGAAGTCACGATGACCATGGATCACATATGATGACTGATGTGAGGCGTTGCTCGCTGCAACCTGCCGGGTGTTACACACGTTAGCAGACCTGGGTTGAAGTCATTGTGTTCCACCGGCGCGTTGTATTTCCGATTACGCCGCCGGTTAGTTGTAGCCATATGGCTGCTATCTATCTATCTGTCTATCTATCTATTTATTTATCTATCTATCTATCTATCTATCTATATATCTGTCTATCTGTCTGTCTGTCTGTCTATCTATCTATCTATCTATCTATCTATCTATCTATCTATCTATCTATCTATCTATCTATCTATGTATTTATCTATCTATCTATCTATCTATCTATCTATCTATCTATCTATCTATCTATCTGTCTGTCTGTCTGTCTGTCTGTCTGTCTGTCTGTCTGTCTGTCTGTCTGTCTGTCTGTCTGTCTGTCTGTCTGTCTGTCTGTCTGTCTTGTCCTGTCTATCTGTCTGTCTGTCTTGTCTTGTCTGTCTATTTATCTATTTATCTGTCTTGTCTGTCTTTTCTCTCTTGTTTGTCTGTCTGTCTGTCTGTCTATCTATCTCACCAAGAACCATCATTGCAGATCAATCTTGGGACATGTAACTAATGTGAATTCTCTTGACATACTTGCCTATAGGTCCAGTCAGTCGGAGTTGATGGCCATTGCCCGAGCATAACATAAACATGGTATTGTTTCATTTTCCAGTGACTTCTGTCTGTCTTTCTGCGCAGGTGTAGAATGTCAAATCATTTACTAGGCAGCTGCCACTTTTAAGGCCTAGTGTCATAAAAACTAGTTTGCATTGCATATGTTTCACCAAGATTTTTGTCTCTCCAGATCCGGATTGCAGCACTGAATGCAGCCTCTTTGGCTGCAGATGAGTCTGAAGACCCCTTGAAAAGTAACAAGAGTCGAACTAAAGAGGCTCAGGTGGGTTGCCGGAGACATATTACTCCATATTACACCATATTACTGGTGAAAGTTAGCAGGCATTATGTTTTGGTGATGATTTTTGTTGATTGTACACCTCAGTGATTTGAGGGCAAAGTAAACATTTCATTTTTGATTTGTTCTAAGCCTCCCTATATTTCGTTCACAGGAGGCAGAAGCATTTGCGTTGTATCACAAAGCTCTAGATCTTCAAAAGCATGACAAGTTTGAGGAGTCAGCCAAGGCCTATCATGAACTCCTCAAAACCCCTCTGCTCAAAGAGGTATCATGCCCATGAGTTATTTTTTTTCACAGTATATGTTTGTATTGTAGAGATGAAACCGTTCCACATTTTAACTTTTGTCAGACTGAATATGTCCTCTTGCCTCCCAGGCAATGCCTTCGGATGATCAGAGGGTTGGTCTTAAGCATCCAGGGCTGATGCTGAAATATTCCACCTTCAAAAACCTGGCTAGTCTGGCTGTGTTGCGGGATGACCTGGAGACAGCCATGGAGTTTTACTTGGAGGTAAATAAGCAATCATGTAACAAGAAGTGGAAAACCAGGGCCACATGGATTTCCTGTTTGTCTTAAAATGGTCTAAAACACCCTAAACATATTTTAAACACATATTATATACTGTACATTTGTGAAAGTCCTGGTGACCCTATGTGTTTGCCCTTAGGCTGTGATGCTAGATTCCACTGATGTAAACATGTGGTACAAGATCGGTCAGGTGGCTGTGCGACTGGTGCGCATTCCTCTTGCCCGGCATGCCTTTGAAGAAGGTCTTCACTGTAACCCAGACCACTGGCCCTGTCTGGACAACCTCATCACTGTTCTCTACACACTCAGCGACTACAGCTGTGAGTTATGGCCTAGACATGCAATATCTTTCTTTACACTGTATCCTCTCTGTGTACAAAATGTCACTCAGTATTGTTTTGATCATGTTCTTTTTCCTCAAAAGAGACATTCTGATTTAGAAGTGACTGTCATGAACCGAGGGCTTAGCTGTTTGTCTGTTCTTTTCCTAGGCTGTTTGTATTTCATTTGCAAAGCCCTGGAGAAAGATCACTGTTACACTAAAGGGTTGGTGTTGAAGGAGAAGATCTTCCAAGAGCAGCCTTGTTTGAAGATGGACTCAATGCAAATGTTCCTGAAGTGGTAAGCCGTTCCTTCTACCCAGGCCAGTCCCCACCCATCTACATGCCTTGAATGTGTGCTGTCATATAGCTGGTCACTGGACTTCTTGCTGCAGTGTTAGTTTGACTGGAGGAAAATGCCTTATTTCTGTCTATTGTTTTGCAGTCACATGTCTATTCACTATGTGGAGGTGGATGAGGAGGAGAGCCAGACTATTGTGGAGGAGGCGCTGGATCTGCGGCGGCGCAGACAGGCTCTCTCTGCCCGGGAACCCAAGCCAGACCTGAAGCTGGTCCAACACATCCGCTGCTTCACGTCAGTCTTCTACTCTGTTCTATTCCTGTGCCCCCCCTGTAACTTTAGGGGATACATTTGCTTTAAACACCAAACTATTTATGTTTTCTTCTGTTTTGGACTGTTGCTTTGATGCTCAGGTGGAAGAATGTGGGAGAGGGCTTCCTTGCCATGTACAGGCATCAGACCACCTGTGAGCCGCCACGCCCAAGCCTGGGCCGCAGGATTGACCTGTCAGAGTACCGCGACCCCAACTGCCTCCAGGCCTTCCCACCGCCTGAGCCCAGCACTCCAGTCCATGTGATCCCTACCATCCCCATCAGCAGCCCCACCTCCTCCCTGCCGCCACTACCTGCCCCTGAGCCACCAGCACTGTCCCAGCCCACCACTCTGGTTCAGATAACACCCAGCCACACCACTGTAGAGGTCTCCACAACGGCCCCCTCTGTCGGTCAGTTGTTGGTATTCGTGAAGACAAAGTACATCTAATTTAGCGTGCCAATACCACTTAAACATGAAAACCATGAAGAGAAAACAAAAGACATATGGTCTCAGACTTGTTTGTTTCTCTGACGATTCATTAAAATAATTCTCAATCTGTGCCCCCACAGCAATGGACACCTCGCTCACTGACAAGGTGAAGAAGGCCACTAAGAGGAAGCGTGTCATAGAGGATAGTGGAGAGATTGCCAAGCGCCGTTCAGCACGGGTCCGAAACACTAAATGCAAGAAGGAGGAGAAGATCGACTTCCAGGAGCTGCTGTTCAAATACTTACCCTCTCGGTATTGTCTTAAGACCTCACAAAAAAATACGAAATTATAGCAAAAGGTGTTTTATTGCATAGTGACATGCATCTCCTCTTCCACTCAGACTCAAGAAATTTGACCCGGAGGATGATGATGAGAGCCTGAGTAACCTCGAGGCGCAGTGTGAGGTCAAGCAGGACTCACAGCTTCTTCATGGCGATAACTGCATGCTGTTAGACTCCATCGAATACATGGAATCAGGTACATATCTTACACAATCCTTCGCAATACTGCTCAGTTCTCAGTTAACGTCGAACATCATCGCATATATATGATTTCTGCTGTCTTACCCCCTCCACAGAAGAAAAGGATGTCCACAATTTCCTGCTGAATAATATGAGCAATGGCGGGATATTAGACTTGATGATGCGCTATCTGAAAGCGGTGGGTCAGAGGTTCATGCAGGAGTGGCCTCGGGGACTGGCTGCTGTCGTACTGGAGGTGTATCAGACGTGGAGGAAGCATAGTAGTGGCTTGCCCAACCCTCTGCTCCGTGACTGCAGTAATCAGCATATACTGGTATGGATACAGCCAGGAATCTAGTGTCTTAACTGTTCTTTGTTGATTTGTTACTCCTTGATTATGAACAACAGAAAGTGTTGTAAAGCCTCCTCAATCTGTCTGTTTGGTGCTGTTGTGATTGGTGTTTCATATGCAGGAAATGTTGGTGATGAGCGTCTCATGTATGGAGCTACAGCTTGAGCAATGGTCACACACCAAGGGCAAGACTGGTATGTGCCAGACAGATTACTTTTCTGATCATCATAACACTTATACATAGAATGACCATGTTGAGGGTCTTGTCTTTCTTTATGAATAGCTATATATATATTATTATTATTTTTATTTTTTTTATTGCTTTTTTTTAAATCTCTTTTCTGAAGTGTCCCCGAGAAAGTGCAGTGTGGGTCAGAGCAGTGACATGGGTGACACAGACTTCCCTGGCCAGCACTTCCAAGGAGACCTGCTCCAGCTGGCCCTGGGCTCCTCACAGAGAGACCTGTTTGAGGATGACTGGGTGGCCACTGTGGTGCGTGTCTACTGGCTCAAGGCACGCTTCCTCGCCCTGCAGGTAATGTTGGCATTTAACCTAAACCTGTTTTTATTCTCGATTGTCACATTGAGTTGACTTCTCAAACTCTTGTATTACACATTATTCTCACTCATAGGAAGTAATCTAATATATCATATTCTAATATATTTAAATCCAGCTGTAAATCTGATCCATGTCTTCTGGTGATATGTTGACTTAGAAAGTAAGACTTTGTTTTCTGTGCTTATAAACAGATTGATATATCCGTTTCCACATTTGTGTTTGGCAGACACTTTTGGCTCTTTTGTTGATAGCAAAGCATATCTAATATTGATAATTTGACTCCAATGTAATCACTATGTGCAAAGAATTGTTCAGCCTGTGCTTATTTAGTGCAAGAAAGTTAAAATAGAATGAATCAAATGAGGCTTCAATAATACTTTTAATAATCTATTACAAGGCAAATACTTCGAAAAATGTTACAGAGAGAGGACCACTGGTGCTACTTACAACATGAAGAGAACCTCACAATAGGACACAGGAACAAGAGAGAGAGCTTTTCCCTGACCTCTGCTTTTTATATCAGCCTCAAAACCACAGTATTTAAATTAGGAGCTGTTGATGAGGAGACCACCAACCATCTTATTGCATCTAAACTGATCACAGTTTTGACACCTCAAGACATTCCACGAAACTCACAGCCGTTTGTTTTCTGGGGGATGATAAACATAAGAAGATTGGGGCAGAATTGAAATTGTCCCTCTTTACTTGTGTGTCCTCTGGCAGGGCGATATGGACCAGGCCCTGGAGAGCTACGATGTCTGCACTGGCATGCTGCAGACTCAGGCTAGGACCACGGAGGGAGAGGTGTACACCGTCTACCTGCCCAACCTGCGTGTGGATGCAGAAATCTCAGTGGAAGAGGTCAGTGTAATGAACTACAGCTAAGAATTGTAGCATCCATACAGTGTGTTGTTGAAAATGTATTCATTGTGCACCGGGGTCTCTCTCAAGTCATGGGTTGTTGCTTCCTGAGGAGGTTTGCCCGCATAGAGTTATATCAAATCCTGTGGTTTGGAATTGTGTGGTTAATTCGAGACCTTCTCTCCCCCCCCCCACCCCGTGGACAGATCGATAAGAAGCTGAAGTCTCTAGAGCGTTGTCAGTCCCTGGAGGAGATCCAGCGCCTGTTTGAGTCCGGAGACTATGAGTCAGTGGTGCGGCTGCTGCAGCCCACCCTCAGCTACGGTGGCTCTGGCAGGGCCAAGCCTCTGGAGTTTGTTAGCTCTGTGCCTGAGAGGCCTGCCCAGCTACTGCTGCTGCAGGTTAGGCTCTGCACACTTTCAAAGCATCTCAACTGCTAATGGAGTTAGCGCGCGAAGTATACAATTGACAGCCATTTATACATAGTTTTTTTTAGATGGATGACATTTTCCCCCCCCCTCTCTGTCCATGCCTCAGAACTCCCTATTAAAGCTGCAGGACTACAGACAGTGTCTGGAGTGCACCGAGGTGGCCTTGAACGAAGCTCTTCAGCAGCTCAACTCTGTCCCCGCCAGCTCGCACACCGTCAAAGAGGAGTGGGTGTCCACCGTCACACAGCTGCTGGGAGGCATCGATGTCTGCTTCTCTGAGGACCCTCAGCTCCTCAGCAATGTCCCCCGCTTCACGAGCATGGCCCGCCTCTCCAACAACCTCATCCAGGTCAGAAAAAACCTATTGTCGACAAAGAGGGTTGTTATAGAAAACCGAAGTCACGTGTCAAATCCCATGTGAATTAAGTTTGTGTGTGTGTGTGTGTGTGTGTGTGTGTCTTACCCCTAGCTGATTGACAGCAGCATGGCGATCCCTGATGATCCGAAGGAGCCTCACTTTTCCTCTGTGTTGCCGTGGAT
Organism: Nansenia antarctica; assembly: GCF_963989245.1. Taxonomy (NCBI): domain Eukaryota; kingdom Metazoa; phylum Chordata; class Actinopteri; order Argentiniformes; family Microstomatidae; genus Nansenia; species Nansenia antarctica. The sequence continues at coordinate 20,592,315 of NC_137690.1, forward strand.
TCTCCTGCACCGCATCATTAAGCATGAGGAGGCGGCTTTTGACTGCTTGCTGAGGCAGCACATATCTGTAGGGGATGAGGAGGGTATGTGGGGGGGTCTCCCTTGTCCTTCACTCCTGTTATGCCAATTGGCGCACATGTTAGAAGCCCAGGCATAGCTGCTGGTTCTCAGTGTTTTCCCCTCTGAACCCTCAGACGAATCCAACACTCCTATGCTGCCCTCCTCCCTGATGCTGCTCAATACAGCCCATGAGTACCTGGGGCGCCGCTCCTGGTGCTGCAACTCAGATGGAGCCCTCCTCAAGTTCTATGTGAGTCGGGTCAACAAGACTGGGGTTGTTTAAGAGGTCCACTGTCAGAATCTGAATCATTTTTATTCCAGCTTACAGCTTTTATTACATCTTTAAGTACACATGAGTAACATTCTTTGGCTTTGGTTCCTCAACATTGACATCCCATCCCATGTCCCTTGACTTAGTCAGCGATTTAATGTCAATGCTTTTATATCGAAAGGTTCTATCTGTTTTAAAGATGTCATATCATCTGGATGGATGTATACAGAACGTCACTCAGCTGTGTGTGTCGTGTGCGTGGTGCAGGTATGTGTTCTGGAGAAAGAGCTGGCTGCCTCTTCCACTCATGATGCTCACCCCTACAAAGAGGAGCTAGAGATGGCCTTGGAGCAGTGCTTCTTCTGTCTCTATGCCTACCCGAGCAAGAAGAGCAAGGCCCGCTATCTGGAGGAGCACTCTGCTCAACAGGTGAAATAAGTTATTCTTCATTCATACCTTTTATTAACTTCTATACAACATTTCAGACGACTTATGCCCCATTCTTTTGAGAGAGGTTTAGCTAATAGACAGCCTTGTTTGTCACAACTATTGCTCCACGTGCAGACACTGTATCTACTTTGAAATATGAAACTGTTATGGAGTTGTTCTATAGACATGTTTAGTTGACCAGAATCCATTATGTTTATGTAATGTGTTCTACTGGCCACTAGGTGGATGTCAATACCAATGTGTTGTTTACTCACTCAGATGTCTGGTACTGTAATTGTGATATGCGGTAATTGCATGATGAATAGACTGATCCAAAGGGACCAAGTTAATTAGTTAATGAATACAGCCCCCTGAGTAATTAACTCGTTGGTCATCTGAGTCACAAGGCCCAGGGACTAAAACAAGTCAATACATGAGAAAGCAAACAATTAATTCACTTTCTGGGAGCTTGAATTCGATGTATTAATCTCAGAACTGCCGCGTCCTGGCACCAGAGGAAGGTTTCAATTAGAAACATTGAGTCCCCGTTCAGAGAGCTCTTCTGTGGGCTAAGTGGAACAATAGAATAGTGTATAATATCATGCGTACAGGTGTGTGTATGTGTGCCGTTGTATCCATGTGTGTGTCTCCTCCTCCCATCCAACAGAGAGGCTGTGTCATCTGTTCATATCGGTGGATTGCTCACTACTTCAGTTTACGCTCTCATATCTTTTTTCCTACTGCTTGTCTACAATGCGGGTTTATTCAACAATGATCAGATGATTATGCTTAGGATATCGTTGTATGTATGTATCATAGCTCAATGTTTCTTGCTATGGCCTGCAGGTTGAACTGCTGTGGAGCAATGCCCTCTTCATGTTCCGCTACTTCAAGCCCAAGACTCTGCCTGAGTTTGACAGCTACAAGACGAGCACGGTGTCTGCTGACCTGGCCAACCTGGTGAAGAGGATCTCTGGCATCGTACCCCTCAGTGACACTCCCACCCTCACCATGGACGAGGTGGCGGCCTACATCGAGGGCACGGCGGGAAAGGTCAGTCGCGGGGCCCCACACTGAATTTTAAAGGCATTTATGGGTCAGGAAGGCTAAATGGCTCTACGTACCTCTTAGCCTTGCTTTCAGTGTTGCCATGGAGATCTGGTTCTGCACACGGACCTGGGAGAGTCATGATTTCTTATTCTATGGTCAGGTCACCTTGTGAGTCATGTTACGGTCTCTAGTCTTAATTTGCTCGATAATGCGATACAATAAAAGACCTACACTTGACTTGTTACACACATGATTTCAGGCCTCAATATACACAGAGAGGATATTGAGAAAAGATTGTAACATTGTTTGTGCTCTCCCTCAGGTGCCTTGCCTCCCTGAGGGGGGCACTCCCGCGCCCCCTGTGGTGAATGAGATCTTCTACCTCCTGGCAGACTACCACTTCAAGAACAAGGAGCAGTCCAAGGCCATCAAATTCTACATGCACGACATCTGTGTGTGTCCAAACAGGTCCGTATTGTTGTTACACATACACAATTTAAGGCTAGTCTATCAGAACTGTTTTTGCTCATGTCAACAGCATTTGACAACAGTCTTTGTCTTTGGCGAGTCTGATACTTTTCATAAACACGCTGTACGACTAAAGATGGACGTACCTGTGGGTGATGCTGACGGGTAGCTGGTAACGTCGTGATTGCAGGTTTGACTCCTGGGCCGGCATGGCTTTGGCCAGGGCTAGCCGCATCCAGGACAAGCTCAACTCCAACGAGCTGAAGAGCGACGGGCCTATCTGGAAGCACTCCCTGGCCGTGCTCAACTGCTTCAAGAGGGCACTGGAGATCAATAGTGCCAACCTGGCTCTGTGGATCGAGTATGGCACCATGTCCTACGCCCTGCACTCCTTCGCCTCGCGACAGCTCAAACAGTGGAAGAGCGAGCTGCCCCCAGAGGTGGTCAAACAGGTACGGATAGAGGGATGGACTGCTACACGGTGCTGATGGACTGCATATGAACTTATTTTCCACTTCTGTAGACTAAAACGGATGACACACCTTGTCACTTGCGGTCATGCCAAGTGTGAGTTCACTGTTAAATTGATCGGTCCCCTAGAAGCAGATCGCTGCAGACAGTAGTGGGATTAAAGTGTATGTGTGCGCTGGTGCATGCAAGCTTGTGTATTCGCCTGTCTGCTTGTTTTATGTGTGTGTGTGTGTGTGTGTGTGTGTGTGTGTCTGTGCGTGTGTGCGTCAGATGGAGGAGAGGAGGGACACCATGTTGGAGACATCCTCCCAGTGTTTCCAGGGGGCCTCCCGGTGTGAAGGGGACAGTGACGAGGAAGAGTGGCTCATCCACTACATGCTGGGGAAGATTGCTGAGAAACGCAAGCAGCCTCCAAGGGAGTACCTGCAGCTCTACAAACAGGCACGCTGCATGCAACCATCTATCTGCCCACACACCTGCCCACGACACACAATGCTAATACAAAACAAACCCCCAAATGTTTCAAAAGTGTACTGTGATCTTAAACATTCGAAAGGGATGCAAAATGTAACACACTGTAGGCGTCAGAACACGTGTGTTTTGATACAGTAATGGTTTGTCGGGTTCTCATTAACAACCTGGAAGTTTTACTTTGACTTGAGAGAGGAATGTGTGTAGTGATTGATGCAGTAGGTCTGTGGTAGGGGGGCGGCGGGGGTTGTTCCGTTTGTCGTTCCCTGTTACCTGTTTCTCTCCATTGTATCAGTGTTGGTGATGTCCACCAGAGGATGATTGTGCCGTGTGTGATCCTCTCTTCTCTACCCTCTGTCTCTTCTCAGGCAGCACATTATCTCCATGAGGAAGCTGCCAGATACCCCCGCAAAATACACTACCATAACCCCCCCGACCTGGCTATGGAGGCCCTGGAGGTACACATACTTTAGCAGGTTATTGAATGGTCACCGGACGGTTTCTACAGTAGCTCTAATCCTTGCAGGGCCATTGTGTTGTGCTTTTCCACTCTCCTCACTTCAGATAATCTGTAATATATTCCCCCCTCCCCCCCCAAGCTGTACTTCCGTCTTAGCGCCACCGTCTTGAAGCTGCTGGAGGCCGGAGAGTCTGATCTGGAGCATGAGGTCTTCTTCACCATCTTGGCTGAGGCGGCCCTCGGACCCTTCGCCAGGGGGGAAGAGAAGAGCATGCCGACCATGCCTCGGTCCAACGAAAAGTGAGAAGACACAAAAGGGATCTGAGTTGTCATGCTATAACTTTGCTTCACATCGAAATGAAAATAAACACATCCCCCCAACCCTTACACTCACACAGTCCTCCATCTTGTCCCCCACTACCCTCAGGGAGAAGCACCCCTCCATGATCGACGAGGACTCCCACGGCTCCTCAGTGGGCGCTGCCGTGGTTCTTGGCACCTCCCTCCCTTCCAGCGCTCCAGGTCTGACATCCCCTCCTTACACGGCCACACCTGTCGACCACGATTACGCCAAACGTAAAACCCTGAGGCGGCAGCAACAACAGCAGCAGTGGCAGCAGCAGAAGCAGCAGCAGCAGCAGCAGCATGAGGAGCAGCAGGCTGATGGTACAGTCCCAGTCCTAGACACTGTCTCTGGGGTTGGGCCCTCTCAGTACTGGGACAGGAATCACACTGGGGAGGAATGGCTAACCACTATTACAAATGGCTCTGGTTCCATTAATGACCCGATATGCACTGGGTGATTGGGATATGGTGAAATGGGCAATATGGCTACTAATGGTGTCTGAGGATATGAGTTGATACAGTGTTACTGTAGTAGTGGAAGAGCAACTGTGTTCAGGGAAGCAGAGGTATGAAGGTGGAGTTTGGCAGAGAGCGTCCTGGCCACCGTTTGGTTTGTGTTTTACTAGTTGATATTTTGTGGAACCTCTGCTTTTGTGGTCGTCACCCCCCCCCCCCCCCCCTTTTTCCTGTTTTTCCCGTTTCCCATGTTTCTCCTTTTGATGTCAACAGTATTGTCGTATTATATTATATCTAGAATAGAGATTATTTCCCATTTTCGCAATTTACAATTTCTTCTTATGATGCAATTTTGCTTTGCAAAAAAAAAAAAACAGTACATCATTGCTTTGGACTGGTGGAGAAGAAACAAGACTGAAAGGTATTTTCAGTCAAATTGGCTTGATCATAAGAGGGTAGTCTTGCCGGCTAATTGCATGAAATTAATGCTAGTAGCTTCCACACAAACATGTTAGACTATATGCTGGGTTCATATATGCCTTCATGTAGCAAAGCTAGTGGTGTATGACAGTAAAACAGTAGTTTGTCCTGGAACGCAGCTGGCGTTTTAGTGTGTGGGCTGTTGACCCCATGTGACGATCAGAGAGCCACAGGCAAGGTACAGCCAAACCAAGGTTTTACTGGATCACAGGGAACAGTTGCTGCACCTGTCACTAGCATTTCAGTGCAGGTTTAAATTGAAGTGTCAGAGCTGAATAGAGACTTGAGACTTATAGACGAGTCTTTTGCTCGTCTGAAAGGCAGATATTAAGTCTAGCATGAAAGGTGAGTATTTGGTGATTTTGACTTTGGACTTCATCCAAAACTATTGAGGGACAAAAGGGTTATAGACAGTGGTTCAGACATATTGCTTCTTGTGCAGTTGAATGAGTAAGCCAAAATGTCATTAAAAAAGCGGTTGGAGCACTAGTATGATGAAAGGAGGTGGAGAAGGAGTTGTATTAAGAGTTAATATATTGTTATTATTTTAGAAAGGGTTAGGGTTCCATTAGCCTATAGGCCGGCTTTATTGTTTAGTGCATGAGGCAGCTTTTCAAATATCATGTTAACAGTGTTAAACATGCTGTGACGAGTGTTAAAACAAGCAGCTTCCATTTAGCCTAACGTTGCTGGTCAGTTGATTGCGACAACATTTGCTTTTCTTATCACACCCTCTAATAGTGTGTGTATAACACAAAGTTCCCCGATTGCACTAAATCTAGCTAAATCTGCATTAACAGGGCAAATAATATCGTAAAATAATTTTCTGAAAAAAGATATTGAGCTTCTCTAATGCAGTGAGTGTGTGCATACAAACAGCCTACAGAAAGCAGGAGAATTACAGTAGGTATAGTAGGAAATTAATACATTAGTATTTTGTTGTTGTTGTTGTTGTTGTTGTTGTTTGAAATTCACTTGCAGTACAAAGGCCATCCTTTTGCTAACCAACTTGTACTGTACATACAATTTGGCTTCCATCTCTTTTTCCAGTCTCCAATTTTGCATTTTCTAAAAGGTTTACGGTGTAAATAAATCAAGGGGTAAAAGCATATGTGCCACAGGTGAATTGTATCATTGAATGTTTGTTGTCAACATAGAATCCATTTGACCATTAATCCACTGATTTACAACCTGGCAACAGGAACAAACAACAGCTGATGGCATTTGTTTTTCCCCTATGTCCTGTTTAGCTTCAATGTCTGAATACTGCAGCCATATTGCCCATGTTGCCAGTTTTTCTGTCACCCTTTCCAGATTCCTTCCTACCTACCTACCTACCTACCTACCTGCCTGCTACCTCTCTGCCTGCTTGCTTCTGCCACCTGCTTTGTCATTTGATATGCATGTGGTTTACCAAGGGATGGGTGCCTCCACTGGACATATTGGGTTTGGTGTTGGCTTTGCACAAAGATCTTGACTTATTTGAATGCATTTGAACATTAATTCCCACTATGTCTGCCATTGCAATTGTGTTCAATTAATGTGATATAATGCCGTGTCAGGCAGAATGTGGCCATCCCTTCATTGGCACACATCCTCTGAGATTGATGGCAGAAATAGACTACCATGTGCAGGTTTGCCTGTGGGTGTCAAATCCTTCCCGCTTGAGGCGTGTATGAAGCACATCATGGTAACAGCAATCTGTAAGTGATGATGGTGTGTAGAAGCAGAGCTGCACTCAAGCATTATATACAGTATGCACAAGTAAACAAACCCAGAATGTCATCATTGTAAAATCAAGAATGCAGCATTTATTTATTGAGTGTTTTTAAAGCAAACTCCCATATATCTTCTACAGCCATCCCAGAACTTGACCATGATTACTGCCTACCCAGGTCTCCAATGTGGCTGGCATCCCTGAATGGTACTGCTCTAAAGACCCACCCACAAAACGTTGTATAGACATTACAGTCCAAATCACAACTAGGTATTCAAATATGGACAGTGTAATGAATAACAATTTTTTGCTCACAGTGAAATAGTGTGCTAATTACTGTCGAAAAAGTACTTTCAGCTCATGTTTTTATGTATATATATATATATATATTTATTTTTTACTTTTCTTTTAAAATCATGAAAACCTTGTTGGTCCTCCTGCTGCTTTGGTGGTTGGTGCCAGAGAACTGCAGCTTCTTGCTGAGGCTGCACACTGTGCTTCTTAAGAGGAATGTTGGCAGCTAGTCTTTAGGTGTTTTGGGAAAACAAACCTCTCTAAAACGGGACTGCAGTCTAGTTCTTTTGTTGTTGTTGTTTGTTTGTTGTAGGAACCAAGAAAATCAAACAATGCATCAACTAGCACCTAGTTTTTAGATGGTTTACAAAAATAGACCTCCCTGAAACATGACTACAGTCTGGTGTTTTTTTCTTCTTCGTAGGAATCAATAAATGTACATCATGTAATCCTGCAGAATAGACCTCAAGATAGAGCCCCTGTCTCAGATTTTATTGAATAGATACTAAATGTAACTGTACACATTCCTGCTTTTGGTTGCTCTCTCTATTTGTTTGATTGGGGATTGTAGAGCAGATATAGAGACTCCCATTTGTTAAAACGCTAGTGAGGATTTTAAACAATGGCATACAAGTACAGGTATCATGGCTGGGTTCGGTTGTTATCTGTGACGCAGAATAAAAAACCTGCTTCATGATTGACAGCTTCCCCTTGATAACCCAGAGGGATGTTTGCTGGTCTTTATATACGACAGACTGGCTTCCAACGTCAGGTGGCCATATGATGTGTGTGTGTGTGTTTGTGTTTGAACCCTGCCAGAGCGTAGTCAGGACAGCGTGGTGGTGATGCTTTCTGACTCCAACTCCACCCAGGATGCTTTCACAGACCCCGCCAGCTCCCAGGACAGCAGTCACAAGCTGCAGTCTGGGTCGGGGAAGGCCAGCAGCTCCTCGTCAGAGAACACTACCCCAATGAAGGAAGGCCAGCCTACAGCTGAAGACACAGGTTGGATGTTTGTTACTTTTATTTTCAACCAAATGGAAATGAAAAAACTGAAGTCTATGATGCTAAGCTAAACACCAGACATTAGGCATGAATTTGTTGTGTCAGTATTACTGAGTGTTGTAAGCGTGTTTGAGAAAGGAAATGGTCATATTAAATATATTGGTCATGTTAGAAAAACCACTTACTTTTTCCTTCTAAATTCCTTCAGGCTCGCTTTGTGAAAAAAGCAACGAGGCAGGTACGACAATCTTGCTGGAGGACAAAGTTGTTCAAGAAGTAGTGGAGCCTTTGCCCGTGCCTGAAGCCACCCCTCCTAAGCCCAGCGTGGATCCTTGTCCTAATCCACTCCTTGTCCCGGCCACCCCTCCCAAGCCGCCTGCCGTCCCTCACCAGGCCACCCCTCCGACTCCAGCCAGCGAGGGGAAGAGGAGGCCGGAGCCTCCGCCCGAGGTGGTGGAGGTGCCCAAGGCCCTCCCTGCTGAGCGGTGTGACCAGCGGCGGATGCTGGTGGAGATGTGTGTTCGGGCTCTGTTCCTCTGTCTCGGCCGCTTCCCTCAGCACTACAAGAGTCTCTACCGCCTGGCCTTCTTCTACTCCAACAGCCAGACCCACCAGGTCAGTCCACCCTCCACACCACCATGCTATTAACATTCACCATCTCCTCAACAGGACCGCTCACCCGTTTAAGCCTGCTTTATACACCTATCATCAGCAATTTAATCTCCTGCCATTAATTTTGACATTTAAAACAGTCGGGCACGGGTTTTTTTTCAGATGAAATTGATGTCTAACCCAATTCCAACGGTTGGTGGTAGACCATGCACTTGGACTCTGATCTGCTAGTCCTGTCGTGTATTTGCCTGTGGGACCCTGGGATTTGAGCAGTGGCGGAGTACAGCAGGTGCTGAAACAGCAGAGTGTGTGTTGTGTTGGCCACAAGGCTCTGTGGGCAGACGTGTGTGTGTGGGTGGCTGCAGCGCAGTGCTCTCTCAGCTACGTTTGGCACAGGCAGACTGCGTACTGTAGTGTCATACTCCAGTCAGCATTCTAGTTATCAGACTCTGCTGGTCACTACTCAGAGAGGTTACAGGAGGAAGGGCAGAGTTGTTGACAAGCTTGATGTAAGCTTCATTTATTTACGTTTGGGTTTACCTTTTTCAACGTACGAGTTGAAAGTGTTTCGCAGCTCGTCTAAGAGAGTGATGGTCTTCATCTTGAGCGTAGAGGATTCCTTTCAGCCTTCTAGAATGATCTGGGCCCATTCTCTAGCCGTAGTTAACACCGTCATGGTTTTGAACTTCAGAAAAATGGGTTAAAGAATTTCATAATCAAGGTCTGTACATTAAAGTACTGGATGTAACCTGAAGGTGAGTCCTCAATGGTGTCTGTTTTTGATTTCCTGTGGAGTGGTATGACAAATACGAAATTAGGCTGTTGTAGTAGTTTTATTAGATTGTTTCGTTACTACAAGCTCACGAGTCCCAGAACAGTGGCAGCCCTGTTGCAGTTCAGGACACCCTTGGTTAAACTTAATAAGTGATGAACCCATATGTTTGTCATTATACATCTCTACCCCAGGGAGTTTGTATTACAGGCTAATGTGATGGAGTATGTGCATTTCACAGAGGCAGTCTATTTTATAGCATTCTATAGATGTATGGGTTGGTAATTCTAAACATGAGGTTTTTTTCTCTGCAATGACTGTAATCATTGAACTCATTGCCATCTAGCCTGTTACTAGCGTTACAATGATGAAGCTCAATAAGACTGTTGGGTATTTGCTTTATTCGATTATTAGGAATGCTGGATGCACAGCTGGTCATGGCTCCGTGGGGAACCTGAGAGAATGTTTTTTCTAGCCCGGCAGGTTCTCGTTAGCTACTGAGTGCTAGCAGGTAGCATTATTGAGGCTTTGTCCTGTCTCTGTGCAGAACAGGATGAAAAGCAGTGGGAAGATGCTCCGTCCCTGACACTGTGACTCACTAGCTTTTGTGATGTTGTGCGGCCCCTGTTGCCATTCAAACAAGAGTTTGACTCACAACCCCAAAGTAGGCTAAGTGGACCAGCGCAGACACCACTAGTCAACATCAGTGCTATTTGTAAAAAAAACTAAAACAAATTCAAGGTTGTTGTTTTTTCCTGAGGGAAAACATTTGCATATTCCTAAAATTGTCAGTTGAATCTCAGGTTTTGTAGCCCAAGAAGTGATTCAGAGGATGATTTGAATTTATTCAACATGCCATTCGTTTTTTATGCCATTGAGTAAGTTTCATACCTTCACAACATCTGGTTTGGAATTGAATACCCTGTCAGCCAACAGGCACTGTTGATCTTGCTGTACCGCAGCTAGTCGAAGAGGGATGTGTTTTACCAAATGCCGACATTATATCTTTGATGTATAGAATACAACTGCATGATGTTGCCTTGGCCTGTGGAGGAATGATGAAGCAGAGTTGAACTAAACTGCTCCTCTCTACTAAAACCACTGCACCCCTCCAGCTCCCAGGGATACTGTTAATTTAATTCCCAACCTGCCTGGGCTGGGCCAGCCAGTGTGCGACTCATTAGGAGGTCCGAGGCTGTCAGGAGAGACTGTAATCTCATGTCATTTGGCTCTGGATTTTCACTGCTCCAAATGCGGAGTGGCCTGAACTAGCTGGCTTTTCAAACAAGGCAGTGGTGGAAATAGCTTTTCTATGATAATGCCCAGCACTTTCTGAATAACATCAGGGTCTGGGGAGACATAATGTTTCTTGCATATAGATGGTTTAATGGACGTGGATGGCTTCATAATGGACATGGATGGCCATCACACTATACCGGAACCCCCATCTAGTAAGAACATAGTGTACTGATTTAATCAGTAGCACTAGCATCTGGTGGCTGCACCAATGCACACATATTCCAATTTGCTCTTTGACAAGCTCTCTCTCTCTCTCTCTCTCTCTCTCTGTGTGTGTGTGTGTGTGTGTGTGTGTGTGTGTGTGTGTGTGTGTGTGTGTGTGTGTGTGTGTGTGTGTGTGTGTGTGTGTGTGTGTCTGTGTCTGTGTGTGTGTGTCTGTGTCTGTGTGTGTGTGTCTGTCTGTGTCTGTGTGGGTGTGATTTGTTTGGATATGTGGGTTAGTGATATTGCATGTAGTGGATGTGTGGTTATTTTCCCCATTGTAGTTGTTATTTTGTATTTTATTTCCATTTTAATCCAGTCAGTGAAAGGGTTAAGGGAGCGAAGGTCTAGATGTGGTGAAGTACCACTCTGAGATTCATTGGGAAATGCTTAAAGCTTGCTTTAGATATATTTGTCATTTAGTTGACGCTTTTATCTAAAGCAACTACAGTACGGTGAGTGCTTTGTATATGGTCCCAGCAGGAATCCCAGAGGACTAGTTTTACTAAGCTGTTATTGTCATGCAACATTATGTTGGCATGTCTGTTCATCTCACACACCGTCCATGATAATGGGATCAGCTGCGCTACAGCCACTAACATGTAGGCTCATCACAGTTGAGTTGGTATGAAAGTAAGAGGTAAGAGTAGATGGGGGATGATGGGAATGAAAATGACAGATTCAATAAAACCTTGTTTGATTATGATGTAACTTTTACAACAGATGTTCTTCTCTGTGGATTCCGTGGTCTGTGTCTTCCTGTTCTTCTAGTGAGGGGCATCCCCCAATTTTTACCGCCACAGATGTCTGATTAGTGTTTTGTTATGTCTGTTTTTTCCCCCCCACAGAATCTGCAGTGGGCACGAGATGTGTTGCTAGGAAGCAGTGTCCCATGGCAACAGCTGAAGCACATGCCAGCACAAGGACTTTTCTGTGAGAGGAACAAGACAAACCTGTTCAATGTAAGTCAAATAGTTCACAAAGCCAGCTAGGCTTTTGGGCTTATCCTATGGTAGGTTAGCCGTATTAAAAGCACCATACACTATACTAGCCCTTCCTCTGTTCCTGATGCCAGGCTGTGTGGTGGGTCTGCAGAGGAGGAGATTACTCTGGCTGTGGAGTGTGTCATCTCCTCCGCACGTCAAACAAATTTGCAAACACGTTGACTTGAACCAAGTCCCCATTGAAGTCGATGTTAACGGAGTGCTATTTTGATATGTGGCATGAAATGAGCATGCTTCATTCTCATGTTCTAGCCTAGATGCTGTTTGTTGTGTTTACAAGGGAGACCTGCAATAAGGGTTGAATCTTTGGGCAGTTTGGATTTGAACCGAGCCTATTTCTGGGTCATGTGTTTGGGGGGCGGTTGTGGGTGTGAGGGCTGCCGTGTCCTGACCCGTCTCCAGAAGGCTGCTGAGAGCAGGCTGTAGCTCCTGCGTGTGAAGGCCTCGTCGATGCTGGGGGAGCGCGTAGCACGGCCCTGCCTCCCACTGAGCTCTCACAGAGCCCCCTTCTGGAATCAAACCTGCTGCCCTGCCTAACCAGCTGGTGTAGCCTTCACTGCTGCACTTACTGAGATTAGACACTCTATGAAAGGCCATAGCAAACCTCACCCTGAAATGTTAATTTGACATATTATGATTCTAAATACCCTACAGCATGGCGGTCAACAACAGGGTGCCCGAGCTTTAGTCTTCTACACCTGAACATTTTCCCTGGCAATTAACCCGTCAAAGAACCTCTCACTGATTGGCTAGTGTCTACTCACCTGTTGTTGTTTTATTTATTTTTTCATATTTTAAATTGGACACTCGGGTGAAGGTCAGCAGGAGTGATATCCTACAGCGGCGAAGTTTGACGGCAGTGTCACTGAACTCTGACAGATCAATCAATGTCAGTGGCAGCCAGTAATATCGTGGTACATATTGTGGCACTGTGATCGGCCGTTGGTATTGCGATCCCTCCCTTGACGTAGTGACCAAAATGACAGGATGGGACATGGCATGTATGTATCAGCCATGTCTGGCAACATTTGGGTTGGTTATCAATGGGCTGTGATCCGGACATCGAAATGAGTTTGCGGTAGATTACCCAGTCTTGTTATGTAGGTCATGGTGCCCTACTTGTACTGTTGGTTTGGCTTGGTTATATCAACTGGGCCACCGTTGAGTGTAACCTATATTCTGCTATTTTGACATGTTCCAGTTCAGTTGTGGCTGTGTTGCATAATTTATTGCCGTCGTCAATCCATGCCAATGCTTTTTAGGCGGGACATGCCCTGGGTTTGAATGGCAAGTCCACCGATCACTGAGTAGAAGAACTCTGGCCTTCTACCACCCTGAAGTCTGTCTTCAAAACTGAAAAGTTTTAGCAAAGGTTCTGTGATTGCAGGATTCACAGATTTCACTTGGCAACCTAAAAGTCATCAACATGATGGAAGAAAAAGAAAAACAACAATTAAGATTTTTTTTGGGGGGGGGACTTCTCTTCACTCCATTTCTTCTCTTTCCTCCATTTCAAGTTACCGTCTGTCTCCTAAAATCCTGTGGCCAGATGTACTCACAGCGGATGGGGAATTACCAGTAAGAAGAAGTGTAGCTTAGATGGATGCCGGTGTGAATGTTCTGGCTTGGGTTGTAAACCCCGTGGAGCCGTAATGCTCTTTAGAATGTAATGCTGGTGATAGCGGTAAAGCTGCTCCGGGCTCTGGGTCTGCTCCCCCCTGGCTGTGTGGGGCTGCCGCTCTCCTGATCCTGCAGAGTCACAGTCAGCGTGCTTGCTCAGGCATGGTGTTGCCGCCACACACATATGTGCTTACATATTCATCCACCCACTCACACATGCACACTCTCCTGCAAGCTCCACAGAAAATGGATGCCATGCTCTGCTGTTTTTTTTCCCCCCGGATGGAAGCTGTGGCTCTCTCAAGTCTTAAACTTTAAACAGAGAGGTTTGGGGGCTTTGTCTTTTTATTTTTGTGACAGTGACATTTGTACCTGCCGCTTGCAATTGTGTAACTTTGTTCGATTGTCTTTGTACAGTTAGGCTACTAGTAGACTGAATGCGTTTGCAGCGCACTGTTCAGCACCCGCCTTCAGTCTGTTGCAGCTGTGTGTTGTACAGTAGGTGGAGCCGAGACCAGAGAACTAGTTGGTATGTGTGGGGGAGGAGTGTTCAGGGCAGATGAATATGTTTTGAATATATTACGGTTCTGTATTGATGTGGATCTCCCTCCAAAGCTCTCTCTCTCTAGCTATGTGGTAATAACACCTCTAGTGTGTGCGTCTAGCTTCAGTAGCTGAGCTCATCACGTCAGCGGGGTTTCTCATGCTGTAACAGCAGGAAGCAGGAACAACAAGGTGTGTTTGCATGTTTGGTGAGCAAAGGCGCCCTGGCAGCACATGAAAGGGAGGGAAGGAAGGTGAGCTGTTGTTGTCAGTGTGCTGCCACTGTGTGAGAGTGGAGGACTTTCTGTACCCTCCCTGCTTACACGCATTGCTTGGGTTTCTGTTCACTATGCACATCTGCTTACAAACTCGTTCTCTCTCTCTCTCTCTCTCCTCCCTTTATTAACTCCTCCATTGTCCTCCCTCCTTAAGCTCCCCTCCTACTCCGTTTATGTGCCTGATTGAAGTCATATTTGCAACTCTTGCTCCCTCGTTCCTTTCCTGTTGCTCTCTTTCTGTTGTGTGATCATACTCTCCCCTCCCTGTTGCTCTTGCTCTCTCTCTTGCTCGCTCTCTGTCTCCCTCCCCCCCCCCCCCCCTGTTTGTGTATGTATTGTGTGGGTGTGTGCTTTATGGGAGGGAGTAACTCTGCCTCTCTCTGATTGGCTAGCAGGATTCTAAAGGGGTTGGCATAGGCTGTGCGGGAGTGAGAGCGAGAAGGGAGGAGGGGAGAAAAGAAAAAAAAACCTGGCAGGCTGGGGTCAGGGCAGAGCAGAGATAGAGGGAGTGCGTGGGTGTTTTGTTTTGAGATGGCAGGGTTTGAAAGGGAGAGAGGAGCGAGTCAGCTTGTCTGTCAGTGGCACACTGAGTCTCCGGGTCCGGACGCCAGCGCCGCCACCGTCTCTCCTCTCGTCCAGGCTGCCGCTCTCCTCTCCTCTCTCTTCTCCTCCTCCTCCTCCTCCTCTTCAGGATCCTCCGTGAGCAGCCCTGCTTCTCCCTGGCTGTCTCCTGCAGCTCTGTCAACCAGCAGTGCTCGCATGTAGCCCACCCCTCGCTATCTGAGTGCGTGTGTGTGGGTGTGTGGGTGGGTGTGCGTGCGTGCGTGCGTGTGTGTGTGTGTGTGTGTGTTGCTCTTTGGGGGGAGGGAGGGGGGTGCTGGCAGGGCAGCTGGTGCCGCTACAGTTCGTAGGAAACCTTCCAAAAGAATACTAGCAGCCGCCAGTGGAGTAGCTTTCATTGGTGATGGTGAGTCTCTCTCTGCCTCTCTTCTGTGTACTATAGGAGTAACCAGCACATTCTTTTGTCATCTGTTTATGAGAGTGGAATTCTTCCACAGTTTGTAGAGTTAGTGTTGTTGTTGTTGTTGTGAGTCAGGGGGGGGAGGAGTAGATGTTTTGTTGGCCTATGGAGGGAGAGGGGAGAGTTGTCCTGAGGCCAGTGTTAGCACAGCAGTTGTATGTGTACTCAACACCTCGGGTTTATCTCACTAATAGCATGGTGTTGTTGCACAGAGATGGACTCATATGCATATTTATAACCAGTTCTCCGGGTCATATGGAGCGTGTTGTAGAGGCCATTTCCTGTTTCTATGTCAGAGTTTCCTGTGGTAGTTGTTTGCTGTTCTGCTGTGAGCTGAGGCTTGGTAGAGGTTGACATGGGACGGTATGAGAGTTGGAGCCTACGGTGATATGACCTGTGTACTGACATGCAGAGGTGATTAGTGGGTTATGGCCAGGGTATGTGAGGGAGGGGGTGGGATTGCAAAAGAAACAAAAACACTTTGGCTACTTAGAGAAGTTGGACTCCCTCCCAGGTAGTCTGTACCCCTGTCGATTGCAACAGTTGTCAGGTCAGTTAAGTTGTCACTGGTAGGTAGTTTGGAAACTATTTAATATTGAATAATTACAAAATAAACCGGGTGTTTTAATAATGCAGATATTAGTTAATTAGTTGTTAATTTGGAATGTTCCCGCAAATATATATTTGATTGGAATGCATCGCTGACAACTCTGAAAATTATGCTCACCCATGCTAGGATCCCCTGCAGCATGGAGGGGTAGTGGTGGCCCAGTGGATAGCGGATAGTGAGTTGGACTGGTGATCAGAAGGTCATGAGTTCAAATCCCACCTGGGGACACTACCACTAGTGTGCCTGCTTATTCCTAAATGACTCCAGAGAGACTGTCCCTGTAATCCCTAATTGTAAGTCTCTTTGGATAAAGGTGTCTGCTAAAACGTAAAAATGTAAATGGAGGTTTTACCATGCTGTGGCCAAGTCTTCCCATACCTGCTAGAGCACATTGCGGCATTGTTGTTGCAGGTGGATAATGAGGTGAATATAGAGGGGTTCACTGTGAGAGGGGAGGTGGACACAGACCGCCTGATCTCTGCATGCTCCCAGGCCTTCTCACCCGAGGGAGAGTAGTGAGAATCGCCTCCTCCTCCTCATCTTGTCTTGTTTGTCTTGTTACTCTCTCTTTCTACGGTTGGCTGGCAGAGCACGAACAAAATACACATTCTTTTCAGTCTGCTTGAATTATTGATGTAGTCATTATTTTGTTCCTGTTTAATGCCTGATTAAGTGATAAATAGTATATGCCCTCGGAAAGAGCGTGTGCGTGGGCCAGAGATGCACACTGCACTCGTTCTACCCATCATCACGCACGCACACACACACACATACACACACACACACACATACACAACACTATTGTTTACCCCCAAACTGCTTGTAAACAAGACATCTACTACAATTTGTTCAAGTTAAGGCTTGTTATGTAAGTGTGATTTGAAAATGGTGGTCAACTCCTCTTTCTAGCTTGATTTTTCTCATGTTCGTGAATTCCTCTAAAATCATCTCTCAAATGTATGTGATGAATTCCTCTACCTAATTCAGATTCTTGAACTTGTGATATTTTACTTGATTCATGATCTTTGAACATGTTGAAAGGCAGAGAATCGGATCAACAAGCCTACTGGTTATATATTCCCTATGCGTGTGTTTTTTCCTCTCTAAAAGATGCTTAAAAAAGCATTGCTGGTAAAGTCCTATAAATCTGCTTTATCTGCTGTGCTGCATCGTAATCTGTGCAAAGCCACGGTGTGGATCTCCCTAAACAGATTTGCTGTGGCTGGATGGCCGTGTGGCCCGAGGATGAGCCCCCCTCCATTAGATCTAGCCTATTTATCCAAGTGAGCATAACCCTCCCCCTCGTCATACTAGTCCCCGTCTTGTTTGGAAGGCTTTTGGTAATCTGTGTATTGAAAGGTTCAAGCCCTCTCTAGCCATGGCTGATTGCACTAACATAGCCTAGCCATGAATCAGAGCTGAGTCTCACACACGTCTTCGCCTGTCTTATTTCGTAAGGGTTTCCCTGACCAAGCTCACGTCGTACTCCCCATGTCTACTCTCAACAGCCCCTTCATTACAGATGATTAACCACCATTCAGTGCAGGAGAATAGAGATCTCACTTACTGAAGGGACTCTTGGCTTGTCTTTGAGATGACATTAGTTTTTCAGTATTATTTGAGGTGAAGTGACTTGATAGACACAGCTGCATTGCCTGTTTTTGAGTGAATGAGTTCAACCTCAGGAATGCAATTTGATTTGATAGATTTGTTTAGCGTCTCTTTTCCGGCCTGGCTTCTCTCCAGCGACGTGGGAAATGTCAACTGACAATGTGGTCCTGTTAGTTAGGAGGAGGAAGAGGCTCCCAGGTGGAGAGGGGGGCCGTGGCTGTTCAGCCTGATAGAGGCATCTCATTTGTTTTGTTCCATCGTGATATGGCGCCAGCTTCTCCCCTGGCTAGTACGCGTGCACGCACGCACACACACACACACACCTCCAATGTCATGAGCTGGTCTCTCTCTGCCAAGTGTTTTTTTTATTTTATGCACATAGACCACCATCTGCACTCACGATCTTCTTTAGACGACAGAACCCAGCCTAACCTAACCCACCTGCTGGAAGGGCATGTGTACGTTGACTTCTTTGGTTGTCACGAAACAACTTCCATTGATGCAGTTTATGTTGATAGTCTATCGTTTTGATGTGCTTGGCTGTTACCTCAGCTGAACCTGAACACAACACTATACTAACGAGCCCTTCCTAGGGGCGTCTGCCTAGAGAGTGAGGTAGCCTACACCTCCACCCCCTCACAGACAGTCAGTCCACAACATGTCTCTTACAGCAACTCTTTACGTTCTCTCATTAAGGCTCTCATCTCTGAATGCCACAATTTTAGCTCAAATGAATTCCTCTCGTCTCCTCCGGCTCCTTTCTTTTCCTGCGGGTTTGTCCATTTCTCCCCATTAATTGTTTCCTGGTGTCAGTCCTATTAACAGTCCACGGTGCCTAGAGGACCATGCAGTGGCATGCAGCTGTGTACGCTGCACATGCATGTATACACAAATAAATGTTCCCAGTTGCCCAAATTAGCCTGTCATCCTGCCCTTGTGTCCAAAGAAGACAGTGAAGGGACCAGTTGGATCTGGCCAATAACTGCGCCATAACAGTTTACTCAGGCTTTTGTATGCCATTACCTATAGCTCAAAGGAATGCTTAAACATGGCCCTCTGCCAACTTGCCAGTAGGTTTTCTTCATAATATGTCAAGATGGTGGACCCGAGAACTTTATCGGTGTGTGCCTTGTCGTCATCGTTTTAAGCTCACCAGTTGTTGTGTCTCTAGACACATAGTTTGGATCATGCTCAGTCATAGGGAACTTTCCCTCCATTTTATAGGCCTAGATTCTCCTCGTGTAAGCGTCTACTTGTTTGGTGGCTGCCAAGACATCCATTGACTTTGTTTGGGGCAGGTTGCCTGAAAGGATTTACTTCCCAGACATGATTCTATCAGTCTTTCACCGTCTCTCTCTCTATTTCTATCTCTCTCTCTCTCTCTCTCTCTCTCTCTCTCTCTATTTCTATCTCTCTCTCTCTCTCTCTCTCCATAGCCCTCTCTCACTCTCTATGTACTTGAACTCACCAAGTAGGTTCTCTCTCACAACTAAAATGTCAGATTCAACCTCCTAACTAACATAATAAAAAGTGGAAAAACCTAACCTAACAGGCAGGATCACACACAAGCCTGTTTCAGTGACATGTTAAAACCATCCTGTTGGAAAATGGTTGTTTTAGTTTATTTACGGTTTGTGTTACATCTGTGTAAGTAAACTATGTCCTCCTCTGTCCTCCTCCTCCTGTTCTTCCAGGGCATCTGGCGTATTCCAGTGGATGAGATTGATCGCCCGGGCAGTTTTGCATCTCATATGAACCGATCCATCGTCCTCTTGCTGGAGGTGCTGTCTCAGCTGAAGGATCACGACACACTGCTGAAAGTCTCTTTCATGCTCCAGAGAAACCCTGACCAGGGAAAGTAAGTACTGCCCCCTCTTTCAATTTGGTGTTTTGTCTGGATGTAGCAACATAATTTGTCCTTTGTGGGAACTGATTTTTCCATTTCTCTCCCTCTCACTCTCTCTCTCTCTCTCTCTCTCTCACGCCTTAAAGGAAGTATTTACGGGATGTCGATCGTCAGGCTTTGGCGAAGAGAGCATTTTTCCTAAATGTAAAAGTCTTGGAGGACAACCTGAACAATCTCACAGGGGTAAGGAACTAGAGCACTCTACACACACTTGAGGGGCTGAGAGCAGCCCTGTCTGTGCTTTTATAGTTTTGGGAATGCGCTCGCTTGTGTTGTGACAGGCTCTGTTCTCTCTCAGGCGTCGGAGCAGCCTTCCCGAGCGGCGGCACCCTCCATGGGGGAGATGACAACGACCGACACGTCCAACAGGCCCAGTGCAGAGAACAGCAAACATGCCCTGCCTAAGAAGCCAGGCCTCACAGAGGGGGCCAGTGTTCCAGGCCCTGACCCAGGGCCGCGGGATGCCTCCCACACCCAGCCACAGCCCGCCTTACTGCTCACAGACAAGGGGGACGTACCGCAGGTGCAGGGTACCCCATCTGCAAAGGTGGAGGGTGCAGTAGGTGAAGGGGCAAGAGCAGGGCCAGAGGAGCCCATGGAGCTGGACGCAGGACGCTGGGGGCGTCTCTCCAAGGCCACAGACTCTCAGGGCGGCCAAGCAGAGACCGAAGCCCCCAGAACTGTCATGGAGCCTGGGGAGAAGGTGGCTGAGAGCAGCCGGGCACCGGAGCTTTCTCTGGAGGAGCTGAGCATCAGTTCCAGGCAGCTGCAGCTCCAGGCTCCAGCAGCCAAGGGCCTGGTGTCAGGCAGCGGGGCGGAGCAGGGTCTCCTACGCAGGCCCAGCAGAAAGAGGAAGCTACTGGACGATGTGGAGTCAGGCAAAACACTTCTGCTGGACGCCTACAGGGTGTGGCAGCAAGGCCAGAAGGTCATGACCTATGACCTGGGGCGCATTGAGAAGATCATGTCAGAGACATACATGCTCATTAAGCAGGTATACCCTCACAACTTACACTGGAATTGTGCTACATTCCCTGTTTACCGTGGCATGTCAATGACAATGTCATGCACACTCAATATTAACACTCAGAAATTAAATGGGGGAGGGGGGGGGGGGGGGTGTAGGGGGGACTTCCCCTGCTCACTCAAGTAAGCAAACCGTGTATAGATGTCACACCATAGTAGTATAGTACCGTATTTTCCGGACTATAAGTCGCTCCGGAGTATAAGTCGCATTTATTTAGAAATATATTTCACAAAATCCAAGACCAGTAGTAGTAGTATCATGCCATAAAATACACACAAGCTCACATTGATTCCCTTCTGGTAGTTTCATCATTCACGGAGTCAAACAGATATGAGTAAATACAAATAGCACATTGTTCTACTAATATATTATCATAACATGTAAGAACCTGCATAAATATTGAATACCCGGCATGTCATTTGATGGTGAATGTTTTAATGATAAATAGGCCTACATGTTATGTTTGTTTGCAAACTCTGACATAATAATAGCTGTTAGAAATGTTCCCACCATTTTCCTTCCTCCGTAACATGTGTGGGCATTGTGAGAAATAGCCTTATTTCTGATGAACGGTCTCTCGTTTAGTAGCACTTAAATGGTTTTCCTCAGATGGGTTTGGAGAGAGAATGGTCCATTATCATTGTTTATCTGCTCACTCGCAGGGCTTGACGCTTACCTTTTCCCCAGGTAGCACTGTGCTACCATGTTGAAAAATTTAGTAGCACACCAAGAATTTCAGTAGCACAATGAAAATTGCGCAATTTTCGTCAACAACGACAACAAATTATCATAATCATAACATATCAAAATTATCATAACCGGCTCTTGGCCGTAATAAAAATGGAGACTCACACAATGTAAAGGGGAAGTAAGAATATTAATTTCAGTTGGCCCACGGTTCGGTATGAACCTCGGTTTTGGGTCACGGTTCACGGTTCGTATTTTTTCTATTTTTAAATGCGTCAGGCACATATAGGGTTAACCTCTTTGTAATGAAACCGGAAGCAACCGCTGCTAGCAGCTAGCGGCTAACAAAACACAGCGCTACGAACTATGAGAGCTGTATCCCATATACCCATTATGCGCATTTTAAGCGCATATAGGACTCGCGTGAAGCATTTCTGCGACACGCGTTTCTGTTCACTGTTTTCATTCCCTCATCGCTTATACACATAGGTTTGACTGCGCATGACAGTAGTTCAGCAGTTAGTCGCACTGGTGCGATTGAATGTATTTCCAAGTCGCACAGAAATATATTCACTCGCAAATGCGACCAAAACAGTCGCACTGTCGAGCCCTGGCTCACTGTAATTTCATTGTAGGTGCATACATTACAAGCTGCTATTATATATTATTTTGAGTCAACATTTTGAAAGGTTTACGGATGTGTACGTTATTTGCCTTGGCTCTGTCATATGATGCTCACTTACTCTGTTTGCTTTTGAAACTAAAAGAAAACCACAGATTTATAAATAGGCTATATTTTACATCAACTTTGAATAGAAGGAAGCCCACATTCACTTTGATAGAGCCTGAGCCAAAATGTAGATTTCTCTCCGAAAAACACAATTGTCATGTGAAATGTATTTATTTTCATTCAATTATTTAATTTCTGCCTCTTATTATATATTAACCTATCAAATAATTGGGGGATGAGTTCTTTGTGTATTCTACCTGCACCAGCAGCTCAAGTTCTCATGTGTTGAAAAGTGGGAGCTGGGAGTTTAGTGAAGTGTTGGCATCGATGGTGTTGTTGCAGCACAGCTCTCATCAGCCTCTATAGACACATCGAGCTGCTGATCAATGTTGACCGTGGAGATCCTGACATGTCATTGGCTATGTATCAAACCAGAGAGCTGGAGTAGTGATAACACAGAGGAGAGGGAGGTGACTACGACAGCCCATGTCCTATTACCTCATATCTGGAAAAGATGAGAAACTCTTGACATTTAAAGTTTTTGCATGAGTGACTGCTTTTCTCGTCACAGTTTAGTGATAACGCTGTATGTGGAGCAGTTGGCAGGTCGTGCCTAGAATTGTACAGGTTCATCTAGCTCAGTTGTAATCTAGCAGGTTTGTGCCCAGACGAGCCTTCATAGGTCTGGCATGATAATGCTAATGCCAACTTGAACCACATAGCGGTTCTGATGGCATTTTCAGAATCAGATCTGTAACCGCAAGTCAACGCACCTGGTTTGCTGGTGGTTGCCGCGAATTCACTTTTTTAAGACTGTGCTCACTACTACGTTGTAACATGACTGTTAAGTGCCAAGAGGAGGCCATCTTTCCACTCATCCAAAAGGACACCGTGTGATTAACCACTGCCTCTCAGCGCGCTGCCTTTTGCAGTCTTGCGTACCAACTTCTGGTCTGTGGGTCTGCCAAGTCATTCCACTGGCTTTTCCCTGCAACGCCATGTTATGTGTTAGTCCAACGAGTTACAACAGATTAGTCCAACATGTTCTTTCTTTCTTTCTTTTTTTTTTTATTTTTTTTTTATTAGTATACATGTTTATTACACATGTAACATACTTTATGAATGTTCAAATGTGTTACATTTAGACTGGCCTGACTCAGTTAAAACTGGTTTATAGCAGGTTCCGGTGCTACCGCACAAAAAGACAGAATCACATAACAATACAAAAAGTAAAAGCGGGAACAATCACAGAAGGTAGACAACAGGAAAACATAACCAGCTCCAGCTACACAGCACCACAAAGGAGAGGACTTAAGTGATGATATATGTGAATTGGATCAGTGGTTGCGGGTGTGTCCTTCCATCAGATGGTGTTTATATGCCAACACGAGAGCGACATTGTTGCTCTAATGCAGCGGTTCCCAAACTTTTTCAATCAGGCCCCCCTTGGGTAATTGGAAATATTTTCGAGCCCCCCCTAACCCGGTCCCCACCTAGATTGATATGATTAATTGTATAAAGTTGTACAAACATTACATTTTCTCTTCTAATAATAACAAGACACATATATCCAACTATAGTTTTATATTTTATTATGGGTTGAAAAGGAACATAAGTGCTTGGCAAATGATCCTGTGCCACTGAAATATTCAACATATCAACATTAACTAATTTCTACTGCATCACTATTCTTACTCTACATATTCCTATCACAATTACGATCAATGACTTGTGTGTGCTTGCTTTGCCTTGCAAATCTTCTCAAAGCGGGGTTGTTGTTTTGAGACTGCCACTCTCAGTTCATTCTCAATGTTCAACTTCGACCTGTATTTGCTTTTGATAGCAGCAACAGCAGAAAAGCCTATCTCACACAGGTACGATGTTGCAAAAGGCAGCAGTATTCCCACAGTTTTTTATTTTTATTTTTATTTTATTTTTTATTTCTGCGCCCCCCCTGCAGTACCCCCGCGCCCCACCAGGGGGGCGCGCCCCACAGTTTGGGAAACGCTGCTCTAATGTAATAGCTCTAGGATCTCATTCCTGATTTTCGTTAGAATCTGTCTCAATGTATTAGTCCAACATGTATGCAGGGCTCCCGCGCTGGTCTTAAAAAGCCTTAAAGTCTAAAATCCAGCAATCCAATTTATAAGGCCTAAAAAGGTCCCAAATTTCAGTTACTCGGTTCAAAAAATTAGGTGCTAGGTCTTAAAAATGAGATCCTGCAAGGAAATCAGTCCGATCACATCTATTTACGCGGAAATTAATCAAGCTGGAACCAAAAAAATGCCAATTCGCTTCCTTTTTTGTTTGTATTGCAGTGAAATCCCTAATTTCATCACCTCAAGGATGACAAAAAGCTATCATATGGTGTCACGAATAGGTCTAAAATTCTACTCTAAGAGGTCTAAAAAAGGTCTAAAAAGGTATTGAATTTGACTTGTTGAAACTTGTAGGAACCCTGTGTATGTATGCAATGTATTAGCCCCTTACTGTATATGGTACATGCAAAACCAAAGTGTGTTGCAGTATGGAGAGGGGTGAACTCTGGGATGACTCGTATGATATTGCTGTGCAGCAGCAGCTCCCTGACTCCCACACAGAGGCTCACATCTACTATCTGACATGAGGCTGCCTCCACAGAGCCCTAATGAGGGGCTTCTGCTCCTGTTGCCACGGTCACAATCGCTTCCTTTGCAGAGCCTTGGTCGCACAGAGCAGGCGCCACAGGTGTCACTGCATGACTGAAGTGTGTAGATGAATGTATAGCACTGAAGTGTGTAGATGAATGTATAGCACTGAAGTGTGTAGATGAATGTATAGCACTGAAGTGTGTAGATGAATCTCTCTCTAATGTGCTGTACTCTTTGTCAAATCACAAACAGGTAGATGAGGATGTAGCGTTGGACCAAGCTGTGAAATTCTGCCAGATACAGATGGCCACATCAGCACAGAGACAGGTAGGTGAACACACATACTACATGCACACCCCTCTATACACTGTATACACACACACACACACACACACACACACACACACACACACACACACACACACACACTACCACCACATGTCGACTCCTATACAGTGTATAGGATGAGCCCCCCCCCCCCCCTCCCCCTCCCCCTTTGTTACGGTGGAGTAGGTTTTAATCAAAGGATTCTCTGCTGAGCACCAATAGATTTACCCCAGATATTGTCATCCGTTTCCTCATCAGACTGGAGCTTTCTATCAAAGCCAATGGCTTTTCTTCAAGGCAACAGGCCAATGATTGAAGCTATTCAAGAGATGATGTTTATTCTAGTGAAGAAGTCCCACAAAGCAGTCCCACAAATGAAACTTCAAGCTCTGTACTGTACACAGCTTTCCCCCCATGAAAACAATATAGATACATATATATATAGACACTAGAACATTATAATTATGGGATCATCAACCATATGCATGCATGCATGCACCTCTTTATCTAGATTGCACATTTTGTGAATGCACGTTTGTGTGCATGTTTGTTCATCTATTGTTACTTAGCATAACACAATGTATGCCATTTCAGTCTTTTCGACTCACCTTGCAAACCCCTTTGCTGTAACGTACCGATGACCACTTTCCATTGTTTTCATAGCACTCTTCTCTTCTGCAGCTATGGGTCAGTTCTTGCTGTGTTTGGTTTCAGTTACTTTGGCTCTGAATTTGCATGAGATGCTTAGAGCAGAAGGCCAGAGAGCCAAACCAAATACATTCCCTCAGGATGGAGTGTTAGTGGCTTCTCTGGCAGGGTTGATATTGAGTTATTTTAGTCTGTGTGTTTCGTAGCTTTACTTTACATTAATTTCCCCAATGTATTTAGTGCCCATTGAGTTAATGGTTATTAAATAACGCTTCAAGGCGACAGCTGCTTGGAACCTTTGACTGGTCCCTTGTTCAGCACTGTTACTTGGGCGGGGGGGCGGGGGTATTAACTACAGTGTCTCCGTTTGCTTTGCCTTAATATGGGTGCTGTGGGTTCTTGAGGCCAGCAGAGCTCCATGGGTGGGCACACCAGAGGAGAGAACGCAGAAGGAATCAGCTAGCTAGATCAGAGGATCCAGTTTCCTAATGGGACCGTCTTCCCACCGTTGAGCCATGCGAGTGCGGGACATTAACATGCAATGTCCGTAGCGTAGTGCGATGTATGGGGTTCTCGGGCAGCTGAGTGGACTAGTGGGGTAATTCCCAGGCCTTTTGAAGTGTTCCCCTGCACCAACCTGCCTGTGCTTAAAATAACCCAAGGTGCAGTGAGAACTTTTGTCCTCTCCGTCTTCACTCAGTAGTTGCCGAACTTGAATCAGAGTTGAATCAGAGTATTTCCATGGGTCTGGGTGATCCTGCTTATTCGCTCACGACGGGTAATGTAGGCTAGATGAGATTCTTAGTGGGGGAAAATCAGCCCCTTGTCAGTTCAAATGCTAGACGACAATGATTTAGAATCCATTATGCTAGTGATATTCAACCTGACATTGGGGGGGGGAGCGACGAGCGAGCCCACGGGAATAGCTTTGTTGGGAGTCAGTGTGAGATACTTGCTCTAGAGTCTAACCTATAATCATCACAACAGAGCTCTCTCTGTTGTATTGCTCACAAATCATCTGTTCTTCTGCCTCGTCTGTGGAGAGCCACTGAGCCCCCTCCCCACGCTCCCCGCCCGCCCTTCAGCAAGGGGCCCTCGCCTCACATCCTGGTGTTACGGTGACGTTACCACAGTATGCTGGAAAGTAAAGGGGGTACAATAGCTCACAGGGGAGTTATTTAGTACTGCTAGTTTTGTGCAAATCAGGATATTGTTTGTGATCCTGGAATTTTATTACGCATCTAAGTCATAATGTAGAGGGGACTTAGGCCGGATCCACACAAAAGGATGTTATATAATTGTGCGTGTGGTCAGCTGCGATCAGTAGGCCTTTGTTTTATCACATGCGATGAAGTCACGAATGAATTCCAATTATTTTCTAACATCAGTTAGTGGGATCAAGGCGTCGTGATTGTTATTTGCGAGGATATGGGTTTAATGGAATGACTACCGTCTTTGTGATACTCTGCCTCCTACTCATGTTTATGCCTCCTCAGGTGCAATCGCAAACTAGGCTGGATGAGTTAGTCATCCTGGTGAACTGAGCTGTGAGGAGAAGATGCCTTGCCTGATGCCTCTGAAATTCACTGACTGAACCGTTTGATCCACTCCCTCCCCTGCGTGCTTCCTCTAGGCCTAAAGCAGAGCAATTGCATCTTACTGAACCAAATTATTTAATATTGATCGAATCGAATCTTAATTCAAGACCGGTCCACCATTATTTTGAGTGTTCTGTACTGATGTTCTTGTTGTTGTTGTTGTTGTTGTTGTTTTTGTAGAGTTATTTACCATTTGATGATTCAGACGTGCCGGGGAGGAGGTGGGCATCATGCTACATCTCCCCTGCAGGGGCCTGAGAGTCACTCATGGGTGGGAGTATCTGCACGACCTCACGAATCGAAAGGATTATGTTCCTCTGACCCACCCCGGTGTCATTGGCACGGTGCTCAGAGAAAGGCGGAGCGGGGGGTTCCATCTCCAACGCTCCAGTGCCACCTGCTGTATTGACAGGCTTAGTTATAGAAGAGGACGGAGCTTTGGCTCCCAAAAGAAACGATGACAGTCTTATTCAGACATGCAATTTAATTAAAATGTTGTTAGTGTTTTTTTTGTTTTGTTTTTTTTCTCTACTGGGAAAGATGATCAAAACGAGACATGACATCCACATCTCTGATAAGCTGCTTTAAAGCCCCATCTCACTAATTGCAGAAGGGACCATTGTCTGGTTTGACACTTTCCACAGTGTGGCTGTGAGCAGCCTTTATATGAGGATACACAATGAGTGGTAGAAAACCCTGCATGGAGTCTGCTGCGATGTTCCCAGGTACAGTACTTCTCTTTCAACACAGTCTTTTCTGCTGTCGGACGTGTTATGTTTAATTCATGACACAAGAAGAATCTTCAAAGCTAACAATGGAACTGTATATTGAGCTGTACTGTACTGGCTGTGGCTGTGGCTGTTGTCAGTCTGTGTGTTGTGTGAGTTATTGTTGTTGTTGTTGTTGTTAGTTTGGTTTGGCGGAGTGGGCTGGGTTGTTTTGATGCCTGTGTGAATCCCTCAGGGAGCTTCATAATAAACAGCTCTGACTCAGAGCAGGATTTGACTTGAAATCCCAGCAGTGGTGGGATCCTGGGGAAAAATAGTGAACTAGATCTGCTATCAGGCAATACCCGGGCTTTGCGTTGTGATGCGTTCAACTAAGTAGTCATGTTAACATGTAAGCCTGCACATGACAGCCATGTCTAGAGAACTGTGTAGTGTACCATGTCTGTTGAGCAGTAATTTGGTTTGCATCAGAATGACTCAGATCCTGTGACTCGGACTCACCTTCATTTGCTTGCGGCATGACTCCCCTTCTATCCCCGACGCATTAATGAAAGAGATGCTACAGGATTGTTGTCGCTGCTTCTTTATATCACATAAGTGTTGATTATATGGTTCATAATATAATGTCTCTCATTATCTCTCTCAAGATCTCATTAGACCACACAGTCCTCAGTTTAAGGCCAACAAACCGTTGAAAAATAAGGGAGGTGTGCCCCACTCTGTCCAGCCAGGTCATGTCTTCACAATTTTGTTTCAAACACAGGCACCTGTTTGGGCTGATGAGTGCTAATTTTAGTACGACAAAAATTCCTGTAGCATCACTTTAATAAAACTGTTGTGTTGCAGGGCAATATTATAATGTTTTCATTGGTCCTTGAATTATGTTTTGAGTGAAGTAGTAGATTAGATTAGATTCAAGGCACATGGTCAGCCGCAGTCTGTGCCCCTGGAGCAATTACAGGTTAAGTGCCTTGCTCAAGGGCATAACAGCAGTGGTAGGCACCTTACATATGATGCTCCTGAGGCGGGGTTCGAACCAGCGACATTCTGATTGCTAGCCGGCCTCTCTGACCTCTAGGCTACCTGCCCCCTGTTGTGTCTGGTGCTGGCTCTCTTGCCTCGTCTCTAATTCTACCTTCCCATGTCCCCAATCCCTCCTTCCCATTCAGCTACTTTTCAAGCACATCTGAGAACCCAGCACTCTGTCCAGTACCCATTTCAGAGGGGAAAACTGAACAGAAATGTATCCGTTCCATTTGCCTTTGACTGTGTTCTTCTCTGTTGCCATGACAGCGGCGGCGGGAGCAAGGGCGGCTGTTGTCATAGGTTGTTTGTGCAGCTCTTGTGTTTATATGAGAGGCCCCCCTCAGAAGACGCACAGCTAAGTGGCGGTGGGGAGGGGTGGCGGGGTGGAGTGTAGTCCAGACAGTAGTAGTGTTGCTGTAGTGACAGATCCTCCGGCAGCAGCCTTGCTCAGGCTCAGCACTTGTCTGACTCTCCTGGGTCCGCAGAGAGGTGAACCCCCCCCCGGGCCTCCCCAGAGACGTTCCTCCACAGGCCCCTGGTCCAGCCGTTAGCCTGCCTCTAGCACAGGCTTCATCGTTGTCATGGCGCGTGTTCTGTCTGTGTGTGAATAGTGCTACAGTTATGGCATTGGCCGTGACTCATCCTCTTTCCTGCACTACTGTACCTCCAGGCAAGAGGATGTGCACTTCTCAGCGTTCTCTCTGCTCAGGCAGGGGTAGGTGATGCTACTGCACATGGGCTCCCACGGTCAGGCTCTTTGTTCCTTCTTTCCCATCCACACTCTCCGTTCTCTTCTCCCCTCCAGTCTGCCGGTGATGCCCCGACCACACCGAAGTACACTAAGGAGCACCGCGACATCTTCTTTCCCGCCTCGCTGCCGACGCCGGTCCTGCTCAGCCACGCTGCCTGCCACCCCCTGCTGCCCCAGGACAGCCACGCCAGAGTGGGTTACGAGCCCCTGGGCAAGGTGCCCAGACCTCAGCCCCTGGGCTCCCACGACCCGTCACAGCACAGGAGAGCGTCTCACGACCCGTCACAGCACAGGAGAGCGTCCCACGACCGGCCCAGCCACCCTGCAGCAGCCATGGCCTTCCTCCATCAAACAGGTCGGTACTCAAATCACCCATACAATCATACAAAACCTACTCTAAAAACGAGTCTGTTGTACAATGTACACTGTTAATGCTGCTAAAGACAGGATGGTATTATCAAACACTGCATTTATTAATTGATTTACAATGGCCAGAGAAAGATTGGGGAGAATAACTGGTGTTTTTTTTTGCACTGGCTTGTGTTGTGCATGCAGTTTGTGACTCCATGGTGGCACCCTAGTTTGTTTAGTTGAGGAGAGGGGGAAAGAGGAGGATGCCAGAGCTGCTCTTTGGGTTCTCTCTGGTGCCCTGTCCTTAGATAGCCAGCAGGGGGCACACTTGGCCATTCATTTCAGTTACATAACAGCGTTGTACCATGACCTGGTTTGGCTAGTAGGCTATTCATCACCAATAATGTGCTAGTCTTTGTAAAAATAAAAATAAAGTACATGTTTTGTGTATGAGTTATCAATTGATGCAATCTCGGTTCTCTGTTCTTCTGACAATGTATCGTCTAATGACACAAGCCTTGAGCTTACCATCTGTTTTAGGATTCATAGAGGATACCATCCTAAGATACACACACACACACACAGTTAAGGGGGTGTGAGGTTAAGGAGTTCCTTGCTCAGCATCGGGCAGCGCTGCACTGAAATCTATTAATGTTTCCCAGGCAACAAGAGGTTAGGCAGAGAGTGGTTTATTGTATTTGCTGTCAGTGGTGTTATGGAGGCAGTAACACACAAAGCCACATTACCCTGATACATGTGCCTCTATGTTTATTGTACCAGCCTGCGAAAGTAGAATTTGAATTTGTGCATACAGAAATGGCATATGTTGATGGAGGTTCTAATCACCTAATTTCAACTATGCTTGCTGCTTATTAAGGGGCCCTACAGGGCACACAGAATCAGTCAGCACTGTCGTTCTGACACATAGCTTTATTAAATGAACGATCGATCATCTCTAATCTCTTATTTTCCACTAAAGTTACATTTTTAAAATGACGTCCAGCCCCCACCCAATGTGGAATGAGTATTGACATGGAGCTGTTTAGAGAGAGGCCGGGTTGTTGTGACTGTGGTTGTGTCTCCACAGAGGAGCGAGAGGAGACCCCAGAGGGACTGTCCTACAGACAGCAGGAGACCCCAGAGGGACTGTCCTACAGACAGCAGGAGACCCCAGAGGGACTGTCCTACAGACAGCAGGAGACCCCAGAGGGACTGTCCTACAGACAGCAGGAGACTCGTCTGTGCCAACAGATGAAGCTGGCCACTGTTTCCCCGGGGCAGGAGGCTGCAGGCTGGCACCATCAAGAGCCTGCCTCCTGCAGTGCCACACTACCTGGCCCAGGTTAGGACACTTGGAATAGTATATTGCGCATTAGAGAGAGGGGCAAAAAGACAACGCTTACAGGGAAAGACTGTACGCATAGACTGTAAGAAAACATTACGTTGTTGTTTTTTTCCCCTCATTGTGAGAAGTTGTCTTATTGTCTCCCTCTGTCGTATCTCCGCTCTTGTCCAGACCAGCTGTATACTAGCAGTGAGCAGTCCAAGCTGCTGTCGGACCCCAGCCGAATCCGCTCTCGTATCCCAGCCAACATGCCAAAGCTCTTCATCCCCTCCACCGTCACCAAGTTCCCCCCAGAGATCACCGTCACGCCGCCCACACCCACCCTGCTCTCCCCCAAAGGCAGCATCTCAGAAGAGACCAAGCAGAGACTCAAGGTTCTCTCTCTCTCTTTCTCTCTCTCTCTCTCTCTCTCTCTCTTTCTCACACTCTCTCTGTCTCTCTCACTCTCTCCCTCTATCAACACATCTCCTCTCAACTCTGTTTGTCATGACGGCTTGTATGTGAATGAGACTGAGCTCCCCTCCCCTCCTGTTGTTTCCTGTGCAGAACGTCATCCTGTCCTCCCAGTCGGCCGCCACAGTAAAGAAGGAGACTCTGAGCCAGCCAGCCCTGGAGGTGCAGGAGACCTCCAGCCAAGAGTCCTCTCTGGAGAGTGAGTCGGACGAGGAGGACGATTACATGGACATCTGACTGAGCCCCTGACCAGCTGTGTCCCCTGTCGCCTGTCCTCCTGTCCCACTGTACCCTTCTCGCACTGCTACAAGACTGGACAACCACTACAGGCCTCTCCCTTGAGCTGGACGTGACAACCACCAAACCCTTCCATCTTTTCTTGAAATATTGGAAGGGTATTACGTCACTGCAGCTAGTGTCTCTGTGTTGTTGCAATGGGTTTATCTTTAAGTGTGTATTCACCAGCTGTCTGAACAGGAAAGCACTCCTGAACTAAAGATGTACAGTGTTGTCATGGCCCATCATCACACTGTTGTGGTCTTGGAAGTGGGGATGACAGGGGATGTTTTTTTAAATTATTTCAATAGCAATTCTGCAAAGTGCCATTTACACGTATCACATCTGCCAGCTCATAAAGCTCTCCACAATCTTTCTAATGAAAATGGGAGACGGTTACTTTGTTGATTACCTACATTTTATTTGGGGACATTTGCTATGCAGATTATTGTTCCTGCAATGCCATCCTTGGCTATGGTTTATGCACCTTGAACACGTCATTGGGACTAGAATTTGGCCTGCTTTTTCTTTCTTGTATTTCTCAGCTGCAGCTAAATTCTTGCTCATCGGACTCTGCGTCCCACATCTGAGGTGCTTCAATATTATTATATGGTCCATGGCAACATGTGTATGTGGCCTGTGTTTCTATTGGACACTAAGATTGACTGAGGACCATAGGCTGCAAACAAGGCTTGTCTGGCACTCTGTTTAGGAACCGGCTCCTGTAAAGCCTGATAACCTGTAGCAGATTGGATTATGTTTACACTTTCCATGTGGGATGTCTTTCATTTGTCACTTGTTTTGTTCTATTTTTGTACTCACTTAAGTTGTTTATATTTAGTTTAGTTCTTTTGTGTGTGAATTTGTAGCTAGGAGGTCTTTACCAGGAAGTGGTCCTGTCATGAGACAGAGAGAGAGAGAGTCTGAATTAGCTTTTGTACATATCGTGCTCCAAACATCTTTTGCAATGAGGCAGCTCTTACAAGGCTCAGTTGTTTAATTCAGCTTAAGATGTGTGTGGAAGGTGGGGGGGAGGGGGTTGGGGCAGGGGTCAGTTCCAGTCAATTCAGGAAACAAATGGAAATTGAACTAGTTAATCAAAAAGTTAATCTTTTGGTGTTCCTTTGATTGCCTGAAATATCCCGAATTAAAATGTAAGGTATAGATGCTCCTAATTCAAAGCAGATGCCTGTTTGATGGGCCAGTTTTGGAAAATATGTTTAAATTCTAACTCAACTCAGAGGAAGACAATAGAATGTTTTTTACAGATTTGTTTTCTATAAAATAAAAGAAGGATATTTACTGTATGTTTCTTGAAAGCTGTCTTAAGAAGACTTTTTAAAAAAAGGAAAAATGATGACTAACTGTAAAGGACATTGCCCAAACAAAGTCTTGCTTGACTACCTGTAAATGGATGTTTGTATTTTTTGGTGTAAGATACTGTTTTGTATTCTACTGCTGAGCTTCTGGGAATGTATCATGGCTGAGAGGTGAGGTGACTTGGGGTTCAAGGCTTATTCTGCTCTTGGACCTTAGCTCAGGCCTTAGCTCAGGCTTTAGGTCAGGCCGTAGCTCAGGCTTTAGGTCAGGCTTTAGGTCAGGCCTTAGCCCAGGCTTTAGGTCAGGCCTTAGCTCAGGCTTTAGGTCAGGCCTTAGCTCAGGCTTTAGGTCAGGCCTTAGGTCAGGCTTTAGGTCAGGCTTTAGGTCAGGCCTTAGCTCAGGCTTTAGGTCAGGCTTTAGCTTAGGCTTTAGGTCAGGCCTTAGCTCAGGCTTTAGGTCAGGCCTTAGCTCAGGCTTTAGGTCAGGCCTTAGCTTAGGCTTTAGGTCAGGCTTTAGGTCAGGCCTTAGCTCAGGCTTTAGGTCAGGCCTTAGCTCAGGCTTTAGGTCAGGCCGTAGCTCAGGCTTTAGGTCAGGCCTTAGCTCAGGCTTTAGGTCAGGCCTTAGCTCAGGCTTTAGGTCAGGCCTTAGCTCAGGCTTTAGGTCAGGCCTTAGTTCAGGCTTTAGGTCAGGCCTTAGCTCAGGCTTTAGGTCAGGCTTTAGGTCAGGCCTTAGCTCAGGCTTTAGGTCAGGCTTTAGGGTGGGTTTGGGTGGGGGGTTTGTTGTTCTCTACATTTTGACTGGCTGCATTAAAGATGTCACAAACCAAATGTATACTTTACTCTCTGGACGTCTCTAACACAATGTATACGGCCCGATCCCGATTCCCTTTTCTACCCCTATGGCTCGTTTTCGAGTGCCACTCGCTTTGGAGTCAAGGCCTCCGAACAGAGCCACAAGCCGTAGTGGTTGAAATCTTTCCCTATGAAATGGGACAACCCTTCAAGACCCTGATACGTCATCAAAAGCATTGACGCTCGCGATTCATTCACAACTTAAGTTTTACGCTATCTATCGATTAAACAAGTCATAGAATAAAAAAGAACAATGCTTCACTGTCAGACCGACAGAATAACGGTGCTCTGTAGGCTATTAACCTGTAACGTGACACAGCTCTTCGGCATAATAGCATTTTATTTTTATTTTTTATAAACCCATAAAGAAAAGGTCTATAATGCATTGAAATGACATTCAACTAAGATAATGAATGAATGGTCTTTATTGTCATTGATATAGTACAGGTACCAAACAACGAAATTAGATGGTTAAGATGGTTATCATAAATGTTCAAATCTTTATTAATAAGTAATTACAGAAAAGGTAAATGACATTTGTGGCTGTGCATTGCCTAGAGCCAAATCAGATTTCTGTAGATGATTCGCAATGCATCCTGGGAGCGAGGGTTATGGCTCCGAACGTAGTCTGGTCATGAAAAATCTCCAAACGAAGCCGTGGATAGCCCTCCCCCTTCCCCCTAGCCCTAGATGAAATATTAATTGGGACACCCCTACCCTAAACGTGAACGAGCAAAACGAAGCCGTAGGAGTGAATTGGGATCGGCCCTTTGTCTCTGTGTGTTTTAACACTGCTAATTTAACATTTGAACTTCAACTTCCAGCAGATGTCTGATAGGGCCTATGTCAGTGTCTTTGGAGGTGTTCCTTGTGATGTATTCATTTCAGTAGGTAGTTTAGACATGGCTTGATGACCAGTTAAATGGCATTCAGTTCTATAGATATGTCCAGTTTGGGTTTAACACAAAAGAAACTCTCTCTTGTAAACTCTTCCTCTATCTACACCAAACCCCCTCTGTGTCAATCATGTGATTTCTCTCTGCACAGACTCCTCTAGCTGAAAGACCACCCTGTTACTCTGACATTTTTGTCAAAGGGCTCGTACACTCTGGTGTGAAGTCACCGACACGAGGGAAGTCATTAGCCTTCATTAGCAACTTCCAGGAGTTTCTTATGAAGTGTTGTGAATTTGTCATTTGCCCCTTTGCCAGGCAAGCTAACTTTGAGGTTTGTTTTCTTATGAGGTGGACCAAATGTGTGCTCGCCCATCCCCTAGTTTAAATTAGTGAGATCAGTGTCGCTCCTAGGTTTGATAGAGCTGAGGGGGTCAGTGAGTAGTTATTTTTTTCCTTTTCTTTTTTTATAGCCCCCCCCCCCCTTTTTTCTGTCTTAAAAGTAGAAGTAGCTTCTCATATTTATCCACAAGAATTATAATCTAATTAGATCATGACCATTTAGAACAAATCCTAGAGTGATTTATAAACTCCAAGTCTTGCAGTTCAGATAATTCAAACTGATTTCACCCTTTGTGCGTGCTGTACTGCAAAGAAGAAGGAAGTTCATTTGTCACTACATTGAGTTAATCTAATTAATCTATTCCTTGAGAATGTGTCTTATGTTATGGTCCAATCATCTTCAAGAGTCATTTAGGTTTAATAAAGAGTATTCTTATACAGTGTGTGCGTAGAGATTGTAAACTAACAACATACACAAAATGAGTGTGTAATGGCCTTGTAGTCAGGTTCAACTATTTCACATGACCAGTGGGAGTCTGTACAGTGTTTGAGGTGATAAGCTGCTGCATCAGTGGGGACTGGAGCGCCACTGACTGACTTCAGGTTGTTTTCAGCCAGGGACTGCTACCTCTACGAAGCCCTCAAAGTGGCCAATTAAGGCATCAAAAGGGTATGCTGCATGGCTAATGTGAGCGAAAGGTGTGAGATTTCTCGTCGGCCCACTCCAGGAGCTCTTTATTGGGCTGGAAGAGAGCCGTCTGATCCTTGGGCCGGCCTGTGTATTGGCAGCTGTTAACTATTGAGCACAAGGAGATCTGCGCAGTTAAAGCAAATGGCCAAAGACTGACACCTGGGAGCATCAGCGGTAAAGGTGATCAATAGGCAGACGCAGGGGCCACTGGCCCCGACATAGACTGTACAAAGAGACAAGCCATGGCAGGGACAGTCCTCATAGGATCACCAGGGAGGGCAGACACACATTTGATAATTTTTGGCTTTAAGTAAGCTTCAAGGCCAAGTGCTGAGTCCATTTTTATTTGATATGCCATAGAATTAGCTTTTAGCATAACTGAGCCTCAGCCCATACTGAGTATTATAACAATGCAAAATATCAGAATAATTTCTTACAACTGCAAGCGCTACTTGATATGTTTAATGCATCTGTAGAGTGGTAGGAAATTAATACTCCACTATAGGAATGTTATTGTTAACTCCCCCAATCATTGCCGGTCTCCTTCAGACAGAGATCTTCCTAATGTGTTGCCCAAGTCCAAATCCCCACGCAGCAGCTGTAAAATATGACAGTTAGACCCTCACCTGCCACCCAGACTTTGGTCTGTCCCCTGTCACGTACAGCGGCCTATCACACACCTGTGACCTCCATTTCCAGTGCATAATGGGATTGACACTGCTGCTGCTGAAATGTACACCTTAGCTCTGATGGTGACACGCTCATATTAGACTTTGCTTTAAGCCTTTAAACCGTGATGACTTAAATGGGTTACATTATGCTCTTTTTCCACAAGTGAATGAAGTCTCTGGGGTCCCCATAACATGTTTTTTGTTGAGAATATCACTCAGATTTTAATCTATTCTAGCATGCCTTTAAACTGGCTGTTATGCATCCCACAAAAAACTGAACAAATTGCTTTATTTCACAATTTCTGTGTTTAGTACAAGTACTGAAAAAGTGAGATTTTCATAAAATGACCCCTTTAACAGGATTCAACATAATCATTCCCTGAAATATCAACATTCTCATGAGTACACAGTGGCCTCTGTGTCTCTATGATATCTTGTGTTCCGAGGGCACAAACGCTGGGAAACTGTTAAGCCTCTGTTAGAGAGCTCTTCAGAGGAAGACTGCTCCAGAGGGCCTGGGAATATGCATCTGCTCTCAGAAGTGCTAAGTGAGGAGAGCAACACTGAACCTGTGATTAATAACTCCTCCACAACAATTGGTTTCATATAAGGAGGATGAAACCACATCACACTTCCTCTAGCTCAGAGTGCTACCATTAGGCTGGCGCTTCATGCAGAGGGGTGGTTGGAGCAGTTTAAATCTGCATCTGCTTTTCCACCTTCAGCAGCCTTTTAGAATTAATATGAGTACCCTCTGTGCTAACAAACAAAAATCCAATACAAGTCTCTTCTTCCTGTTTGAGTGGGTCTGCTTGAGTAATAGCACAATTAGGCTATGCCACACCGACTCAACATGGGCTCTTTAAATTAACTTGTCAATATTCTCACACGCTAGGCTTTCTAGTTGTAACTTGCTTGTTTAACTGCTGGTCCTTAGTGGGGTCTTTCCTGATGTTGCCTGATTGGGTCCACAACAAATGTATCAATCTGACTTCAGCATTGTTATGCTATAAAATAGTGTCATGAAAAAGTCCTCAAAATGGGTTTAGTCAATGGTTTCTCCTATTGAACTTAGCACATTATACAGACATTTACAAAGACATTTACAAAGGTAATATGCATCTGTTTTCTATGAGGACTTAGACTACTCAAGGTACTGTATGCAACACAAATGTTAGCATACAATGAGAGATATTGGCAAAGAGCTGTAAGGAGCTCTTAAAAAGCATGTTTAGGAAAAAGCTGAGCCACTTGATACAACATTGCAAGTCAACCCAAAGGCCTATTGTTTTTTTGTTTTTTATGTATAGAGGTTGTTTCAAATACTATACGTGCTGAAGGAAATGGAGACAAGAGTGGAGGAACTTGGCTGAAGTGCTGTGAATGGTTCTCCATGCTAACATCGATAGTATTTAGCATCTGTTTAGCCTGTGGTAACAGGGTTGGATATGGGAGGAGACATGGCCTATGGACATGTGGATTTGCCTAGATGGTGATGGTGGGAGGGAGGGCTCCTTTGGACTGGAGGAGATGTTGCGCTTGGTCTTTATTCTCTCTCTCCCTCTGTCTCTTTCAGGCTATGGTGTCTTGGGCCTGTGGTGCTAACTGACTGTTAATTGCCGGCCCATACTCTCTGCATGGAAAAACTGGGGCTTGGCAGGGAAACCCTCTAATGAGATTATCTATCTGAGCATTGTCATGTCTAGACACCCCCAATACACAACCCCTGCTGTCTGCAGCCCCTGGCCTGTACCCAACCTGTGTTGCCCTCAGGTAAGACTCACCTGGAGAAAGACTGTGTGTTATTATCACACCATTATGGGTTTATTTGTCCCTCACACTGCTCACACTCACTTTCTCTGATGGGATGAAGTAGAAATGCTTTTGAGACAACATTGATTCAAGTAATTGAAGTAATAAGAAATGATAATATGATATTTCAAATATTGTATAACATATTATGTTATTCAGTTATAATTGTCTTGCATATGGTTGGTATGTTTTTCCAAGTTGATTTAGTTCTGTATGTTACTTGTTTAGAAGACTACATTATTTTTTTATATTGAGATGATTGACCTAGCCTAGTATTAATGATTTTTCCTATATCATTACTAGCAATAGCAAATGCATTATAATGGCTATGTTACCGCATTGCACAAGGACACTAAATGGGGCTTACGTCTGTGTGAATGATATTTACACAGATTTTGGTGCCGCCGGAGGCCTTGTTCTCCAGTGGGGAAGCACGTCCATATTTGTTTAAAAGTCTCTTAGCAGTTAATAAAGATGCATTTCCTCCGTCTCCCTTCCTGTGGGGACGGTATCAAGGCTCTGTTAAGTCTCTTTGATTTCCCTCACCCTCCAATCACAGGGAGACATTGACTCATCATTGTGCCACTTCAAAGCCTGGGAATGGCTCCTCTGGCCCCACCCACCTGTGGGCTCCCCTTAAAAGTCAGGGACACCCCATCCTGCAGTTCTACAGACCATTCCAGTGATTGCTGATAACACACCATTGGATATAACACATGCTTCCTGCACCAGAGGGATTTACTTAAAGAGCAATACAAATGCACAGCATCAAGGAGGGATTGTGAGCGACTTTGGATAGCACTGAACCAGTTTGCTAAAACAGGATTTTTCTGGCACACTTTTGTCATTAATGCATCTGAATAATGCAGTCCATTAGAGGTGAGCGCTCTTTTTGATATTAAATATCATTTGGATTCCTGTTTTGCAGCACAGCATCAAATTCTATACTCTCATTGTCTTTTATCAGTTGTATGCCCAGTTGAGTTCAAATGCACCTCGCTCTGTTTTTTGGTTTGTTATAGTTAGCTTACCCATTAATTCCACCATCAGTTGAGGTTTATAATTGTTTCTCACTCTCAATGGTAATTATAGACCTGAAAAACAACTTCGGCGGCCCACCTTCATCCTCCATGACGGGTGGCCACGATGCTTTTCTCCAAGGCAACATCAGGTTGACTTTGGAGGACCCTGACCTCTGGAAGTCCTTCCATGAAATAGGAACAGAGATGATCATCACGAAACCTGGCAGGTAAGGCATGCAGGACTTCTATTACACTTCTATTGTATGTATTTGGTTGTTTAAGTGTTGATTGTTATGTCTCATCAACTAGAAAGTGTATTTGGGTCTTGAGTCTTATAATGATAGGAGTTCTCCATTTATTTTTTTAGGCGAATGTTTCCACACAGTAAAATCAACCTTGCTGGACTGATTCCTTGTGCAAAGTACATCTTGTTGGTTGACATGGTACCTGTGGATAGTTTCAGGTATAAGGTAAGATGATTTTTCCTTCAATTTATCTATTCTATTGATTGTTGTCTCCCGCACAAAGCAATTAAAGCAGAAAAGGCTACTTTAGAAATGAAATAATAACTTAAGTCTTCTCATGATATTTGACATTACGCTGTATATTCTGAAATGGCCACCATCTTCAGATGAGTCACAGCTTCCCTCCACTCCCTGTTAATCACCCCTCTGACATTGGACATCAAAGGGTGTTATCTCTTCCTGTTGTTCTATCCCCTGCTGGGTGCCCACTGCACTACCCCCTCTCTCTGTGGGTGGTACTGTCCCAACCATCACTCTCCCCTGTATCTTCCTAAGGTACTCTGTGAGGAGCATGCATGGGTCCTCTTTAAACACCCCCTGACTTTGTGTGATAGATGAGCCTGATGTTAATATAGTGAACTCTCCCCTCAGTGGAATAAAGAGAAATGGGAGGTGGCTGGGAAGGCTGAGCCACAACCACCCTGTAGGACCTACCTGCACCCAGACTCTCCAGCCCCCGGGAGCCACTGGATGAAGCAGTCTGTCTCTTTTCTGAAGCTCAAGCTCACCAACAACACTCTGGACCAACACGGCCATGTGAGTAGACATTATCAAACTCAAATATACAGTATATGCCTCTCTCAAATGGATTCTTATTAGAACATTTAAATTGAGACATATAGCCATTGTTCCAGTGAGTAAAACCGTGCTCCTCTTTCAGATAATTCTGCACTCCATGCACCGCTACCACCCACGCTTCCACATCGTTCAGGCAGACGACCTGTTCAGTGTCCGCTGGAGCGTCTTCCAGACCTTCTCCTTCCCTGAGACCTCTTTCACAGCGGTCACTGCTTACCAAAATACTAAGGTCAGTGGCGTATTTGTATTCAGTGTCTGCACAAGGCAATTAACAGTTCCAGCAGCACACTAAGCTAATATTTGACCAAAAAAGGTAGTATGTAACAAACCAACGCATTCTCCTCAGGTAACCAAGCTGAAGATTGACCACAACCCGTTTGCTAAAGGTTTCAGAGACGAAGGAACCAATTCAAAAAGGTAATTAGGAAGTCTGTACTTTGGGATATTATTTCAATTAAAAATCAATTTATATTGGGACCTATTTCAATTAACCTGATTGCATTAATGAACTTAACTGTGTTTCACCCTGCAGGCGTACTAACAGAAACCCAGCCTGCCCAGAGAAGAAAGCTAAGAAAATAGACTCTAGTAGCAGAGAGTCAGAAGAGGACAGCCCTCCAGGTATTGGGGTGCTCACCAGAATGCTAATCTGCTGATTAAAACGTTTTTTTTTTTACCTGGGCTCAGTTGGTCTGATACCATGTGTGTCTTGCAGACTTCAGCAGGTCATCCTATGAGGGTTATGAAGGAGAGCAGGCGGACCTCCCTAAAAGGAAGGAGGAGGACGAGGTGAAAGAGGAGCGTTACTCTCCCTGGGGGCCTGAGAGGGAGCCTGGCCATAATGTCCGGACAGACTCCCCCCCTGGCACCGACTCCAGAGACATGTACAACACAGAGCAGCAAGTGCCAGCCCCGGCTGCATACCAGCCATACAGGTACCTACCACAATGTATCTAAGGCATATGAGATGAGGTCATTGTCACATTGTCATGAGAACGTGAAAGCAGACACACCACTAACCACATTGTCCTCTCTTCTTAGGTTCCATGAATACGGGAAGTCTCCATCTCCCTCCTCTAGTGTTGGCAGCAGCAATGGAGCTTCTGGACGCACCAGCTTTGAGTCGAGAGTACCCGATGTAGCGACAGTCCCAGAACATGAGGCCT
Source organism: Nansenia antarctica (assembly GCF_963989245.1). Classification (NCBI taxonomy): domain Eukaryota; kingdom Metazoa; phylum Chordata; class Actinopteri; order Argentiniformes; family Microstomatidae; genus Nansenia; species Nansenia antarctica. The sequence goes on from NC_137690.1 coordinate 20,634,217, forward strand.
CCAAGCCCCCTGCTCATGAGATTGGACCATCTCCCTGTGCCCCTCAGCTCCCTCCAGGACATCAGGACTACACAGGGGTGCTCAACATGGCCATGGCCCAGGCTGGCAAGCCAGGTGTCCTCAGCCACCACATCTACACCCCCTACAGCGCAGAGCAGCCCCTGGGCCAGTGGAGCGGCCCCACCCCTCCCCAGTATCCACCCCACCACCACCACCTGCCTGCTGACTACAGCACGCCGGCTGTACACCACGGCTATCACCATGGTAACATGGCAGAGTGGAGTCAGTACCCTCTCTTCTCCTACTCTTGTTGGTGAACAATACTCAGAAATGAGAAGGACTGCAGTCTCACGGAGACTGGGAATGACCTCACCATAAATGCTGTTATGCCATCATACCTGTTTCCCCAAGAGGCCTGTCCCAAGTCAGGCTGTTCTGACTGTTGATCCAGGGCCCACAGCCATGTGCATGCATGCTGAGGCAAGGCTGAGGAACAAGGGCCTGTGTGAGGAGGAACGTCAGCAAGCAGAGAGCTAAACTGAACTGCTGTGAACGGTGACCAATGTTTATGCTGAGTGGAGAATTACCAATGATGTGGTCTAGTGGAATACTGTATTTCACAGTTGGCTTTAGTCCTAAGAGCTCTAAGCCACATTGACTACTCATAAGAATGCTCCTCCCAAATGAGATGTGTGTTTGTTGTTGAATTGTCTATTTATTTTGTGTTTGGATCTAATTTCCACCGTATCGTAAATAAATAAATTGTAATAAATTGCTTTAATGAGATTGTAATCTGTGATCTGAATTAAAGAATCAAATTACAACTATGGTTTATGTGGTTTTCTTCAAATCCAGAAGTCTTGGATTACTCTCATATAGTTTTTATTACCATTTAATAGAACTTTAATATTACCTCCCTCAGAATACTACATGATTTTGATAGAATTGAGCCCAGTATACTGATTGTATTTAAGCTACATACAGTAAATATAAACCTCGGCCTCCTTGTTCCTTCAGATGTGTTTGTTTGTATGTCCCCTTTGTCCACTTAATGATGACGAAACTCGGATTTCCCTTGACGCAGCATGCATTACTATGCTATTGTACCTCTGGTTCAGGGAAAGAAAGTCTACCTGCTGAGATTTACCCACGAGCCCCATAAAACAAGACATGGCCATCTTTCTCCCTCTCAACGAGCGTTAAACAGCTTGAAACAGAGAGTGGTCCTGAGAGTGCCCCCCCCCCCCCCCCTCATGGATGTCAGCTGCTAATGACCGTCGTAAAGGCCAGGAGGGAGGGCGGGAGTCATCCTCCAGGGACAATACTGCTGTAGTCTTTTACTCAGCTCAATTCATTAGTAGGCTCTTTGGGACATTAGCGAGGCAAATCTTTGGCTCCTTTCTCCCGCCCTCCTCTTCTGATGAACACTCAGACACACGTTGCTTTTACACTATGATGGAGAGTGTCAAGAGAATGGGCCGTCACGTGTTCTGTTAGACAGTACCATTTATCTCCCTTGAGTCATGTCTCAGCTCTCAGGTGAGTCATCATTACTGATTATTTGGCGTGGTAGACATGCGATGCAGAGAAGGTCAATGTAATGATGTTCATTTTATGAGCATTGATAGTTTGCTGTGGACCCCAGCTATGAAATGAGATTCAATCAAAGAGAGTACTTTGAGAGTGAAATTAACAATTATCTATTGATCTATTTGTTACCTTGTCTGAAAGCTTTATAGTTTACGTACAGCAGAGATACAACAGATGCATATTCCATCCCCCATCCGTGATTACAGAAGGAGCCGTTGACTCAGCAGACTTGATACTTGAGGGTGGGAAATGGTTTGGTCTATGGCTGACTGAGGACAATACAGGAAGGAGAGTACCTTTGGAAGCCCCTCCCCCAATCCCCAATGCCCCATATCCTGTTTGTGTTTTTGTCAGGACAACACTGGGCTATTAATAGTCAGTAAACAAATGCATCAAATCAAATCAGACTTTATTTATATAGTGCCTTTCATGCAAAATTGTAATACAAGGTGCTTAACAATTAATGAAAATACAACAATACAGTAAAAATAAACAGTAATATAAGAAAATGTGTAGTAGGCTATATAGGAAATAAATAAGAGACATGGTAGAACACTGAGACCAGTGTAGCACAGTAAAAGAGGGTAGATTAAAGTAAGATGGATTAAGAGAATGCTCAAATAAAAAGGTATGTCTTAAGATGTCTTTTAAAGTATAACACTTATTCTAGATCTAATCAACTTTCATCAGAACAAGATGTTTCTTGATCAGGAATTACAATACAGTTTATGTTGGTTTATCAAGTACACAAATAAAAAGTCTGACTTATACTGAATCCATGTAGCCCAATGTATATAGCAGTATATATAAAATATAGCAATGCAACATCTATTAAGTATGTTATACCAATATGTAAGGATACCAACTGTCATTTGCTGAGGGACTAAATTCAACAAATCTATAGCAAACCAGCCACCATATGGAATACATGCAGTATTTTTGAGAAAATCTGAAAATGACCGGATGCTATGTTTATATATCTATCTGTGATAGATAGGGCATAGTGAGGACCAAAATGGACCTAAACTGAGTGGGTTCAGCCAGGAGTGTGGTAAACTGGGGTGGGAGAGGCCTGCCCACTCCCTCCCCTGACAGATGGGAGATGTCAAATGGTCAACTGGAGCCTTTTCAAGTGCAGAGCTGCCTCTGCAGGTCACTCCCGACCTTCCTCTTTCATCACCACTCTAATGACTTATTGCACTGGCAGCACTGCAGCACACAGGCCCTGTAGGAGAACCCCAAGACTGGTAAGAATGGACGGAGCACAAACAACACTCATGTAACAACCCCCAGGACACACACATCCAAGATTCCATTCCGCATAAACGCTTCAAGACAGCACCACTGGGCAATTTCAAAATGTTTAATTGTTCTGATAATGGACAAGCAAAAAGCTTTAAATCGACCTGCACTCAGAAGTCTTTAAAGGCCTCTCTGACAATGCTAAGTGCAGGACATATGTCTTAATTATTCCCCCGGTGGTTACTAGTGTCAGATTGAATAGATTGCTATTTATGGACACCATGAAAACATGACAGGTTGAGCTGGATGTCCGGCAGAAGACAGGGGGCATCAGCAGAACTCACCAAACGACACAGTGGGGACTGGCACAACAGTGTGAAATAAAGAGGTGGGAGTGACCGACCGGGGGCTGATGGGGGTTTGCAGATGCAGATGAAACAGCCTTGGAGAGGAAAGCAGCAGTCAAGCTTCATAAAGTCAATGGGCCATAGGACCAAATGGAGAGGAACTAGGAGAGACATGGGCGGGATAAAAGGCAGAAGGCTTCAACCACCTTGAGAGGACAACAAACACCACTCTGTAAATAGAGGACATAGGGTATAGAATATTGAATCTTGTGTATACACGTTTTATTCCCTCTATTGTAATCAGCTTTTAGTGCATAATGGGGGAGAAAATATCTCTATTTCTATGTACAGCAGTGAGATGTAGTTATTTTATGCACTAAAAGCTGACTACAGTAGAGGGAATAAATTGTGTATCCACAGGATCCAATAGGATAGGATCCATTTATTCAATCCAATACAAGTAAAAAACGGTTGCATGATGTTTAAAACTACACATTCATAATGACATGATATTCTATAGTGAAAATAAACCACTGATTTGTTACCTTCCTCTTCTTGAACTCCATAATACCTAAATAAATACAATATTCTGAGCAATACCTTCTGTGTTCAGTAACAACATTGCCAATATGACTCTCTCTTCACTATGACAATGAAATAAATAATGCATAGTCTTCTGGGTTACATAACACACTATTTAATTGTATGTCTGTTAATTACAAAAATCAACCAACAACCGAATCATGAATCAAGGCATAGCCCAAATGGAGGGAGAAAAGTAGGGTCTGACAATTTTAATCTGCGATACAAAGCTTGATTCTTTTCTTTGCATTCTCTGAAAAACGCAAAAACAATGTCCATTATTCAGTCTCACCTAATGAAACATGATAATATGAACCACAAACTATACTACTTGTATTTGATTTATTAGAGACATAGTACAAGGCTCATGTGTGGTCACATGCAGTATATACAGTCATGTGAAAAGGATAGGACACCCTATGAAAACCATTGTCTTTTTCAACATATTTAAACATATGGACATTTGATCTTCATCTTAACAATATTGAGAGATGGTGGTAATATAACAAATGAAAACTGAAGAGAAATGATTTGTAAAAATGTAATTAATAGAAATAAAATGTTCTTGTGAGGTAAAGGTTTGGACACCCCATCACATTTATAACTACTTAAACTGTGTAAAATTAGAATCAAGTGCACCATGATCAGGTGCAAATAACTAAAACATTGTTAGAGGAGCCTGTCTTATTTAAACCTCAGACAGTTTGGTTTCCTCTTGATTGTTCAAATGAGTGGTATCACCATGGTGAGATCAGAGCTCTCTGAGAACTTCAGAAAGAAGGTTGTAGATGTGTATGAGTCTGGGAAGGGATTTAAAAAGATCTCCAAACAATTAGAAATCAGTCATTCCACTGGCCCGGAAAATAATAAAAGTGGAGAGCATAAAACTGACAACGTGGCCATGGCAGGCTGTCCTAGCAAGTTCAGAGCAGACTTCAGAGCATACTGCAAAATGCTTAAAGAAGTCTCCTCTAACAATCCTAAAATGTCATTATGGGACCTACAGGTAGCTCTTGCCACAGTTGATGTCAAAGTACATGCATCTACCATCAGAAAGAGACTGCACAAGCTTGATTTTCATGGGAGGTGTGCAAGGGGGAAACCCTTGCTGTAAAAGAAAAAAGTTGAATTATTTGGCCACAGTAACTGAAGATATGTTTGACGCAAACCAAAGATAGCATTTGAGCACAAGAACCTCATACCAACTGTGAAGCATGTGGCGGGGGGAATGTCATGGTTTGGAGCAGCAGGGCCTGGCCAGCCCACCATCATAGAATCCACTATGAATTCTTTATTGTATCAGAGGGTGCTTGAGGAAAATGTGAGATGTGGACTATGCAACATGACAATGACTGAAAAAATTCTAGTAAGTCCACTAAGGAATGGCAAGAATATTAAAGAAACAGAGTTCTGGAATGGCAAAGGTCAAAGCCCATCTCAACACTATTGAGATGCTGTGGGGTGATTTGAAACGGGCTGTGCATGCAGGTGAAGACACCCTTGAACATCACACAGCTGAAAGAATTCTGCATGAGTGGGAAAAACATTCCCCCAGTTGATGTCAGAGACTGATAGACAGTTATAGGAAACGTCTAATTTATGTTATTTCAGCCAAAGGGGGCAATACCAGCCATTATAGGGTGTCCTAACTTTTTCCTCAGTAGGAATTGGCATCTTTGTAAATAAATGATAACAAAGTCACATTTTCATTGTTTTTGATTCAATTACATCACCTATATCTAGAGATTTTGTTAGTAAAAAATACCAAATATGTCCATACTTCTACATACTTCAACAAAATATTTATTTTTTCACATGACTGTAGGTATCTGTCTTCATTTTAATTTATGATGTAGTCTTTATTACTGAGATACATTGCAAGATAGGCATATGACTCTCAGCACTGCCGTTTTATACATCATTATTCAAACTCACTAGCAACCATCATCTCTGTAGACAACGATTAGACAAATATTCAGTGAGAGGACACACATTAATTAAGGCCTGTTACTAATCAAGCAAGCAACTCACAACTTGGTGTAACAGAAGAAAACAAGGCACAGTGTGGAAATAAGACAAATTAAGTATTATTCTAAAGTGCCTATGTCATATCATAGCAATAACCAGCAGTTGGCAGGCCCAACATTTACAACTGATCAGTCTTAACAGATCTAGGCAAACAGGCTTTCCAAGCTGGGATTTGAAAACACAAGTATGTCATTCATAACCCTCTTTCCTTCAGCAGTGCTGTGATGACAATTACAAAAGTGAGATGTCATTATATTATTATAGGAAAGATATGATTACGTCTAACAAAAGGATAAATAGAAATAAATTAATAATCATAATAACAAATAAAAGTCTAATAAAAGGACATCATAACAAAGAACAAATATCACTTTCAACTTTGAGTGCTCATTCTTACCATATTATTGCATAGCCATTACACTTATCTGCCTCTTTTGAGCTGGATGTAATGTTAAGTTGAAGAGCAGTGCAACATTCATATGATTTAGTTGGAAATGTTTTCCAAATTGATGCGTTTTCTTCTCCTCCCTATACAGTAAAGTGGTAGAGCCAGTGATGGACCAAAGTGGATAAAATCAACTACCGGTACATCTCTCCATTGGCAGCCATATAAGCAGTAACATGTCTTAAGGTCAAATTGGGGGCAGGCTGGACAGAGAGAGTCTACAGAAGTACACATGTGTTTGAGCAACAGCACAACAGGAAGGCCTTGGTTTACACTTTGGTTCCGAGGCACTCAATGTGGTCAACATGCAGGGAGTCGCTTTCTTCTCCTCACCACTGTATCAAACAAGCTAGGAAAATACCTCAAGGGTACCTCTAGTTTTACATGCTAAATCACGAAGTGCTTAGCAGTTTTTCATCCCGTCAGATTCAGTTTAACAATGCCACCTCTGAACGCTCTCTAATCTCTCCCCTATATAGCCCAGAGACGTCAGTCCTCAATAGAGTTCTCAGAGTTCTCCAAGTCCACTTCCTCCCAGGAGGCCTTGGTACGCTGCTCCCAGGTCTTGGCCTGACCAATCACAGAATGGGGGAGGAGCACCGCGCAGGCTGCCAGGCCTGAGATACGGTCCTCAAAGGCAGTCCCAATATCCCAGATATCTTCGTCTGTGTCGTACACATGGACATATTTCATCCTGTTGCCCTTGTTATGAGAGCGCCCGCCTACAACGTAGATGTGGCTGCCCAGGACTGCTACGCCAGATTCCCCATGGCCACTCGGGAGAGGCTTCACCAGAGACCATGTGTTTTTTGCTGGGCTGTAGCAAGCCACCTGGAAAGATGCAGAAGTCGTATTAGTTAGTATGCATGTATGTCGGTCTCCCCTTTACATGACAAGCTGTTGCTCAGACACTGTTGAACATGGTAGGTCGGTAGAGGTGCAGTACCTTGAGGACATCACGCCGGTAGCCATGCTCGTCATTGCTGCCTCCGATGACGTAGATCTGTCCGTTCACAGCAGCCATGCCGTGCCACGCCCGTTCCACTGGCCCCTCTGAACATGCCATCCACTCGTTGGCGTTGGGGTCATAGCAGTAGGTTTCCCTCACGTACGCATTTCCACGCCGACCGCAAGTGATGTAGATCTTCCCATCCACCGTGGCTGCGGAATGGGCATATACCTAAAGGGAAGACTCGACTAGAATTCAGGGATATAACTGGCACAACATTATGTGTCTAAGCCTAAGCTTTTTTTAAAGACTGTAATGATAAGAGACATCAGAGAAAAAAGTAACCATAACCCTGTTAATTATAACAAATGGTAAACTCCTTCTTAGTTGTTATCAGGGAGAAATCCCACAGATTAGTGGGATCAGTGAGTATCTAGCGCCCCCTTGTGGATAATATCAGTATATTTTGATATGAGGTTTGAACTTGAACATCATGTATTTATGGCAGTAAAATCATTGTAAGCATACCTCTCTCTTGAGGGCTGCCACATACTCCCAGTTGTTGGTGTATGGGTCATAGCGCTCTACACACTGCAGTTCATTGCTGTAATCGCGCCCCCCAATGGCATAGATGTGCTCGCCCACCACACACACACAGTGGTCTGCATGCTGCTGCTGCAGGGGCTTGATGGAGCACCAGCTGTTGTGGCGAGGGTCGTATCTGAAAGGAGCAGGAACATAGTGAAAAATGACTTCCCTGTCCAGGGAGAAATTCAATCAAGGCAAATCTAATAAAGTGCTAACTCGACCAGATGGAAAAACACAGAAATCCTTCTCTCACATTTTGACTGATGTGTGTATATATAGTCAAGTCATTTCTTTTATGACAAGAGCAATATACACTGCGTTCCAAATTATTATGCAAATTATATTTTTCTCAGATTTTCCTAAATAGTCGATGCAAATGACAATCAGTATAATTTTCAAGTCATCAACCGTTAGAGTTTAATTCACATTTTATTGAACAAACCTCCCAATGATAACAGTATTTTATTTATTTATAAAAAACTCAAAATGCACTGTTCCAAATTATTATGCATAACAGAGTTTCAAAACATTTTATAGGTTATAAAGAACTAAAAATGGTAATTTGATGAATTTAGGGTTAGGAGGTCATATTAGGAGGTCATATTTACTGAAATCAAAAGCTATTTCAAACAAAAACATCTTAACAGGTCAAGTTACATGTTAACATAGGAGTCAGGACCCCTTCTTTGATATCACCTTCACAATTCTTGCATCCATTGAACTTGTGAGTTTTTGGACAGTTTCTGCTTGAATTTCTTTGGAGGATGCCAGAATAGCCTCCCAGAGCTGCTGTTTTGATGTGAACTGCCTCCCACCCTCATATATTTTGCTTGAGGATGCTCCAAAGGTTCTCAATAGGGTTGAGGTCAGGGGAAGATGGGGGCCACACCATGAGTTTCTCTCCTTTTATGCCTATAGCAGCCAATGACACAGAGGTATTCTTTGCAGCATGACATGGTGCATTGTCATGCATGAAGATGATTTTCATCTTCAGTGCAACCCTGGATGGTCCAGATGGATGGAGTAGTGGATGGTTGGTGGATGGCCACCATGTCCCAACAAGGCTGCGACGTCAGCAAGGAGGTGGCGGAGTCATGTTTTGGGCCGGAATCATGGGGAGAGAGCTGGTAGGCCCTTTTAAGGTCCCTGAAGGTGTGAAAATGACCTCTGCAAAGTATGTAGAGTTTCTGACTGACCACTTTCTTCCGTGGTACAAAAAGAAGAACCGTGCCTTCCGTAGCAAAATCATCTTCATGCATGACAATGCACCATGTCATGCTGCAAAGAATACCTCTGTGTCATTGGCTGCTATAGGCATAAAAGGAGAGAAACTCATGGTGTGTTCCCCATCTTCCCCTGACCTCAACCCTATTGAGAACCTTTGGAGCATCCTCAAGCAAAATATATATGAGGGTGGGAGGCAGTTCACATCAAAACAGCAGCTCTGGGAGGCTATTCTGGCATCCTGCAAAGAAATTCAAGCAGAAACTGTCCAAAAACTCACAAGTTCAATGGATGCAAGAATTGTGAAGGTGATATCAAAGAAGGGGTCCTATGTTAACATGTAACTTGACCTGTTAAGATGTTTTTTGTTTGAAATAGCTTTTGATTTCAGTAAATATGACCTCCTAATATGACCTCCTAACCCTAAATTCATCAAATTACCATTTTTAGTTCTTTACAACCTATAAAATGTTTTGAAACTCTGTTGTGCATAATAATTTGGAACAGTGCATTTTGAGTTTTTTATTGAAAAAAAAAATACTGTTATCATTGGGAGGTTGTTCAATAAAATTTGAATTAAACTCTAACGGTTGATGACTTGAAAATTATACTGATTGTCATTTGCATCGACTATTTAGGAAAATCTGAGAAAAATATCATTTGCATAATAATTTGGAACGCAGTGTATGATATTTTTGCCCAGCATCCTGAATAACATTTTATTTTTACTTCTAATTTACTTCTTAAATTACAGCTTACAGCTTCAACTCCTCTTTCTCCTCTGGTGGATACTAATACTTCATGTGTCTGAGTGAGACCTGAGTTTATGACAGCAGCCATAATGGGTGGACTGGTCTAATTTAATTAATTAATTTTGCCATTTAGCAGACGCCTTTAATCCAAAGCGACTTGCAATTACGAATTACAGGGACATTCCCCCTGGAGTAACTGAGGGCTAAGTGCCTTACTCAAGGGCACACTAGTAGTGGTGTGGTTTCAGGCGGGATTTGAACTCACAACCTTCCGATCACAACAAGTCCAACTCACTATCCACTAGACCACCACTACCCCTATGGTCTCTACCTGTCTGATCAGTTCAATACTCGGTTAGCTGTGCTCCTGGGTCTCACCTCCAGCAGCGTGTCTCTGCGCGTAAGCCACTGGTGTTCTTGTCTCCGCCAATCAGATAGACAAAGTTGTTGAGCACAGCGACGCCCTGGTTGGACATGCGGGGAGCCTGAGCAGCAGGGAGGGTCCTCCACTCGCTCCAGCTCGGACGATAGACCTGGAACAAGTCCTCACTCTCAGTCAAAGAGCCAGAGGAGAACATTCCCCCGAAGCCCAGGATGCAGCTGGTGCCTGAGCGGTGCTGTGTGAGAGGATGCTGCAGGATGGGCTGCCACAGCTCCTGCGCATGGTAATATAGAGCAGCTTCCACATACTTCTTCAGCGGGCACGGACTCAGCCGCCCGTACAGCCTCTGCAACACCGGTTTCTCCATTAGGCAGAAACGCACTGCCTCAAACATCTTCAGGTTGTCCTGTGAGAATGTGGGTGGGGTGTGGGGAGAGGATGAGTAACAGTGCTAAACAATTTAAAGACACTTTCACACATCACTATACAACAGATCCACGTATCTCTCACGGCGCCGTTCACCAACCATGTGACTGTACACATCTGGTGGTCAAACCTGACATCATTTTGAGTGTTTTTACAATATGTAATATGGTGCAAATAGCTTGGGGGTGGGATTATTAATCCTCTCCTGCTGCATTTGATGTAGTCGAAAGCATTAGATAAAAGGTGATTGAGTTAAAGAGTTAGAGGAGGGGAGATCGGTCTTACCTGCAGGCACACCTGGTCTGTCTCCACCTGCTCTGGGCTGTAGTGGTAATGCAGAGCTGCCTCGTACACCTCGTTTTCTGAGCTGACCTCCAGATCATCACTACACAGCACACTTAAGACTTTCTCTGGGGGAAGCAGGCGGTACACCTCAGAGAGAGAGAAAGCCTGAATGTTTTTCAGCATGTAGGAGTGCACCTTGGCCCCAAGCTGCTGCAGCCCATACACATCAGCCAGTTTGTCAACCTCCAGGATGTTACTGTCATCCAACCAGGAGAAGAGGAAGTCACAACAGAAGCCTATAACTTCATCAATCTATAAAAAGATCAAAAGCAAAGGTCAGCTGATGGATACGCATAGGATAGGTTCAAAAGTCAGTGAGTGACTGTGATTGTTGTCTTTTTTTGCCTGTCTGTTATGGGGGGGAAATATGGGTAAAACAATTTAAAAAAATTATCACAAAACAAGTCAAATGGTACGCATGAGACACCAACCTGTATAAGAGTGGCAGCACACAGGACCTCCTGCACGTTTTCTAGATCTAGCTCAAGCTCTGATGTGTAGATGTAGTCCAATAGTTTGGTCATAGCAGTGTAGGTCACTCCGTGCACTGAGATCTCTGTCTGCTGTGTCTCTCTGAGCCCTCCAGCAAACATCCCTCTGGGGAAAACATCATGCAGTAATAAAGTAGATGCAGACAGACACAATAACTTTCCGATTAAAAGTATAGTGAAGAGTGCAGCAGGCCTACCTGAAGTAGTCACAGGACGCTGCCAGGAGGATGCGATGGGCTTGAATGGGCCTGCCCTCGACCAGGAGCACCACGTCAAACAGGATGCCCCCCTGCCTCAGGGCCAGCAGCCCGTCCAACAGACTCCGAGAGTGCCCACAACTTCGGTAGGTCTGGCGGCCACATTGACTGGATGAGCGAGTGCGCCTCCCCATGCGGGTCAGCTCGCCATCCTCAGCCATTCTGGTTCAACCTGTTGTCTTAGGTAATATTAATATGTGCTTGTTTCCATGGTGTTTCACATGCTAGTAGGGGCAGGGAGACAAAACAGGAGCGAAAAGGTGTAAGATATTAGGAATAACAGCTCATAGAAACACAGGTTTAGTAGCAGGTTTAGCTAGCTAGTAAAGTTAGACTACTGCTAATCCCTCTGGTTTGGCAGAATGACACAGGTCATTTCATTATTAGTCAGCAAACTCAGTGAGCTAGCAAAAATACAGTTTAGAACACAACCGATTGGTATTTGACATGATAGGTCGTCATCAAAGGCTTGCTCGCTGAATCAATGCAACAATGATATAATCAGAGTTAGCCAGAAGACAGCTAGCGAGCTCACTACTTGAACATCAGCAGCGAAACAGAGCTAACAACAACACTACTGGACTGCAAGGAAACGTGTTAAGGACGTTTGAACAACGCGTTGTAATGCAAGAAACATGTCACCTTCGATGAACTGTCAATTAATATTACCTTTGCGGTATGTAGTAAAGGCCAACTAGCTTGCTAGCGTGCATCAAACAAACAAAACAACCCTTGTTTACTTTTGCTTTTAGTCTACACGACATCCACCCATTTTGCATGACGTCACATCCGTCTTCAAATGATCATTTCGACACTGTCCCTTCTGCAACAACAACCTCTGTAAGCTATGATGCTCTGAACAGCAGTCTCCAGATCTTTCGCAGTAAATTTGGCAAATTCCTGCACAATGAATTAGGCCGGTCATAATAAACATAATGATTGGTACTGTTTCATACATGGATTTGCATTCAATTGTTGAATTAAAAAAATGTGCTCCTTCATTTGCTGACCAGAAGAGGCCACTCTTTTCAAAGAAACATCTCAACCTGGTTCAGGCTACTAGAAACTGCCATTGAAAATTAAATTAGACAGTTGAAAAGGCAATATATATGTTTAAATCACAATTAGTTATTTTTTATAACAGAGACTCCTCATCCAATTGGATAGAACCTGTCAGCCTAGTTTAACCAAGTATCAGTTCCTTGGATTGCTATCATACTGTAATATCATGCCAAATAAGCCAGATCTAATCATAAAATGTAAACACAGTAAGCTATATGATACTACCACCAGGTTTTTATTGTGTTTTGAATATGATACCAATAGCTACCAATTGTTTTCCCAGCTGTATCCATTGGATTAATTTCTTGCATTACTATTTCTATGTAACATCCTAACACAGTATATGTGCCCCCCAAAAAGATAAGATTAGGTCCCTTGAGATCTAAAAATTCTCGTAGAGATATCCAAAACATTTATCAAAAACACAGGCTACAGTGCCCTGCGTACGTAATGGGACAGTGAAGCATGTTTTCTTCAAATAATTACTATGATATTAGAGTAGAGATCTTCAGCTTTTATTTGATGGGATTTATGTACATATTGGTTTCACCATTCAGAAAATTACACCACTTTGTATGCATAGTCCCACTATTTCAGGGCACTCAAAAGTAATGGGACTATCAAATGTCCAAATGAAGCACTCATGTTTAGTATTTGGAGGACGATCATTTGCATGATGCAATAACTGCCTGAAGTCTGTCAACCACTGACCCCACCAGACACCAGGTATTTTCTCTGGTGATGCACTGCCAGGCCAATACTGCAGTCATCTTCAGTTGTTGTTTGTTTTGAGGTCTTTTTGCCTAAAACTTTATCAGGAAATTAAATTCATTCAATTGATCTAAAGATTTACTTGACCAGTGAAGACCTTTTTGGCTCTGAAAATCTCCCTAATTGCTATTGCAATATGTTTTGGGTCATTGTTTTACTATATGATGTAGCGCCATCCAGTTCATTTGGAAGCATTTGCTTGCCTTCGAGCAGACAAGATGTTTCTGTACTTCAGAATACATTCTGCTGCAAATTTAACAGCCCCAGCACCATGTTTCACAGGTATGCTGTAAATCTTTGGCAGGTCCATTTTTCTCCCCTTTCTTTCCTTTTGCAATCACTCTGGTCCATGATAATATTCATCTTATCTGTCCACAATACCTTTTTCCAGACCTCTGTAGGTTTTTTGGGTACTTTCTAACTAACTGTAACCTGACCATCCTGTGGGTTTGCACCTTGCATGAAGCATCTGTAGTTTGGATGGTGATGTATTCTGTGAATGGTCTTCTCTGACTCAACCAATAATTGCTTGAATGTCACAGCCTATTTGACTATTGTTGCTGACCATGTGCATCCCTTCATGGCCACAATGTAGCCATATTCTAATGGTTACTTCCAACATGATAAAACACCATGTCACAAAGCAAAAGTCATCTCAAACTGGTTTCATGAACATGACATGAGTTCAGTGTTCTTCAGTGGCCTTCCCAGTCACTGGATCTGATAGAACACCTTTGGGATGTAGTAGAACCGAAGTTCACAGCTTGAAAGTGCACCTGAAAATGGACCAGAATCTCAAAGGAATGTTTCCAATGCCTTGTGGAATCAATGCCACGGAGAATTGAGGTTGATTTGAGAGCAAAGGGAGGCTGTCATGCCAAATAATGTCCGCCTGACAGAATGTGTCTGGATGATGTAATCAGGTATTTTGAACGCTGTTGTTATGCTGTTGCTATGCCGACGCTAGCATTCCAGACATTCCTGAGTGAACTCTACTACTCGTTGTTAATGGATGTAGCAACCCACATCACAAAGTAGTGATAAATATAATTCCATAAGTGGATACTATTTTGTTTGGCATCATAGCTAGCTAGCTAGCTTACTTACTTACTTACTTCTATTACTTACTTAAGCTGGTGTGATGCTGGGTTTGTTTGCTAAACTAGCCATCTTGGTAACATTAGCGTTGCGAATTACTTGTGAAATTTGCATGCCGGAATACTATAGCAACGAACGTGTCATGGCATTTGAAAGACCTGATTACATCGCCCGGACACATTTTGGCACCAGGACAGTATTTGGCATGACAAGACCCTACCCAGTATTAGTATAGTGTTCCTAATAAAGTGTTCGGTGAGTGTATATCTTCCAGATCACTAACAGAAGTAAGACCTCTAATACTTGAAACGTCTCTATTTGAATGTTTAGACATGGTATTTTTCCATTGCTTGATAATCAGAGCTCTGCATATGCTCATCATGACGTTTGTCTGGATAGTGTGTCCCTGTTGTTCTTTTTTTATCAAGTCCTCTGTGTTGTTTAGTTTTACAATCCCATTAATCTTCTGGGAAGGCTCTGATTTTCATACATCTTTTCATGGCATAAGAGGCAGACTTTCCACTAGTGCCAAGAAAATAATCCAGCAATTACCTGACAATATGTCTAATTCACCCATCAAATCGGCTCTTTGTCTTAGCATAATATGTATCAATGTGTGCACTGTTCTGAGAATTCTTATCAAAGTGAGTGCTGTTTTTGGAACTCTTATCCATTTTCCATGGCCTTGATGCTGAAATTAGTTTTTTTTTTTTTCCCAGAACACTGTTTATGCTTCTGTACTTGCGGGAGGAAGTAAGAGCCCATCTGAAATTCAATTATGTTTGATCAGAAAGAAGAAAAAAAAGCACCAATAAAAAATAAATAAATAAAAAAGAACATTCTGTCAATATCACGCAGCAATAGTAATCTGTTTAAAATTTTCAGTTGTCAAGTTCTTGCAGTGAAATTAGAAACGCTGTCAACTGTTACACAAAGACTGAGAGATATTGCATTTTAAAAAGATAACCATTGCTTTCATACTGGTTATGACATATTGGCTCATTATGTTCTGCCTGCAGAGATCACGCTCTGGTTCACAAAGATGGATGGTGAAACCAGTCAAAGGGGTTTGGCATGATCCAGCAGCTCAAACATTACATACTTAAAATAATGTTATGAAACACAAATACTTGGGTATTAAAACAGATTATATCATTATTAGTAAGTGCTATCTTCTTTAGGAGAATATGCTTTTTTGTAATTGTCAAAACATTAACATTATAACATACTATACAATACTATACACTACTATACTACACCATCTTTTAGCTGCAGAAAGAGAGGCCAGAGGTAGCAGTGGACATTACAAAGTATCCTGTCAACCCAAATTCCATCCAACAGACCCACAGGCAGTGTTGTACAGGTTATTTGTGAATTATAGGTGGTAAATATTGGCCAACTAAGACCCATGTCACATTAATTCATTATATTATGTTGATTGCATTAAGTGCCTATCTATCGATATCGATGTAGCTTCATTTGATGGTTCTCTCTTCATCTCATGGTGTTTGTTGAACAGAACTTATTATAATAAGTAAATAATTCCTTGTGGGTTTCCTCCCCATGTGTTTAGGTAATTGTGCATACAAATCATACAAATGTAGAATAACCTTTCATGCTCTTAATGTGAGGCCATAAGCAAAAGAAAGAAAAATGTCTTAGATATACAGTATTTTTGACATGGGTCCTATATAGTCATGGTCAAACTAGAAAGAGGATTGTAAATGTTATCAGAGCTTTGTGCTCTCCCATGTCTTGTTTTTTGTTGTGGTTTCATTTGACTGGTGAGAAAATAGACTGCTTGTCTGTTTTGGTTGGGTCTCAGTCAAGGTCACAGCATGTCTGGTAATGTCATTAATGAGAGTGCATTCCAAATATGCTGTTAAAAATATCATCAGTGGTCAGGAAAAGGGCAGTTCAGTCTGTTTAACGATGCAGTTTTGGAGAGAAAAAACTGCTAAAAGTTAAATGTATAGGAAAAAGTAATCTTTTCCCCGATAACATAGGTCATTTGAGTCAGTACTCAAATGTATCCTATCACGATTCACGAGATGTATATTCAAAATAATTGATAATGATTGACTACAGTATGGAAAACATTTTGACATGTTGACTGTCCTCTGAAATAGTCTGGTGTCTCTATCATCCCACTCCTATTGATGTGTTCTGGAAAGAAAAGTGGAGAGGAGCCTGCATCATCTCCCATTTAGAGCTACAATAGAAACTAATGGGGTATGGTAGTACTAAGGGTTGTTGATAAATGACTGAACCAACCATGCACCACAGCATGGTCCTACTATGCAAGTTCAATATCCGACTGGGAGATCTGAGAAACTCTCAGGCCTGTGGACAATACTGATTAACACAGACCAGACGGGCACCAGCTTTACCATTCAATAACCTTGCGTGCTTGCCACGGAAGATGGTTTCCATGCCAATTAGTCACACTGGCACAGGAGAGTTGAGAGTTGCTCTTTGTGGCAGAGGACCATAATGAGGGCCCTGTATTACCCCATGTTCAGTATCTGCCATATACAATTACTCAATGAACCAGAAATCTGTACTTTCAATGTCATAGGCAGTTGCCTCTGCTCCATGAATTGTATGATCCCTTGTGTATGTGGATAATCAATGCTCAATTCATATTAGAATCTCATTGACATGCTCCACGGATATGCTTTCAAGCATGTACTTTGGTATTTTGGCCATTTGTTGGGAATATTCTTTTATTTGATTTGGAAATAGTATTCATCAGAATGAGGAAACAGAGTCCAATTTATATTTTATGATGGACATACTCTGTTGTCTGTAAATCAGAGGAATGGTTGAGTAGAGATTGAAGTATGGCTGGTGCAATTTTGCTGTGGCTGCTCAGTGATTACGAATGTGCGATCAATTTTCCTTCACAACAAAATTCTATAATACAACAGCTCAGCTCGGAGCACTGGTGTTTGATGAAGCCTATACTTTCCGTCTCAGCTGCCATTCTCAATGACACATCATTCTCTTCTTCCAAGAGATAAACAGTGGGTTTTCACTCCTCTTCTATACAGTCTTTTTTTTTTTTTTTTTTTCTTTTTCTGATTTTATCCCTTTTCACCCAATTTGGTATCCAATTGCACCCAACCTAGTATCCAATTATCCCCTGCCTATTGCGTAGGATCCGCCGCACGACCCCGTGGCCGGCAGCCCCAGAGGAGATAGCCAGGCAGACTAGCTGTCTGGCTCCTCGAGCCCAACACTGTTATTCCAGCACCAGACGGGGGCGGTGTTGCGCGACGGATCCTTGTCCGGAAATAGTCCTATACCCCCCTTGGGAGCGGCCGCTCAATATGCCGCTCCCTGTGGGCCCCGGCCATATCCGGGTCTGGCGAGACCGGGATTCGATCCCAGTCCCCGGCGGGCAGCTTGCACCAGAGGCTGATGCTTAGACCGCTGCGCCACCGCGGGGCCTGTCTTTTATACAGTCTTGATTTGGACAGAAGCATTAGCTACATGTGTCATTGTCATACATTTTTTTGCGTAAAACAACTTGTGCATATCACAGCATATTCTTCAAAATACATTTATTTCTTTGTTCTTTGTTTATAGGATTGCTAATCTCTGGCTCTAGAGCCGGCGGTAGAGCCGACGTCTAATGATCGCAAAGTTGGCAGCCCGCTGCGGTTCGAATCCCCGGTGGGCCATGTGTCGAAGTGTCCCTAAGCAAGGCAAAAAAACCATAATTGCTCCAGGGTCGCCTATAATGGTTGTGACCCCTTGTCTCGATGCCCCCTCTAGAGCATAAATGCATTTCGTTGTACGCTGTGCAATGACACATTTTGAATCCCTTTCCTTTCCCCTTCCCTTTTAGGGGTGGGTGCAGGGTTGCTCTACCCATGGACTTATATGGCTTGATCTTGGGTTTTCTTTGTTTCTGATTTTCTTTAGTTCATTATTGCACGAAATAGAATTTAAAACAAAGAATTGCTGATCTCTCTGACTCTCTCTGAAGTTTTTACTATCAATCACAACACATTTTTACTAACAGTCAGAGCATTAGTGTACTCCGACCATATATCATGGGTAGCTCTCAAGCTGCAGATGGTAGAGAAACACAGATCTGTTGTTTTTGCCTCATCTCTTTCTTCTGTGTTTGCCTTTGACCGAGGTCAATGGTATAGGTCAGTGTCATCTTTGGAAAGGCCAAGACATTTCCATGCCTCACAGGGGGGTCATGGAAGGGAGTGCAACAGCAGTAAAGATCAGAGTCATCAAATGTGTAAAACAACAGCAAAAATGTGATGTTGCTTGATGGCTCAGGGTGAACATCAAACTGTACAATAGTATAATAGTACAATAGTATGTCTTCTTCCGCACATTATCTAACAAACTTGAAAAAACTGTAAAGAGTGTTAGATATTTTTCATATCTAACACTCTTTACAGTTTTTTCAAGTGTGTTAGATAATGTGCGGAAGAAGACATATGACTCTATTCTGTTATCTGACAATGTTGCTACCCTTTTTATCTCAGTGTTATCCTATTTTTCTGTGTCCATTGCTTCCATCGCCCCACCAGCCTTCTCCACATTGCCTGCTCTGATTGTAAATGGTTGGGTTAATTTATGACCTCCGAGAGTGACAGGCGCTGTAATACGAGGTGGCTGGTGAGTTCTCCTTTCGTACATTTCCGCATGCAGGGCACATGTGTGGCAGGAAAATGCCATTTCCCAGTGGAAGTGCTACATGAATTACAGAGGGCTGCATCCAGCCATGCTACTCTCGTTCCGCAGCAACATTGGTCTGAAAATGGTTTGAGCTGCATCTGTATGCAAAGGAAAGGGTCAACACTGGGGTGGTGTCAGGGAAACTAGGAAAACAACACATCCCTCCAATGTGGTCATTCTAGTTAAGCCCCTCATGCATTGTCCTCAGTCCTATTTGAAAGAAATCACTGTTGTTTTTTCCCTGTCGTTATGTTTTCACACCTTTTGACTCAATCCTTTTGTGTCTGTTGCATGTCTCTCTTTACTCATGTATACATTTGGTAGTCTCTCTTCAGTTTTCAAAAGATGCCATCATTTTTGCATCAGTTAATAGCCACTGTAACCATTAACAACAACCGAACCTACACAGACACTTGCAATGAGGCAAATTTGTGAGACTGATGACTTATTTCGAATCATCAGGTGCTAAATTGAATAAGCTTTTAATTTGGCTATGACCAAGCTGTGCCCAGGAACCTCAGCAACCAGCTGCCATGTGTCAGTGGATCTGGCTTTAAATTAAACAAGGCTGCTGCCGGGGATCAATATGAACTTGTTCTCTCCTGCTCCATCATACTGTAATGCATGTTCCCATCCTACCCAATTCTCACCCCTCTCTGCTTTCTATTTCGAGACGTGAAATATACCACAGCAATCAACGGTGTTTCTAACACTTTTCTCTAGCAGCAGCAGCATCTATTTAGAACATCATATCAGACCATGGAAAATAAAGTATACAAGGAGAGGCATAGATGAACAGCAGTTCCTCTGGTCTGCTAATACAACTTGATTTGACTGGAGCTGCATGGAATACTTATGTAGCTTTAGAAGAACAGGAAGGAGAGGTAGAACATTTATATTAATTACAAGAGGAGGATCAGCAGATCTAATGCATGGTAGATTGATTCTACCTTTCATTTTGCTAATGTAATTGTGTCTTAATAAACCTATGTTGCAGTTTGTTCCCTCTCTCTCTCTCTCTCTCTCTCTCTCTCTCTCTCTCTCTCTCTCTCTCTCTCTCTCTCTCTCTCTCACTCACTTTCACTCACTCGCTCACCTTAATAGCATGGGCTCTGAACATGTTATTCAATTAGATAAAAATGAAATGTCAGCCTTAAAGGGTTCTACATTGCACACAGGGGCATCAAAGCATTACTAAACGATTTACATATAAACAGAATGTGGTGCTTTTCCTTTTTTTCCTCTGCATTATGTGTTTGTTTGTTTATGTATAGCAACATAGGGACCATGATAAATTACACATGTCAGTAATGATGAATTACTCACTAAGAAAATAAATATTATTTTGTGCTGCTCACAGCAAACTTTGTGCTATGATCACAATATTGACCATTGCTCATTGATCTAAACAAAACTTAACTTGACATTTCATGGATTGTCATAACTGTTGTGACTCTCCATTCCTGGTAGAGTCCCAAAAATATTTCTAATACTTCTCACCCCAGGTCTGGGTCTCCTATTTATCCTATTTCACCATTAGGAGAAATGCATCTTCTCTTGAGTGTTCCAAAAAGCCACATTGAAACAAAGGAGCGAGGGTGAGCTCAATGTCAGCCGTGATGTGTGCGACTGAGTGGGCTATTTGTCACCCCTGACTGCCAGTGGCATTATGGCCTCTGTTCTAAGCCAGGGTAATTTAGAGCCTCATGGGATTTATACAGTAGGATTGTGTCACCGAGCTGGTGCCAAGCATCACTTCAACTGAGGTCCATGTGTGGGTCTGTGCTGTTCCAGGGGAAGAGGGAGCTGATCAGTCCCTGAGATTAATAGTTTCTGGACATAATTGCCATGGATTAGGGTTGGATTGCAAGATAGGCTAAGGTTGTAGCCAGGAGGGAGAAGTGTCTAGAGAGCAAGATTAGAGTTGTAGCAGTGGGTATGACCTACTGTACATCTGGTATGCTCTCCATTCTGGTTACTGGCTATTGTTCAGCAACAATTGATTTTATGTCCCAATCATGTCACAAAACAACTGAGATCTGAGATATTGATCCTCTTTAATGAGAACAGTCCTTTTAAAAGACAACTGATGAGTGAAGTCACAGATAGTGAGGGTGACAAATTAGTTTGCCTGGTTGTAGTACTGTATGAGGCATGCAGAACCAATAAAACAGTAATCTGAATCTACTTTCCTGAATTTACTTTCAGACCAACAAAACCAGTAATGAAGAAAAAAGATGAAAAACAGCAAAAATAATTCAGTATTAAGGAAAACGAAAGGTCTTAGCAGGGTCCATTTTCAGTCTCATGAGAAATAAATCTGGTAAACGCAAGCATCCTGTGGAATTACAGTACAATGATCTCTCATCAAACACTGTGAATTATGAGTGCCTTGGGCTACAGCTATGAAACAATTTACTTTCTATGGGGCATGGATACTTATTGATTTACACCTCCAGTGACACATAATGATATCAACCATTTTCCCACAAGAACTTCATGACCAACGAGTTGCTTATGTAATACAGTAGGTGTCTCACCCCCATATTACCTCTCCCCTAGAGAACCATGAGCTAGAGCTTTCAATATTACAAGGGTCTGTTTCAGAATTGTTTAGATTATCCAACTTCTCCTGTCCTCCCCTCCCTACCATGATAGAAGACAGGATACCCACGATTTAATAGCCTTATCTAATTTCATTTATTTTTAGCCACTAGGACATACTGATATGGAGGCTGAGATTCAAATATTTAGACTCAAATGATCACTTTTCCAGAAAGATACAGTATATTTCCTTCGTACATTTCAGATGAGATGATACAGTAACTAGGTTTTCCCCTCAAAAAGTAGCATGTGTCCTTAAATCACAATGAGCAGGAGTCTCAAGGTATAGTGTTCTTACACTGAAATGAAATCAGGCTCAGAAAACCAATTCTGAATACTGTGTACAGACCAATGGACATAACAGATCTGTTTCAGTCTATAACCTTCACCCACAGGAGCAGATCTCGGATTTATTCTGAAATAATGTTCATTCATCTCTGTCTAACCTCCACAGCAAGGCCAGTTATAAAATAGTATGGATAGAGAGATGGGTGTTTGAGTGGCAGGTGTGGAGATACATGTACAGGATGTACAGGGGAGACGTGCAATAGTTCAGCACATATCTGCAGTTCATTACAGGAGAGATATGGAGTGCCAGCTCCGCAGTAACTCGAAGGAACATTCATTCACACTGGTGTGTGTGTGTGTGTGTGTGTGTGTGTGTGTGTGTGTGTGTGTGTGTGTGTGTGTGTGCGTGTGCGTGTGCGTGTGCGTGTGTGTCCATCTGTCCATCTGTCCATCTATCCGTCTGCCTGTCTGTGTGTACTACCTGATTGTGGTAGTTGCTGGAGGATGACTACTACGTATGCAGTCCATGTGCCATCTGAACACCATCCTGTAGTGTTGATCTCGGTGACAGGTATTGTGGAGGACATGTCTGTCTGGGTTTCAGACTCAGAGGGACGGAGTCTGACTCACTCAGCAGGCCCTCCTCTTAACATCCTACTCCAGGGAAGTGTGTGTGACAGTGTGAACCTGTCATATTCTGGCATACAGAGGTGCAAACTCTACAATTGTTTTGTTCGAGAATGCCTGTGGGATCTGTCATGACTTGTGATGCTGTTTGTGAGGGTTGCGAGACACATTGATACTAGTTGATAGACATCAGTAAAACTGTACAATGGCAAGTAAGAGACCAGTTAGTCCATTTGATGGAAGAACCAAAAGAGGCTATTTTCATCACTCCCCATTTTCAAAACTGACTGGCAGGAATATGATGACTTTCACCAGTGTCACAGGTTTTTTCAGAGCTCTATTAAAGGCATTCACCATATCCTCTCCAGCTGTCTGCATTTGATGGATGTTGTAATCTTTGTAAACATTCAAACCGTGTGACATGATGTGTTGCTGCATAGGCTATAATTGATTTTGCAGTGGCCAATTCAACAAAATCACAAGGCAATGGAGACTATAACAATGTATTTACGCAACCTTAATGTAAGATTTTCCTTTAAATTACGTTAACCTAAGATGTAATAATTACTAGCCTTATTTTTTAACTGAAACATTTGCTTGAATTTAAACTAAAATTAAAACGGGTTCAAAGGCTAATTGCCATGATTATTGCTTGAAATTGTATCAAGAGTGTGAAGGTTTTCTTTGTGAGTTTTAAATTATCTCAAAACCTGGATCGCCAGATGGGCCAGTGGCTGATTAGAAGTTGAGGCTTCTCGGCTAGGCAGGTTGTTTACTTCTAGAATGTTGTAGAACTGTCAGGTTGCTTTAAGAGAGTTGTCCGACTTTAATCTCGATCCCGTCAAGCCACCTCCTACCTGCGTTTTCGAGCTTGATAAAATCTCCACTTTCTAATTCATTATCCAGACCAATAACCTTCACCGGACAGTAGCTTTGAAAGGGGAAGAAATAACGGTAAGCTGAACTTTTTGGGGGGGGATTATAAAAAAAATATTTGACAACCATGTGGTTATGGCAAATTCTAATGGTTTATAAGGAAGTTTGATCCTCTCTCTTTCGCGCGCGCGCGCGCGCGTGTGTGTGTGTGTGTGTGTGTGTGTGCGCGCGCGCCCGTGTGTGTCTCCAGTTTGTAGGTGTGTGCTGTTGTCCAAGGGACCAGAAGAAATAGGATAATAGTTGACTGTAATATCTGATATTTCATGTGATTGAATCTATATTTTGTTAGTTCCCCTCGCTAGACTACACCTGAATTAAAATGGAATTTATCTATTCGTTTTATTTTGATTCCACTGACCGTCGTCATAAACTGTCATACTTTGCCAAAGACGGGGACTTGTTGCACTCCGGTCTCCGGATATTGTTCAGTTATGGCTTAATAATTTACCTTATATGAGGACAGGGTGGGACACATTGCTGCTCTCAGTTAGTTTCAGGTGATGGATTTCATTGGAGCTCACGGTCCTTAGCTGGAACGAAAGGCGTGTGCAGTAGCCTCAAACCCAGCGCTGTCGGCGGAACGCTGGAGGAACGCTCATTGCTTCGGTGACACTAAACAGCGCGCTTCTCCGCTCCTCAGGCGCCTGCATCACTTGGCAGAGAAGAGAGCGTTGGACACAGTAGGCTGCGAACGGCCAGCGGGGACAAGACAAAAACATAACCGTAGTCTAAACACTGTGCGAGGGTAATGTGATACTTTTAATAATGTATAATGTAGACTAATTGTTAAACTCTACGAGAGAGAAACAAGTTTAATTGTTTCCTTAAGTATGCACGTATAGCCTATTTGATATTGTGTTTCCCTCATGGCCTTTTTCTCATTCACAAAGTATGTTAAGAGAGAATATTAATGATAGCATGTTCTACAACATTCTACATCTCAAACAATTTACTTTCTGCATGTGCTATTCAAAATACGGAATAGAACTGTTCTAAGAACTTGTGCTGTAGCCTATCATGACACCAACCTCATTGGCTGTCCGAATTTAAATGAGATTTAAATTATTTTCCGATAAAATGCGCTATCAAAAAGAGTTGAATTCATGTCAATGAATGCATTTTCTTTTCATGGCAAGTCGCGACATTGTATTATGTGGCACTCGTAGGGATTTTGCCAAATACTATTTTGCCTATTTAGGCCTACTGTAACTTGGCCATAAAAATATGTTCGGTCAATTTAGATCAACAGCCCTGTTTTGCGAAATAATATTTGACCATGGATCATTAACAGTGTTACATAATACAGCAGCACTAAATTGATTTCAGTCATATTGATTCTTGCACCATGGTGACAATATATTCAGCTTGCATTATTATTAATTTGGCTCCTCAACAACAAAAGGCATTTGGAATGTGTTTAATAAGCGGTTCAGTTTAAATGGCCCAATAATGACCTCAGTTCTGTCTATATAAAGGAACATCTTACATAAATACCCTTTATTTCTAAATAATGTACAGTATTCTATCACAACAGCAATGATAGCATAGCATGACTGTCGGTCTCAATCAGGAGAGGCTAGTGGAGGTAGACATCTGAGGACGGGGTAATAGTATTCCATCCATTACAAATGAGCCTTTCCTCAGATCCACCTCCACCAGTCTCCACTGGTCTCAGCATAATGCTTCTGTGGAAGTCGATCTAAGTTTGATTAAACAGACACCTTTTCTCTATCTTGTAATCACGATAGCAGCAACAACAAAAAAGTTGTACATTGTGCATGATGTCAAGACGACACTTTTAGTGAATAGAGATCAACAAGTATTTCATTTTCATTAACGAGAAGTCTTCATTCTAATGTAAAATATTGTGAGCTCTTGCATGTAGCTTATGTAAATATTAAGAAAATGTAGAACAAGAAGATGCCGTGGAGACCAGACTATAGACTATATGACTGATTGCACTGAAATAGGCTACATATACAACAGTGAAATAAGTTGTTTTGCTTTTGGAATGGAATTCTTATTTCTTATTTCCCAAGAGATCCTATTGCTTGCAATAGTGGAGCCTTGGGCTATACATCCTGGCAAATCACGGCTGTTTCCTTCTCCTTAACCACCTAACCTTCTCCATCCTGGAATTGATGTCCATGCACTGCAGTTGCTGTAATGAATTTGTTTTTCTTAATTAATTCTTAATTGGATCATTGGACCATTGTTTGAATAGTGTTGCATTGCTGCAAGTCACATCAGTCAGTAGGTGGCGCTATAATGATTACATATCATGCTTATTCTACTTGCACTGGTAGAGGAAAGCTGGCCTTTAGTGATATAGCTTTAGGGAGTCATCTGTTATTCTTAGAAATGCATTTGAGAGGACATGGAGAGGGGGAGGGAT
Organism: Nansenia antarctica; assembly: GCF_963989245.1. Taxonomy (NCBI): domain Eukaryota; kingdom Metazoa; phylum Chordata; class Actinopteri; order Argentiniformes; family Microstomatidae; genus Nansenia; species Nansenia antarctica. Next base: position 20,660,353 of record NC_137690.1, read on the forward strand.
TCTGATGTACTATAGGAGAGATGTCTAGTGAATGTTGATTGAATTATAAAAGAAGAAGAGATGAGGCAATGAGGGACCCCAGCAGGATTCTACCCTTGACATGGAAACCTCATATTGCATTCTGAGGCAGTCATTGATATGCTTATTGTCATAGAAATGTACTGCATGATGTGGAACATGTTGTCTTTGTGTTCTAATGATAGCATACAGTCTTGATGATAAGGCATTGAAGTTCTCATCCATGCTGTTTGCTTGACGATATGCTGTTAATGCATCATTAGTTTCGATCACTAGACTGAGAAATATGTCTCCATATTTTTCAGTCACTGCCTCATGATATTTGCATACTAACATTCATTGGGCTCTGTTTTGTTATCGTCTAATTAATCCATTGTCAGTGTTTCCACAACCGTGACTGTGACCACACAACATATTTCAACACCAAAATGATGATTTGATATTGCAATGACAATGTGAATTTGAAACTGATACTATATAAAGCACATCGAACATTAGATATCAGGTTTGTCTTCTATGATCTTTAAATAAAGAGATAGTGTAAGGATATGATACTGCAACAGTTTCCAGGGCAGGGGTTAACTCTGATGTGTGGATGGAGTGCACAATTTCACAAGGGTTTACTCTTTGAAGTATTTGTATTCCATTCAATCTTTTAATCATTGTTTTCTCTTTCAGGAAGAAAACAACAACTGCAATCAATGTGCCATCAATAATGACAATCCCCGCAAACTGAAACATACATCAAGACATGAAATATTGATGTGGAATTGAAGCAACATACTCATATATTAGGATCCCAGCCTATGAAATAAGTTCTTCTTCTTCTGTCATGGAGGTGCCTCACGTGACCAACAGTAGCCAGGCCTGGTGGAAGGAGATGCCATGGGAGGACTCAGACGAGTGTCCGGCTTCACTGAGTGGCACCACTTTCCTGATTGTCGCCTACAGCATTGTGATCGCTGTTGGCCTAATCGGTAACACCTGCCTTGTGGTCGTTATCACGCGACAGAAGGAGATGCGGAATGTCACAAACATCTTCATCGCCAACCTCTCCTTCTCCGATATCCTCATGTGCATAGTGTGTCTGCCTGTCACAATTGTCTACACTCTGATGGACCGCTGGATCCTAGGAGAGGTCCTCTGTAAGGTCACCCCTTTTGTCCAGTGTATCTCTGTCACGGTGTCCATCTTCTCCATGGTCCTCATAGCGATGGAGCGCCACCAGCTCATTATTCACCCCACTGGATGGAAGCCTGCACTACGCCACTCCTACCTGGCCGTGGCCATCACCTGGATGGTGGCCGGCTTAATCTCTCTGCCTTTCCTCTTTCACAACGTTCTCTTACCTTTCAACTTGCCAACTTTCCAAAACCTGAGTACCCCTTTCAATGACTACAGTGACCACCTCCTCTGTATGGAGCAATGGCCATCCGAGACCGACAGGCTGGCCTATACTACCTCCCTGCTGCTCTTCCAGTACTGCCTTCCCGTCATCCTCATCCTGGTCTGCTACTTCCGCATTTTCTTGCGTCTCAGGAATAGGAAAGATATGGTGGAGCGGAGTAGGGACTCCCGTAAGAAGAAGGCCAAGGGGTCCAAGAGGATCAACGTCATGCTAGCCTCCATTGTGGCAATGTTTGCCCTCTGCTGGTTCCCACTCAACGTCTTCAACACAGTGTTTGATTGGAACCATCAGGCCATTTCAATATGTCTGCATGACATAATCTTCTCTGCCTGCCACCTCACAGCCATGGCTTCCACCTGTGTCAACCCCATCATCTATGGCTTCCTCAACAACAACTTCAAGAAAGAGCTCAAGTCTACTCTGTACCGCTGCCGCTGCTGGGGGGCGCCAACGAGCTATGAGAGCTTTCCTCTCTCTATTGTCAGCACCGAGATCACCAAGGGGTCAATCTTGAGTAAACGATCCATCAGCATTAATTCATAGACCTGAATCACTCACAGAGAGGGAAAAAGACTTCAGCCCCCATTGTCTTGGTTATCAAATATTTTGTTTTATGCAGGAGCAAGGGTTAGCATGTCTGGGGTTGTAAACATCCGTCAAGGGTGACTGTTGTGTGTCTTATTGGTTGTTCTATTCTGGGAACTAAGAATAATAAAGATAGCACAGTTTTAGTTTGACTTCACTCATGTCTTCGTTGTTGCCATCAGTCATCCTCACCCGTACCACAGGGCAACGAGCATCCAGATGTATAGCTTTCGAAACATCACTCTTGGTTTGTTGCGATTGGTTTTCGCGCTTCGACAACGAAGCCACTATTTCAATTCCATGATTGTTAACTTGGGGTTTGCGTGTGCCAAGTGCAGCCGTGTGAAGGTTTCAATGCTGAAATGCTTCATTCACCTGCATTTTTGCCATTGCTGTGTGGTACGGGGACTGATGGCAGCGATGGTAGAGCTGAGCGACGTCAAACTAAGACTGTGCCATCTTTATGTGTGCCATGTCGTGTCTACATCTTAGACTACAGGAAGTTGCACTTATGACAGTAGCACTTATGAAAAGCATTAAAGCATTTTTCTGGAGATAAGGTCAAATAGGAAAGAATTTGCATTGCACAATAGTAGTATTTAAAGTGTTTATATAAAGTATAATATAAAGTGATATTGTAAATCTACTGTACTATATATGATTACCAAATGTTATGCTCATGTCAATAAATAGAGATAATAGTTTTTACTCATCTTGCCAAAGCCAGTTGAAGATAAAGATAAAGATAATTATGAATAACAAGGGACTGTTATATTGTGCTAATCGCTCACATTTTACTCTGTTATCCTGGCTCAGAGTGTAACATGTTACTTTCTGCCTCTGTAAGGTTCACTGTTATTATGCAGCAGCTCTCTATCCTCCCATTCTTCAGCATTAGTAGCAGGCCCACCCTCTTTCAGAAATGAATTTATTGTTTATGTATGTTAGGGATACCAACCACATTTTATATTTATGCTTCAGAAAGTATACTACATGTGAGGTTTAAGGGAGGGTTCACAAGTTCACCAAATAATTTGTTACTGATTTTATACTGAGAGTATTCTATTCTCAAACAGAAATCTTGGCTGTGGCTACAATTCTCTGAAATACAAGAAATGATGTTAACATTGTGTGAGTAAGCGATTTTGACTGCCATTGTGAAGAACTATAGCAGCTATTTCAAGTACAGCACCTGTCACTGCCATTTTGTATTCCATCCACCAAGGTTTACTGTCAAATATATCACTGTCCAAGTGAAGGTTTTGTAATAAAAATATGCCCTGCTACAACCATACATCAAGTTCCATATAACAAAACAAAAAGAGGCAGCAGTAGAGGATTTAGTCTTGCAGGGTATGAAACAATATTCCTGCTCCTACTGTACTTGGAGGGGAGACTGAGGCAAACATAACATCAGAATCACAATACTGTGATCGAAACATCCTCTATAGAGACCTATACATGGAATGAATAATAAATAAACGTTTATTATATCAACAAATTACTGGTCTAGTTTGAGTAGTCTCGAGTGATAGAGTTAATTGCAAATTATGTTCCAGTTGCAAAAAATGTGTACAATTGCCCCCTGGTCTCCAGTGTTGAAGCTGTTCGGGAAATATTTAAGTATCTAAGTATAAAATAGAAAAAGGTAGCCTGGTTTCTTCAAATTGTATAGAAAAGGTATTTAATTATCTTTTGCAAAAGGAGAACAGTTTACAGCACGACAGGCAGGGTCTGTCAGTCAAAGTCTTCTCAGAAACGTCCAGACAGAGGGAAAAACATGGATTTGCATACACAGGTAACAGTCACGTCCTCAGGTAAGGTTCAAGCCAATCACAGGCATTGGAAAAGGCCACAAACTGGTCTGGTCTGGTCTGGTCTGGTTTTTATGGCGCTTTTCCATTGACCAGACCGGTACGGCACGGTACGACACGCATTTGTATCCTACCTGTACCGTACTTTCAGAAACGCTTCTCCATTATACACAACAGACCTGGAGCGAGCAGGGACAGTAGTATGACAAAATGTCTTCCCACTACACTTATGACAAAATATCTTATCAAACTAATAATTTCCCCCTACAAATCCCACTAAATCTTTCTTTGTATTGTATATACAGTAATAGACTTGACACCCTGTTTGGTTACTGATGTGTGTAGAACATCATTATGTCACTTATGAAGTATTAGCTTGTGCAAACAGAATATTAATTAGAATCCTCTCAGCCCTCTTATTGCAGGAATTATTAATGTAACCAATATGTGAAGATATTCCAGGTATAAAGGGGGAACGTCCACAAAACAAAAACATTGATGTTCCCCATAGTTCCCGTATTACACAATTCTGTCCCCATATGAAAGTCTGCTCTTCCTGTGTCCATCCCACAGGAAAGGGCCATATGTATTTATAGGGATAGCTTTAGAGCAAGTATATCTGTTTATCTATTACTATATATCTGCACCCCAGAGGCTAAAGCATTGCTGTTTTTTTTTAACATGAACTAACTGTTGAACTAAGACTGTGTGATCCATAAGTGTAAATTAATGTCACCTCCAATGGGAAATGGGTGTGATCTGTGTGTGAAAACCTTGTGCTTTAAGATTGCCGCCAATGAAATTGAAAGGCTCCAATTGAATTGTGCTTGTTCTTACTTTCAATAAGTAAAATGTGGCATGAGGTGCACTACAGAACAGTATACTCATGTCAACTCTTTTTATATAGGATGAACCTAGAGAAAACTTTGGATATGGATCTAGGTCGGTAGTAACCTCTGAGAGTAGGAAACGGCTCATAAGTGCTCGAAAGTTCAGAGAGTGACGCATATTTGGTCATACTTTTATGCATGAATAATAGCAAGTTATCAATAGTCTTTATACTAAAAAGCTGTCATAACTCATAACTAAGTAGGAGCCCTCAGGGGGTGACCTAACTCGTTAAGACTAGACTATGAGTGATGATAGATGGCTGCGCACAGTGCATGCACATTTCTGAGTAACAATGTATTATTATGTTCATTTATTATTTTAATTTGGAGAGTGTTACTATGACTGCATTAGATATTCAATGTTTGGAGCAAACACGATATTTGGGAGCAAACTAAGGAATGTCATCAAAATGTTCTTCACGGCTCCATGGTCTCAATACTTTTAGAAGTGGAGAAAACTCTGGAGAGATCAATATGCAAATGAGAATGTTTAGCATCAGACATATAATCACTGAACCGCTTTCGTACCCTGTCATTACATTTGCAACCAGAGTTCTCCAACTGCTTTAGATATCTGCTTAAGAGCATATCCAAAGTTCTCTGTTCAAAACATTACCTCTCACATTCAACAGCTGTATTATTGGCAATCTAGCTGGTCTACCTGGTCCTTTAATCCAGATATACCAATGCATGATTTCTATTTGCACTTCAAGCACTCTTATTGCATTTACATTGCATTTATTACATGTATTTTATTGCTTAATCTTCTTGTATGTTCGGCTGTGGCTATTCTGTATCTGAAAAGCTGCTCCAACCATATTATTTTCACTTGAGTGTCTATTGAAATAATTTATATAAATGTATAGGATGTAAATTACAATTTGTGACATTAAAAATTAAATTTTTATCCATCTATTTTCTGTCCCTCCTTCTCTCTCTCTCTCTCTCTCTCTCTCTCTCTCTCTCTCTCTCTCTCTCTCTCTCGAATCCCTCACCTATTCAATTCTTATGAGACAGCTTACAGTATGCTGTGAAGCTGCAAGTTCATGAATTATTCATAATTCACAGATGAGAAAGCAACCACATGTTGATCAGTGATATATGACTGCAGTTGAGTTTCACATTAATTTAGACTTTCTGTCAGAAATTGAAAGTGTTATCCATATTGGAGTTAGTTTTGCTTAACACATACCCTAGTTCCACTATAAATATTTCCAAATAAGCAGAATGTATACCCTCATTTACCTAACGTGGTTTCTGGGCCTGTTTTTGTGAACAATCATAAATAGTTCAAGTCAGAAAGTAATGTTACTTTTCTATGCAGAAAGTAATGTTTATAACCACAATATGAACATTTGTCCATTGGAAAGCACTAAGTTCAAATGTTAATCAATTCCCACTAATACCTCATGCGGTCACTGAGCAAAGCCACAGTGGCCTGTGTGTAACCTCTGTGTCTTGAATTCTAATCCTGGTGCAAGAATGTATGACTGCATCAAAACATGCCTCACAGGGGCAATCACCAAGGGTCATACTCACATATTGACTTTGTGGGAGTTGTGACAATGAGACAGACGTAGGTTGGAGTCGAGGTTGTTTACTTCTCACTTTTAGATACATGCAAAACATACACTCAGTAAGTAACAACAATATTTACTAGTTCCTTCAACTTGCTATTGAATTATCTTAATTCCTGTGTTGTTATTAGTCAATTCCTGATACCATTTACCCTCATGGCTTTGGTTGCGTGCGAATAGGTGTGATCAATAGATCTGTTGACCTATACATCACAAGGATGTTTGTATTTGAACCCTTGCTTAATTTTTCTTCTGCCACAGACATATCAGAGATTAAACTCTCAGAGTCATCTGCTCCTCCACTTTCTACACAATCTGAATAAACCTCATCTTCCAGTCTTGTCTCTTTGTTTGTTGTATATTGTTGGTGGTAATGATCACATTTAAGTGCCTTGGGGGATCTCCACAGATATGAGAGAGGCATCTAACTATCAGAAGTATGAAACACAATCATTAGGTTCTAAATGTACCAGAATTGTTCTCAGCAGAATATGGAAGAACACCATAACTGGTTATAGCTGACTTAAAAGGTAACTTACACATATGGCTATTGTTACACAGTGGGCCTTTGCCTACATCCTCATACTGGATAATTTATCTATGAATGAATGAATGGTCTTTATTGTCATTGATATAGTACAGGTACCAAACAACGAAATTTGGGAGGGGGGGCTCCCCTGGTGCTAGGAAAGAAAACTAAAAACAAGAAGGGAAAGGAGCTGGTTTACATAAATAAAGGCTATGTACACTGTCCACTATACTATACTATACAAATAAACAAACAAATAAACTAGCTACTTTTTATGCAAACTAAACTATTGCCCCCTGATTAGTTTATGTGGACACTGCTGTCTCAGGGCAGAATGGTATTAGTTAATTGTGCCACCTGTGATTTCAGTACACATGCACACACACACACACACACACACACACACACACACACACACACAGAGAGAGTACAGAGTTGCACACGCATGGCTATGACAATGACAATGACAATACTATGATGGCTGCACATCCCTGATTAATGTGATCACATAGTAGCTCATAACTGTATATAGCATATAACTGTATATACCTCTAAACTAAAATTATGTTTACAATACTGCCTCTGCACATACTGTATATTGCATAGTTACCTATCACTATCATTATTGTTTTATTATTTGTTTTTATTTATATTATGTTCTTATATCACTATTTGCACTTTTGGTTGGATGCTAAACTGCCTTTCGTTGTATAGTACTTGTACTCTGCGATGACAATAAAGTTGAATCTAATCTAATCTATACAACATAATTTACACTGCTGGCTACATGACTAGTTAGAATGGTTGTATACATTGTCATTTAGAAACTTAAATAGAACATCAAGGAGTTTAATGGATACATGTCACAGTTGACAATGTGATGATGTAACAAACCGGACCACACAACTGGGGTTCTGGAACCAGTTCTAAATGACATTACAGTTTTTTATGATTGCTAACTCACCATGTTCAATACTGAAACCACAGTTTACAACTCTTCATACAGTCAGCAGAGCAGAAACCCATGTGAACAAAACTGTGACTCTTTCTCTGTGATTTGTGCATTGCTTTCATACAGAATGCATTCAATGACTACGTTCTCCAAATGCCATAACACTTCTCTCATTCAAACTCCCCCACTTGCAAAATACTATGTATTTGCAACACATTTTTTTCATTGCTAACATACTGTGTTCAAAACTCTGGAGAACACATTCAAAACTGAATTATTTGGTGCAATTTTGCAGTAATCATATTCCTATCACATATGACAGAAAGCTTGCAATAAACTGTTTTTTTGCACAGTGTTTGAGTGTGCAGATGCTGTTATTTTGCACTCTATTGATACTCTTCAGTTTCAGAACCTCAGCAAAGTCTGATAACGGATGAGCGGTGGTATTTTCACTGTTTGCAGTAATCATATTGAAATGTCTAGAAAATATTAGCAGAATATATACAATGAAATGAAATAGACTAGATGCATTGCCAGGGAAGACATTAGATGTGACCAGATGCAGACCAGAGGGTGGACCAAAACCCTCAGGAGTGAGACATTTTTGGTGTGATTGCTATTGTATTGTAGCCCTGGAATTTCAGTTTTCCTTTTTTACAGTATTTGAACTTTGCATCTTCCACTTTATTTTTCACTTTTCATTTTACACAAGTAAATGTAGTGTACTTTGAAGTAAATGTACCGTAACTTACTTTCTGCAAAGATACTGAAAAAAAAGGATAAAACATAATAGTCCTTGGGCCAAACCATTTTTCACTACCAAATTCTGGGCAAATCCTAGATGTGATTTTCTTATTCCTATACATCCCTAGATTATGTTTTGATATGATAGACCTTTTGGATTGGCAGCTTATTAGTAGTTATCACCTCGTAAAGGTACGGAGTGCTTTTTTCAAAACCGGAGTTTTGCCTAGAAAAGTCCCCTGCCATATCCTGCTCCCCTTCGCATGATTCGCGCCTAGCTGTGCTGTGATTGTGATAGAGACATGAGCCCTTTCATGTTCTTTATGCGCCTGAGTCTCCTAAACACGTAGAGACCAACCCCGAGTCGATCAATGATTCCTACGATGAGCTATGGTAACTTTACCGCACCTACCCCCTACCGATGAATGCCTAATTTTTGCGGTTTTCCGGAGGTATTGTGCGGTAGGTGCGGGAAAGTTACCATAGCTCAGCGTAGGAAGCTCTGATCGACTCGGGGTTGGTCTCTACTTGTTCAGGAGACCCAGGCGCATAAAGCTAACCTGGCTCATGTCTCTATCACAAGCACAGCCCGAGCTATGCGCGACTGACGCGAAGGGGAGCAGAATATGGCCTGGGACTTTTTGATGGGTAAAACATTTTACCTAATAGATATCACCATGAAACTTCCCCAGTTGATTACTTACATTGAGACAATCATTTTTTGTATTACAAGTTTTCAGAAATGTTCTGTTTAAATATGCAAATGATGTATTATCTACTTAAAATATGAGTTAATTTGCATATCTTTAAAGAACATTTGGACCACAGATTGGATAAAGACAGTAATTAATTACTATACATCCCTAGATTATTATTTGATGTGATAGACCTTGTTGGACCTTGTTGTTAGTAGTTTAATACCTTATCCCCTCTTAAAGTATGGACTGCTGTCATTTAAAATGTGTGTTAGCCTACATTCTGTACGGGAGTGGACCCGAATGCAGGACACTGAGGCGGAGGCAGATGAACAGTTACATTTATTTAGCCCACAAGGCAGTGAAAGCTGTAGGTGTATGGAGTCCGGTGGTAGGTGTGGTCCAAAATTGGGAGATGTTTTCTGATTTCTGCCGCCCTCAACAAAGTTCTCCATAAGTCCAGGTTTTGGGGTGACACCAGGTTTGAGTTGGAGTCATCATCAGAGCAGTGGATGATGCTGTCCATCATCCGAGCAGTGGATGATGCTGTCCATGATCAGAGCAGTGGGTGATGCTGTCCATGATCAGAGCAGTGGGTGATGCTGTCCATGATCAGAGCAGTGGATGATGCTGTCCATGACAGAGCAGTGGATGATGCTGTCCATGATCAGAGCAGTGGATGATGCTGTCCATGATCAGAGCAGTGGATGATGCTGTCCATGACAGAGCAGTGGATGATGCTGTCCATGATCAGAGCAGTGGATGATGCTGTCCATCATCAGAGCAGTGGATGATGCTGTCCATGATCAGAGCAGTGGATGATGCTGTCCATGATCAGAGCAGTGGATGATGCTGTCCATCATCAGAGCAGTGGATGATGCTGTCCATGCCGCTTTCTTGGCAGGTTGCTGCTGCATTCACCTGAAGTTGGATCCATCATTAGACTTACACTTACTGCTGATGATGTGGGTCTCTGAAATAGAGGAATACATCTAGTTTGACATTAAATTACCAACCTTATTCTAAACTAAAATATTGTCAGGGTGCAGTAATTGGGGCAGATCTCATTACAACTTAGAGGGGCTACAAACAAGGAATCTTCTGTAAATGTAATGTAAATTAAGTTACATTAATATTACTACAATATAAAACCCTGTCTCAAGCCTGGGTACACAACAGGCTACTTTGCTAGTTTAGCTAGCTAACTAAAGTGTTATTAACTATAAATAATAATAATGCATTTTATTTGTATTGCACTTTTCATTCAAAAGAATCTCAGAGTGCTACAGAGTAAAAAAACCTAAAACATAATAAGTTAAAAACATAGTAAAACAACTCAAAATAAATCACAAAAATGAACACAGTTCAACAGTCAAAGGCCTGTCTTAAAAGAGTCCAGGCTCTGTACTGCCCATAGCTGGCTAGGAAGGCTGTTCCACAGGCTCTGTACTGCCCTTAGCTGGCTAGGAAGGCTGTTGCACAGGCTCTGTACTGCCCTTTGCTGGCTAGGAAGGCTGTTCCACAGGCTCTGTACTGCCCTTAGCTGGCTAGGAAGGCTGTTCCACAGGCTCTGTACTGCCCTTAGCTGGCTAGGAAGGCTGTTCCACAGGCTCTGTACTGCCCTTAGCTGGCTAGGAAGGCTGTTGCACAGGCTCTGTACTGCCCTTAGCTGGCTAGGAAGGCTGTTCCACAGGCACGGCGGAGCCGAACAGAAGGCTCGGTCCCCCATGGTGCGGAGCCTGGTATTGGGGACCTGGAGGAGCAAACTGTTTGAAGACCTGAGGGTGCGGGTGGAGGTTTGTGGAGTGATGAGTTCTTGTAGATAGGGAGGTGCGTGTCCGTTGATGCATTTGTGGGTGAGAAGAAGGACTTTGTAGTCAACCCTGAATGAGACAGGGAGCCAGTGTAGTGAGTGTAGAACAGGGGTTATGTGCTTGTATTTGTGGACTCTCATCAGGATCCTGGCAGCGCTGTTCTGGATGTATGGCAGCTTCTGTATGCTTTTGCCAGGAATCCCGATGAAGAGCGGATTGCAGTAGTCAAAGGCATGGACAAGTTCTCTGCATCTGACAGGGTTAGAGTGGGACGGAGTTTGGAAATATTTCTGAGATGATAGAAGGAGGTTTTGCACAGGTGTTTTATATGGTCACTGAAGGTCAGGTGAGGGTCAAACCTAACCCCCAGATTTGAAACTGAGGAGGAGAAGAGGATGACTTGACCCTCGAAGGTGAGCTGTGATATGGGCGAAGACTGAACCTGGTGTGGGGTGCCAACAAGACGAGCTTCGGATTTGTTACTGTTTAACTGAAGGAAGTTGTTGTTCATCCATGCCTTTATCTCCTCAAGACAGGTGGTGAGACATGACATGGCTGCAGAGGGGCTTGGGGTAGTTTTAATGTAGAGCTGTGTGTCATCAGCATAACAATGGAAAGACATCCCATATCTGGTGATGACACGACCGAGGGGGAGCATGTAGGTGATGAAGAGGATGGGGCCGAGAACCGACCCCTGTGGAACACCACAGGTAACAGGGAGAAGTCTGGACTTGCATCCTCCCAGTGAGACGTATTCAGTCCTGCCAGAGAGATAGGACTGAAACCACTTCAGTGCAGAGTCTGAGAGTCCAATGGTGGTGTGGAGGCGCTCTAGGAGGATAGTGTGATCCACCATGTCAAATGCTGCTGTCAGGTCTAGGAGGATGTCATTAGCAGTTCATTCGTCACCCTTAGCATAGCCGTTTCTGTACTGTGGGCTGAGCGAAAGCCTGACTGAAATCTTTCAAACAGGTTGTTGTGTTTGAGGTGATCCTGGAGTTGGGAAGGAACTTCCTTCACTAGCACCTTGGACAGGAAGGCAAGGTTGGTGTATGACTTGAGCAGAGCAGTGGGAATGGGGTCCAGGGCGCAAGTCCATGATTTCATTCCTCTAAGGATTTCCATAATGTGGCTCTGTTGAACCTCTGTGAAACATGGGAGAGATGGCAAACTCCCAGGCGAGGGGTTGGTAGCAGAGGGAGACAGAGAGGAAGAGCTGGGCATCAGAGAGCGAATGTTGTTGACCTTGGATCTGAAAAAGTAAATGAAGCTGTTACATCGCTGCTCTGTAGCCTCAGTAGTGGGAGATGGTTGTGGCTTCAGGAGATGATTTATGGTAGAAAAAACTAGCTAGCTAGTTATAATAATAATAATAATAATAATAATAATAATAATAATAATAATAACTTGCATTTATATAGCACCTTTCAGGGAACCCAAGGTCGCTTCGTTATCTAACCAGTAACCAGCTATACATTACCACTAACTCTAAACTAGCTTGCTAACTTACCTCTAAATATGGATCTGGCTGGGGTTAAGTTAATTTATTTGAGGAGGTAAACACACACTTTATTTGTTTTAAGCACTTTGTTTTAGATTGTTATTCTGGAAAACTATGTAAATTAACGCATATTTTAAGTAGATAATGTATCATTTGTATATTTAAACATACAAATTCAGAAAACAATAAATGTACCCATCCATGGGTTTGACCTTTCATCTGACTCCGCCTCAGTGTCCTGCATTCGGGTCCACAAGTCCCCTGCCATATTTTGCTCCCCTTCACGTCAGTCGCGCATAGCTCGGGCTGTGCTTGCGATAGAGACATGAGCCAGGTTAGCTTTATGCGCCTGGGTCTCCTGAACACGTAGAGACCAACCCCGAGTCGATCAGAGCTTCCTACGCTGAGCTATGGTAACCTTCCCGCACCTACCGCACAATACCTCCGGAAAACCGCAAAAATTAGGCATTCATCGGTAGGGGGTAGGTGCGGTAAAGTTACCATAGCTCATCGTAGGAATCATTGATCGACTCGGGGTTGGTCTCTACGTGTTTAGGAGACTCAGGCGCATAAAGAACATGAAAAGCCTCATGTCTCTATCAAAACCACACCACAGCTAGGCGCGAATCATACGAAGGGGAGCAAGATATGGCAGGGGACTTTTCTAGGCAAAACTCCGGTTTTGAAAAAAGCACTCCGTACCTTTACGAGGTGATAACTACTAATAAGCTGCCAATCCAAAAGGTCTATCATATCAAAACATAATCTAGGGATGTATAGGAATAAGAAAATCACATCTAGGATTTGCCCAGAATTTGGTAGTGAAATGTTCAATTTGGGGGTTTGGCCCAAGGACTATAAAGGATAGAAGCAAAAGATAGAATACTGTAAAGGATAGAAGCAAATTGTGGCATTTCTGATTCATTCTTGTTGCCTAATACTTTACAGTTGTACAGTCAACTATTCTGTCTATGATTACTATAAATCAAACCATTTTTATAATGAAATATTCATTCTTGTGAAAATCATTCAAACTATGTAATGCTCCCTGTTGTTAGTATTTTGTAAGTCAGAATGTTATGAGTGACAGTGTATGCTTCTGAGTGAACATTGTTGACAGTGTGTGGTTGAACGAGCTTCTTTTGAGACATGAATGAAGTCATTGGCCAACATGAGTGTTACGAATGCAGACTGTATGAAGAGTTGTGAAACTGTGGTTTCAGTATTGAACATGGTGAGTTAGCAATCGTAAAAAACTGTAATTTCATTTACCTGCAATCCTCTGCATAGACCACACACGTTATTATTATCAAGAATATCCAAAGCTAAAATATTAACATCAGATTTCTTCTCAACTTCTCTTCAACTAAATATGAATATGGCCTCCTTGTATGTTGGAGATCTCCACCAGGATACCACTGAGACAATGTTGCATGAGAAATTCAGCTCTGCTGGTGCAATTATCTCCATCAGAGTGTGCAGGGACAAGATCACCCAACGATCCCTTGGGTATGCCTATGTCAACTTTCAACAGCACGCTGACGCAGAGCTTGCCCTGGACACCATGACCTCAAAGGAAGACCTATGCGCATCATGTGGTTTCAGCGTGACCCTTCACTGAGGAAGAGTGGGGTAGGAAATGTTTTCATCAAGAACTTGGAGGAATCTATTGACAGCCAGGACCTCTACGACACGTTTTCTACATTTGGAAAGGTCCTTTCCTGTAAGGTTGTTTGTGATGAGAATGGCCAATCTAAAGGCCATGGCTATGTGCAGTTTGAGTGCCAGGAGGCTGCTGAGAGAGCCATTGAACAGAGGCTGAATGGCATGCTGTTCAATGACAAATTAGTGTTTATTGGACACTTCAAATCTAGAAAAGAACGAGAGGCTGAACATGGAGCCAAGGCCAAAGAGTTCACCAACGTGTACATCAAAAACTTTGGAAAGGATATGGATGACCAAAAACTGAAGGAAAAGTTTGAAATATATGGACCGACCCTGAGTGTCCGGGTCATGACTGATGACAATGGTCAGTCCCGGGGTTTCGGCTTCGTCAGCTTCGAAAGGCATGAGGATGCCCAGAAGGCCGTTGACGACATGAATGGTATGAAGATCAACGGGAGAAAGGTCTATGTGGGCCGTGCCCAGAAGAGAGGAGAGCGCCAGACTCTGCTGAAGCGCCAGTTTGAACACATGAAGCATGAGCGTATGACCAGATACCAGGTTTGTGGCCTCCAGTTCTCTGATACTAACACAGAAGTTGATATTACTTATACATAGACAGATATTACTTATACATTGACATTACTTATACATACATATAAGTATACTTATATACATATAAGTATACTTATACTAAACAGGGTTTCTCTCTACCAGGGTGTCAATCTGTACGTGAAGAACCTGGATGATGGCTTGGATGATGAGCGTCTGCACAAAGCGTTCTCCTCCTTTGGAACGATCACCAGTGCAAAGGTGATGATGGAAGGTCAGCGCAGCAAGGGCTTTGGCTTTGTGTGCTTCTCCTCCCCTGAGGACGCCACCAAGGCTGTGACTGAGATGAACGGCCGCATTGTGACCACCAAGCCGCTGTTTGTGGCCCTGGCCCAGCGCAGGGAGGATCGCCAAGCACAGCACCAGGCGTATGTCACAAAACAGTACAGTGTCTGCGCCATGCCCAACCTAGTCAACAACCCCTACCAGCCTGCTCCACCATCTGGATATGTCATGGCTCCCGTTCCACAGGTCCAGACCTGTGCTGCCTACTACCTACAGAACCAGACCTGTGCTGCCTACTACCTCACCAACCAGCTGGCTCAGCTGAGACCCACTCTTGGCTGGGCCACCCAGAGTGTGCAACCTCAATACTTCCCGAACATTCCCTTCATCAAGCCTCAGACTTTCGATTCTATGAACGCCACACCGTCGTCCCAGGTTTCCTGTATGAAGACCTCTCAGCGAATCGGTCAGTATATTTATTGAAGCAACCCTGCACATACAGTAGATTAGACCAATATCAGAACATTTACAATGAATAAGCTTTTGATTATGAGTGTCTTCTTATGCACACAGCCACTCAGGGTTTGAGTGCAAATGCAGCTACAGCCAGGATGTGCGCTGTGCCCCAGAACAAGCATGCAGCTGGTGAACACTACCCACAGCAGCACATGGCTCCCCAGACACAGGTCCCCATGCAGCTGCAGCCTGCTGTGCTGACTGCCTCCCTGCTGGCTGCCACTCCTCCTGAGGAGCGGAAACAGCTGCTGGGTGAGTCTACTTGTTAGATCTGTAGATCCCCGTTAGCTATACTGTATAATAACTGTTACTGATTGTTTGATTCTCCATCCCTCCAGGTGAGCATCTCTTCCAGCTTATCCAGAAAACACACCCCAGTCTAGCTGCCAAGCTCACAGGGATGCTGCTGGAGATGGACAACTCTGAACTTCTCCACATGCTGGAGGCTCCAGACTCCCTGAGCTCCAAGGTGGATGAAGCGGTCGCTGCACTGCAGGCACACTGGGCTAAGGAGGCTGCACAGAACTCTGACCCCCTCCCAGCTTGAGTTCAAAGCGATTAAGACGAGGGATAGACAGAGAAAAGAAGAGTAGATAGACAGAGAAAAGAAGAGTAGATAGACAGAGAAAAGAAGAGTAGATAGACAGAGAAAAGAAGAGTAGATAGACAGAAAAGAAGGGTAGATAGACTCGTGACAAGGGATGGAGATCCAGACATTAAAACCTACTCCTCCTACGACATTGAAAAACCTTTTCAAACATTGAACAACTTAACATTTTCAAAATATTATTAATAAAGCATTTTATTACCAAATTAACAAAATGTCTATTTTGCTATGTCTGAATGCCTTTTACTGTATCAGTGATCAGAACATCACCAGTGTTGTACTGTACAAAGACTTGATAGCTGTGCATTTTGGATTGTATATTATATTTTGGATGAAATACCCCTGGCTGTTATCAATTCTTAAACATCTCTGTGGTTATAGATCTGGACCAAACCATAACATTTGTCTCACACACACACACACACACACACACACACACACACACACACACACACACACACACACACACACTCACACACACACATACACACTCTCTCTCTCTCACACACACACACACACACACACACACACACACACACACACACACACACACACACACACACACCCCCCCCACACACACACACACACTTTTGTTTACTGATTTTGTTTCCCTTTGCATTCTTTTGCCTAAAGGTCACAGTTGTGCAGTAAAGATAAGTAAAGGAAATACAAAACAACAGTCAACATGTTTTCTCATCATGTGATGTTATTGGTCAAATGCAATGTTCATCATTGCCTCTAAATTGAAGCTGTGGCCTCTACATCTGACCTTTCATTTCCTTTGATTAAGTGAGTAGGCAGAGAGGTCGACCTTGGAATGATGCTGTGGTTGCTTGGTTACAACTTCTACTGGGCTTCCAGTGGGTGATCTTGTATGTACTTAAGCCTATGCCATCTTATTGAACCCTCAATGACAGAAAAGTGGATCCAAGTTGATGCACAGCAAATGTGATCAGTGTAGCTTGTAGCTTCATTAGAACTTCCCCATGCAATCTTCTCGAGTGAGCTTGATGACTTGATAAAAGTAATGCTGAGTGGTAAATTACTGTAAGGTTATTTGGACAATGGTCAGTTGCAGTCTCATCCAATAGGTTACACTCTGAACACTCATTAAGACTGTTAATTGGATTCCCTAACTGCCAGGAGGGCTCTCTCCCATGACGCTCCCATGAAGTAGAAATTGCTTTGTGTGAAAATCAGTCCAAGATTCCTACAGCTTCAAGCACCGATCTACAATTTCCGTATTGGAAATGCAATATTAATGTGTGAGACCTGAAACAATTGTAAGCCTCTGTCTTCTCAGCAGGTTCTCTTGTCTCTGAGAGACAAGTCTCAGTGAGACCAATTAGAGCTACCCATGAAGACTTTGCAGCTTTTGAAACAAACTAAACTGTGTTTCCATGAAACAGGTGTTCTGGGTAGAGTGTAACTTACCTGTAAGGGCCATATTTCTCTTGCCTACATTAAATGTAATATAGATGCCTTATTCAAAATGACACGGTATGTGGCTTAAGTCCAAAAAAACAAGATAATTGTGCTATAACAAAATGTTCTGTGTTGTAGATTAATGTGCCAATATTTTAAAATGATCGGTCAGTTTAAACATCACTGAGCTATTGTCTTCTTAAACTCAGTATAATGTTCATCTTGTGTATAGTTTTATAGTCTAAAGTTGATCAGTTTTTCATTTTTAGGATATGACAAATGTGCAGAGTTCTTAACATATCAAATCCATTTAATAAAGGATAATGCTCCATCCAAATAGTGTACACCGTATGTGCAATGCAAGCGTTTGCCATTTCATCATCAAGAAGTGATAGTGGCTATCGTGTTTGCTGAGTATGACCAGGGGTGACAGACACATAGAAACACTTTGAAAACACAATTTACATTGGAGATAAGAAAATGGCCAACCTTCGGGTGTCAACAGGATATTACATGTCATTGTCTCATTGTCAAATTTCTTTTATGAATTCAACTGAATAGTCTTATTTAATTTGTTTGAATTCCAAACTACAATATGGTCAAGCACACATATGTAGACCTACTACTTAATTGCATAATTTCTTTAGTTAGTTATTTGACATGAATATGACCTTTGTGGGCCAAAATGTGGTTATAGTGAGATGGCGGTTTAGGACACAGACTGAATGACAACTGTGCCTCATAGCTCCTCTGCTAGCAATAATAATTAGATGCATTGTCTTTACTATTTGAGTGGAGACAGGTAGTGCATGGAGTCATTAGTCTGAATGAGAGTATAACAACTGGATGTGTAGTCAATAGTCTGTTGAACAATTGTTCCTGACGCTGCCCTCTATATTCTAAAAGTTGCATTACATTTTATTAAACCCCTATCCATAGGGATAAGGATTATAGACGTTGTTCTCTTTTCTCTGTGCCCTCCCTATCCGACTCATCAAACATCACACACAAACATCTCTGGAGAAACCTTCAATGTTTTAAGTTGTATTACAGTGTCCCCTGGTGGTAAGATAAACCGTAGTGCCAACTCCGTCCAAATCGTGCACCCAATTACCACTTCTTTCGATTGGCTGGCTATGTACAGCGCTCTGGGTGTTGCACATAGAACCATAGCATATGTATTTATTCATTTAGAAATTAATAGTAAATATAAAGATAATGTTTTAGTTGTCCACGCATAGAGCTGTTCTATAACAACACATTTCTTTCTGCAGCGTTAAACATTGCAATACGCAGAACGCTGTAGCGGAAAAAGAAGAAAAGAAGAAAGAAGGATTCGTAAAGTGAAGGTGGACAGGTGTATCACGATGGAGTCCTACAATATAATAGCAAATCAGCCCATCAACATTGCTAAAGGAAAATCCAGGCTTATTTTGATTAGTCTTGCGAGACTAATAAAAAAAAACTCCAGGCTTATTTTATATTTTTATTCCAAATAAGCCAGGATTTTCTTTTAGCGATATTGATGGAATACTCCCCAGTATTGAGCACCATTTGTAATCTCTGTGTGGTTGGAGGAACAGCGGGGGCTCTTATCTGTGCAGTACCCCATGGAGCATGATATTGTGAATTACTGGAATGACATGGAGTGCATATGGCAATATATGTAGTCAAAAGAGCAACTACAGACCTTTTCTGAAGAGGTATATTTGTGGTTACACACACACACACACACACACACACACACACACACACACACACACACACACACACACACACACACACACACACACACACCTTTTCTGGTAAATCTTCTGCTCAGTGTCTCTTTATGTAGATTGAATACTTGTTACACAGTACATTGGCACTAAAGTTGTGATTGAAGCATGAGATGGTAATAAAAATGTTACGTGAATGTAAAGCTCATCAGGGCTCCAATTAAGGGTTTTGAGTAGTAGAGGCCCTGCTAACTTAGTTAGTTAACTAACTTAATTTGAAAGTGTCTGTTGACTTCACTTTGCCTCTCCTAATATCACTCAGCATCCTGTGCTGCTAACAGAGGCCCCTTTGAACCCAAGTAAAAACCGGGAGAGGGCAGCCGCAGTGTTCTTTGAGACATTCAATGTACCAGCTCTCTTCGTCTCTATGCAAGCGGTATTGAGCTTGTGAGTCTGTCTTTCCTCCTTCCGGCATGTCTCTCATTTGCCAAGAAAACACAAGCAAAAATAATATAAGCAATGCATGAGTAACCCTAATATTTGCAGCACACACATTGTGTTTACACACAGTGGATATTACACATGGACATTACAGATATGCCACTGGACGAACCACAGGAGTGGTTCTGGATGCTGGGGATGGGGTGACCCATGCTGTGCCCATTTATGAAGGTTTTGCCATTCCTCACTCCATCATGCGAGTGAACATTTCTTTTTTTTTCTGAGTGGGGCAGTCCCACTCATATTTTTCATTTTTATTGACAGTTACAGTGAAGATTTAGACAGGAAGGATGGGTGAGAGAGAGAGAGAGAGAGGAGGGATGACATGCAGGATATGTCCCCGGCCGGAATCGAACCCGGCCGGCCGGAATCGAACCGGGGACCCTGCGGTACATGGTCAACGCTTATTCCACTACACCACCTAAGCCCCCCCACGAGTGGACATTTCTGGACGGGATGTCTCACTCTACCTGCGCCAACTCCTGCGCAAGGAGGGTTACAACTTCTACACCTCGGCAGAGTTTGAGTTAGTGCGCACTATCAAAGAGATACAAGTGGAGAGAGCATGCTGGATTTCTGATGGGAGTCAGATGTGATTATTCTTTACAGTTTAATACGCAGTTAACACATTGACACTGCTGTTAGTCAGTGTTCGAGGGATTTGATATCCACCCACTGGTTTGTGCTCCTGAATATTTGTCTGTTGTACTCACTTCACTATTTAGAGGCATATATCAGTATAGGGATTCCCTTTCTATATTAGATGTGTCTTTTTTTTTATCAGCACCCAAGAAAAAAGTGGATGTGTCCACATACCTGTGAGATTTTAATTGTTTGTCCTCCTTCCTTGCCCCCTGTCACTTTCTTGTGCCCTTTAGAGAGCATGCGTATGCTGTGAAGCTGCAAGTTCATGAATTATTCATAATTCACAGATGAGAAAGCAACCACATGTTGATCAGTGATATATGACTGCAGTTGAGTTTCACATCAATTTAGACTTTCTGTCAGAAATTGAAAGTGTTATCCATATTGGAGTTAGTTTTGCTTAACACATACCCTAGCTCCACTATAAATATTTCCAAATAAGCAGAATGTATACCCTCATTTACCTAACGTGGTTTCTGGGCCTGTTTTTGTGAACAATCATAAATAGTTCAAGTCAGAAAGTAATGTTACTTTTCTATGCAGAAAGCAATGTTTATAACCACAATATGAACATTTGTCCATTGGAAAGCACTAAGTTCAAATGTTCATCAATTCCCACTAAAACCTCATGACGTCACTGAGCAAAGCCACAGTGGCCTGTGTGTAACCTCTGTGTCTTGAATTCTAATCCTGGTGCAAGAATGTATGACTGCATCAAAACATGCCTCACAGGGGCAATCACCAAGGGTCATACTCACATATTGACTTTGTGGGAGTTGTGACAATGAGACGACAGACGTAGGTTGGAGTCGAGGTTGTTTACTTCTCCTCACTTTTAGATACATGCAAAACATACACTCAGTAAGTAACAACAATATTTACTAGTTCCTTCAACTTGCTATTGAATTATCTTAATTCCTGTGTTGTTATTAGTCAATTCCTGATACCCTTTACCCTCATGGCTTTGGTTGCGTGCGAATAGGTGTGATCAATAGATCTGTTGACCTATACATCACAAGGATGTTTGTATTTGAACCCTTGCTTCATTTTTCTTCTGCCACAGACATATCAGAGATTAAACTCTCAGAGTCATCTGCTCCCCCACTTTCTACACAATCTGAATAAACCTCAGGGTCACAGTTGTGCAGTAAAGATAAGGAAATACAAAACAACAGTCAACATGTTTTCTCATCATGTGATGTTATTGGTCAAATGCAATGTTCATCATTGCCTCTAAATTGAAGCTGTGGCCTCTACATCTGACCTTTCATTTCCCTTGATTAAGTGAGTAGGCAGAGAGGTCGACCTTGGAATGATGCTGTGGTTGCTTGGTTACAACGTCTACTGGGCTTCCAGTGGGTGATCTTGTATGTACTTAAGCCTATGCCATCTTATTGAAAGCTCAATGACAGAAAAGTGGATCCAAGTTGATGCACAGCAAATGTGATCAGTGTAGCTTGTAGCTTCATTAGAACTTCCCCATGCAATCTTCTCGAGTGAGCTTGATGACTTGATAAAGGTAATGCTGAGTGGTAAATTACTGTAAGGTTATTTGGACAATGGTCAGTTGCAGTCTCATCCAATAGGTTACACTCTGAACACTCATTAAGACTGTTAATTGGATTCCCTAACTGCCAGGAGGGCTCTCTCCCATGACGCTCCCATGAAGTAGAAATTGCTTTGTGTGAAAATCAGTCCAAGATTCCTACAGCTTCAAGCACCGATCTACAATTTCCGTATTGGAAATGCAATATTCATGTATGAGGCCTGAAACAATTGTAAGCCTCTGTCTTCTCAGCAGGTTCTCAAGTCTCAGTGAGACCAATTAGAGCTACCCTTGAAGACTTTGCAGCTTTTGAAACAAACTAAACTGTGTTTCCATGAAACAGGTGTTCTGGGTAGAGTGTAACTTACCTGTAAGGGCCCTATTTCTCTTGCCTACATTAAATGTAATATAGATGCCTTATTCAAAATGACACGGTATGTGGCTTAAGTCCAAAAAAATAAGATAATTGTGCTATAACAGGGTTAGTTAGACATTACAGATATGCCAATGGACGAACCACAGGAGTGGTTCTGGATGCTGGGGATGGGGTGACCCATGCTGTGCCCATTTATGAAGGTTTTGCCATTCCTCACTCCATCATGCGAGTGGACATTTCTGGACGGGATGTCTCACTCTACCTGCGCCAACTCCTGCGCAAGGAGGGTTACAACTTCTACACCTCGGCAGAGTTTGAGTTAGTGCGCACCATCAAAGAGATACAAGTGGAGAGAGCATGCTGTATTTCTGATGGGAGTCAGATGTGATTATTCTTTACAGTTTAATACGCAGTTAACACATTGACACTGTTGTCAGTCAGTGTTCAAGGGATTTGATATCCACCCACTGGTTTGTGCTCCTGAATATTTGTCTGTTGTACTCACTTCACTAGAGGCATATATCAGTATAGGGATTCCCTTTCTATATTAGATGTGTCTTTTTTTTTATCAGCACCCAAGAAAAAAGTGGATGTGTCCACATACCTGTGAGATTTTAATTGTTTGTCCTCCTTCCTTGCCCCCTGTCACTTTCTTGTGCCCTTTAGAGAGCATGCTACCTATCATTGAACCCACAAAAGGATGAGACCTTAGAGACAGAGAAGGCTCTGTACACACTTCCTGATGGCAGCACATTTGACGTGAGTCTTCTAGATGCACTTTTATAGGCTGGACGTTATTACAGTAAATATTACAATATCCTGTGATGTCCTCACACATTTTGTGTGTTTTATACAGAAGAATTGACAGCTTGCAATCACCTTTGTAGATTGGTCCAGCTCGGTTCAGAGCCCCAGAGCTTCTCTTCCGTCCAGACCTGATAGGGGACGAGAATGCGGGGATCCATGAGGTTTTGGCTTTTGTCAGCCTTTATCAGCCTGGACAGAGTCTAGTTTTGAGGGTCTCACAGCCCCTCGGACAGATTAGAGGCTGTTGCAAGCTAAAAAACGGATACATTAAACAGTAGGAGAGAATCAGCATGAAGCAGGTGGCCTGAGGCGGCCTGCCAGAGGCCACATTTGACAATTCAAATGTGGTTGTTTTTCTCAAATTAGTTTTGGAGGAATGGTAATGCTATGGTAATTACTAATGGTAATTACTAATGGTAACCAATTTGCACAGGACTTTGTCAATGGGAATTTCAGTTGAGTTTGAATATGTTCTTCAATCACATAATGATGGTGGGGTGTATGAGACCGAGGCTGGGATGGGTGTACGCCCTGCGAGTAAAACGAGTAACACCCGTTGATGGATTCTGATTGGTTCTCCGAATCTAAAGGCGATTGGTCAAAGTCTTGTGTTGACTGTCCCACAGTAGACTGTCAAGTCCAGCCAGCCATACAAGACAGCCTTTTACTGGGGCTATTCTATCTAGAAATTGTATTAGCTAGCAAGCTAAGGCTTAATACAAAGAATGAGAAGAGTTACCCTTTTTGTTAACGGGACATCCAAAAATGGCAAGGTGCGTAGTCATATCAGCTAGCTAGCTAGCTAGAATCTGATTAGGAGAACTGGTTAGCTAACTGGCTAACAGGACTTGTTCGTAGGTCGCTAGGTAACGAGGCCCGTGTTCATTGAGCCCAGTAATCACCTGTACACATGTAGTCTACAATAGCATGTCTGATGGCAATAACTGATTTGTAACAATACAGCTACTGTGAGGCCTGTCAGTTTTCTCTGTGTTGTTTCCTTTCTACAACAATGGCATGGCGATTTCTTGTGTTAGCTCCGTATTAAAAACGGTATTCCCTCAATAGGTTGTAGCTGTGTATGGGACCTTGACCGACCTTTTATCTGTAGCAAGCAACAAATTGGGAATCAGAGCTTCACATTTATACAATGGAAAAGGCGGTCTCATAGATGACATCGCCCTCATCAGGTTTTTCTTCTTTCTTTTTCTTTCTCTAAACTGTATTTACTGTTATTTACTGTACCTAGTTTTTGCATTGTATACGATGTAATGACAAATAAACTTGAACTTGAGGTAGAGTATATTTCTCTCTATATTCATTGTGTGGAACAATCAGGTGGTCATCTTATTCAATATTAGCCATAATATTTCAGACAGTTAGAGGTATTATGATTTTTGACATAGTCTTCAGTGTAGTACTGAATAATTTTGTAGTCATTGTAGTCTATTTCCTCTATTGAAGTAGCAGTCAGATAACTATTGGGGACATGAGTTCCTTCATGAGGGTGATGATGAATGATGAGATATTGTTGGGTCCAGAGTCACATTTAGAGACTGTATTTATGACTGTGTTGTGTTGTATGACCTAATGATTGTTTACAATTGACACGATCAAGTGGTTGCAGTCTGAAATCTATCTATTTATTACAGGGATGATGATGTATTGTATGTTTCTGAGGGAGACCCCTTTGCTGGTGAGTTTGGATGTCCTTGACATTACCCCTGCAAACCATTTAGTTCTGATTAGTGAGTTGGTGATTAGTCCTACCTCTGAATTATGTGCTTCTCAGATCCACAGAGTGATGTCAAGGTTACAGGTGAGCGGCCTGCGGCACACTCTGATTGGCTCACCCTCAATATTGGGGGGCGGCTCTTCACCACCACCCGGTAAGTATAAACGTCTGGACTGTTTCCATGGTTTATGAATATCAACATTCATGTATACATAACATATCCGTCATTGGCTAATGTTCAAAAGGACATTTTGGTCACTACTGATATCATTGCTATCCACTTTATTCATTGTGACTCTTTTCCTTACAAACTCTTTCCTTTACAGGAGCACCTTGGTCAGCAAGGAGCCAGATAGTATGCTTGCACACATGTTCAGAGAGAAGGGTAAGTTAAGTACTAAAAAATATCAGTCACTTGTACCACTACCAATGAGCTATCACAAAAGCTGTTTTCTGTTGTGAATTAATATGCATAATGATGGCCAGTTTTGCATGTGTTTTTCCTCTGCAGATGTGTGGGGTAACAAGCAGGATGACAGTGGGGCATACCTGATAGACCGCAGCCCAGAATACTTTGAGCCTATTCTTAATTACCTGCGACATGGCCAGCTCATTATCAATGAAGGAATTAATTTACTTGGTATGTTTGAGGTGTACAGTGTGATGTGTTTTCCATGATCCAAATGACTAATTAATCAGATCACTACAGTACTGTGATGAAATTTGAAATTCATTGATCGAGTATCTGTTTTTCAGGGGTTCTAGAGGAGGCTCGATTCTTTGGAATTGAGCAGCTTGCTGAGCAGTTGGAAGTAGCAATTAAGGTTAGAGGATCCAGACTATGGATGCAGACTGATTTCTTTATCCACTTATTTGTTTCCCTTCTTGAAGCATATTGACCAGTCTCCTCATGCTCCTCTCCAGAATACCCAGCCACCTGAAGACCACTCTCCTATCTCTCGCAAGGAGTTTGTTCGCTTTCTGCTTGCTACGCCCACCAAATCAGAGCTTCGCTGTCAGGTAACAGACACATTTGCAAGGAAGCTGTACTATTGAACACATGTAGTCCACATGGCATACCATGTAAAGTTAACAAATAATATCTCTCTCCATCGATAAGGGTCTTAATTTCAGTGGTGCTGACTTGTCCCGCCTGGACTTGCGCTACATAAATTTCAAGATGGCCAACCTGAGCCGCTGCAACCTGATGCATGCCAACCTATGCTGTTCAAACCTGGAGCGGGCTGACCTCTCTGGGGCTAGCCTTGACGTAAGCCCCCTCTGTTATTCTCACTAAACTATTAATGTACTGTATACAGTAGATTATGAGACCTAACAGGTACAGTACTTCATACAGCATGTGTCTAATGTAGACAGTAATGTCTGGTCTGTAGACTGTTATTGTGCTATTCTGTTTTAGGGTGCTAACTTGCAGGGGGTGAAGATGCTCTGTACAAATGCTGAGGGTGCATCTCTGAAAGGATGCAATTTTGAGGATCCGTCAGGGCTCAAGGCCAATTTAGAGGGTAAAATGTCTTACTTATATATTTATCTGGTAAGTGGAATTACAAATATGGAAATTGTAACACTGTTTTATAACCTCTACTTATGAACATCTACTGCTGTATGATTAGGTGCCAATCTGAAAGGGGTTGACATGGAAGGCAGTCAGATGACTGGTGTTAACCTGCGTGTGGCCACTCTCAAAAATGCAACGCTGAAGAACTGTAACCTGCGGGGTGCCACTTTGGCAGGAACTGATCTTGAGGTACAGTAAGAGGATTAAAGAGGATTTCAATAAAACATTCAGACAAAGCCAAGGGATGTGAATAAATGGGATCACAGTTGTTTTAATTCTGTATGTTCATAGAATTATGTTTTTGAGAATTGTTTTGTTACAACTAGTAGGAAGAAGATTACTAAGATTACCCTCTCTCTCTCTCTCTCTCTCTCTCTCTCTCTCTCTCTCTCTCTCTCTCTCTCTCTCTCTCTCTCTCTCTCTCTCTCTCTCTCAGAACTGTGACCTGTCTGGTTGTGACCTACAAGAAGCCAATTTGAGAGGTTCCAACGTGAAGGGGGCCATTTTTGAAGAGATGCTGACTCCATTGCACATGTCTCAGAGTGTCAGATAACTCTCTTCTGCACAACCCTGCACATTCCACCTGGGCTCAGGCTGAGTAGTCTCATGGATGCCTATATCAACCAGCCAATCCCACCCACCCTCTACTATCAAGCTTCTTTGACCTGTATGTAATACAGATGTATGCACATCCCTGGCATTCCAACCCAGTAGTACAATATACTAGCTTTAATTCTCTTGCACTAGAGCACATCCAGGGTTATCCGTTTCCGTTTAGTAGTGGAAGGTTTTACATGTTTGACTGTCTTTCCTTCTTTGTCCCAAAAACCAAAATATTTAATGTTCCGTATGTTGATCGTATGTCTAGATTCAATCCTAACTTTATTAAGTTGTTCCTCTTTTGATTTGCACATGTACTTAATGCAACATTTCAGAAAGTGAGGTATTTTTTTTTAAGTTCAAGATAATATCAAGACTGTTAAGTGGAAGGTGGCTCAGTATGGGGAGGCTGTGACAGTCGACTGTACATTTTTATCAATACGATTCTATATGGCCAGATATAGAATGCTTTATGATTAGAATAAAGTTTTACGTGTAAGTCAAAGCCATATCGTAGCATTGGAAAAATGGCAAAATAATTTGCCATTATTGCACTACACAATTGTGCTATGGATTCCTCTGATAAGACTATATGTCTGTTGAACCAGAACATGTAACAGAATTTCAAGTATGCAATGTGCTATGTCCCCATCTCCAGTGGGGAATTTTCCTCCTCCCATTCAAAAGCTGCCTGTCATGTGTTTGATGTTTTCTGTGAATCTACCTCCTTATTTGTTAGCCCTGTCTGACTGATCTCTAGTTGCATGCATTTCACTGTGGCTTTGCCTAGTGTTGACTTTTGTTGTATGGAAATCCATTGATCCTCATATCCAAATAATAACCAAATAATCAAAGTTTCTATTTGTGGTTTAACAGAAGGCAAAGTTATGAGTAAGATGTTTGACTTTAATTGTGTTACTATTGTGTTCAAGCTTATGTAGCACCCAATTGTGGGAGGAAGATAGTTGTGTAACAACAACCACAGATGGAGGTGCACAACCACCAATGGACTGGGCATATCATTTAATTATGCTTTGCACAAAATTCGACAACATTTAATGTGTCTGAATTGTATTGCTGACTGTTATGTCTTACTCACAGGACACCAAAAAGCAGTTGGTGCTTGTTGTAATCTAATGTATTTCAAATCCAGTGCTTCCAAAACGTCTAAGTTATTAGGATAGAGAAATGTTATCACTGCTGGACTGTGTTTGTCACAGGAACAATCTAATTTCAGTTTATTTTGGACAATATATGCATGTTTAAAGAGTTTTACCAAACGTTGACTGGTGAAATGTCTCTCGCTGTTGCTTAAAGCTTTTGAGATGCAATGTTCTCTCTCAGTTCTATAAGTAGGTACTCTATCTGTCCTGAAAATGAAGGCAATCATACAAATATTTCACCTTGAGTGTGGAAAAAGTCAGTATCAGAATGTTATAAGAAACAGTGATGGTTATTTATTTTCATATATATATAATTATATATATATCATACTGTATGCAATATGGAGTGAAAGTTAATTCTTCAAAGACTGGGTATATTCCTCCTCCCCTGTCTATAATTATTGCACTCAACCACAGAAATATTTAAATAAAAGACTATTATGAATAAACAAAAAGTCTCTCTGTCTTTATTGAACAACATATTGTATCGTTAATTGTTGAAATCATAGGAGTTTTGACGTAATAGAAATTACTTTGAAAAGTGCTCAATGGCCCCGTCACCATATACTTCCATGGTTGAGTGGTTCCTGTAAAAGTGCAATCATAACATTTTAATCTTTTAAAAGGCTCTTCGGGGTGCCTCAACTGGAGGTCTTTCATGTCTGTAATATATATGTATATATAATCCCACTTTGTGACCTCCTGCAACGAGGTGATGGGACCAGGGGGTCACACGTGTGTCAAACGGCTTATAAAACCTCAAAGAGAAATGTGTGCAGCACTGCTCAGATAGGACAGGGGGAAGACCACATCAAAAGATCATCTGCTTTGAATCTGGAAAGGTTGGGGAAAAAAGACCCTGAATATAGTGGCCCTTTGCATATCTTAAATGATTTTCATCAAAAGTACATAGAGTAAATATGTATTACCTTGAATGTTTTTATGTTGAGGTCTGTTTGGTCCATAATGAGCATTACATTCTTAGTTCATCAGCATGATGAAATATTTATTCTGTTTGCAGAATGGAAAAGAAGAGCTTCCTGTTGTGGCTGTTGCTGTTGGTGGCGTTCGTGTCACACGGCTGCTGTCAACATTGGTCTTATGGCCTGAGACCAGGAGGAAAGAGAGACACTGACATCTTGTCAGACACACTGGACAATGTAAGTTCTTACAAATAAATGTAATTGAGACTTAATGTAATCCATGGTTTGGTGTGGTGTGCTTCAAGTGCAGATCCTCATTCTGAATGCTAATTATCTATACAGATTGTTGAGGACCTTCCCAAGATGGACACACCCTGCAGTATTTTTGGATGTACTGAAGTGTCACCTCATGTCAGACTGTACAGACTGAGGACATTACTTGTGAGTCTAATTCTCTGAAATGAGCATTTCTGCAATGCTGTTTACCTCAAATGTTGCATGGAATATTATGTGGTAGAAAAAATAAATGTATACATTTTACATTTATAGAAACATTAATACGTTTCCAAATGTGTCTGGTGTTATGGCTCAAATAATAATGTCTAAATAATTCTTAAGTAATAAAGTACACCAAAGACTGTAAGGTTGAATAGGTTTAAGTCATGCAGGATGCCATAAAATAAGTTGTGAGTATACGGTAAAATGTTGGAGGAAAAGCCCTATTCTGCATCTCTAGAGTCTTTTGCACTATTTGCTATAGTTAATTGGTTACACAACAATAGGGAATTGTTGTGTTGTGTAACAACTTGTTTCTATACAATGTGTTTTTTCCCCCCATTATGTAATCACTGTGATCCAAATTGAAAAGTAAGTTATGAATTTGTTTTTTTTATAGGCCAGCCTCTCTGACAGAGAAATTGGACGCAAAAACATCTAGACAATGTCATGTAAATCCCTGAATTAAACCACACTGTGCCATTATTGTGTTTGATTTGTCATTTTCTCAAGTGGTTCAATGATGACATTATGTTTCGGGCTCTATCTATTGTTGTCACTACACACTGACTAACGCTAATTCATTCAACACTCACTGACTGATACACTCAAATTGTATTGATGGCCAGGCCACAGAGGAACGCTGAACGCTCATGAGATAACCCATGGATAGCATGAACTAACAAACTAGAACCGTAGATATCAGTTTATACATCAATGACACACCCATTCAAAAATGTCAACGGCACTTTGTAAAAATAAAAGTACTTGTTTACAACCAACGCTGGGAATACAGGGT
Organism: Nansenia antarctica; assembly: GCF_963989245.1. Taxonomy (NCBI): domain Eukaryota; kingdom Metazoa; phylum Chordata; class Actinopteri; order Argentiniformes; family Microstomatidae; genus Nansenia; species Nansenia antarctica. The sequence continues at coordinate 20,690,814 of NC_137690.1, forward strand.
TGAATTTGTGGACGCGTCTTTTGACTTTTATTTTGAATTAGCCTTTCCACGGCATCATTTTTTTTCTGAGGTCCTGGAAATAATGCCCCACACTATGGTGCAAGAAAATGTACATGCTGTAGTATTTGTTCCAGAATTATTTTCGGACATAGAGAAACCTTCAGCCTTCTCGCTCTCCAGAGGTCATTTATTTGCTGGCATAACCCCGGTGTGTGTTTTCACAAAATCTACAGGCGTGGATCTTTCGTGGTGGCACTTTCCTTGTGATCTGATTGGCTACCCTGTGTGCCCCCCAATTGTCTATTGGCTCTTAGTGTTGTCAATCATTGTGTGATTTGACCGTCTGAGGCTCCATAAGAACCACGGTACGCTAGCTGTCATGCTAGCTAACGTTAGCTAGTCGTCAGGAGGGAGGAAGTCGAGTATTCACTAACCATAGATATGTTGAGGTCCAGCTAATGCGTTTAATGACATCCTTCGCCAGACGTATTATATATAATACGTCATATCACAGCCACCTACAATGAATAGCATGTTTTTCATAAACGTGTTGACAATCGTGCCGTAGATGGCGTCAGAGAGCCGTCAGTGTGGGTGCTGTGGGTCCCATCCACTCGCATCTCCCAGTGCTCACCAAACAATGGATGAAATGGACTTTGAAAGAGGTAACTTAGCTAACTGGCTTGTTTACTATATTAACTTCTGTGTGTTCTTCAAACTCGGTTAACCTTTAGTTTATTCATGGGACATATATATTGGACTGGAATGACAATGTAAAATGTGAGTGAATTGTGCAGGTATCTGGTCTGCTGCAATGGACGGAGAGTTGGAGAGGGTCAAATCATTACTCAATAAGGGGACGGACCCTAACCTGAGAGACTCAGCAAAGTACACTGCTTTGGTGAGGATGTGCCTCCCTTCAAAGACATATATAACACTGTTGGGCTTAAATGAGTTCAACTGAGTTCAATAAATGAGTTCAACTGTAGATTTTGTGATTCATTTCAGCACTATGCCAGTCGCAGTGGTCACGAGTCCGTATGTAAGTTGCTTCTTGAGAGTGGAGCATGTGCCAACCCTCTGACCCCAGGGTGGTCCACGCCTCTCCATCGATCTGCCTACTGTGGACACCTGGGCGTGACCAGGTTGCTGCTTCGCCATGGAGCAGATCCACAGCTCTGTGATGACGGTGGATCCACCCCCTTACATAAGGTAGACTACAATACTTCACTATTACAATTGCAGAGAAAACCAACAACTACAACAGCAAAATTGATTCAGTAATATGGCATCAATGCATGTCAGAGTGACTCTCTGCTGACAGACTTCAACAACAGCAGAAGTGGTATCTGCCAAGGTTTCTTATTATTGGTTCTTCCCAAGGTGGATATAATATCAAGGGAGGTAGCGAAATTAGGAAGAGCCAATGAAGGCAGTCTTGGCAGATTTGTATTCTGCTATTGATGTGTATGGTGATGACATACATGTATTACTAATGGTGTCCATGTGTTCTTGTCTGTTGATTGTCTGTTGTCTGTTCCCTGAGCAGGCTGCAGAGCAGGGGCATGAAGAGGTTTGTGAACTCCTCCTGCGGCACTGTCCCTCCCTCCAGAGCCAGGTGAATAAGAAGGGCCAGGTACCTTCCCACCTAGCACCAGAGGGACATCTGCAGGAGCTCCTGAGACCCAGTTGATGACACACACACACACACACACACACACACACACACACACACACACACCCACACACCCACCCAGATGGATACCCAGATGTCCACATTTGTCTCACTGACAATGTCCAAACTAACCTGTGCACAAAGCATTTACTGCAAATTATTAGTGACTCGGAGGCAGTCACTCTGCACCTGTTTCGTTGTCTTATCCACACCTAAATTGGCCAATGTCACCCGTCTGCTAACTCTCATTTGAGTGATCATAACATATTGAGTTCCACTTCCAACCTCCAACCAGCAGAGGGTGCAGGTCTACCAGCTTTGTTCTAACAAAGTTATGTCTGAATGCTCATCACTCATAGATCCTAACATCCTGGCCCCGGATTTGCAAGGTCTGGATTGCCCTGGGTTAACTGCAGTAGCAGACGCCTGTCTGTCTGTCTGTACGTGCTGTTTGAGCCATCGAACAAGTACACGTCTGTGAAAAAGATGTACTAGAAAACTCATGACGAGGTCAAAAATGAATATGGCAGTAGTTTCATTCTTGTTCTTCTGTTTTTCATAGAACTTTATGAAACTGAAAAAGAGTCTTTCCATATGGTGTGAGACTGATGTGTTATAGCATGTCGCGAGGAGAAAGTTGCTTCAGCTGCATTAATGACAAAGGAGATAGCGTCAGCCTGAACATAAAGAGGAGGAATTTAGTTTGCTTTACTTGGACTAGCATGTTAATTTGTCTGAAAATGTTTTCCATTATACTGTTTCTCACTATGCTACAAGGTATAATTTAATAGATTGATTTGCATAAAATGTTTATTTGATTGGATCAGTGGCTGTTTTTGACCATTTGATATGTCTGCAATTGGACGGCATCCTTGCCTATATGAATGATTAGTTAGCCTAAATAAATAGCCAATAAATACACTGCTTTTTCGCTGTCTCTCTTTTAGTTCAAGTTTAAAGGGACAATCTATGATTCAAACAAGGGCAAAGTGGTCTCCCCGCCACTTTTGCAGTTTTTGTGAACAGTTGAGGCATGGGGTTGGACAAATGTAACCACTCTCAAATTCATATATCGAGCTATATAATAAGATGATTAACAAGTATAAAACAGAGGTTTAAATATAGTTTTTGTTTGGTATTTTTTTTTTGTTGACATGCGTAAGTGACATTTTGTTTATAAAAGTTTCAATGTTTTGATTATGCATTCATGGGGGGACATGCATACATGTAACAAGGGTAGGCGCAATAAGCCACGGCTTCAGCCTACACCTTTTTGGTCCTGATGTTATAAATTGTGACTATGTAAATTTTCTTATATCTGTATTGTGAATTGTATAGGGGACCAAAATAAACATTCTCAATCAATCAATCAAATATATGTTTGTAAGGACTGACCATCCATAACATCAACATGATATTTTAAACAATGTTTTAAAACTATTCAGTGTTTGATTGCAGTTACATTAAGCTTATATTTTGGGTTCTAATGGGGTAAGACGGTTGAGCTCATGAGGCATTTATAATGTATATTCTTCAAGAATCTAATATATATGTTACGGTACATGTGGGAATATGGTACATGTGGGAAAACTAGGGTTAGGGTTAGGTGCTACGTCGACTTGGTACATGCTGGCATGTCTAACCCTACCCCTAACCGTAGCACCCTAGCACCTAGCACCTAACCATAACCCTAGTTTTCCCACATGTACCGTATTCCCACATGTACCATAACATACAGTATATATATAGTGTATATCATTAAGTCCAACAATGCAAGTACCAATCCCAGAATGGCCAGAATTTAATGAGTATTGTTTCATAAACATTTTTGTTGGACAACTTAAAGAGTTATTCAATGTCTTCCAGGTTTTATAGGGTAAAACTGTTAAAACAAATATGACTGCAGTATTTGCTCATGAAGAGTAGGCTGGTTGTTTTGATCTGACGGTGTTGACGCAACGACTGCATTAACAGCTGGGAAGTGTGGCAGGCTAAACATTATGCTTCTTGGTCTGCTCCCTGTTCCAACTATGTCTCACCTCATGGCTTTACTTGTGTGGAAAAAGCTTGTAGAGCATCTCTCTCTGGCACTTCACCATCACCTTGACCCCCCCCCCCCCCCCATCATCTTGTTACCACCTTTTATATTTTTTTCTCTCTGCTCTAACTTAGTCTACATTCAGCTTTGTGTTTAACTCTCTGACCCCCCCATCCCCCACCTTCATCCTGTCCCAACCTAGTCATCTATACTGTCAAGCTCTTCCCTGCACTGCTTCTGTCTCCCAACGGGCGCTGTGTAAATATGGACACATGACAGAAACCACACACTGGCGGAGTCTGGGGAACTTTCATTGGGCCCGGCTGGTGGGCGGTGTTTCCATTGCGCCCCTCAAACCACATCCAGTGCCGTGACTGGAGGGGTGCCAGGCCACATCTGGAGCTCGTTGCAGCTGACGCCACACTGCACTGGGGGGGGGAGGGGTGAATGTCATCCTAGCTCTCCAGGCCAACAGAGCTGTTAACCCTCAGCGACAAGAATGTCATTCATGTGGCGCAAATTATGTGACGTACGCCAGCCCAGCATACTGTACTCAGGAGAAAACCTCATGTCAGTGTAATGTCTTTTTGCGAGTGAAAGAAAGTTGGTTTTGTATTGTTTTAAGGGTGCCATGGAAAATAAATCTTTTAGCTGATTCATTTCAGATGGCACAGATTATCATTGCTAATCATGGCGGTATATATACTCTGCCAGATTCTATGAAAATCACTCTAAAAGGGTTATGCTGTCTCAGGTTTGCCAATGAGCGAGCTAATGAAAAACCTATGTGGCATAGGGGAGTTGGAGGAATGTTAAAAGGCTTCTCATTCTTTTTGATATGTCTTCATGTGTCGGCTTGAATGGGAGAAATGCTCGCCCTTTGATGTGGGAAACAAGCACATGGAATCTGGCTTGTAATTGATACAAATGTGCTATTCTTATTTTGAGTTAAATCTTATTAAAAAAATACATTTGTCCTTATCTGTATTTTTGGTAAAACAACAACTTATATTTAATGAATGTAAAGCTATGTTAAATCTAGAGATGCACTCCACAAAATAAGGAATTTAGATACAGCTCTAGAATCCACTTCCTCTGTAATGAGACCAAGTTAAGCCATGACTGGATGTTATTCCCCTCAGAAATAGAACGTGGTCTAAGAACTCTGGTTTGGAGGATTTGAGTTAGTACTGGAGCCCGTTGTGAACAGGGCTTACTCTGGGCAAAAGTCTGGTTTCTGTGAATCCTTGTAGGGCATGTCTGCTCCCACTTGCTGTAAACTTTGGCAGACATAGATGGACACAAACATAGCTGAAGGTTTTACATCTTCTGCCCTATTCAAAATCAAAATCAAAACTGGTTATAGGCTAAGTACAAATCGCAACATTTCTGAAATGAATGGTTTGGATTCATGACCTGAATTAGACTAAATTTTTTATACAAACAAATGCAACTGCATCTTCAGAGAAACATGCTCCCTCTCTCCATGGTTGATTGGTGTTATCTTCCAGAAACATATTTTTAGCTTATCATCTATAAAATACATGTATGTTCAATTGGATTTAAATCCGAAGATTGACGTGGCCAGTCAAGACCTTTCCACTTTCTGCCCCAGAAAAACACCATAGTATGTTTTGGATTATTATCTGACTGTATGATGAAGCGCCATCCAATGAATTTGGAGGCATTTACTTGCACTCAAGCAGACATTACATTCTGCTGCTGCCATCATCCTCATGTTAGCAAGTTCTACTGGCAGCTATACATGCCCAAACACCCCCCACCATGTTTCACATATGAAGTGGTATGCAGTAAATCCTGGACAGATCCTTTTTACTCTTTACACTTTCCTCTTGCAATCATTCTGGTACCTGATAATATACATCTTGTCTGTCCACAATACCTTTTTCCAGACCTCTGAAGGTGTTTTAGATACCTTTTTAGCTTACTAACCTGACCATCCTTTCTGTGGATAACAAGTGGTTTGCACCTTTCTGTAGTTTGGTTGGTGACGTATTCTGCGGGTGGTTCTGTAGTCTCTGACATATTCACGTCTCCCTGCTGGAGAGTGTTTCTGACAGTTGTTTTTGTTTTTTTTCTTAATTATGGTGAGCATTCTTCGGTAATGCACTGTGGAAGTCTTCCTTGGCCTACCATCCAGTTTGCTATTGCTGAGCTCACCAGTGCTTTTTTCTTCTTTTTAATGATGTTTCAAACCTTTGATTTAGGCATGGTTTTGGCCAATAGCAAACTCCAAATGCAAAGCAGAGAATCAATACTAGACATTGACAACTCTCTTAAGCCTGCACAAATGACGGAACACACCTGACATACCAGAAACACCTGTCATGCTAATTGTACTTTTGGGTACCCTAAAATAGGGGGACTATGAATAAAATATGTTGTAATTTCTGAATGGTGAAACAAATGTACACAAATAACATCAAATAAAATGCTAATGAGGATCTCTACTTTAACCTCATAGTAATTGTTTGATTTAAAATACAAACTTTTCGAGTATAGAAGTTCGACAGTGGATTTTCCGGTAACACCCCCCAATTAATTAATTGTATTTTAATGGCTATTTTGAAAACGGTATGGCCCTTTATGTGTGTGGATAATGGGCCTGGCCACTGTCATCTTGGCTACTGCTAAATCTCTCCTTCCACCTGTTCCCTACACAGAAGCCATTCCCTGGTCTCCCAGCTGCAGTGGCAGAGCAGGACAGGGCCTGCCTGTGTGAGGCTGAAGCAATCAGGTAAATGTCTGGCAGATGGGCACAAAGTTAAAAGGGAGTAGAGTCCCATACGCTGGCATAGAAGAACGCCCCGCATTACCTAATGTGCCTCGTTGTATGGCTGAGAGGTTTTGGGTGAGGGACGGTGGGGAGTCATAATTAAATCTCAGGGGGCTGCTCCTCGGATATCCAACCTAATCTAATTCAGCTCCACTCCCGCTTCAAAGCAGCATGTTGTTCGATGATTGAAGTGATGTTGGAGATCTAACCCTCCCACTGTCCAGGTTGTCTGGTGATGGAAGCCTGCAGGCTTGGGTCCAAAGGCTGCTGCTCCTCTCACCCAGTCACTCTGCAGTATCACTCTCTGGGGGTGTTAAAACAGGGGTGTCAAACTCACCTTGACACGGAGCTGACCATTAAACCTAAAAACACAATTCTTCAGACCGTTATAAATTCACTACTACAAACCATCGGCCATGATAGATTATATGATACATCTCATTAACACAGCAGAAAGTGTCCTCAGAATATTAACATTATCAGCCTGATTTATTTTGATTGCATTGAGGGTAAGGAAGAGACCCAAATTCCTGTCAATCATCTCAATCTCTGTCATCTCAGTTTTTGGGTGGTTCTGCCTGGTTTGCCCCTCAGGCAATAAAATAAAGGATGACATGTTAGTGGGATGTATGAAATAGGAGAATGTGTGTGTGATTAAAACACTGTGTTTCTGTCCAGCCAGTTCCTACATGGAAGAATGAAACTGAGTGACGTGCAATCATTGACTGCTTTGGTCCTCCAGGAGGCTCACCTCTGAGCTAACAAGAGAATGCACTAGCACACTCTAAAAGCTCTGGCTGCAGTCTGATTACAGAAATGTCATGGTGCCAAAATAATTTTCTGTTTGATGAGTGTTTGTATGCAGGTAATACCGGTATTTTGAAATGGGACAATAATTACAGATACATTTGATATTGTGATATACTTATGAATATCAGACCTTATTTTCAACATTGAAACACAAGCATGGTTTATAGTTTCTTGGATTTATTTTGTTTATTCATAACTAAAAGTGACATATTACCTCTCCAACATTTGTGTCACACCAAATCCAAAGGATGTACTGTACTATATTTTCTGGTTGTAACAGGTTATTTTCAAGAATGTTTATGTTTGATTTTTAGATCCAGAGGGGAGGGAATAAGTTTCCTCTTATTGATTATGGAGATGTAATCTTCTCAAAAGCATGCCTAGAAAAACAACCCCTAACCGCTACTACATCACTCAGAGACCAATTAATGCATCTGCTGTTATATGAATCTTCTTCCTTCAATCATTTTCAATCGTTTCAATCATGCAAAAGTAATTGGCAATCGATCAGCTTAAGAAGCATCTCATGTAAACATGAGTATCCACAATAGAACTATATCTGGGTCTTATTCAGATCACAACTGGATCCTGGAATACCGGGATAAGGTCTACAGCATATTCTTCTTGTAATTTGAGAAGACACATTTGAATTCATGTATACTCACCATGTAAGAACAAAATCATCTTTGTCTTAACCCAGAAACGTGGGTAATTGGTTCTCATTCAACAAGGCTCTGATTCAACAAGGCTCTTGGTATCTGAAAAAGCCCTTTGAGAGCTCAAATGGCCCATATCGCCTCTCAAAAGTGACATATGTCAGTATTGGCTACCATTCATACACATTGTATTAAATTAGAAAACCACAATGGATGACAACATATGTGGACAAGATGCTGTGTGTAAGTACGTGTTGAGTACTCTCTGTCTCCTCCTCACCCCAGGTTCCACATGCAGAGGAGAATGCTTCTCTAATCTGGCGCCAGATTGTTTATCCTCTAAAAACCGTGTGTACAAATTGGCAGGCTCATTTGTTTACTAAAACATGGGAAATCAGGGGAACCAATGTACTGTATTGGGAAAAGGAAAGCTCGAAAACGACCTAATCTAGTGACAGTGATTAGTTAAGACAATGGAGCTGGTAGGCTGTCCTTGCTGTTCTGTCCACTGAGATCTGTCTCTGAATTCAACACAAAGCAACAGCACAATATGCACAAAGGCTTAAGCAATAGACCATCTCTCAGTATGCGTGAATAACAAGAGAATGCAGCACCATGCTACACATGTAATTGAACAAGATGATTGCGCTGATGAACTGAGACACACACAGGCATACAGGCCCTCTGTCAGCAGGTGCCCAGCACACACTAGCCCATTCATATGCGCATTCCTGTCGCTCTGCTCCGAGCCCAGCAGGTTCCTCCTGGCCACTCAGGACAGGGGCTGACACAAAAGAGTCTTCAATCTGCCTCAGACAACAGCCAGCATAAAGGCCCGGAAAGCCACAACAGCGTGATGTCAAAGACCAGGGTGGGGGTAGGGGTTGGAGTTGGGGGGCTGCCTGATGGATGGGGGCATTGCTGATGGATGGATGAGGGCTGGGTTAGGACTGGATTTAGTGGCAGAACTGACGAAGGCTTTTTGTTGAGGATTGTCGATCATAAAAAGGATATTTGTACTTGCCCAGTGACAATGGAATGCAAACAGGGGAAGGGAGGACGATTAAACATCACTTTTGGGTGTAGAGAGGCTGGTAGGGAAATCAGCATGCAAACCGACCCCAGGCAGATATTGTCCGACTAACCATTAAATTATCCCCTGTTTGTTCACATGGTGATGTGTGGTTTTCCCTCCCTTTGGTTTTCTTTTGCAAAGGGCATTCCTGGCTTTAACAGTATCCGGAGCATTTCCTTATATTGAAAGAGAGAGAAGAGTAAAGAGAAATTAGTTGCTGCACATTATCTTAAAATGGACTGTGTATCTAGGCTTGGTCTATTGTTGAACAATGAAAGTTCAACTGACATCGAAATGTACACAGTGAAAGCTTACCCGATGCAAAGAGGCCGAGTCGCCCTCTGTCAGTTAGCAGTGAAACTAAATTATATTGAGAGACTTCTGTGTTTCTTGGGCTACCGTGACATGTGAACATCAGAGAGAAAGGTTAATGATTAGCTGAGGGTGCATGCTTTATATAAAGCCCAGATAACACTGGGCTTTGACTTTTATTGCTTCTTTGTGGCAGTCTGGGAGCTTTTTTCTCTTTGTTGCCTCTCCCTCTGCTGTAGTTGACCAACATGTGATGCAAGGCCTGTAGACTGTACCTCTATCTCCCACTCACTCCACCCCACATCCCTGCCACACACCTAGTGAGTCCCACCCCAGATATCTGTTACCGCCATGACTCTTACTGCTTACTTCCTACTCGCCAGGAGATCAGTGTACCTACTTCACAATTATACCTATAAAATAAATTGAAATGCTAATTCCAAATACCTGCTTTGTAATTTACCACTTTTACCATTGTTGGTATTACCTCATTTGTATTTGTTACAAGCCACCACATAGGCTTGTTCAAAGGCTATTACCACAGTACCACCAACATCTGCATACAATCACCTGGTGTTGTCACTGTGTTTGTCTGTAACTTGCTAGTGGGATTGTTGTCATGTCAATGTCATGTTTGGCAGTGGTGGTGCCCTAGGGCCTAGGCAATAGTGAGTTGGAGTTGGTGATCAGAAGGTCATGAGTTCAAAACCCAGCTGGGAACACCACCAATAGTTTGCCCTTGAGTAAGGCACTTAGCCCTATATTACTCCAGGGAGACTGTCCCTGTAATTGTAAGTCGCTTTGGATAAAACCGTCTGCTAAATTAATCTATGCGCCCTCAAATAAATTAAACTATCCATAAGCACACAGTCACTTTACTCAATACTACCACTGCCACCGAGTGCAATACTCATGACATTTCTTTATTTATATTTTACTATTGGTACTGCTAAATTGTGTCCTGTCTTATTTGTCTCTCACTAAGAATTGTACTCTCTTACACTTGTGTAATGTGACAATAAAACTTGAAACATGAAACTGAAACATGAAACTATTGTCTTCTCAGAAGTAGGCTGGAATAAAGAGCCAAATGAAGAAATGACTAAATCCACCAGCAGATGTTCAGCATTTTGGTCCTGTCTTTCATGTCTGTTTGGAATGATTTAGTATCTTCAAATTCATGCCTCACACATGCATTCATTTTCATAGTTGATGACCTCATCCAGCACTGGAGGTACTTCTTCATCAGTAATCTTAAAAATAAATTATGATCAGAGAGCATCTGTGGGGTCTCACAGTTTACAGCTACGCTCTGTGTTTAGAGCCAGAACTATTGAGGTGAAACAATGATGTGATTTACATCAGTACATTACCTGGGATTTAGGTCACAAACTAGATTGCTGTAGTCCTATACAGTATGGTGGTTCCTTGTGAGATGAGTGGACGTCCAAGTACAGTAGACATGATAAAACATCAATTCTGGTAATGAAGACGTAGTTTTGATACAGCGCCCAAAAAACAAATCTGTTTCCTACCTGGGTGTACAACCATCGACTCAGCTTTCCAATTATTACCCATTCCAAGGTTTATCTTCTCCTCCCAGCCCCAGAGCGTCCCTTTATGTTGAGAAGAGGGATAGTTAGAAGGATATTGGAGTTGTGATGAAATGAATCTACCCAACAGAAGCTGCACTACTTGCCTGGAGCTGTAACCAATGCAACAGCAGAGAGATTATGTTTGTTCACTCTCTCATTAGAGGATAATGATACACCTACACCAGAGGAGCACAATGCCTTTGTTTGAAAGAGAGCTGGAGGCAGATATCAACCAGTGAATCTCCACAGCAACCTTTATCTGTAGTGTCAAATCAGTTTTGTATTGAGCCATGGGGTCGCTCCTCGTTGGCACATATCCCTATAAATAACCATATGTTTAAGGTTTTATTTGAAGTCTAATAATGCAATATTTGATGTGTAGATCCAGCGTCACCCTCTGCTGATACTTTGGCTCCATGTTTGAATGACAAACCAAACTGGGATGCATGTGTCAATGCATGGGAGATGAGGCAAATTTGATTTATCAAGCATCTGTTGCTTATCAAATAGAGCAGAGAGACATGGCATCAAAGACCATATGAAGTCTCCAAATATAAAGTATGTGATTGATCGAAGAGCAGTGGCTTTCATGTTTGGTAGTGAGTTACCATATGTGCTCATACATGCTGATGGTATTTGATATAGTGCCAATGCTCTCATATGATTCTCTATCCAGTTACTGTGAAGTGGTTTTAAATGTGACAGACACTGTAAGCTTATTACTTCTATCAAACTTGAGTTTGAAATGTCTGATCTTTTGAAATGTCACAGACAGTGAGAAAGGAAACACATGCTTCATCTACCACAAAAGTTTAGGTCTGAGATTCATTTCTTCTACCTTTTTTCTTTACAAGTAGTACGACTACATAGGGTTTGTGTTTCATTTCTTTAGCCTATCACTTACTGGGTTTTCTACCCTGCACTTCTCATTTCTTCCACAGATTAATTTCTCCTTAACTCAGCTGTCCCCCTCCCGCTGTCTCTCTCCTCTCTCTGTATGTGTGTGTGTGTGTGTGTGTGTGTGTGTGTGTGTGTGTGTGTGTGTTTGTGTGTGTTTGTGTGTCTCTCTCTCTCTCTCTCTCTCTCTCTCTCTCTCTCTGAGTATGCTCCTCATTAGTCTCTGTTGGTCTGGTTCACACCTCATTGCCACCTCCATTCATGGCTATATTTGGTGATAAGCTCTCTTTAGTAGGTCAATGGGGGCCTTTCAGATCCGCCTGTGTGCTCTCAAAAAGAATAAGACAAGGGTAATGGACAATTAGGTAGATTAATTCTTTATTTCTGGCATTTTCAGTAAAAAAGCTTCAGTAACTACTTCCTGTTTTAATTGGGTATACCTGTGGCCTGGGCTGAGTTAAGTTGTTGCTTTATAGCACAGAATCTGCAGAATAATAAATGGTTATACTATTCAAAATAAATGTGGTCGAAATTGAAATGAAATTGTCTCTGTAATAACGATGAAAACCCACACTGTCGACACAGATGTGTCTAGAGGCTATCCAGGCTGGCCTAAAAGCCTGTTCAGACACATTGCAGTGTCCACACCTGGCTACTTTACTTTGATCAGATCTTATAGTGTCCTTGGGCTTTTTGAAAGGCGCTATATACATTAAAGTTATTATTATTATTATTATTATTATTATTATGATTATATTGCACACAGTCAGGGTTGAAGAATACTGCCAAGCAGCTGCTGAGATATACAGTGAAAAAAAGAACAAGTTCAAGAGTAAGTAACACTATACTAGTAATTGCATATAATGGAGTTGAGTAGGTTGATGTCACTGTTCCTTAACGGCGCACCTCCCTATGTTATCAACTAATAACAACATGTTAATACAATACAGGGGTATATGGGGATTCATGAATGACTATTTCCAATTTTGGTTGATTTTGCCATCACAATGTGTGCTGTGGGACCAATGAGGATTTAGACTTCGGAGGGACTTCAATATATTCAGGAATATGATGTACCTCTCAGGGAATTTAATTGTTATTGTGGTAGACAATGTGGGATGCTTTTACACAAAAAAGATTTGGTCTGAAATGTAAATCAATCCAGTGACATTTCTTTGGCTTAGAACTACAATCCCATAATGCAACGAGCGTAGTTAAAATCTTGGGTACAGAGGTGTTGCGGATGGCAGGGGGAGCCAGGTTCCTTCAGTTCGAGGGATGTGAATAGGCATTCGCAATGATGGTAGGGGGAAGTCTTCCACGAGTCCGGAATCTCGTTGTTTGTATGCAGTCATTTGCCTGGGGTTGTTAAATGCAGGCAAAGATGAGAGAAATTGCACGAGCGTACAATATTAAAAAAGTAAATCAACCCACACAAGCGTCTGTCTTTTAGGAATAGTTAATTGACTTTTTGGGCATCCTTTTTGGAGTTGAATCGACTTTTCCATCGCAAGCAAAAGGATTTATTGAATCGACGAGCTGACTTCACTATCGCTTCTAAAATCTCGAATTCAAGTGGATTTCCCACCTTTTCTTGAGTCGAGAAATACCTAGAAAGTCGTATGCCGGGCATTGTTTTTTCTTTCGAGCGTTTTCATCCCATGAACATTGTAGAGTTGTTTGGTCAGTGTGGGACGCGCTTTTCTCTGGAGCAAGCATTCTTGTTGATGCTTGCGCTTTTGTTTTCGGACAGGAGGCATGTAGGCTACTCTTGTAAAAAGTTTATTTTCACGTAAGTACTCTACGGATTCAAACAAGGTCGGATATTTATTGTTTTGTAAAGTTTTCACATCAAATCACAGAGTCGGAGTCCGACGTTTTTCTACGCTGGCAGTTTCGTCGCCCCTCAAGAAGGTATGTATTTATGTTCCTTTTAAAGGTAGCAGGGATATAGGCTCTGAGACTGTATGATGACTAGTCTACTTCAGGACTGTTTTATAACATACATGTCGTAGAAGGGGGTAAAGGCAATGTCAGCAGTTTTAGTATTTAGATTTGATAGTAGCAGCATATCCCCTGTCTATGGAAGCATGTGTTTTTGGTTTGGAAATAACCTGGCATCGTATGACCGCATAGGCAGAGCTTTTCCCAATGTGTGTTTTTAATTTAATTTTTTAGATTATTGTTTTTCCTTTTTGATGATGGCTTTTACATATAGCCTACTAGTCCTAATTAGTATCCAGTAATAGGCTCGTAATTGAATTTGTAATAATTGAAGTTGATATGGGAGGTCTACCCTATGTCTGCCCTGGACTGATGTTGGGGGGGGGGGGGGGCAATTACCATCTGGACGCCTCATCACCTCCACAAATACTTGAAACTCTGGAGAGACTTTTGTATAAGTTTGTACTGGCTGGTATTTATTTTGTGGCTTTGAGACTTTCCCGCTTGACGTCCTCTTTAGGGGCCTAGATCAGGCTACGATTCCTTGCCCAGTGTGACATGCTACATTTAAATAGCTTTGGCATTGGGTATTTGCATGCAATTTGCATTCATTAACACATACATGAGTTTTGGCATAGACCTACATATTAAAAACAGCATCTGAATCAGTAGTAGTAAATTATGATTAATTTAAAATATAGATGTTATACTCTAAGAACTCAGCAAGGAGTGCCTAGTGTGAAACAAACCAACTCTACTGAGCTTCATAGGAATAATTGTTTTCTCATCAGGCGTGTTTGTTGAATTACTAGAGGGTAAAATTATCTCCATGTTACTGAAGGTGTTTTGACTGTTCATCCCAAGTAACATGCTTGCATACTTACTGGTGGAGCATCCAGTGTGCACACTTAATCGGCTAGCTATTACTTGCAAACAACTGATTAAAACCTAAAATATCCCTAGCTGCATATTTTCGGGTACAGGGAGGCTCCCAGTCTGAAGGCGCTCCCTACATGTAGGCTTAATTGCATGTCGCATAAGGAAAGCACTAGATAGTCCCATTGTTTTTACTGTAATGAACACCTCAATTAACCCCTCTACATGAAATTCTGTGGAAGCCTGCTCTGACAATTGAGAATGCGAAAGTGCTGCTTATAGTCTGAACCAGGTTTAGAATTGATGGTATAGGCTAAATACCTGCAAGTTGGTTTAAAATGAGGAGAAGATGGATGGTTGAATCAGCATTACTATAGGGAGTTCACCAAGAAAAATAAGTTCTGTCTTGAGCGGTAGGAAAGGAAGCGAGGAATGTTCCTTCCCACTAATTTTCTGGGCTGCTGGGTTGGCACAGAATTATTGTTGCTGTGGAAAGTTGCCTAAGTTGTATAATAATAGTTGGTGATGAAATATGGCATAGGAATGATATAACAAGACATTCTTTTTGTGAATGCATTGGTGTAGGTTAAATGAAAAACGGACAAAAGGATTGAATTACATGTCTTTTAAAAGTAATAGAAACCACCATTCTATGTTGTTACAATATTGGCTACTGTGGCTAGATAACATAGTTAGAAACTAAGGACCAAACCAATCTGACTGCTGCCATCTTATGAAAGCAGCTTAACTGCCTGGAATGACCAAATTGAGTAATTCCACTAAATTGAACCCCCATGGAGAGAAGCTTGGTGCCTCTGCACAGTAGACTGGCTCTGGGAGTGGAGAAATGACTGGGGTTGGGCTACAGAATCAGAGAGCTAAGGAATTTTATGCATGGATGCCAGTGAACAGTAATTACAGGGCCATGCTTGGGCTTATACCCTGTCTCTTTGTTTACAAGGAGTAAAGGATTTTCTTTTTCTTTTTTTTTACATTAGATTATCAATCTAGTGCTCTTTGCGTTATGATTTCTATCCTTTTTGCATTGTTACCTCCTCCTAAATATCTCTCTCTTCTTTTTTCAAACTAATCACTAAATACATTAAAATCTCAATGAGAAGTAGAAGTGTAGTTAGAATGAGTGGCTTAACATCTGTTGTTTCAAAGACAACGTTCCCAATTGTCAATTTAGGCTAGATTTAGTAGCCTATATTGTTGCAGTACAGGTTATAGGGCCCCATTTTTACAATGCATAAAAGTGGCGCTTGTGTTAAAAAAGAACAATTCTGCTAATTCTGCATACAATACCCTATTTGTTACCACATCTATATCAATACCTCTCTTCGATCAAAAAAATCAAGTAGAATGGGTTCCTAATTAATCCAACATAGTGTGTGTATCGCTTTTCAAGTTTCTGAGTAGCCCAGATTACTTATTTTGATAATACGGCAGTTTTTTTTGCAAAATGTCAGCCATTCGTCTGTAACTTGTCCAAAATACTTACGGTATAGTATTTCGCTGCAGCCTGGTTTAGCAAAGTGGAATGTTAAAGGGACCATGACAGTGATTATTAGAGATCAGGAGAGAGAGCAGTCAATGAAGTCTCTCCTCAGCTGTAGGAGTTTTTTTCTTATTACATGATAATACACAACTCACTCACAAAGCCACATGTGTTCAATGGGTTATATGCAGTACAGAATAGCTTGAAATGACTAAATTGGAGATGTGTGACTGTTGGGCAATATTTCACTCGCATAGTGTTTTGTCCCTCATCCTGGACTGTTGTCTAAATGGTTGTGTAGTGATGATGAGAGTTCAGGGAATGTGGTTGGCTGTGTGCTCTGCGGACTTCCTTCTGTCTGGCAGCTGAAGTGGATTCTTGGAGCCTGACCAGGCACTGACTCACTGCTTACAGGCTGGGATGACCAAGCTCCTTTATCCCTCAGGACCCTCTGATCCAACTCAGCTGCTGTAACACTAGGCCATTCTTGGAAAGTGAAATTGAATTTATTTAGATGACAGTACAAGGAAGCTGTTTCAATGGGGGACACTCATGGAGACCATTCATATCATTATTGCCTGTCAAAGATGACTTGATGACTTGACTTGAGGAATGACCTTCAATGGACATTTACCATTGAATTGTGACTGCTGCGTTATGTATGGCACAAATGTGTTTACACCATTAAATTAAGTTAACTTTGAACAGTGACTCATTTATAAAATCCCCATACATGACTTCAGCAATGATCTCAGAAGCAGGCACCCAACAACAAGCATTTGTTTCACAGAACTTGACAGGCCTGAAGGCAAATGGTGGTTGGGGGTCGTGTTGGGGTTGGGGCCAAAACCAACTGTTAGGTGATAGATCTCTGAGTGTGGAAATGATGGCTTGGCGGCCTCTCTACAGGGGTGTCACATAACAGGCCTGAGTTTTGGGGTCCTTAACAAATTCCTCAAGGGGGATTATGGGGGTGGCGGGGGGCAAGTGTTAATCTCTGTGGCCAGATGCTGCAGGGTGATGGTGCGAGCAGATGTGCATGGAAGGGTCACCCACATCAGTGTGCCCACTTGGAACACACGTCCTCGGCCTCAGTATTCCATCAACAGCAAAGGGGGAGCAGCATAGTCTTCAGTGTACTACTTATAGCAATGTGGGAGCAACAGACCAGTGGTTTTAGGGTCACCCATCCCCCCTCAGTTACCTCCATCATCCATCATGAGTTATGAATCCCTATAAGAATTAACATTGTATCCCCCCTTTATTCTAATTCATTCTATGTTTACAAGAAACTTGACCATTCTACATTGAGTAACAGCTGTGAATGTTGTTGCCTTTTTTAGATCAACACAGATAACATTATTGTTATTGTGTAGCCTAATTTTGTAAAATGTGTTTTGGCTACTGTTGCAGCATAGAAATACTCTTTGTGAAAATGTGAATGTTGCTGTTTTTACCCTGTAGGCTATAAATTAAGGAAAGCTGAATATGTTTTTTGCGGTGATGCTTCTGCAGCTTTCTTCCTCGTGTTTGCTTGTTATTATGATGAATCACACGAAATGATAACGCTGGAAAGGCCCATTTGTTTGCGCAAACAATTTTGTTCTGAAAACAAAACTTTCTCTTCCTTTGTTTTGTACTATGACCAATGCATTCAATGCATGCTCTGCATTTTCTTATCACACAGAGAATGCCTGCAAATTGAAATGCAGACCACAAAGCACCTTGAAATTTAAGTACCTACTGTACATTTTTTATGGCAATATATGCCATGCCAGCAGGCCATTCATTTTAAGGTGTGCATCATTGGTCTAGAGGTGTTTTGTTTCATATGATTCATATGACACATTTTTACATAAAAAGCATCTGAACCCTTGGGAAGGTGTATGAGAGTGTCTCAGATTATTTCCTCTCATTATCTTAACTCCTAGTTTACATGGCTTGTCTGCTAAATGCTCACATGAGGTTTTGAACAGAAAGAAGATAACTATATGTTACTGTGCTTGAATTAGCTATAGCTCTAGATAGCTTTTAGTGACTGTTGATATTTATGTGAGATTTCCCAATTCACGTTTACATGGTTATGTTTGTGTTTCTTCAGTTTGGCACAGTGAATGGCCCATTGCTGATGCCCTGGACGTCCAAATGGAGTTCCACTCCCAGAGCAGTCACCAGCTGTAGCGCCCTCCACAGGATGTTGGTGGTGCGGAGTATGCTGTTGGTTCTGGCATTGATTCTGGGCGAGCAGACAGCCCAGGCTCGGCCTGCCATCACTGATGAAGGTAAGACTCCCATGATCATGGTCCTTTTGACTGTACATCACTTCAGTCCACCACAAAAGTGTATTTCCATTTTGTGTCACAATTTCTCTTGATAAATATTTCCAATCAAATCAAACCACAAGATCTTTTCCTGGCTCTTATTCCTGACTGTTAGGTCACATGTCACATGTCAGTGGTCTTTCAGATTTTTATAAATTTACCTCTATCTGGATTTAGAGATGAGATCTAGTTACAAACATAAACAATGATCTAGATTTATGCCTGGTGCCATACTGTGTTTGGGAGACCTTTCCAATCTTTGTGAGGTTTTTCTCTTTGTGACCTCAGTGCAGCCCCCATCCATTTCCCTGTATTTGGTGTGGATGTAATGAGCTGTACTGGATTTGACTGGGCTGCATTTGTACCCAGAGAATATACCTTTATGTTCTCAGTAGGTGCTTTTCCATAAAACATTCTGATTCGCATTTCAAGGTGATTCGCATGAGAAATCTTATGGAAACGGCTTGATTCGCATAAACTCGATCCAAATCACCTCTAATTCGCTCAAAGTTGATACGCTCGCGTGAGGTGGTTTTTGCCTTATGCGAATTACCTCTGACACGCATCAAGTTTTATGGAAACAGGTCAACTCTGACGTAGCGAATTTCAACTAATGTGCCTCAGCTGTTTCTGCTGTCTGCATCTTCCTGGTTATTCCCTTACGCGTGATGAAAACATGTCTGCTAAACATGTCTTAGATGGCAAACAGCAAAGAAATGCCACTATTCCCTGGACTTAAGAAATGAGATGCCCAACAAAGGATTTGACAAACCCTGGCCCATTTTGCGCAACAAGTGTAAGAGTCTGAAGCAGCGAGACAGGGTTGCCAGATAGGCTGGTTTTTGGTGGATTTAGTGGTTTTTAGACTGTGGTTAGGCTGGAAATTGTCAATCCCATCTAGCTACCCTGAGTGGAGAGTCTACAAAGAGTATGTTTACAGATATTGCACTGCTGGAGACGCACGAACACCACACTTTGTTAAAAGTAATGAAGCTTTATTGTACTTTTAAAAAGATTACGTATGTGTTTTTTGCATTGCAGTTAGGAGAGTTCTTTGCATCAAACTAGGCCTATACATATACTGACGAAATACTCTGACGAAATTACGTTTTACGTAGCCTAGCTTATTCGCTCCAACCAAGTTAATGGAAATGCTCCACATTTCATGATTCGCATTTCGAAATTCGATTTACTTTTATGGAAACACCCAGCTTGAATCGCATTTCATGATTCGCATTTTTGAAATCTGCATATTTTTTATGGAAACACAACTAGTATCTGTGTTTTTATATTGATTCTTGTAGGTAGTATACAAAAAGGAAATCTAGTGGTTATACAAGTTCAGCTGAAAAAAGGGGAAAAGTCGCTGAAACAGAATCCTGAAAAATGTGTCTCTTGGCTAAATTCCAATAGTGTAATGGCTGCCTGGACTTGTGGGTAGATAGTTTTGGATGTTTACACTTAGCAGTCGGAAGTAGAGTGCTACAAAAATAATATGATAAAGCCCTGCATTATAATTAGAGTAATTATGAAAGAGGGTCTCTCTTGGGCTGTAACTCTTAAAATAAACTAGGCAGGGCTGTGTTTATCCCAACACTGGGACAGGGAGGGAGTTAATGGCTCCCATCTGTAGCCCAAGGGCAGCTCAACTACCTAGCAGTCTCTGCTCCTTTCGTCTCCTTTGTAATGAAAAGGTATTTGTTGTCACTGGTAGAAGAGTTAACTGCCATGGAAACTATAAATTAGCTGGTTTTAGATTTTTTTTTTTAAAAGATTATACTTTGAGCCCTCCCTTTGGCTCAGAGATAGGGTTTCTGAGAAGTGTTTTTTCCTACAGAATAGATTAGGGGATACATTGCTGGTGTGGTGGGGACATGGTCAGGTACTATCTATTCACCCTTCTGCTTTCCTCCAGTCCACCCTTCTTACACTCTATTTGGGAATGCATCACTTTCCCCATACTCCCCCGCTGGGTGACTGATGGCTTCAGCTGTCGACAAACAATCACAGCAGAAGCATTTGGTCACATTCCTTTTGTCTTGGGTGACTAAACAAAATGGCTATATTATGTGGAAATGGCTATGTTTTATGACTTTTACTTTGTTTCTTAAGATTATTCTAAGCATTTTTTTTGTGTTGATAGAATATTCTTGAAACCAATCAAGTTTAATTGTATGCGTGCAAGACCACTATTTTACTGATCCCAATTTAAAATGTCCCCCCTTATGGATTATAGCTAGGGTTGGGGATTGTTTTCTGTGTTTCTAAACATGTGTAACATGTGCGGTCTTGAGTAATTGTTAGTGGCTTGTCTCTTAAGTTGGGAGAGACAAGCCCCCCCCCCCCCCCCCCCCCCCAAAAAAGGAGAAAAGACTCAAAGGGAGACCAGTCGTACAAAGGTGGGGCCACATGGGAATATTGGTTCCCAGCAGATTCCTTTGACTCTGAGATCTGTTTCCTGTTTCGAGGCCCGGGGTGCTGTCAGTCAAAGCAGAAAAGACATTGACACTTCAGTAGAGGACTCAGACCCAGAGCTGCCATGGCTGCCCCAAGGCGGACTGTCCTCAGACAGAGGGGGGTGGGGGGGCTCAGAGGCACTACACAGGGTTGACTATCAGAGATGTGATGAAGCTAATGTAGAAGTGTAATGTAAGTAGACGTGATGGTCCACGGTTATTGTCTTTGGGTTTGGTAAGGCAAGTTTATTTGTATAGCACATTTCATACAACAGGGGCAATTCAAAGTGCTGTACATACAGCATAAAATAAGTACAGAGAGAGAGAGAGAGAGAGAGAGAGAGAGAGAGAGAGAGAGAGAGAGAGAGAGAGAGAGAGAGAGAGAGAGAGAGAGAGAGAGAGAGAGAGAGAGAGAGAGAGAGAGAGAGAGAGAGAGAGAGAGAGAGAGAGAGAGAGAGAGAGAGAGAGAGAGAGAGAGAGAGAGAGAGAGAGAGAGAGAGAGAGAGAGAGAGAGAGAGAGAGAGAGAGAGAGAGAGAGAGAGAGAGAGAGAGAGAGAGAGAGAGAGAGAGAGAGAGAGAGAGAGAGAGAGAGAGAGAGAGAATACATTTAAGGCCTGTTTGATTTCTTCAGGGAGTTTGTTCCAGGAGCTCGCGGCAGAGTGACTAAAAGCTGCTGCACTGTGTTTTGCTTTCATTCTTGGAATGATTAGCTGATTAGTCTCAGTTGACATTAGGGCCTTGCTGGAATATAGGGTGGGAGGAGATCTGATGTATTTTGGTCCAAGACCATTTTGTGATTTGTATACAATTAGGAGTAATTAGAATCAATTCTGGTAGAGACTGGTAGCCTGAGACTGGTAGCCAATATAGAGATCTCAGGATTGGTGTAATGTGTGTTTTTAGGACCCTAGCAGTGGTGTTTTGGATGAGCTGCAATTTACAAACAGCTCTTTAGATAGCCCTGTTAGTAGACCATTACAATAATCAAGTCTACTCGAAACATGAGCTTTTCAAGTTCTTGTTTGGAAATGAAACCTCTCATTCTTATGTTTTTCAGGTGATGGTAGGCAGATTTAGTTATCGAGTTTATGTGGCTGTTGAAGTTTAGATTGGAGTCTAGAATTACACCAAGGCTGACCAGTTTTTTTGTTTGAAGAGAGAGAATCAAGTTTTGCACTGACTTTCGATCTTTTGTCAGGTGCACCGAATACAATTATCTTCGTTTTGTCCTTGTTTAGCTGGAGGAAGTTTTTTGTTATCCAGGCATTTATTTGTTCAATGCAATTACAGAGATTGTCGATGGGACTATAGTCGTTCAGTGAGAGGGCTATGTAGATTTAAGTGTATGCATAGTTGTGGTAGGCAATTTAGTTCTTTTTTATGATGCGTCCCAATGGAGGCATGTAGAGATTTAATAGAAGGGGGCCAAGGATTGATCCTTGGGGGACCCCAGATGTCATTTTAATTTTGTCAGACACAAAGTTGCCAATGGAGACATAGTAGTTTCTGTCCTGTAGGTAGGATCTAAACCAGTTTAGGGCAGTGCCCAAAGTCCTACCCAGGTTTCTAGTCTATCTATTAAAATGTTGTGGTCTACAGTGTCAAAGGCAGCTAAGGTGTAGTAGTACCAAAACTGAGACTTCCAGAATCTGTGTTTACACGAATGTCATTAAGGACCTTAATAAGGGCCGTTTCAGTCCTATGTAGCCTGATTGAAAATCCTCAAAGAGATAATTTTGGGTCAAATAATTGCTACGTTGATCGTGGGCAACTATTTCAATATTTTTTCCTGTAAAGTCTTGATATGGGTCTGTAGTTGTTTAGTAGAAATGGGTCTAGGCCATTCTTTTTTTAGTAAAGGCTTGATAACTGCAGTTTTCAGGATTTCAGGGGAAAATCCTGATGAAAGGGACGTGTTGATTATTTGTATTAGTTTGCTTGCCACGTAGCAAAATATGTTTGCCAAATAAAATACACAGAAAAGCTTTGTATGTAAGCTATTATGGCTCCAATTCTTATTTTCCTTTTACAACAATTGAACTGTGGTTTCAGACTTTTCCATTCTTCAAGCACTAGGCTAATCAGTACCAGTTTTCAACATGCATGGTTCTTTGAGGGGTGGAGAATTGCTTTCAGTAGAAGCAGTTAACCTCAATAATGGCTGGGGGTTTACTTTGCTAATAGACTTTGTGCTGTTCTATCACTTCCTGCCATTCCTGTCTATTGTCACAATCAACCCCTCCCCCTCCCTCTATCACTCCCTGGCTGGGTCAAACCAGTGGGGGGAGACCGGTTACAGAGTGGTCTTTCTCCCCACGCCATCTCACTGCTTTAACTGGCCTTTCTGTACTGCACTCAACCATCACTCTGGCTCTGAGAGAACAGGAAATCCCAACAGTCATTCACGCGGCGTATTGCTTCCTCTCGTGAAGCCAGAGCAGGTTGTGTAGACTGGCGCCAATGTGCTCTGTTTTTGGAGCCAGTCCTACACCTTTTTTGTGTGTTTAGAGCCGTGTGTTGCATGCTTACTCCTTAAGCAAAATCTCTTTCATGATTTGTCTAATTAAGTAGATTTTCATGGATGTCAATCAATTTTTCCGAATGGTTGGAAGAGGGCATGAGAGCAGGAATCTTAATCCAATCTTAATCCAATCATAGAACCAGAAGAATGAACTGAGGCACATCTTCCTCATGGAAAGCAAGTGAAATCTCAGTTCTTCGGTTCTCTTTGCCTTTTCACCACATCCATATTCTTATATTCTTATTCATAGAAATGCACATATCCCTTACAGACAGGAAATAATAATGGAATGAATGTTTATAAACAATCTTGTTAACTATATGCACAGTCATGTACGCCACATTTGGTACCTATTTTCTGTTGAACCACCAAAGGAATGTAGAATTTTGTCCCTTTAGAAAATGTCTTGGGTTGAAATAAATAATCTATTACCGTAGACACACAATGTAAGAGTAAGGTTTTTAGTCAATGACTGTTCATGAATAGATTAAAATTATGCAACTTTTTGCTGTTCCTGATCCCAGTTGAGAGTGTGAGCAAGTGTGTGACAAAAACACAAACTAGGCTTTGCTGTACAACAAATCAACAAGTACATTTTGGGGTTAGGGCAGCTATTAATACAGCTATAATGACAGTCTTGTCAGCTCCATCGACTCAAAAGGCGAACAGCAAGAAGATGGCCCTATGCTGCAGAGACTTTAAGATTAGGCTGTCTCTCAATTGGATAGTTTTAGCCCATCCCTAAATGCCTCTTCTACTTTCCTTTGGTTTTGGTTTTGAGGAGAAAGTTGATCCTACCCCCTGGCCCCTTTTCCTGCTGGGATTAAGGGCCTGTCAGACATATGTGATCCAGGAAATACCTTTACTAGGCCCAACTGAGGTCACCATGGCAACTGGCACTAGAACCTGCCGCTGCAGGCCCTCTCTCGCTCTCTCTCTCTCTCTCTCTCTCTCTCTCTCTCTCTCTCTCTCTCTCTCTCTCTCTCTCTCTCTCTCTCTCTCTCTCTCTCTCTCTCTCTCTCTCTCTCTCGTGCATACACTCTAGCTCTCCTCTACTCCCTCTCCCCCTTCATTGTTTGGAGGCCTTTGTTGAGACAGGGGGAAGGATTACTGTGATCAGGTTTGCCAATGTTGTCCTGAGGGTACGCTATATGGGTGTGCTCCCTGGTTTAAGGAAGCACCTAGTTTATGTTGCACAGAGAGTACTGTATGTTCAGTTCAGTTTTCAGTGTTTTTAGCATTTGCTGTAAACCCAGTGATGAGAGTTCTTTTTTTGAATTCACCTTTTTTCTTTCTCTTACGATTATGTCTGGAGACATTCTGGTTACAATGTAATCATAAGAGCTGGATTTGAATTCAACAATAATACACTGACAGATGGTTGTGGGAGAGAAGTAAACAAGAAAAGCAAAAGATGCAACAACATTGACCTATATTGATCACAGTGATTATGCCAGGGATAAATATAAGGTAGGAACAGTAATTGATAAATATAGCCTCCTTCCTATGGCTATTGCCCAGGTATAGGCCTCTGATGATTTTTCAGGGTCTGTTCGACAACATGCGCCTCATCTAGAGAACAACATCCCAGTCAACTTAGCTAGTGACGCTCTCTGCCTTTGTAACCAGACAGACAACACCATTGTGATGGACAATGTGTCAACATAATTGGGTTACCCCCTCCCCCTCATAGACTATGTAGTCGTTGAGAACAGGGGGCTCAGGTGTCTAGCTCTGTGACACCGCCCCCCTCCCCATTCCTCTAATCTAATTTCACCTTCCTCTCTCGAGTAGCTCCTTGCCAGCCTGACGATTGGCCCTTGACTAATTCTGGTTGCAATTTAATTTAGGGGAGAGGAGAGGCAGGGATTGGGTGGAGAAGATAAGAGGCTGCAGCTCCATGTTCAGCTCAGCAAACACAAACAAGAGTTAGGATTCAATAAGCCAGCCATGAATGTGCGTGATGGTAGTTTCAGGGACATGAAGGAAAGAGCTCTTCTCCATTGTCTTTCTGATCCCTTTTCCATATAGAGCTGAAGATTTAAGAGTAAACCTCTGACATGCCTTTTTATTAGGCAGTTTGATTACACCATAGATGTTGCCACCATCTATGGTTAATTATTTACCCAGTCAGTGTTGCAGATTTTCAATCTCTTCTCTGGAGTGTTTTCAGTTGGAATTTTCTATATGCACAATATGCAAGTTTCCTTATGACTGGGTGTGTTGCGGATGTCCCTGTTTGCTTTTGGTATTATGTTGCATATCTACACTATGGGGTGTACTCACAGCTCCCAGTGTAATAAGGATATGTACTGCTTGTGGTTTCCCTATTTGGATGATAAATCTACTGCTTGTGGTAGCTTGACATCATTGAGTGTTTTGATTTGTCTTGTATGGTGTTGTATAGGAAAACACTCAGACCGCATTATTCCCTGTTGTTTTTTTCTCCTAGTCCCTGTGGAAACACAAGCAGAGCTGTACACCCTCTACCCTGGGGAGCGGCTGGAGCTGAGCTGCATGGACAAAGACCCCCTGCATGCTGTGAATTGGACCAAGGACCACGCGGCGGTTTTGGACGGAGACCACACACGTCTACGGAAGGGTCAGCTGGAGATCGAAGGGGTGGAGCCAGCTGACTCTGGCCTGTATGCCTGTTTTACCTTCGGCAACCACAGCGTCTACTTCTCTGTCAATGTCACAGGTAAGGTCAGATGCATACTGTAGCACTGAGAACACAGAGCAACGTTCTTGTGCTAAGAAACTGAAAGGTACATGACAATGCAGGGAGGCACAGTATTTGCCTTAAGTGACTTTTCACATTGTTAAGTGTTTCTCCTATTTGTGTCTTAACACCAGTTGATATCCTGGCTTCCTCTGAAGATGAAGATGAGGAGGATGAGTCTTCCTCAGAGGAGGCAAAGCTATCTAGCAGTCAAAAGCTTTTACGTAAGTGTCATCTCACCACCTGATGTCAGGGGGACAGTAGTAAAGGTCCATTACGGGGGTGTGCTGGCTTAGGTTATGAAATGTATTATGTCATGGCATTAGTCAGGAGAAGCCTAACAGAGAATTATTTCCCATTTTAGCCATATATATATGATTCCCCTGTCAGGCTTGTTTGTTGCTCATCTAGGATTTCACTCCAAAGCCACAGTTGTGATCCAAGGGGCCTAGCCCACAGTGTTGGTTACACCTACAGTAAGGAATGTCACACTATTGACTTACCTAGTCAACCCCAGACGTCCCCTGATTAGAGTTTGAGTCTACAGGGCGTTATAAAGTCAGTCAGGCATGGTCAACTGGCTACTGCTGCCTGGTGTACCCATGAGGAAGTAAGCAGCTAGCATGGCAGGCAGGCAGCCATCACCCCTGACAATGACCTTGGCTCCCCAGAGCCTTATCAGTCATAGACCGGAGTTTCTATGTGTTTTACCATTGTACCTTGTACATTACCATTGTCATATCATGTCAACCGAGGAGGGATTCAGCTTGTTTTACTTCTCTCATTATCTCTCTTTCAATCACTGGCCTCTCAGCAATGGCCCCACAGTGGGCTCAACCTGAGAAGATGGAGAAGAAGCTTCACGCTGTCCCGGCCAGTAAGACCGTCAAGTTCCGATGCTGGGCCAATGGTAATCCCATCCCCAAACTCAAGTGGTACAAGAATGGCAAGGAGTTCAAGAGGGACCAACGCATCGGAGGCTTCAAGGTAAAACCCTGATCCCCTGATTTCATCCACTCACACTAGACTGGCCAGAGAGCGAGCGCACAGTGAACCTGATTGAATCACCCCTAACCCACCGACCACAACAACACATGCGATAGTGATCTCACCACTGCATTAGATCACCAGTCCCCTCCCCCGGTAGCAGTAGGCCTGTTAGCTGCTGGAAAGCAGGGGCAAGTTTCACACCTGACCGGGGGAACAATGCAAGGTGAAATCCTATGCCACAAAGGGATGGTTGTGCCACAATAGGAACGCCTCAAGGAGGGCCATGTTAGCCATCCGTTAGAGCTAGGGTACGCCTGGCTGTCCTCATTTCATCCATGTGACTGTCTGTGCTTTACTACATTCATAAAGCCTGTCTATGTTTTCGGTGTCAATACAGTGCTAGGCATGGCAATGATGACAATGGGGGAATAAATAAATAAATATTCAACAATTCAAATGTATTTTAATTTATTCAACATATTTCCATTGCAGCTATTCACATTAAACTTTTGACCAGACATTGGTATTAACTCAATAAAACAACACAGCTAAAGAAATTGTAACACTCCAATCCATAAAAAAAAGTTAAAACACGCTAACTGAAATGTATCCAATGACAGCTTCAAGACTCTTCCTGTACAAAAAATGTATCTCTTGCAGTGATCAGGTGGGATTTTGGCCAATTCTTCAACACAGTAAGAATCGATGGTTCTCGAGCTTAATGGCCTTTAGGCGGCAGGAGCCTATCTCCTGTTTCCGTAGTGTGAGGCGGCTTGATGTACAAGTGCTGATGTACAAGTGCTTGATGTACAAGTGCAACCCTTGGACATGACGCTGGTATTTCGCAGGGTCTTACCCCCAATCCAAAGGGTTGAATTCAACACACAGTCTTTAAATCTAGAAGATTCTGGGGGGCCCCCTGATAAGGCAAGGCAAGTTTATTTGTATAGCACATTTCATACAACAGGGGCAATTCAAAGTGCTGGTGAATCTTGATCTTCAGTTCCTTCAGTCTGGCGATTGACTAGGCCAGTCCAATACTTTTATGTTCTTGCTCTTGAACCAATTGAGAGTCTCCTTTGCAGTATGTTTTGGATCGTTGTCCTTCTGGAAGATCCACCCGAGTCTTATCCTCATCATCCTGGTGGATGGCAACAGATTCTTCTCAAGAATTTCCATACATGGCTCTATTCATCTTCCCTTTGATAATATGGATTTCACCAGTACCATGTGAAGAGAAACAGCCCAATACCATGATGCTTCCACCTCCAGACTTCACTGTAGGTATGCTATTTTTAGGATCATATGCAGAGCCATTTCTCCTTCAAACATGGCGCATCGTATTGTTGCCGAAAAGTTAGGTTTTTGTCTCGTCTGACCAGGCTACATTCTCCCAGTAATCTACAGGCTTCTCATGTTCTGTAGCAAACTTCAAACGAGCTTCAACATGCCTTTTCTTCAGTAATGGAGTCTTCCGGGTGATCGCGAATGGAGACTGTGGCTGTGGAGTGCATTGCCTATTGTTTTCTTTGTGACAACTGTACCCGCTGCTTCCAGGTCTTTCTACAGCTCTGCTTGAGGGGTCCTTGGCTCTTGGGCTACTCTTCTGACTAACATTCTGACTGCCTGGTCAGAAATCTTGACCATGACCAGTTGAAGGTCGAGTGATGTTCCTTCCACTTATGGATAATGGCCCCTATGGTGCTTTATAAGAACATTTAGTTCATTTAGAACATTTAGTTAAGTAATTTAGTTGAGTTGAGAAATCCGTCGGTAACCAGTGCCATTACTATGCTGCTCAACAATCTTGTTGCGAAGGTCTTGGGAGAGCTCTTTGCCTCTACCCATCATGAGATGTTTCTTGCTGGAAAGCTTGGTGACAAATGATTTGTTTACTTGCATTCAGAGATGGGGAACCCTTTTTCAAGGGTTGGAAGTGGAAGTATTACCCACCAACATGCACTAACCCAGCTGATTCTAATTAGCACAGGTAGGAGAACTCATTATTGGCATAAGCTGGTTTAGTGCTTTTTCTTACTGTGTTCAATACCTTTTTTCTGGGTTGGAGTGTAAGCTGTATAGTTTTACGAGTTAATACTAATGTCTGGTCTACATTTTATGTAAATAGCTCTAATGGAAATATGTTCAATTAAAACATGGTGTTTGAATACTTATTATTTACCCATATGTTTACGTAAGAAATAATATCAATCCATCAACTTTTCAACATAATTTGCACTTTAAGGATTTTAGTTTAGGTTCAATTTCATTTCAGTTTTAGTCAAGTGAGGGTACGGTTCAAATTGGATGCTGCCTGTTGACAAACTACATGCCAGGTTCAGTTTACAAGGCAATCTTGTGTTTGGGTGCACTCAAAAGTTAGACTCGCAGTAAACAGCTCACAGTAATGGGCGTGGAGAAGAGTTTATAGTTTACTTTGCTATTCCGATCGTGATAGCATCTGTACACAGTGTAACATATATGTAGATGGCTGTGTGTTCTGTTCACTAGCAACAGCCTCACATGGTGTAAAGGATGTGCTCGTATGTTGGAGGGGGCCCAGGCACAGCACCCCATGCATCTGCTCTTCCCATCAAGGTGTTGTCCAGCCTTGTCCTCGGCAGGCCCCCCCAGCTGGGACACATTAAGGAGTTTCCTCTCAGCTGCCTTCGCTCCCCTAGCCAGGCAGCACACTTTACCATCTGGCTGCTGTTTTTTCAGTCAAGGTGCAAAGGTCTACATTGGCGGCTGGGCACGTCTATGAATGGGGCACTCTAACCCTCCCTCAGCCAGAGTTTTACGACCACGGCTCTATTGTTCATAATGCTCACAATGTATGGAGACGGGAGGAGGAAATAATGCAGACCACATGCATTCACCCAAGCACAAAACATCTGGCCAGAGGCAGCTGTAGTCCCACATCACATTAAGCTAAATGAGGGAAACTGTAAGGCAGTCTGTGTGTATGCACGTTTGATGTTGCCATTGCCTGAGAGGTTGTTAGAGTTTAATCGCACACTGCCGGTCTTGGCAGATTTATGGTAGACAAATTATAACTTGGAATAATTATAGAAAGCAAGATTTTGCTTGAGATGTGGACAGGCTGTAACTTGTCCATAGAGCCGATTTAAAACAGGTTGTGACATACATGGGGTATGTCATCACTTAGACACTGTCCCCCCCAGTGTGTCTAAATGCTCCTGGATATTATATGCCTCAAGCAATCTAGCTAGCACAACAGTTTCATAAGACATGTAAAATGAGAGGGGCTCATTGATTGATACAGTTGTCAAATGTACAGCTGCTGCACCATAAACGTTTGAACATTCCTCCAGCATGTTGAATGGAAAAAATGAAATCAGAGTTTTCTTGTGATCTGCATTACACATGATTGAACTCGTTAGCTATTTGTACAAAATGGCAAAAAATTAACTATCATGACAAATTAAATGTGTTCTTGAGAGGTTAATGTACCGTAAACCTCAATGTCAGAGAAAATTATAATTCCTGAAATGAATTGAAAAAGTTCCAGAAATGTTCGATTTGTTGTACCAGGTCAGCTTTTTTTCCCCATCATCTGGAGATGATGTTCTTGTATCTCTAATCATTTTAGTATTGATACAATGTCTTGAATGCCTTGTAAAACATCCTTCAGGGGTCTATTAAGGTCTTCCAGTTCTCTCTGTTACCTTGTTATATCCTAGCAGTGCATTGGCCTGATCAGTTGTGCTCTATACACTTCCTCCCGTAACCTTTCTCTTCTCCAATGTGTAGGTTCGAGAACACATGTGGACCATTATCATGGAGTCCGTAGTGCCCTCTGACAAGGGGAACTACACCTGTGTGGTGGAAAACGAGCATGGCAGCATCAACCACACCTACCAGCTGGACGTTGTCGGTATGTCTCCCTCCCTCTCTCTCTCTCCTCTCTGTCTTTGTATTGGGACATTCCTTGCTATGAATGCCAAGCCTAATCCCCCTACCTGGTTTAATCATCAATTGGGTATTCATGTCGCATGTGTTGTGTTGGTTCAATATCGCTAATGGTTTACAACACCTGGCCCAATTCATTGACATAATGGTGTTCTTTTACCAAGAGCACAAGGACAGTCACATGGGCACTCCGGGCTGACCTGTCGTGTCATATCACCCATTTGAGAAATTAAACGTGTTTACTGGTGGCCTGAACAATTAAGCTATTTAGAAAGGTGAAATGATTATTCCCACCAGGACCTGCCCCTGTGACTACCTCATGCTCCATTGATTCTGTAAATCAAAGCCCCACTTCCATAGGCAGTGATGTCCCTGGGGATATCTGTGGGCGCGGCCTGACTTCACTCCCAAACCCTCATCAGCTGTGAGATAATTTGAGTGATGGAGTATAGCTTTCCAAGTGTGTGCAAAGCGCCACACTGAACTCTCTATCAGGCAATCATCTGAGGCCAGAACATTTGTTCCTCTGCCAAATGCTGTGCTCATTAGTATGGTTTGGGGAGGTATCAGTCATCAAAATGGCGCCCCTCGAACATTTCTTTCTCAGGGCAGCCGCTCAAAACCCGTCTGCAACTTGTATATCAGGCTATTCTGGCCAAATGGCAGCAATTATACAGGCGTCATATAATTTGGGTGAGACTGCCAGTACCCTGGCTGTGAAACTACTGGCTCTAATTTATGAAAAGAGATTAGATCAGAGCAAGCTTGTAACCTTGTCTAGAATCAGTCTCAACTAGGGCCAAATTGTCTGGGCTGTCGACACAATTAGTTTTTTTGTTTCCCAAATCAAACATACCTCATCACTGATAACTGTACTTTGGCTTTTTATTGTAATGTCCATTTGGATCCTAAATGTGTGTGCGTGTGTGTGTGTGTGTTATATTGCAGAGCGCTCCCCTCACAGACCCATCCTGCAGGCTGGACTGCCAGCCAATCGCACTGCGGTGGTGGGCAGTGATGTGGAGTTTGAGTGTAAGGTGTTTAGTGATCCTCAGCCTCACATCCAGTGGCTGAAGCACATAGAAGTCAACGGAAGTCGTGTTGGACCTGATGGTTTACCATACGTCCGCGTCCTCAAGGTAGACAATCATACTAACTGTACCACCAGACTATTCACATTTCATGTGGGATGAAAAAGGGATGAGCATGACACTCCATGTTATGTTAAAATTATGCAGTCAATCAACTAGTGTGGTACTCATAAGCTGCTCCCTTTATTGTTTTGTTTGTTATCATTTTCGTTTCCTGTTACGTCAACTCTTATGTCCGCAAAGGAGTGCAAATAGTATCCCCCCTAAAGGATTCAATCTATTTAAGACATTTAAACTACTACTGAGAGGAAAGTCAATTTTAACAAACGCTTGTAATCTTGTTCAACAGAGACAACTGCTTTTTCCACCTCACCCTGATAATTTTAACCAACCATTGGTCTTGCTGACCTGCACATGACTTGTTTTTGTTTCCAGCACTCTGGGGTCAATAGCTCGGACACTCAGGTGTTGACCCTCTACAATGTCACTGAGGAGGAGAGCGGGGAGTATATTTGTAAAGTATCCAATTATATAGGAGAGGCCAATCAGTCGGCCTGGCTGATCGTCAACAGGCAAGGTAACCGTCATGCAGCAGCAGCAGCAGCAGCACAGAGCTGCACACAGCACCTCTAGGAAGGAGGGGCTGCTAGGGCCACCTGGAGAGCTAGGGCTTTATGTAGGGACAACTTCAGCTGTTTCTCTCCTCCCTCGTTCCCTCCCTCCCTCCCACTATCCTGCCTCGGTGCTCCTGACTGTAAATGACGCTATGGAAAATTCCCAGCAGAGCGATTTGAGTGTTTAGGCTTTGGTTTATGTTGGACTCCTTTCTCTTTCCTACCCCATGCCTCTCCATGCCCTCCTAATAAGGGCCTCTCCTGCCATCCACTGCTATTACATTCGCTCCCTTGCCCTTCAAAGTCCTCTGCTCAGATCTCACACCGGCTCTCTGTCTCCCTGACCCCCCCCCCCCCCCTCACACACACACACACACACACACACACACACACACGTTCTTCCAGCTGTCTTACTCTCGGCTACCTCTCTCTGATCTCCTTCTGTTTGTCTCCTGGTTAGACTGTATGGTGAGATGCATGCGCTCTGTTGAGGAGTTTTCCATGTAGCCCATCTCTTGCATGTAGAGATGAGAGTGGGGTATGTGATATCCGGTGATGGGCCATTGAAGGGTTCAGCGGTGCGGTCTCTACCTAACTAGCTCCTCCACTAACATTGACTGGAGGGCCGGTCCTCGCAGTGCCCTCTAACGGGGCTCTGGGTGTTATACTCTTTGGGAGATGGTGTTGGATTGAGGGGCAGGGGGGACAAGAAAACCCCCCACCCATCCTCTGCCCTGACCCCTCTACCACAAGTCTTTCCCTTTCAGAATCTTTCACTCATGCCTCCCTTTTTCCTTTGGGCCTCTTGTCGGGTCTGCTTCCATTTGTTATTTTCTAGACTGCTGGCCTTAACACCACGGACAAGGAAATGGAAGTCCTCCAACTGAGGAATGTGTCTTTTGATGACGCTGGGGAGTATACCTGCTTGGCGGGCAATTCTATCGGGTTCTCTCATCACTCTGCATGGTTGACCGTTTTTAAAGGTATCAATGGTTCTTTCCTCTGACTCTCTACTTTCTCCTCCCCCCCTCCCTCCCCTCCACTCTGGCCTGGCTATTCACTGCCTACATTGCTCAGAATAGGGTCACTGTGGACCCCACTTCATAGAGCAATGTTGATGGAGTAGGCCAGGGCAAGTGTGTATACTAAACCTCTCCCTCCTCCACCCCCCTATCAGCATGGTACCTGGCCCATTCATCTGTCTGGATGGGACAATAATGGTCCATGATGGGAAATGATTCTCTTCTGTGTCTTGATGAAATCACAACATGCTACACAACCCTTAGAGTAACGTTCATAGAATATACCATAGAAATAAACAGAGAATTTCAGATTATTGATACCCTCTGCATTTAAAAACAGATTTAAAGAACAATACAATTGAGATAAACCTTTTTAACATTTCAGGAGGCAAACCATTGCCATTATGTTTAAAATTCTGAAAGGGTTGTTAAGTATTGTTTGTGTTTCCCTCCTATGTTTGTGTTTCAACCTATGTCTCCCATTCTGGTTTCAAATTGGTGTTTACATTTGGTTTGGTATAAAGCTGAGTGTTTTTTGACAAGCAATTTAAATGGCATGTATCTCTGATGTCATTTCCTGCTGTGAGTTCACAGCCTGCTTTGATAATTGGCCCACTGTAGTGGACGTCTCATTCCTCTGGGTTGGAATGGGCATTTGTCCAATTATCAAACTGCTTGTCATTCAGCCTCTAGACACAAGAGCACTTCACTTGTGTCTCTGGTGTTGGTATGATTTGATGTTGGTGTTTTCACAAAAGCGAGGAAAAAAGAAACTTTTGATCTGAATTGGAGTTAGAAGATTTTTAAAGCATGAGTTTTAATTTGTTGATAGGCCTATATAAAATCATAGTAACTATTACCAACAACCACTGCACAAGCATGAAAATAGACATGCCATTGAAAACAGAGATAGGCTTTAATGTAGAATCATTATTTCTGGTTCCCTAAAGTTGTCAGAATGGGACATTTCCATTAGATAAACAACTATGTTAGAATAGAATTGAACACATATAATGTACTAAATGTGGCATGCCTTCTTACATGATATATGCGTTATGAGTGATGTTTGAGGTGTGCATTAGTTTTATTGTAAGCATGTGTGTTTGGTATGAGTGATGATATTATTTGTGCTTAAAAACAGAGCCTTTGCACACTTTTATACCCAGAAATGTAACATTAAATCTAATTTGATAAATAGCTTTGGATCATAGATAGATAGGACAACCTCAATTGAGCCATGGCCATCGTGTTGCATTAGGCTTGGGTGTCCTTTGGGTTTTTCCCAAATCACTGCCTGTGGGGTCTAAAATACTCTATGCCCAAAAGAGGACTTGGCAGCTTTCTGCTACAAGAGACTATGACGGCTGGTCACACTGGCAAAGAATGTGGAGTGAAATCCAATGCTTCAAAGAAGTGATTATGGTGCCACAATAGGAGGTTGTGCTCAGCCCTCTGTGCCAGTGATGTCAAGGGCTCTGGTTTTTATACATGTCTGCTGAGTAGTCTTAGTGAATGTATCAGGCTGGTTAGTATTCTGTTTGTGTGTGTGTGTGTGTGTATATGTGTATATATGTATATGTGTGTTGTTTAATAGGAAAGGTTTGTTCAGTGCACGTATGCGTGTGTTGCATGTACTACTGTAGCGGTTTGATTTTGCGGCTGACTTCCTGCCCCCTATCACTCTGCGTTACCGTCATCTAGCAGTCCCCCACGTCCCCCCGTCCACCCAGACTTACCTGGAGGTGGGCATCTACTGTGTGGGCTTCTTCCTCATCGCCATCATGGTCACCACCGCCATCATCGTCAAGATGCGCAGCTCCTCCAAGAAGAGTGAATTCAACAGTCAGCTGGCTGTCCATAAGCTGGCCAAAAGCATCCCCTTGCGCAGACAGGTAACAGAAAGTAGATAGGGGGTTTGCAATCTTTATACCTTTTCCCGCTTTTCCTTTTTTTAGTCATCCTCTTCATTTTTCATCTCTCTCATGGTTCATGTCTTGGTTTCATCTCTTTTCAAGTAAGGTTTAAGTTCGACTTATTGTTACATACATGAAATGGTATGTGTTATACCTTGTGTGAATAAAATCTTAATTCATAGAGCTTCCTGTTGCCAAATGAGCCCATTAAGGTGAGTGAGCTGGGTGTGAATAGACTGCAGGTGGTGTTCCTCTCCAGCCTCCTCCTCCCACTGTGTTTAATGTAGTCTTAGTGGTGAAGTTGTCTTCCGACTGTCATTTAAAACACAACGCAACACAAAGTTTAACAGAATACTATGCCATTTCCAGTCCACCCTAGGACCCTTCTTGCTGTATTCTTTCCACCTCTCCTGCTTCCATCATGAGAGAGTAACGGCAAGCTTCTCTGTTCCAGGTGTCAGTGGACTCTAGCTCCTCCCTCCACTCAGGGGTGATGTTAGTGCGCCCCTCCCGCCTCTCCTCCAGTGGCTCCCCTATGCTCTCGGGTGTGTCTGAGTATGAGCTGCCCCAGGACCCACGCTGGGAGCTGCCCAGGGAAAGGTATGTTCACGTCCCTCTGAACCCGCACAGTCCTGTGGTCCAGACGCCTGGCCTGGCAATGTATATGAAATGCCAACCTACACAATCACATACCTGTACAGCTCAGTTGAAACCTAGTTTAACGTTTACAATCCTCTCACTTTGTCTTCCTGTAACCCACCCAGACTTGTGCTGGGGAAGCCCCTGGGAGAGGGCTGCTTTGGACAGGTGGTGATGGGAGAGGCTCTGGGTCTTGACAAAGAGAAGCTAAACCGGACGACCAAAGTGGCCGTCAAAATGCTGAAATGTAAGTCAAGGGAAAGTGGTTTTCCCCTCTTTGTTTAGCTGATTACCTGTCTGTTATGAGTGGGCAAATGGGTGACATTATGATGGGTTGTAAATGTGTTTAAAACCACACGAAACTTGGTTATGAAGCTTATACTGTAGTATGGCTTACTACTCTAGCACACTACATTTTAGAACATAGATTTTTCTATATCCTCAACACCAAATGAATAAGTCTGTCGTATTAAGAGGCATCTGCCGCTGGCTCTTTGCCACTGTGCAAATGGGAGACCAGAGTATTAATGTATGGGAAGACTTTGGATATATGACGGGGTTAATTCTTGCACATAGCTACCAGCGTGTCCGTGTCGAGTTTCCTCTGTATTCGTGGTGTTCATAGGGCCCAGTGCCTCTGATCATACCTTATTCCCACAGTTGATGTGCTGGATATGGTAATTTGAATGTCAGTTTTGTTGTGTTGAACAATTGAAAACAGTTATGAACATTTGCTTTGAAATCATTTGCATAAATCTGCATGCTTGCTTTGTATGAGAATGCTCTACTTGGAATATTGTTATTTGCTAATTAAGGAGGGTTGTGTGAATGTCATAATGAGTCTCATGACCTTTGCCCTCCTCAGCTGATGCTACAGAGAAAGACCTGTCAGACCTGATCTCAGAGATGGAGATGATGAAGATCATTGGGAAGCACAAGAACATCATTAACTTGCTGGGAGCCTGCACGCAGGACGGTAGGTCTCAGACGGCTAGGGAGCACCAACTGACCCAGCACTGCTTTCTGGCAACCATGGAGGGAGTGAGAAAAGCATGAGAACATAATGTCTTTTTCGAGCAAAAAAAATAATAAATTGGAACCATTGTATTGTTCAGTCCAGTTGCTAAACAAGACCACAAAAAGCACAGCATGTTCACATCACCATGGAGACGTGTAGAATGGCATGAGTAAGAGAGTCTGACACCAGCTTCCGAGCACTCAGTTTGAGATGACCACAGCTGCTGCCAGGGTTGCCATCTTTCAAATCTTCACTGACAGGCCTGGGCACCGAACACGGGAACATTAGCCTCCACTCACCCCGTTTGTGCGTGTTGCTGTGCCTTCCGTTCTAAAACACACAGCTGAACAGAAACCTTTCCTAAACACACTTTACTCATAGCTCTTTCTTCCACCTGGTCCCTTGAAATGTGTATCTTCAACATTCCAAGCCCTATTCCCCAGACCTGTTTGGCATTGAGATGTCATCTGTGCCATCCCTCATATCTGTGGTAATAAGTTTGCAAGTCTAAGAATTTACTTGTAGACATTGAGTACAAAGTGTTAACAGTTATTTGGATGATTTTGTTCGTTCTCTGGTTACAGCTAGTCCAGTCTTAATGCCTCGATTTGTAATGGTGTGCTTCCCTTCCAAAAATGGCTGCCCAGAATACACCATTATTACAGTAGGATACAGCACACCACACAGCTGTTGGTTATAATTCAGCTTAGTTCTCATACTGTATGACCTCTCAGTCCTTAAGGACATCCTCCCTGCTCAGAGTCCTTGAGTAGAATAAAGATTGTCAGTCAGATGAGAGCGAGACTAGAGGTCTTATCCATGCCATCTAATGGAGTGGTGTTTGAATGAAGACACTTAACACACGTCTCTCCTTCTCCAGGTCCCCTCTATGTCATAGTGGAATATGCCTCGAAGGGAAATCTGCGGGAGTACTTGCGGGCACGACGCCCACCGGGCATGGAGTACTGCTACAACCCTGACCAGGTGCCCGTGGAGAACATGTCCATCAAAGACCTGGTCTCATGTGCCTACCAGGTGGCCCGGGGAATGGAATACCTGTCCTCCAAGAAGGTAATGTGTGGAGAATCCCAACACCACTCACATCAACATCGCTGGGACCTCCTGATATGGTGCAGAGAGTGAGCTTGACCAGAGATACTAAGTGTGTGTGTGTGTGTGTGTGTGTGTGTGTGTGTGTGTGTGTGTGTGTGTGTGTTTGTGTGTGTGTGTGTGTTCGCAGTGTATCCACAGAGATCTGGCTGCCCGCAACGTCTTGGTGACCGAGGATAACGTGATGAAGATTGCAGACTTTGGCCTTGCCAGAGATATCCACCATATTGATTACTACAAGAAGACTACCAATGTGAGTATGCTACTAGCCACCACTTACCACTACCATGCTAGTTAATGTGGGAATGTCTTCCACTAACCGTAATCCATTTCTCCAGTGAACTGGCCATAACACTAGCATTTGACCCATAGGGTCGTTTACCAGTCAAGTGGATGGCACCAGAGGCCCTGTTTGACCGGATCTACACCAACCAAAGTGATGTGTGAGTATGAAAAAACATGCACCTCTTTCTATGTAGTAGAATGGGTAGAACATGAGGGATGTTTCTGTGGGTTCGTGTGGTTTGATCTGTGTTAACTGGCTGTCCTGTTCCGGGTCTGTGTCTGACTCTGCAGGTGGTCTTTCGGGGTGCTGCTGTGGGAGATCTTCACCCTGGGCGGCTCTCCATACCCCGGGGTCCCTGTGGAGGAGCTGTTCAAGCTGCTGAAGGAGGGCCATCGCATGGACAAGCCCTCCACCTGCACTCATGAACTGTAAGAGGCCTGCCGAAGGGAATTACTCTTACTAACTTCTGTTGCTGACTTGTCTATTCATTGTTCTACCATTAGTCTTCCCTTTTAGTGAAATTGAGTTTGGGTTTTTTTGTTTGTTTTTTAAAGGATACGAGAGGACTTGAATATAGATTTTTAATATTGATTTTGTATGTTCTCGAACCCTCGCTGTCTCTCTCTCCCTCTCACCTCCTTTCCTCCCTCCCTCCAGGTACATGATGATGAGGGACTGTTGGCACGCCGTGCCCTCTCATCGGCCCACGTTCAAACAGTTGGTGGAGGATCTGGACCGCACCCTGGCCATGACATCCAACCAGGTGAGTCTGCACAGCAACACACCGCCCTTCCCCACAGGAATCACACAAACGGATATCCTGATGCTGTCAGTATACATTCTCGTCCCATCGTAATTCCCATTTCCCTCTGTGTTTCCAGGAGTACCTGGAGCTCTCAGTGCCTCTGGACCAGTATTCCCCCAGCTACCCTGACACCCGTAGCTCCACCTGCTCCTCAGGAGAGGACTCTGTCTTCTCCCATGATGCTGGGTCTGAGGAGCCCTGCCTGCCAAAGTTCCCTCCCCACTCCAACGGGGTGACCCTCAAGAAGCGCTGATACCTCACCCCCCACAGAACCCTGACATTCCTCCTCCTATCTTCCCCTCGCTGCACCACTGGGCTGGTATCTCCCCACACTCCCAGGGATGAAGCTAAACACAGGTGCTCTGCGAACGAGAGGGATTTCAAAAACGTTTCAACCAGCCTGTTGGGTGACAAGGACACAAACTGATACAGTCTCCTGGCTGGTGGTTGAGGGCGACGTGCTTTTGGGGCACTTTGTATTGCGAGGAGTGGCTGTTTGTGTCACAGTGCAGGGAGAGGACAGACTCCCACTCATCTCTCCACTATGGGCATTCCACAGGACAAGAGAACCAGACAGGACTGAACTGAGAGGAATTATGAATTGGGGGGGGGCACGGGGGGGGGGGGGGGAGTTAGGATGATGTCTTGTTGATGGATGTTGTATTTTTCCAATGTTGTTCATCAATAATTAATTAAAGCATTTTGCTTTGAAGACCAAATCCAGAGAATATATTACCAAGGGACATTCATACCTTGTTTATGTTGGCACAGCGGTCCGTTGTTTCATTCAAACTACAATCTTCTTGTAAATACAGTTAGAAATTTATAAATATGAATATATATTTACACTGTACTCTTATTTTTATTACCATATTTGATTTATTTTCTTTTTGTACAAGGATGCTAATGTTTGATCCATTTTTAGTATAGTCCTTAGGGAGAGTTGC
Organism: Nansenia antarctica; assembly: GCF_963989245.1. NCBI lineage: Eukaryota > Metazoa > Chordata > Actinopteri > Argentiniformes > Microstomatidae > Nansenia > Nansenia antarctica. The sequence goes on from NC_137690.1 coordinate 20,731,378, forward strand.
TACATGACATTACCTTAAAATTGTATTTGACTATTACTTGGCCAGTTTTTTTGCAGTTTCTCGATTCTTCGTAAGCTTTGCTTTTCCTTGTAATCAACCTGCTACTTAACCACTAGGGAAGACTGTGTTACGTAGCTATCAATCTTTTCAGGTGGAAATGGTTTTTCATATGACAACCTGCAAAACAACATTACTTGTAGCTCAGTGTCTGAGGTTGTTGTCAATCAGCAAAAGGCAGCGATGTTTCCTTACTAAAATCCATGCTGTAGTTTTGTGTGTGTGTGTGCGCACGCGTATGTGTGTGTGTGTGTGTGTGTGTGTGTGCACAAGAGTATGAGTGTGCGCGTGTGTGTGTGCGTTTCATATTTTATGTACTGTATGTCGTCTCATTCATGTTCGGTCGTTTATTTTAAGTATGATCACAACTGTAAAGATTTCTGGTTGTTAACCATGCTTATTAAAAAGAACCAGAGTAATATGCTTCTGAGAACACCGTGCACTTTCATTGTGCATGCCTGCCATATAATGAACTGATCCTCAAATGCTTTAACAGGAGTCCCATTTGTTGTCAGAGAACTTTGGATAAAGGTTTGCTGAGCACCTATGTCATCGTAAAAAGGATTACATTAAATAAAATGTTATTGATAAACAAATCATTAAAGCTTTCAGAGTTTGAAAGAACTTAATAAACAGGTCCATAAATATCCTGACTTTCTTGTGTTTGTGATGTAAATCATGTTTACAGAGATGGAACGATGGCCACTTCAATCTCCTACCCATTTAGCACAGGTTACCGGGGGCGATTAAATATGATAATGTGCTGCTGACACCAGAAGAAATGTTTACTAGTGCAGAGAGCCACAGCCAGCTGTAAACATGTAATTTATTGCAGTGTGAATTACTTGGCTAGCAATGGTTCCACAGCTCCATCCATCAGACTCACAGGCCCTGCTACCCACGTCTGTGTCTGGCTTCCTGCCACTTGCTGATGCATCACCTGAATTGCAGTCTCCACGCAACAGACTAAAGCCAGGCACACATTGTGACAACTCTCGCTCTCGCTTTTTAAGAGCTAGATTTTACTACTAGGGTTAATGCAACTAGGCTTTTGTGGCTACAGTACGTCACTGGTAACAGGAAAGGTGGGAAGTTACATTTAGAGTTTCTACTGGGGGTTTCTGTACCTCAACCAGTATGCATGTCTGAGGAATCAAGTTTGAAATTACCCTATTTTTAGCACCGGTAGTTGGTGTTAGCTAACACTCTAACCACTCTAGCCTTTGAAGGACACAGTGCCACTTGTCTATCCTTTACCAGGAAAGAGGAGCCCCTGTTCCCTTCCTGGACTCTAGGAGTGCAAAGATGTCATCTGAGTGTTGTTTTGGGGAGGAATTGTATTAATCCCTGGAAACGCACACCAATAAAAGTGACATTGTGTGCTGTGGCTGAGGTGACCATCAAGGGCTCCATATAGGCATAGAATGGACCTCAGAAACCTGGGTTTATAGCCGGCTAATGGTGCATCTCTAAGGCGTGAGGTGCAATTAAGTGGATGGTATTATCACTTGTAACAGATGGACCAGCAAGAGTTTGGTGGGGCAAAGTTCATCAATCAGTGTTGAGTATAGCAACAATGAGAGTATCAGAGCTCTACTTATAGCTCCTGTTTGAAGGCGAGGTATATTTTCTTTATTAGCTCATGGTGAAGGATTTGAAGTAAAACCCTGTTGCTTAAAGTATGTGTTTGTTTTGTGGCTGGCTAAATTTGATGATGTTTTCAAGCAGAGGTGTTATTGTTCATCATTGAAAACTGTTGGTGAGACAATGTAATTGCGTCATTGTGCTGTTGTGAAAACACAATAGAGAAGGAAGAAAGAACTGTTATTAAAGTCATTTATAGTCTGTGGAGGGTGGTTGTTATAAGACAGAATTGCTTTAGTGCCAACAAAATATGTCTGAGTTAGGATGCATAATAACTCACCATAGTGCTGAAATAGTTATTGGTGTTTTAACACTGTTCCTACCCATGGCTGGAGACTTAGATGAATTGCTTTATTTTCTTGTTTACATATGTTGTCGTGATTTATTCAAGTTTGTCTCAGTTTTTTCAAGCTAGAGACCCTTCATTATTTTCCACAGTCTGTGGCCTGTCAGGACTGACAGATGACCTGCCTTTCACCTTGCCGACACCCCATGGAGGTGACGCATTGTCAATCAGAGATCATTACTCAACTTCAATTGAGAGTGGGGCTGGTGAGGATTGCGGGGGGCACTTGCTTATTAAACCCCTCACAAGAGAGGAGTGGTGACATCAGACTGTTGTTGTGCGCCTCTGGCTGTCACATCGCAATTGAACCCATTATTTATGGGAAGGAGGGAAGAGAAGAGTGGAGGGGGCTGTCAGTGCACATGAGGGGTAGAGGGGGACAAAAGACAGCGGGACAATACAGGGGCTCATGAATATCAATCTGGCCAGCTTCCATCTGCTGTGTGGAGGAGACAGCCTCTTGTCCTAGTGCAGGAGGCAAAGGCAGAGAGCCTCTCCTCATACTGGCCTAAGAGTGAGGGGGACACTGGTTTCTGAGAGAAAGTGAGCAACAGTCCAACCCAGACAGGGTCACCTGTAATAGGGTGTATGTAACCAACACAGACAGGGTCACCTGTAATAGGGTGTATGTAAACAACACAGACAGGTTCACCTGTAATAGGGTGTATGTAACCAACACAGACAGGTCACCTGTAATAGGGTGTATGTAAACAACACAGACAGGTTCACCTGTAATAGGGTGTATGTAAACAACACAGACAGGTTCACCTGTAATAGGGTGTATGTAACCAACACAGACAGGTCACCTGTAATAGGGTGTACGTAAACAACACAGACAGGTTCACCTGTAATAGGGTGTATGTAACCAACACAGACAGGTTCACCTGTAATAGGGTGTACGTAAACAACACAGACAGGGTCACCTGTAATAGGGTGTATCTAACCAACACAGACAGGGTCACCTGTAATAGGGTGTATGTAACCAACACAGACAGGGTCACCGGTAATAGTGTGTATCATGTAATCAACACAGACATGTCATTCCATTTTCCCATTTAATTATGTATTTTATCAACATTAAACCAGTCCCTTTCCAATTTAAACAGACAAACAGAGCCATAAACAATACAGGCAGTGAGTAAAAGATAAACCCATTTAGAGAAAAAATAACGCACATCCTCCTGTCTTCGGTGCTGAGCTATAACTGACAGTGCAGTAATATTTAGTTACTGAAGAAGACCTCACGGTCGAAACGTCTATTTTTACTTGCTGCTTGCTAAATAAAAATTGGAGCAACGAAAAGTGAGTGCGGGCTACCTTGTTTTGTACTAAAAGATAAACCCAACCATGCTCTGGATCCTGGGATAATGTCCAAACATATATTGCTTACTCTGGTGGGTTGTTTCTACACCCACTAACACTTTATTGAGGGTTATGAGTTGATGACCATCTGTTTGTTGTCTGACTGTGGCTATTGTGGTTTGGGGTGTAACTCAGTTCTTGTAACGTAGTTTATAGTGTAAAATATGTAGTCTTTATTATCATGTAAATATTTTCACAAACAATCAATTGAAAAACAACAGGAATGTCAGCAGTGAGTCAGAGCAGAGTGTTGAATGTTGAACAGCGTCCTGAGGTAGATATGACAGACGCTGGCACAGAGTGTACGCTCTCATCTCAGTTGAGGGCTGGGCCTCTGTCTATATGTTGGCTGTGTCAGTGACAGGTCCCCAGCGCCCCGCCTGCTCATTGGGACAGAACTGACAGTCGGGGTGAGCTTGGGGCAAGCCCTGTCACTCACCAGCCGTCTGAGTATTGTCTTCTAGTCCCTGCCCTGCTCCTCCCTCATCATGGGAGCCATGGAAGATGAGCCTTACACAGGAATATAACTTTGGCCGTCACACATCACAAAGAGAAGGACAACCAATGCACACAGTGCTTTCAAGCCTCTTTCTTTTGGTAGGTTATGTTGTCTAAAAGGGATTAATACCTTTTGTCTAAAAGGGATTTTTAAATTCCATCACTTGTGTGAGCTATTTGTTCAAATAAGAATATTACACATGCCACATCTGCTGATTGACTATACCCAGATAATGATTAGGGCTGCTACAGCAGAAGATTGACTCCACCCATTCACAGCCTCCCTCACCTCAGACCTTCTCTAGGTCTCTACGGTATCTACTGCAGACATCTTGAAAAGTAAAAATGCATTCTAAGCTGTGGCATGAGTATTTCAGCATTTAGGGAGTCTGGCTGTATCTATGGGTGTGGTAGGGAGAAAATAGATGGAAAATAGTGGTTTTGTTATGTACGTAAAGGTACCAGAGGAGGAACTGCGTCTGGTTGACTAGGCGTGTTGGCTTCCTCACAAAACTGACGCCTGCAGGCATGGCTCCGCCTCTTTCCCACCGGATCAACTTTCTTCTGCAGAGGAATGAGACGCAGACACCTCCTCCAGGCTGAGACATATAATCTGGGCCTGTCAGGGCCTTTATCAAACAGGATCAACTGGTGTGCCAAGCCTTTCTCCCCTGTCCCCATGGGCAGGAGGATACCTGCACTTGCATTCCTCCAACACACCCCAGTCCCAAGAGCCATATCACCTATCTTTTATGGCTGTTCAGCTCAAGGGGGGAGGTGGCTACTCTACAGTACTGATAGCAAGCTAAGGTAGAAACATGGGGTTGAGTCTCAAAATATCAACATCGAAATGCTCAACAGAAATGCTCTGTCCCACTGTCTTGAAAATGATGGGAGTTCATATCCAGACAGACAATAAATGGATAAATCTTGAATAACCAGCAGTTCAGTGGTATGATAATAGTCATCTTTTATAATGGTTAAAAGATGAAGACTCCAGTTATTGATCCCCTGACAGATTGGTGTGGATGGTGTCAGATGGACCCTAGAGGATATCCTGCCCTCCCTAAGGGAGCTTTTCTCAACTTAGTAATTTCCCGGCTGCGTTTGAGTGTTCCCAATGCTAGTCCATGTGACAAGATAAGGGAGGGTATGAATCAAAACAGGGTGGTTGTGCACAGGACTCTAATCATATCACTTGCCCCTGAGCCATATGTCTTTGTACTCTCTTTAATTGAATTGAGCCTGAGATGAGATGAGATTGCCTGACATACCTTCCAGTGTCTTGTTGTGACCCTCAGCCTGAGAACAGCGGGGACAGATGCCATACTTACGCTTTGGAAATGGTTTTGTTCCGGTTGTTGTTATGTTCTATGACGATGTCTGCCATAAACCAAAGGAGACATCCAGTACCTTCTTTCTGTAGAGCAGCAGATAACATTTCAGCCCACCTGAATCCTCTCAGATGTGTTCAGCTCTGTAGCAAGCAGGTCTTCACCTTTATTCCCTAATATGAAATAATCAGAAGCTTTATTGGTATGCTTGTGACATTTGGATTGCTTGTAAAAGACAGTCTCATCAAGCCTGACAGATTTGTGTCCGACAGGACCTGTTGCGACAAACACTTACCTTATTGGATTTCTGGGTCACGTGTTTTACATCTGAGGCTGAATGCATCTGCTCCTGACTCACCAGGTGATGATGCAGCCTCCTGGGCTTCTGATGTCATCATGTACCCTTGAGCTAGTTTGGCCTTCAGATACAGTGACACCTATCAGCATGTTACTAAATAAGCCAAGGTAAGGACTCATTTATGCCTGGGGGATATACACTCTTTTACTGGTTGTTTACTGGTATGGCTTGTTTTCACCTTTTCATATCTTTGGATATCCACTTTGGGACACACATCCACCAGTTTCATCTGTATATCTGTACAGACTTACAATACAGTATGTAATTACTATGTTGTTCGTATTATTACTTGGGCTGATATCTCCGTAGCATAGCTATAGACAGACAAACCTGCATGTACATGTCGGAACATTGCTGAGTGAGACCCTTGTGTAAATACATTAAGTGTACCTGGGGGCAGCTGTGATTTTCCGAGAAAGAGCACTTGAACTGAGGTGAAACGGGAAGCATCTTGCTTCCTATTTTTCTTCTTCGTATGAAGCCAAGAGAGGTAAAGCGGGGAAAGCCAAACAGATGTGGGAGCAAGGACAGAGAGCCCTTTTCAGCCTGCTTGGCCCAGAATCAGGATGGGATGTGGGTTTGAAGCCGAATTTAAAAGTTAAATGTTAAACAGTGTACTGTAAGACTCGTGCCAATGACGCACAGTAGTAGCTATCCAAACATGTAGGATCTCCACAGGTAACAGGCCGGAGCAACGAAGTCACCGAAAACAGTCCAATAGAGAGGTGAACAACTCTGATTTATAATGCACATGTGCCACCCAGGAGGGGGATGGGGGGGCGGAAGTCTGGTATGAGAGAAAAGAGGGCTCTGTATTTCTGAACTATAACTTGCCAGGTTTGCCAGACTCAACACAGACCTTTAATACTGTGAGGGCAACGTTTTCCAGGTGGGTGTGGGAGGCTGTTGTTTCTTGTCTCGGGCCTCATTTGCAGAAAAGCTGAAGTGTTTAAATAAAACAAGGCCATTCCAAAAGCACAGCTGTTTACGCTATACCTGTGGGAGACGTGCTGACTGGGCCGTGGGGGGGGGGGCAGGTGCTTGTAGCAACGCGTCTAATCTCAGTCTTCTCTTCACTGCTGTGACAGTGTGTGCTACAGTGGCCTGTTGTTTTGTCTAGAGAATGGCACTCTTCACACACAGATATACTATACCAGCATCTATATCTGGACTCTGAGGGGTGAACTCTTAATCAAACAAAATGACTGTTTTAAAACAGTATCGTGTCTTTGAGACCGTCAAGAAAATCCCCTCAATGTGTCCTAGGTAAGGAGACGGCAAGACAGAGGTAGGGCTATGGGCCTGCCTGCCCTGTAGTGACTAAAAAGCCTGACAGAGAGCGCCATTTCAACTCTCAACTAGCCTATGCAGACTTTAAAAAGATCATCTGGGTATATTCATAAAAGTATGAGAATATGCGTAAGAACAAAGATTTTAATTAAGTCATTAGATCATAGTAATGATGAACAATAGGATGACCTATTAGTTCTTAGGTTATGGTGGTTGTGGTAGTTTAAACTGCACTCTTCCATTCCAAATGCTCTCAAATGTATTGTGATTGTTGACACAATGGAGATGACTTGTCCCTCGGCTGACACTGAATGGAGCACTGTTGAATGTCACATGTGCCCGTCTGGAACAGTGTGTGTGTTGGGACCTAGGCATGATAAGGATAGACAATATGCTGCAGACTGAAAGGTGGTTGCTATCTGCTTGTGACAACAGTGTTGTTGTGTGAGACAGCTGGTTGTGCCTGGCACTAAACATCTCTACCCCTGCCACCTAACTTTTGCCTGCTGGAGACACAGCTCCATTTGATGGGCAACAGCGCCGCCTTGTGGACATGTCAAGTGCACCCATTCTCCATGGCTGAGGGACTGTACTGTATGTTCTTACATAATGGGTTGTTGTTATTCCCTAATTATCAAAAATCTGGTGATACTGAATAGCTTTAAAAGAATCCTTCTTTCTGAAAATGAGGATACTACCTCTTCAGTATCACAACATATAGATGCTGCGAGTTTAAATGGGGTCAGCAGCGTTTACATTTGGGTCATTTTTTAAATACGGTGCCTTTTCCGTCCCCAGTACTAAATCATGTTGTATTTTGTCTAAATTTGGACAAATACTAATTCCATTAGGTTTTTCATGTATAGTCAATTGTTATTTATTATGAATACAATGATATGGGCTTCTAAGTTGTTGTTTTCTACATTTTAAAAGCTTTGGTTAAAGATGTACATTTGATTTTGCATGGGATTTGGGATGTCCCCAGTGTTGTTCATTCAACTTCAATCCAAAAAATAACTATTAAAAACATACATTTCCAAATATGTTATTATTATTTCATTTTCCTGATCAATATCTATTGAAATCAAATATAGTTTTTATCCATTTTTTATTATTTTGTACAAAAAATTAAGGTTTTGCTTACAATATTGCTTGTCCCTGAGATCACTGTCCACCCTGTTATGCTGTGTTAATGTCCCTTTTAAAAGAAAACCATATTTCTCAATCACATCACTCTCATGAGGTGACATCACATCAATGGAGGGGATTTCAAATGTGGTAAGCTGTGTGATTTTCTACCTCTTTTACCATCTGATTTTTATGTTTTTATCCAGTGAGTTTAATGTGGTTGACCATAACGTGTCCACCCTGTTATGCCTAAATATTGAGGAGATCAATCAAATTGAATAATTTCAAAAACAGTATTTAGTGCAAATTAGATTCCTCATCAAGTATTCATGGTCATTCTAGGCATTATGCTAACACAGGCAGGCCAAAGGCTAACTTTAACTCAAAATGTCCACCCTGTTAGTGTCCACCCTGTTATCCTTATTCAACTAACAGGGTGGACACCAACCTAACAGGGTGGACATGTATATAGTAATGCTGTTAATCGATTACACTTTTTAATCAAGTTATTCACAATAATATTCTGAAATGAACTAGATTAATCACACGTTTAAAATACTAGTATTTACTTGTATTTTTGGGGGAGATAAAACAAAATTTAAGATAAAAAGAATAAGAAATGCATTCTGGTTTTATGTTTACGTGTATATATATATATATATATATATATATATATATATATATATATATATATATATATATACTGTTGTTTTTAAGACTTTTGTGAGCTTTCAGGGTTAGGGTTAATATCAGTCAGGATTATAGTTTGTTTCCTCTATTTTAGGCAACGCCTTCAAGGATACAAGAAAGGGAAGGAGACAGCTACAACAGGAGCTAGCCTGTTTAAAGGCCCAACTGGAGAAATAAGGAAAAGTATAAGAAAAGATACTCAAGATGTAAGACCAGCTCCTCATCCCCACGTGCATTAGTCAATCGGATGCTAAGGAACCAGACGGTCACTCCATATGTCCGAAGGACACTTTCTTTTCACTCTGCTGCCTTAGTTGCAGACATTGCTCAGGCATACAAAGCCTCAAGAAAGGAAAGGGTGAAGCAAACAATAGCCAAAATAACACGTGGTAGGCTTTTAAAAAAATACAGACTCCAGTATTTTGCTTGTACTGCATTTGGATTCTCCAAGAAGAGGGGGAAGTTGTGTCTTTCTCTGAGAGGTGGTCAGGTCCGCATCCCTGATGCAAAGCTGACCACCTTTCAGAGAAAGAACAGTTCAAGGAGAGCAGAAAGCAAATCCAGTATAAATACCTTCTTTCTTCGTGATGATGTGAGTCGAATGACAACTGGACGGAAGCAGACCATCACCATGAGGAAGAAGAAGATGCAGAAGCGACTGCTTACTGACACGTTGAAAAATCTTCATAGGAGATTTGCATCTGAAAACTTAGACAGCGTGTCATACTGTCTGTTTTGTGCATGTCGGCCATTTTGGGTTGTGGCTCCTACTGATGCTGATAGGGCCACGTGCCAGTGCAAAACACATGAAAATCTCCAGTTCATGGCTGACACACTCTATAGCCATGGAATTGTGGGCTCCAAGAACCTTGAGGAGATGGCTGACCACACTGTTTGTGCCACAGGAAACAAAGCCTGTGCATATGGTGACTGCGAAGAGTGCCGCCTCACCGCTCACCCGACCTTGAAAGCAGCCACGGAGGAAATTATAGAAGTTGTACAATGGTCTGTTGAAAGGATAGGTGAGGAAGAGAGGAAGACCATTACTATTAAGAAGAAGATGCAGAGCACAGAGGCAGAAATGGTTAGCAATTTTCAAGACCGTCTCTTCAAATTCCGTAAGCACCTATTTAACATTAGGTGGCAATAATGTTGCTTACAGAAAGTTACGAGAAAGCCTCCAAGAGAACGAGTGCCTAATACACATGGACTTTAGTGAGAATTACTCCTGCAAATATCACAATGAGATACAGTCTGTACATTTTGGGGGATCCCACCAACAAGCAACACTGCACACTGGTGTACTGTACACCACTGAACAGACACCAGTGTCATTCTGTTCGATCTCGCCCTCACGGAGGCATGACCCACCAGCGATCTGGGCGCACCTGGAGCCTCTCCTGGAGATGGTGAAGACCAAGTTCCCTAAGGTGGAAAGGCTTCACTTCTTCAGTGATGGCCCAGCAACACAGTACAAACAGAAGGGCAACTTCTACCTCCTGTCCACTTTGCCATTCAGGCATGGTTTTAAAGACCTGTCTTGGAACTTCTTTGAGGCCAGCCATGGCAAAGGAGCTCCAGATGGCATCGGAGGGACACTGAAGCGGTCAGCTGACAGGATTGTGCGCTTGGGAGATGATGTTCCAGATGCCTTCACTCTATTCCAGAAACTGAGGGGACTGGAATCGACAGTGGAGCTCTTCTTTGTCAGTGAAGATGAAGTTGAAGCAATGACAAAGGTAAAGATGCATGCACACACACAGCCTGCTTTGTTGTCAGTTCTCAGTCTTTAGTGGCTCTCTATACTGTAGATTGATTGTTGTTGTGATTGGTAGAATATTTTGAATATTATGTCTCATACTACTGTATATAATTTCTTCTCGCCTCAGGTCCCTGCTCTGACTCCTGTTAAGGGCACAATGAGGATGCACCAGGTAATCAGCCTCTTACCTGGGCAAATCAAGTATAGGGACATCAGTTGTTTCTGTCAGAGGAAGGATGGTCGACTGGATTGCGCCTGCTTCGAGCTTAAAGTTACTACTCTGGATGGAGTTCCAGTGACACCCCCAACGCAGAAGAGAGAGACCTCATGGCGACCAGAGGCAGTTGACAGCAAATACATTGGAGAGTGGTGTGTTGTCAAGTATGACAATGACGTGTACCCCGGTATTATCATGGATGTGGAGGAGAATAGCATTCGAGTGAAGTGCATGCATCGCAATGGGGTGAACAGATATTTCTGGCCAAAACCACGTGAAGATGTCAGCTGGTATGCAGATGACCAACTTCTGTGTCTCATACCCGAGCCACAGGCACTCAACAAGCGTTCTTTCCAACTGGAGAAATCCACATGGAAATATCTAGAAGACAACTAGAAATGTGTTAGGGGTCTGGAGCTGGGGCTGGACTTTGGTCTGCTCCTTTTGCACTAGTGGGAGCCCTATGTCAGAGCTTGTAATGAGGAGTCTATCACATACATGCATGCACGCGCAAACACACTCATACACACACACACACACAAACAAAGTTATTTTCCTTTTTGTGTTCTTCCAGTTCTTCCTTGGTCCATTATAAACCAATTTTATTCATGTTAGAATTAATAAAATTCATTAAATCACATTGGGGTTTTGGAATTTGTTTGTTTTGTCCACCCTGTTATGCTACTGTGTCCACCCTGTTAGACCTCTGTCCACCCTGTTATGTTGGTATTTTTATCTCATAGTTTAATTAAATTACCAAATAGCAAGTGTATATTTATAGTTACATAAAGATATGGAATGGGTTGATTACACATGTTAAAATGTTGTTACAAATTACAAATGACACATGTTGTTAATATATCTAAATATAATACAATTTAGGTGCCTGAGCTCGACCACTATGTTTTTCAGCAAGTTAGATATGTCCTTTATATAATAGAACATTAAAATATAGGTAAATCAATCATTTATTTTTCACAAGTTATGAAGTCCAAAAGGCACCGTATAAAAAAAATGACCCATTTACCTTTTTGCCATCTAGCAGACGCCTTTAACCAAAGCGACTTACAACAAATATATTTGACTAAGATAGTGAATCATCTATCCACCAGTCATAGCAGGAAAAAGTAATCTATGCTCAGGTCTGGGGCAGTCGTCGTGTTAGAAGAAGGAAGAATTATTATTATTTATTTCATTATTTATTTTTATTATTATGACTCTGGGGAAACAGTGGGATAGTAGATGTCTCAGGAGGGAGGGAAGGGAGGGAAGGGAGGGAAGGGAGGAAAGGGAGGGAGAGAGGGAACCATATAGCTTTATCTGAAATGCGCAGTAGGCTACCTGCTGCGGTATTTTCTCAGTACTGTGTTATCCGTATGCAGATTTTAGTTTGGGACCACCGTTTGTCACCAGTTTGTATACATTCCTCCTCCCCCCTGTCCTAAGATTATTTTCCTTTCCTACTACCTGCTCTTCCCTTTAATTTGCATTGCTCTTTTATATCACTCCCCCCCACTTAAAAAAAAAAGAAAAAAGTGTCTCCATGGGTCCACCCCTAATAGCAGACTCAGGGAGCTGTATCTGAGGTAGTGTGTGAAGATACTGTGCCAGAGCTCCATCACCCTTCCTTCCCTCCCTGCCTGACATGAGCCACTGCCTTATTCCTCTCCCCTCCCCCCTGCATTGCCTGCCGTCGTTTTTAAGGCTTCTGTGTGCGACGGTAAATAATTCAGTGTCAGCGGCGCTGCATACAGGTCCTAGTGCGGGGAATCGCAGCCTCGCTCCCGCAGTCTGCGCTCTGACAGCAGCTCTACAGAGAGCACTCACACATCTAGGGAAGCTGCAGAGCACACACACACGCACACACACATACATACATACACACACACACACACACACACACACACACACACACACACACTCACATTCACATTCACACACAGTCACACTCATACACACCCACTGAGGATACCAGGGACTGCCCTCTCTCTCTCTGCTCTGTCTTTGTGTGTGTGTGTGTGTGTGTGTGTGTGTGTGTGTGTGTGTCTCTCTCTCTCTCTCTCTCTCTCTCTCTCTCTCTCTCTCTCTCTCTCTCTCTCTCTCTCTCTCTCTCTCTCTCTCTCTCTCTTCCGCTCTTCACAGTCCTTCGATAGCTCAGTATCATCAGTGCTGCTGTTGCTCCTGCTAATACTGAAAGGCAGCCATTGGATTGTTGCTTGCTTTTCTCTAAAGGAAAACAACAAAACTTCTAGAAGCTCAGCAGCCTTTGTCACTGGTCCCTGTCCATCTGTCCATCTGTCCATCCCTGAAGGAGGAATGCTGGACGCTGGATCGAGAAGGGTCCCGGGATGGCTGAGACTGCTCCGCTTGGCCAGCCTGTGTCTGCTTCTCTGCCTGGTGGGGGAATCTGGGGCTAGGAGACCTCCCAAGATCCCCAGATGCCCCGCCACCTGCTCCTGCACCAAAGACAGTGCATTCTGTGTGGATACCAAGGCTATCCCCAAGACCTTTCCCCCTGGGATCATCTCCCTGTGAGTAGAGCCCTGATCAACCTCTGTGTACCTGTCACTCTTTTTTTACTGCTTTTAGGTCTTAACCTGTTTTACAGACAAAAATGTAAAGTCAGTCTTTGATTATTTTTTTTCTGAGTGGGGCAGCCCCACTCATATCTTTCATTTTACTTGACAGAGATAGTGAAGACAGACAGGAAAGTAAGGAGAAGAAGGGAGAGAGGACATGTCAGCAGGGCATGGGCCGGATTCGAACCCATGCCAACATGGGCATATGTGTGCACTGTAGATCGCGGTGCTAGACCACTGGACCACCCCAGGCCACTTTACTTATGTTTTTAAGTCAGTCTTAAATAAAAGTCAGATGATGTGCATGATGAGTTAAAGAACGAATGATCTGTGATGTCATGCATGGTACTACAGATGACCTCATCGCTTGTTTACATTACATCACACAAACCTAAACCTAGAAAGGGACAATTGTCTAGAAAGTGTCCCTTTCTAGACAATGTCTAGGTGTATGATACTCGATGATAATTAGAAAATAATGTTTTATACTAGGAAAACAATGGTAATATTTCTATCTAAGATTTGACTGCTGTGTCTCTGAAAACAGCATTGGCATAACATTTATGATAGAATGATTGAGAGGTGTTTTGTACATTCTGTAACACAGAATGGTTATTCTGTGCCTGTGATAGATTTGGGGGAGACCTCAGAAGAATACGAAGGGTAGGTTGACCATGGCCTTTGTGTTTTGATGGACAGGGCTAGGTCAGCCCTGACATGCTAATAAAAGACGACAAATGGGCACTTTGTGTCCCTGTGCCACTGCCTCTCCTCATTCTTGGACAGATGTCAGGAGCTGGCTAAAACAAGCCTACATTTTGATTGGAGTACAGCAATGGGACGTGCTGTAGCACTCCTGGGAGGCGTATTACAATAGATTCACATCTCAGAGCAAAAAAGCTGCCTGTCCTCGGAGAGATTTTAACCTTACGAAGGGCAGATACAGATAGTGGGCACTCTCGCTAAGTGAAGTGCTCGTAATGACATAGAAAGCAATAGACTCGGTAAGGTTATATTCTACAAAGAATGGAAAATACTGTGTTTACTTTGACTTCAGCTGATTTGATTGACTTGAAATGGATTTTCACTCTAGAATGAAACAGTGCAGTATGTGCTTGTATTTGAAGAGCATGGGGAATCCAAGAGCACAAGTAGTACATGGTAGAGGTGGCCTCATTTTACAATGGGGAAGATATGAACATGTGAATTAGGAAACTCTGTCCTACTTAAAAGAGATTTCTCCTTCCTTGAAATCCAGATAGGAAGACAGATTGACTGTGACCCCTGGGAGCTCTTGATAACACATCATATTCAGCATGTTCTGTGGTTTTAACAAGTTACGTCAATATATTGATTGTGCTCTGCGAGAACATTCCCTTGCAGGCCCTGCTTGTTGTGTTTAAACATGCACTACCACCGTTCAGGAGCTCCTCAGGTTTCCCAATGATCCTGACTGAGATGTAAGACTGAGATGCAGACGTCAGAAAATGTTCACTATGAAGCTATGTTTGCAAATATGCTTGTCTGATGATCACATCAAACATCACAAAGCGCTCTGAGGCTGTTACCATGACATCTGCATCCTTACTGCAGATCACATTTCAGATATACATATAATATATTTCAGAAATGCAGAACACTGCATTTTGTTGTCTGGTACTTGTACTCTGCAATGACAATAAAGTTGAATCTAATCTTAGATGACCAAGAATAATGACACACAGTGATCGTCTGTGTTCTTCAGGACAATGGTGAATGCAGCCTTCACTGTGATCCCAGAAGGAGCCTTCTCCCACCTGCACATGCTGCAGTTTCTGTGAGTATACAAACATTCCAAGGAGGCTGGTGGACCCAGAAATCTGAGGATGGGCTCATTGTAAAACATGGAACGGAATTAAATTCCATGCATTACAATGAGCTCCTGATACATTCATGCCTTCTATCCTATCATCTCCTTTCCTCCCTGTTTTAGATTATTTAGACTAGAACAAGTCTCATCACCTCTTGAGGCAGGTAGGGCTTGATTATTTATATGCAGCACTCTGAACTCTCCATCCACAACCAAAGGTTTTGAACTAGACTTATTCTGCTTGTCTTTTTGGAAAGTGAAATCAACATGTACATGTAGTACATGGAAGTCGGGGGGCTAAACACACACTGTAGTACAGTAGCAGTACAAATCATCTGGACTAACTTTTACTATTCAGTGACCATATAAGGAATACAAACACAATGCACAGTACTCTTCAAATATATCGTTATTGAAAACAGTGGTGACATAGCAGTAATGGGAGTAAAGTGGGTCTGTATCAGTGTCATCACCAATGACTGACTCCCTTCAGTTTTCTTATGCTTAACAAAGGGTCATCTGTCTACACAGATTCAATGGAGTGTGTGTGCATGCGCGTGAGTGTGTGTGTGTGTTTGTGTGCATGCGTGTGAGTGTGTGTGCCTGTGTGTGTGTGTGTTTATATATATATATATTGTGATTTTGAGCTTTCATCCAAGCTGACTCCAAAGTATTTTGAATAGTCATCTGTTCCTTGGAATTTAATTGCTCTCTCTCTATGTAAATACGCATATGAGCACATACTTGTATCTCTCCAGCAGTATTTCTTGTACACTTTATGTTCCAAATGTTGAAAATATTAATTGAATCAGATCTAATAACTAATATTGTAAACCTAGCACATCTTTCTCTCTCTCTCTTTGCAGTCTGCTGAACTCCAACACTTTCACTGTGGTTGCTGATGACGCCTTTGCAGGGCTATCACACCTGCAGTACCTGTAAGTCTGCAACTTTGTGTCCTTCACAGATATCAATAAACACAGATATCCTTCCAACTGACTCAGAGGACGAGTTGGTGTGGTGGAGTAACATGCCCATCTTGTGCCGCTCTCAAACAGACAAGGATTGCTTAAGTAATATTGAATATTGATCCTTCACCAACCATGGAAGGCAGCGCTGCCTTGTGATGCCTGATAGAGCTGAGCATGCCATTTTGTTAATGGATGGGCTGTAGGAAATATGACTTTACTGATGGCTTTGAGTTTGCTGCTTTTCCATGGAGGTAATGCATTAGGCTCTATAAAGTGATTGTGTGGCTCTGGCTGCAGGCCAGCCCCAGGCCTCTGCATCACCAGCTACCCTAGATGGCTCCTCACCATGAATACTAATGAACTCCTATCTTCATATCCAGTGCTCCCCTTCATATCCAGTACTATGAGAGAGACAGGCTAGGCTGACACTGCCTATCCTGCGTATGTCTCCTCCTTTCAAAGTGAATAAAGAGAGTGCATCTGGGTTCAATTGTAGATATTTACAAATAGCTAACTATCGTCATGAAATATTGAGCCGTTAGTGGATGTTGTTTAATAATGACTTAGTGATATTATGATATGCACTTATGTTGATACCGGAAGATCTTTACCATTATTTAGTGGCTCAACTCCAACATATTTAACTGTGATACTGGACTTATGATAGTATAATAATAATAATAATAATAATAATAATGCTTTGAAGAACTACTTGGCTTATCCTCAAGGTCAGTATTCTTCTTACAACCATGCCAAGGCCTATTCCCATTATAGCTGTTTAACATTCAGGAAGTATTCCCTGCCAGCTAAATGAAATTGTTTGGTCCCCTTAGTAACAGGCTTTACAAATAGAAAAGAAATAAGCAACAAGTGGAGAGACAATTATGGTAAAAGGTTCAATAAGACAAATGCTGAAAAGAGGATTGTGGAATGTGGCTATTTGAATGATATTGCCAAATGATGCACAGTAGGCTGGATCCAATTGTATCTTTATTTCAAACTATCTATCTATTCTCTTATTATTATTATTATTATTATTATTATTATTGCTTCCTTGGTTTCAAAGGTATTATATCTACTGTAGGTGTGATTTATTCTCTCTCTCCTTTGCTCTCTCTCTCTGTCTGTCTGCCAGGTTCATAGAGAATAATGACATTCAAGCTCTGTCAAAGCATACCTTCAGGGGACTGAAATCCCTGAGCCATTTGTGAGTATCTCTTATTTCTGAAAAATGACAACAGAAGAGTTTGTGTTACTGGTTATGGTATGCATGGTCATATAATGCCATATTTAACTATGTTTTTTGTAGATCTCTGTCAAACAATAATCTGCAACTCCTTCCACGAGAACTCTTCAAACATCTTGATATTTTGACAGACTTGTAAGTAGGCATTTTTATATTTTATTATGTGGTCCTATTTTCTAAAGAGAAGAGGTATACTATAGAACATTGGAAAAAACAGGCTATTCTAATAAGTGTGACATGGATGAATTTCCCCCTATTTCTACCCAGAGACCTGCGGGGTAACTCGTTCCGATGTGACTGTAAAATTAAGTGGCTGGTGGACTGGATGGAGAGAACGAACACCTCGGTGCCTGCCATCTACTGCGCCAGCCCATTTGAGTTCCAAGGCCGTAGAATCCATGATCTTACCCCACGAGACTTCAACTGCATCAGTGCAGGTTTGGCACCAATCATATTGTACATTAATGCATTTCAGGGAATGCCATGACACTTGCTGCACAGGCTGATAATGCTTGTTTCTCTCCCTCTAGACTTTGCAGTTTATGAGACCTTCCCTTTCCAATCTGTGTCTGTGGAGTCCTATGAATTCAATGATGATACGTATGTGGCCTTCGCTCAGCCTGATTCAGGATTCTGTACACTGTATGTATGGGATCATGTGGAGTTGGTGTTCCGAAGGTACCATAATATTACATGTAAGTTTCTTACCTTCAAAAACTGAACTGTAGGTTAGTACAGGATCTTTTTGAAGACATCTTTAGCCTATTGAGTTGCATTTCATGTACGAAAGGCGCTATATAAATAAAGCTTTACTTACTTACTTACTTACTATTGAAGAAAGCTAAAAAGTATATTGTATGTTTCTCTTAGCCCGCTCTGCTGTCTACTGTAAGCCTGTGGTGATAAACAACACTCTTTACATGGTTGTGGCACAACTCTTTGGAGGATCCCACATCTACAAGTGAGACCTTTTCCAACTCCTTGTTTGGAGCTATTCAGTGTCATTTACATATTAATTTGCATAATCCCCAAAATAGGCAATGTGAAGGTTAGATGTTTGTGATGATATAGTTGTCCTGACTGACACCTTCTCTTCAGGTGGGAAGAGGACCCACAGCGATTCGTGAAAATCCAGGACATTGACACCAGTCGTGTGCGAAAGCCCAACTTCGTGGAGACCTTCCAGCTGGATGGGGAGTGGTACTTTGCAGTAGCAGACAGTTCCAAGGCAGGCTCCACTAGCATTTATCGCTGGAACAGCAATGGTTTCTACTCCCACCAGTCCCTTCATCCTTGGCATCGTGATACCCATGTGGAGTTCCTGGATGTAGAGGGTAAGCAGCGTCTCATCCTCTCCAGTGCCTCTCAGCCCCCTGTGGTCTATCAATGGAACCCCAGCCAGCGCCAGTTTGCCTTCTATACCCAAATCACTGAGTTGGCTGACGTGCAAATGGTCAAGCATTTCTGGGTGCGCAAGGTTCTCTACCTCTGCCTCACACGCTTCATTGGTGACTCCAAGATACTCCGCTGGGAGGGGCAGCGCTTTATTGAGATTCAAACCCTTCCCTCACGTGGCTCAATGGCGGTGTATCCTTTCACCGTGGGAGTCCGCCACTACCTCCTGCTAGGGAGTGATTTCTCCTTCTCTAGAGTGTATCTGTGGGATGACCTCACCCAACGCTTTCAACCCTTCCAGGAGCTCAACATGAGAGCACCTCGGGCCTTCAGCTTGGTGTCAGTGGACAACAAGGACATCGTGCTGGCTGCCAGCTTCAAAGGCAACACCCTGGCCTACGAGCACCTGCTGGTGGACCTAAGTGCCAAGTAGACCTCTGGAAGAACAAATCAGTCCGATTCCGATTTATTGATGTACTGTTTGAAAAAATCAAACATGTTTAAGCCATGTGACTAAATGTCTGTTAGCAAGCTAACTTTTCAAGAGTGAGGGTTGGAAGAGGAAATTGGCATAGATAATGCATGATATATCCTCCGATTTCCCTGGATTTAATTGATTAAATAAAATCAAAAATGCAATGATGAGAAAACAGAACACCAATAAAAAGTTGTATAGGATCTGCCATCATATATAGGTGTCAAATCACTACGCAACATTACTGCTTACTCTATTTACCATAACCTGTTTCTTGGCAAACATTATGGAAGGTGCCAAACTTAATGTGTGTTGTACAAAAAAAGCTACTAATCGACAACTGCCGTAAAAAGCATGTGCATCTTCTGAACTATTTTCTATTGTCAGACTGTTAAAATCCTGTATTCATGCATATGAATAAGAAAATAGCTGTTCACACCAAATAGAGTTTGATATTATGGAAATTAAATGAAATGATAGATAGGACATTTTGTGCTAAGCAATAAACTGTAATCTGCATGCCGTAATGGTCTCTTTACAGTCAATTATCTTTTATAGAACAATTGTTACTCAATAGATGTTTTATATGTATCACAGGTACACCACCTTTATCATATTTCACCTTTGTCATAAGTGACTCACTGAGACACAATACGTTTCTCTCCTTGTTGATCATTGCTGATACCAATATAGTTGTGCTTAGTAGAATTTATCTGAACACAATCTGTACAGATTTCCCAAAATGAATGTTCGATTAGCAAGAGGGACACACGTTTGAATGCGAAGCTCCTGTAACCACATATTCAAATGCACATGTATTGTGCCTTCTACTAGGCCTATTTGTGGAAGTCAATTCCCAACAGAGATGACTCCCAATTTGGATTTCTAATCATTAACAATAAAATAAAATGCAGGCATTCCTCATTCCTGTACACTAATTGCCATACTTTCATATTTTGTTGCAGATTATAGGCCTTTACAATGACAAAATGTTATATTATTCTCCTGTACCTGTGCGTCTTGTAGCTTTAAGATGTAAACGCATCCATCATCAATGCTCCAACTGAAGAAAAATATAACAATGCAATAATATATTCTCACTGTTGGAACTATTCTCACTTGGAAGCCTAAGCATTTCTAAAGAAATAGCTAAGCAAATTAGGCCTGCTCAATGTTTATCATCTCTTTAAATTAACTTTTTTTTTTACACATCACATAAGCTACACATTTCCGCCAGGATCGGAAGGAATCCAAACATATAAACTATTTATAATACCAAAATCAAAACAAGAACAATTCCTTCATTCAACCCATAGTGTGTTATTATGTATATAACCCGATTGTATGGTGTAGCTTACTCCTGAATGCATGTCTGTGTCCCTCACCAAGCCATGAATGTGTGTAGTCAGGGTGATGGTGTTTGTGCCCTGAAAACTGAAACTGTTTGAAATTGCTTTGGTAATGTTACTGATAAAATCATGGTGACTATTAAAGTGTGCCTCACCACTTCTGACCGTCTCTGATCATCATTATGATGGATTGTTCTGTGGTTGTTTTTCTTAAGTTAAACAGAATGTGCAATAATATTATAACCCTCGTGCACATAAGGTTCAGAGATAGGAAATGTTAGGATATTTATAGCATAGCATAGAGTACAGCACAGTGTTTTATTTGTATAGTATAGTATAGTGGATAGTGTATAGCCTTTATTTATGTAAACCAGCTCTTTT
This sequence comes from Nansenia antarctica, assembly GCF_963989245.1. Lineage (NCBI taxonomy): Eukaryota > Metazoa > Chordata > Actinopteri > Argentiniformes > Microstomatidae > Nansenia > Nansenia antarctica. Next base: position 20,752,309 of record NC_137690.1, read on the forward strand.
CCCTTCTTGTTTTTAGTTTTTTTTTTCTAGCACCAGGGGAGCCACCCCTCCCAAATTTCGTTGTATGGTACCTGTACTATATCAATGACAATAAAGACCATTCATTCAGAATGTCAATCAGCCTTTTTGGGAGATAAAAACATCTCCTGCGCAGAAACGAGCTGAGTGAAGCCACGCTGCGCAGACACGGCGCCACGCTGACGGTATTGAGAACCAGTCAACTTGCGAACTTCAAAACAACGTAGTACTGTTTGTGGACGACCACAACACAGGTCAGCTGGCTTTGGTTCATTTGTCATTTCATCACGATCGTCACATTGTGTTTTGCTCAGCTAACTTAGTGTATAAATGACATATGACGACCCTGTATCGTCGCTAGAGTGTCAACGCGAGTAGGTTGGTAGACTAAGGAGCTAAAGGTGGCTAGCCTGCATTACGACAACAACCACCTGGCTAACATTGGCCTTGTCCTCTCTCGTTTACTTATCCGTGTCTTTTGCCAGTTATACAAATGGTGCCATCAGATGTGAAGGAAAACACGTCTACAGAACGAACGTGGCCACCGGAGTGGGAGGACGATGAACGGATGAATTTCCTTTTCTCTGATTTTAAAGAAACCCGAGATGTCAATACGACGGATTGGGACAGTAAAGTTGATTTCTGGACGTCACTCATCACCCGAAACAGCAGGCGCCAAGGAACTGTGTGCGTTAGCGTGCAAGAGTTGAACAAGGCTTTTCAGAGAAAGGGAACTGTGCCTTTGGGGTTGAGCACGGTCATTCAGTGCATGGCCAGGTAACCATGCCTGCTAAGTGTGAACAAAGTATCTCCCAGTTCCTCAGAATGCTTTATTATCCTTACTGTCTGTCTTCCCGGCAGGTGTGGCCAGGTACAAAGAGAGTCAGAGTTTGCAGCGAATGTAGACTCTGGGTGGTTGTCCTGGGGTGTGGGCCTGCTGCTGGTGAAGCCTTTGAAATGGACCTTTTCCACTCTTCTGGGAAGCAACAGGGTCCCTCTGGAGGAGTCGTTTGTTGTTATCATATTGGTAAAGGTGTGTTAAAGGATTTTGAAGAGGTTAACTAAATGGCAACCTGGCAGGGTTATTGTGAACACTAATATCTCATGTTATGCACCCACCGGTATGTTTCTTCCAGGAGAAGGCAGAAGAATTACTTGGTCTGTACCGGAGCTCCCCGATGGCCAACCGCTCTCTCCTGGCCTTCCAGGAACTTCGCACACTGTCCTCCCATGTTTGTGTCGACGAGACGACATTGTGTTTGGCCCTTCTGCAGCTGCAGAGGGAGAAGCAGGTGACAGTGTCACTGCATGAAGGCGAGAAGGTGAGGCTACATTTGATCATCATTTATGGGGTCATCAAATGTATTACTGCATACTACTCACATTCACTAAGAACTTTCAAGCACATAGTCCTGAGGGTTAATCCACTATCCTAGTGTGGTGCATCTTGAACAATTCTAGGGTCTACCAATATTTTCTTTGTGTGTCTTCTCTTCACAGATTGTTAAGTTTTCCCAGCTAGGACAGGATCGTGTGTCTCCAGTCAGTGAGGTGGACTTGGGTATCTACCAGCTGCAGCGCAGTGAGAGACTTATCGGAAAAAGGGTGGAGGTGTTGGGACAAGAGGCAGAGAGGTGTGACCATTGATCTCACTAATCATGTTGTCCTGCCTCACATTGTCTCTATTATGTGGTGCTCTGACAAATTAGGAAACTCATGAACAGTGTTTTAAGGTGATGGCACTATGATTGTCTCCATTCTGCATTTTGATTGTGAAAAGCCACATCTTAAGTCCCGATAGACTTTGGGGGGGGGGGCTGATGTAGTCTTTTCAAGTTCCGACTTGTGTTATCTGTGTATAGGTGCAGAGAGGAAGCAAGGGTTCTGCTGCGGGAGGGGAAAAAATCTCAGGTAGATTTACAATCCTCTGGTCATCATGTGGCATAGCTTGGCATAGCACATACAGCCTTTCTTTGAAAACTGTGTTTATTTGTGTCGTCTCATCCTTCACCCAGGCCCTGAGGTGTTTGAGAGGCCGAAAGAGGGTAGAGAAGAGAGCAGACGGCTTGTACGCCCAACTGGAGACAATCAAAGGAATCCTGGACAGAATAGCAAACTCACAGACAGACAGGCTGGTAAGGGAGAGTTGCGTGCAGTGCACACATTATACACTCACAAAGTGATTGATCTAATGCCCTTTATTTGTTCACTTGTACAGTGTTAAGTTATGCATAACTGAGGTCTCTTTCTTTGTATCACTCTCTGTGCTTTTCTAGGTTGTGCAGGCATATCAGGCTGGAGTGGCTGCCTTACGACTCTCTCTGAAGGATGTGACAGTGGAGCGAGCTGAGAGCCTTGTGGATCAAATCCAAGAGGTCAGACTCTTTCCCTATATTTAGCTTTAACGTCTTACCCAAGGGCACACTAGTAGTGGTGTGGTTTCAGGCGGGATTTGAACTCACAACCTTCCGATCCCAAGTCCAACTCACTATCCACTAGACCACCACTACCCCGTCTTTAATCAATCTCAATGTAATTTCTACCCTTTTTTGTTTTACAGTTGTGTGACCGTCAGGATGAAGTGAACCAAACTTTGGCTGGTGGAGTGCTCAACCCAGGTACGTCAGTCTGACCTATATCATTCGGTACATCTATTTGGCAAAACGTATGTTGATGATCGAGCCTATACCTGTTTCTTTAGCAGATGCAGATACAGATGAGTTGGAGGAAGAGCTGAAATCTTTATTGGAAGACTCACAGCTGGACAGGACCTCCACTTTACCTGAAGTCCCGTCACACCCTCTTTCACCTATTCGGGATCAAGGTACCACCAGTGATGATCTGCTGGACTCTTTGCCCTCGGTGCCTCAAAACCACTTCAATATCACAGATGAAGAACTGGACAAAGAACTGAGTCGCCTGAACCTTACCGATACAGGTCTGCCTATGCCTATCATTTTGTTTCCCCATCTGTAAATTACTGCCACAAAAAAGGCTCTTGAAGTAACATTTTGTCACTCTTTATTACTCCCTTTAGGTTCTCAACCGAAAGTTCATACCTCGTCAGAGAAGAGGTTTGAACCTGCTCAGTGACGACAGAAACAAAAGGAATGGACTGCAGAGCCCAGACCCTCAAAGAGTGGCTGGTTAAGGCGATACAAAATAACTGTTTTTTGTGTTTTTTTGTGTAATTTCTCATCAGGGACCTCCTTTTTAAACATACTTTCAAGTTGCCTTTTAAGTGTTAGTGTTTCACTTTAATAAAGATAACAATCATGATGCCAAATGATTTATAAATATAGTCATCAACCATCAGTTTGGATTTTAATGCATGCTTGTGAGAATAATGTATACAGAATATGTTTTACTAATATGTCACTCTGCCATATTACGTTATTATATAAATGCAATAATTATTACATTTTTGTCTGTTTCTTTCAACTGTGATGGTAACTTTCAATTCACTGGCACAACAATGGGCAATAACACTATAACTATCTACAAATATTGTTTCTATGGTATTCCTTGATGCAATCTACACGCTATTATATATTATCAATGACTCTGGATCATAGAGTTAACTTGTCTTTGTAACTAGTATCACCAACTACACTGCTTTACACAAGAAGCCCGCTAACCCCGGGTGATCTCCGCCGGCCGGCGCAGGGACTCAAAACAAGCGCACCTGAATGACTGTCCACGTCACAGCCCCCAGACTAGTGGCAGACTTGTGGACGGTGACATGTTTGGTGTGATTAGCTAGCAAAAGCTACAGTGGTGTTCGCTACAGTAGTTTAAGCATTTTATGCAGCTAAGAAATTGTTTCGGAACTAAATGGTAAGTACTAATTTGGGTTTAAATGCACCGTCTATGAAACTAATGTGATTAATCTTTGCGCTAACATGAGCTTGCTGCTGGCTAATCTAGCGACCTACTCAGCTAGCTACAACATGCTAGAACATCTGTCCAACTAGCTAACGACAGGAGGACCATGTGTACTGTTGGCTAATGCAAAAATATAAATAAAACAGGTAATCATCTTGCTGGCTAGCTAACAACAAACATGAGCATTTGGCCAGTAATATAAACACAACCATTGATTATTATGCAACACTACGTGGCATCATTGGTCACAGCTGCTAGATGTCACCAGCATTATTTACACGCACTCAATCGCATGTGTATGTTCATGTTGTCCCATATTCTCTTATCATATGCAGTCCATACTCTATAACTAGACTGACTTTAATCGACTTGTGTTATTCAATTAGCTAACAAATGATAGCTTCGTGTATAATCTTCTTTTGTTTTTGATTTGGCAAAGGTTATGATGAGCAGAACGAGTAACGTCAGAAATGGGCCAGCACCTCCCCTATCTCCAGTCTCACTTCTGATTTCCATCCACTGATCTAAAAGGACAATCCACATCATGGGAAGGTAGGCTGACAGGTGTTAGACCTGATCGGGGTTGGTCCTGGTTACATGATATGTGTGTTACGTGATATTTGCCTACGCCTGATGTGCCTCAATAGGCAGCTGTAGTATCTGTCCATATGAGCAAGGCCACTTTTGTCCTTGCAGGATTAGCTCGTGCCTTTTCCCAGCCTCCTGGCACTTCAGTCTATCACCCCAGGTTCTTCCCCGTCTCCTGCTACCTTCATTCCGACAGCTGATGTTCTTTGCCCTGCTGGTGGGACTGTTGGGACTCCTTTACCTGATGCTGGTAACAGGAAAGGGTCAGGACAGCTGGATCAGAAAGGACAGTCACTTCCACAGGTGAAAGTCTAGCAGCAGGCCATTAGAAGATGGTCAATTCCCCTTTTGCTGTAATTTTTACTTGTCAGAGAGGACGCATGCATTACCTGATTGTGTCTGTGTGCCTTGTATTCCTGTAAAGACTTTGAATAAGATTAGGGCTGAATTGTAGTAATAAAAGCCTCTGATTTCCATTTTTCTATTTAATTATTCACTAGACACTTGGCGAGAGTCACTGACGTGGAGGCCACTGACACTAGCAATCCCAACTTGAACTACGGTCTGGTGGTGGACTGCGGCAGCAGTGGCTCCAGGGTGTTTGTGTACTGTTGGCCCCGGCACAATGGGAATCCCCATGACCTGCTTGACATCCGACAGATGAGAGACCAGCACAGGAAGCCAGTGGTTATGAAGATCAAGCCAGGTGAGATGCACCTGGTGACTGATGACAGGCCATGAATTGTGTGTAGTGAACAGTCATAGGTTCATTGGTCTTATCACTTATCAAGTTTGACCAAGCTGTCCATTTCAACAAGACTGAGATTACCAACTCACCATGTTTGCCCAAGATGGAACAATGATCTCATAGTTTTGTGGGGTTGTTTTTCATAGGTATCTCTGAACTAGCCACAACACCAGAGAAAGCCAGTGATTACATCCTTCCCCTTCTGAGCTTTGCTGCCCAGCACATCCCCAAAAACAAGCACCAGGAGACCCCTCTGTACATCCTGTGCACAGCTGGAATGAGGGTGCTGCCTGACAGGTACAGATGGCATAGATCTGAGGATATGCATAAGAGTTCACAACAATTGTGGCTTTCCTGTAGTAAATACTGTCACATAGGAGAATATTTCTCAATATACTTTGATACTGGGATTTATAAATATTTACTTAGGACCATAATGACTTGTGTGCATGTCTTTAGTCAACAGGAAGCACTTCTGGAGGATCTACGAACTGACATCCCTGTCCATTTCAACTTCCTATTCTCTGATTCCCATGTGGAGGTCATCTCTGGCAAGCAGGAAGGTGAACAAACCTGTTCAGCTGTCACCATGCTCTGTATTGAAGCAGTTGGAAATAGGAAACACCGCTGTATAAGTACTGGGATACTAATGATCCTGTCCTTTCTTGTGTTTTACAGGTGTGTATGCATGGATTGGAATCAACTTTGTCCTTGGCAGGTTTAATCATGTAGATAATGGTGAGTATCTACAGAATTTCATTTTCAGGACTTGAACATCAGAGAGTTTTTCCCTGTTTTTACCCGACACGCTTCTTTATTCGCCTCCTTTCTCATTCCCTCCTGCAAATTGACCTGGCTTCCCTCCCCTGTCCTCTCTACAGACAGGGAGGCAGTAGTAGAGGTGCAGGTCCCTGGAGGTGACCAGCAGGAGGCGCTAGTGCGCAAACGAACAGCCGGTGTTCTGGATATGGGTGGCGTCTCCACGCAGATTGCGTACGAAGTGCCCAAAACTGTAAGCTTTGCTTCTCCACAACAGGTTATTACCACAACAATTTCCTTTTTTGTGCTCTCTTTTTGGTTTGATCACTCACTCCTTTTCTTCTCCCTCCCCACCTCTACCTCTCCCATATCCTGGTTAATCAAGTATACATCATGTTTGTCCTCTGGAGATGAAGTCCTTTCCCACTCAGGCTCTTACTATTGGAGGTCTACTGTCAAGATAAGCCTGCTGCATGACTTCATAGCAGGATTTGGCCTTAAGCTTTAGAATACTAAAAGTGTGTCATATTGAAACTTGATTGAATGTAGCAGATAACAGGCTAATGTTAACTAATTATATTAAGTCCATGACTAGATTTTAATGATGGATTCCAATGAAAGCAGTCCATTAGGCTTTCTGGTGCTGCTCAATTGTTTTTACTAGCTTGCAAAATCAATCTATAATTTACAGTTGACATGATTACCCATTGATTTGCATGCTCCCCCTCCTTTCATGCTTTTTGTTTTACACCCGATTCACAACTCAACTTCAACTTTAGATATCTGTGTCCTGTGCCAAGTTTTTTCAATAAGAAAAACGAAACTTGTTGATTTGTGTATTGAAGGCTATCCATGAGCATACTTCTTTTATCAATCGATGGGTTAGATTTTAGAGTAGACATAGCTTATGGTGAGAGTACTGTTTCTTGGCTGATTTCTAAATGTTGTTGTAGGAGGAGGTGGCGAAGAGCTTACTGGCGGAGTTCAACCTGGGTTGTGATGCGCACCGCACAGAGCATGTTTACCGTGTGTATGTGTCCACCTTCTTGGGTTTCGGAGGCAATGCAGCTCGACAAAGATATGAAGAGAGCATTGTCAGAAATACTCTCACTCGAAACAAGTAAGCGCCTACAGCTTATTCCCTGTTTTACTGACCCACTTCTGCTGGCATTTACCTGATATGTATGTTAAATTGTAACACTGTACTCTTTTGATTTTTTCAGTGCTGCCCTTGCTTGTCGTTATTGAGGGATGTATGTTGTGTTTTGTTCCAGGCTACTAGGTCAGCATGTTGGTGAGACGGCAGAGTCCCCCTTCCTCGACCCATGTCTACCTACTGACCTGCAGGACAAGGTGGGGCCAGCCACACAGGAACTGCACCTGCGTGGCACAGGGGATTTTGATCAGTGCAGGCAGCTGCTCCAACCCTTCCTCAACCACACCAACGAGACTCACTCCTCCCTCAATGGCATCTACCAGCCACCTATTGACTATTCCAACAGCCAGTTCTATGGATTCTCTGAATTCTACTACTGCACAGAGGATGTGTTGCGCATGGGTGGGGATTACAACTCCTCAAAGTATGCCAGTGCTGCCAAGGTGAGCCACACAGCTCTTTTTTGTTGATTCTAGGCCTCTGACTCATGTGACTCATTTGTCTGTCCAAATGTCAGTATGGATCAGACTGTGGATACAAGATTGAGAAGATCACTTTATTGCAGTTAGATGTTTAATTTGTGCTTCTCCTGCAGAGTTACTGCGCCACACAGTGGAGGACTCTGAAGGAGCGCTTTAACACAGGCTTATATGCCTCCCATGCTGATATGCATAGGCTGAAGTACGTCCCACTAGCAGATTTGAGTAACATGGTTAGATGGTGTTGTCAGTGAGAATGCATGTTAATCCGCTTGTCTTGCGTGCAGGTACCAGTGTTTTAAATCAGCCTGGATGTACGAGGTGTTCCATTCAGGCTTCTCCTTCCCAACGGATTATACAAACCTTAGGACTGCCCTACTGGTCTATGATAAAGAGGTGCAGTGGACTCTGGGAGCCATCCTTTACAGAACCCGATTTCTGCCTTTGAGGTAAGAGGCAACATTCACTTTGGAGAGGTTTTCTGTTTGGAAACGTATAGGTGCTCTCTTTGTCTCAACCCACACTTATGGTGTTAACTTGCCTCTCCCAGGGATATCCCGCAGGAGAGTCTGAAAGGAGTGCACTCCCACTGGCGACACAGCTTCTCTTTTGTCAACAACTACTACCTGTTCCTGGCCTGCTTCCTGGTTGTGCTGTTGTCTATACTGCTCTACCTGCTACGCCTCCGACGCATCCATCGGCGCACGACACAGCGCTGCTCCCCCTCCTCTGTCCAGTGGCTAGAGGAGGGCCTGGGCTCCACCACACTCCCCATCATCCTCTAGACTGGCCTGTCTCTGCTCCCTTCCACTGTTCATCTGCTTGCACCTCTATGATAAGGCCTTTATTTGTTGGCTGGTCATGATGATAACAAGTCTCAGCTGCCCTGGAAGACCATTGGATTTTTATAGTCATCCAAAGAACATTGATATAACAGAGACAGCGCTGACACTAAGGCAATACTGATATGGGAGATCTTGCATGCTGAGTTTGCAGCCTTGAATCCATGCGATTATTTTGTCTTCATGTTAATTTATTTTTGTTAATATCAAAATATCTGCCTTTTATGTTGCTGGAAATGTACAAAGGTACAAAGGATGTGAATGTCCTTGTCTGAGGTTTGTGTGGTCCCACACATTATTGGTCAAGTCATTATAGCATTCGAATGGCAGCTGTCCCCCAACACCCCCTAATTAGTAATGTCAAAGACAAAGTGCATTTTTTAGGGAAACATTCTCTCGCTGCACAGCATTTGATCACATTTGAGCAGAATATAGCAAGTTCATAAGGACAATGTCAGTTACTGGACAGTTGTTGGTTAGGATATTGTATCAGTTCTGTACTTGTGCTTTCTGACACATCTTGATGTAATTTAAGTTCCAAGTGTCATGGTTCTTTTGTCTGCACTAGCCTCTATGTTTGCCTTTGGGTGCATGGTCAGTATGTGTGTGTTTATTGAATGTAGGGAAGAGAAGACGGTATGTATGCTCCTTTGCACTCAAAGTGTGTCATACTCTATTTGATTGTCTCTGCTTTTATATTAGTGGATTGTTTGCATCTATCATTGATGCATGCAACTGCCACAGGTATTCAGAAACCACTGTTTTCTTTTAGTTGATGTTGATCTGTTGTTGATGCCTTTACACCAAGTCTTTTTTCATACGTGTCTTTTTTCCTCAGTTCTGCCTTTTTCTATTGCAGAACAGGTAGCCTTTATCAAAGCTACAATGGTGCAATATTTATTTATGTCTCATCACTGTGGAGAGGTGTTCCTATCCACATCAGCTGAATCCACAGGGGTTTTGAACTGCAGTGGGGTAAAACCCTGCTGTGGTCTGCTGTCCTCCTCTTAGAGGGGTCAAGTGTTGGGGTACAAGTAACAGTTTGATTTGGAGTCCCTTCCATGTACATTCAAACACACTGAGCTTCGTTATCGGAAGTTGTGATATCACTACTGTAAGGAGAATAATTTATGTAAGCACATTATGCCATATTTATATAAAAAGGTGTACAGAGATCAATTTCCTGTTTGCACAGAAAAAAATGTCAACAATCTCACTGCTGTTGAATAATAAAAAGATCGAATCTTAGTGTTTTTTGACTGGTGTCCACCAAAATATGCAGGACATAGCAAACGTAACTAAATTAAATAATCTAGAGAATAACTGGCAGAGAACGGGCGAACAACCAGTGGAAGAACAAATCAAGAGAAGAAGGTGGGGATGGATCGGCCACACACTACGCAAACCAAACACCAGCACCACCAGACAGGCCCTTAGATGGAACCCCCAAGGCAAAAGGAAGAGAGGCCGGCCCAAGAACACCTGGCGCAGGGACTTGGAGACAGACATCACACAGAGTGGACTAACATGGAAACAGCTGGAAAGCAAAGCACAGGACAGAGGACCCTGGCGAACTGTTGTCGACGGCCTATGCTCCTCCAAAAGGAGCGATAGGCGTAAGTAAGTAAGTAAGAGAATAATTGATAGTTTGATAGTTTGTCATTCTGTACTTGTGTCATGTTTAGAGTGTGTCCCTGTTGTCCTTAGTTTGAGGAGAGAAGGAAATTGTTGAATAGATTGAGAAGGTCTTCAGTGACATGAGGGTTGAATAAACAAACACATGCATATTTACAGCAGTCCTCGTCAGGGTTTACAAGTCCCCAGTAGCATGGGAAAGATGGAAGGATATCAATCAGGACCACTAAGCTGCAGACAGCCACTAATGACCATGTCAGCCAAGCACAAATCGCTCATTAGATGGCACGTTGTTGTAGCCGGGCTGTCTCAAGGACTCTGGGTGGCGAGGATTGGGACACACCGTGGGGGGCTATTTTCAATCCACTCCCTGTCTCCTCTGTGTTAGATTTCAGTCCTGTTGCCCCAGACAGTGCTGCTGATGGATGACTAGTCACTTTGTTTAACCAAGTGAGGTTAGATAGCAATTTGCAATGGGTAACGTGCAAACAATAGGCTGAACTGGTTACAATTAATAAGATGCAATGCATTTTATAGATTAATTCATTTTCACTATAAACTGTGACAAAGGCACAGTAATTACCTTGTCAGATTGTTTAGGATGCACAGAAGCATGACAAGTGGTCATTAATTATAAAGTGCCAGAGAGCAGAGACAGTACCTGTCAGATGTATGGTTTATAATGTGTTACAGTTAAGCCCAGTTCTTACCCTACTGGCCTCCTGGCCTCTACCATGACTCTGCTGTCACAGTGTAACCGTCTTTCTATGCCTGGAACCATATACTGTGTCTGAGACTAATAATAGCAATAGCAAAATAGCAAATAATACAATAATAGCAAGATATCTCAGCAGCAACACACACACATACACACACACCATACAGTGGTCTTGGCAACACACTTTCCTTAGGCCTGTTTCTTTCTTCAGTGTAGGGTAAATGGTGATCTATGTGCTGAGTCATCCTCCCTCTATTGGTCATATACTAGTTCTTGACATTGCTGTGGGTTAAGAGTGATGAAGTTAGGTGGAGGAAAGTGTATGGTGCTTATGTTTCAACCCGTGGACAACGCTGGTCCTTAGTTTATAGAATAATAGACAATAAATTAGTGGAGTATGTTCACTGCTGTTTCACTATGTCTTCTTTTTGTCATTTTGATATCACACCCATGAATGCATGTATACATTTTTCTGATTGATAAGGGGATGATTTTACATCTATGTATCAAAAAATAAGGACGAAAAGAAAACATACAGTAATGCACATTTTGTCCTTGTGCCAAACAGAGGTTGGCACCTAGGGGCTCAATCCAATCTCAAGGTGTAATTTAAACTTCTGGTCTGCAACATGAGTCAAGGGAAAACAATGACCAACAGAATGCCCGATTATAAATTATTGAGAGTAGTAATGTAGAAAAATGTATGACTGGCAGTTGAACAAGCATGTGTGTGTGCTAAAGCTACAGTATTTTTCGGCATATGAGTCCTACAGTTTCCGATTCTCAGGGAATATCAGAGATGTCATGCTTTGAACCAAACCAATAGTTAATCATTCAACATTTGCCTGGAGTCTTTCATTAGGTAACTAGTGTGAGACTTAAAAGATAATCCTAGGAATAAAAAATAAAAAATAAAAAACTCTCAGTCAGATGAACACAACATTGGAAAGTGTGTTTTTATTTATTTTTCTCTCCCTGTAAGCCTTCTCCAATATAATATGTTACCCTCTGTGGGGGGAAACACAAGTCTAATGAGAGTAATCAATGGACATGTACAACATCCCTCCCTCTCTTATTGTACATCTATGAACTAAAAATAGTTGATCACACACATTTTTCATGCTATTTATTCTAGCACAGTCTCTTTTGTTAATGTTAAAGCATGCTTTTATAACAAAGATATGCTTAAGTACTAATAATAACTCACTCAATTCATACAAAATAAACTGTTCTCTCTTTCCCATGTTGTTTTGATGTGACTGAGAGGTTTTGATTCTCTTTTGAGTCTCCCACTTGTTACCTTATGAAAGACTCCAGGCACATGTTGAAGGTTTAACTATTGGTTTGGTTCAAAGCATTAAATCCCTGATATTCCCAGAGAATGTTATACTTAAGGATTGATATGCTATGCCATGGCCATGAATGTATTGATTGATAAGTTCTGACCTGTTTAAACTAGTATAGCCACCAACCCTCCCTGACTAGAGTTAATGTATAATATTCAATCAATCAATCAAACTTTATTTATATAGCGCCTTTAGTGCAAAAAATGCTATACAAGGTTCTTAACAGTAAAATGAAAATATGAGAATACAATTAAAATAAAATACAGTAAAATAAACAACTATACATTTAAATACAGCAATACAATAAAAAATATATATATAACCGCAAGCAGCAATGGGGTGTGTTCCTACAGATATGCCCCCATAACCATAAATGGGGTGAGATTGACAGACACGGGGTAGACCTACAGACAGGTTGTAGATTGACAGATAGGGGGTAGACCTACAGACAGGGGGGGTAGACCACTCACCTAATATGGGCCAAGTTGAACTGATGATATACTAAGCTATGATATTATGAAGTACCCTAGGACCACAGGCCTGTATGGTACCAGTCACCTAATTATGGCGTGATATACTATTGATATACTATACTACTGATGATAATATACACTAAAGGGCTCTGCACACAGCGTGCGATTTCTGTTGCGCGTCAACGTTCCATTTTGAAGTTTGAATGGAAGTCTATGAGAAAATCATAAAACATCGCATCCCAATGCACACAGCGTGCGATGCAATTTCTGTTGTATGTTCTCATAGACTTCCATTCAAACTTCAAAATGGAACGTTGACGCGCAACAGAAATCGCACGCTGTGTGCAGAGCCCTTAAGAGTAAATATGAAAATGGATTGTGGATTAACCTTCCCCAGTTAATGACCATATTGTATAGTTTATGTCAAGCATTTCACTACTTATAATGTGCTTACACTATATTCTGCAAGCCTAGCATAGTATGCCACCCCTCACGTGTTGTGCCCATGCCAAATGAAGCGTCATTACGTCACATACGTGTTGAACATTTCTGTAATGTCCTTGTTTTTTTAGATATCTTCAAATGCTTCGACATAGTAACACATTGTAGTGCCCTCTATCAGCCTGTCGACTGCCGTAAATATTGACGTAGCAGGGCAAATTCTCAGATCATTTGAAAATTCTGGGCCAATTTTTCTGGGCCAATTTTTCATTTTCTCCAATATCTTTACATGGATCTTTACATGGATCACCCTATAGAGAAACGTGCATGTTCATATACAATTCCGGACCAATCTGACTTACGGTTGATTTTAAGTTTATAAGTTTGGCCAAATTTTCCACCTACAGAAAAAGTTTAATACATTTTCATACAACGGAGTAGAAATGCCAGCATTGTTACTTGATTTTCTATTTGTTATTATAGCGCCACCTATGGTCTAATCATGGTAATTATTTCTGGCATTACTACTGATGCTCTCTAGTTGTGGCATGCACATGTATAGCATTGGTCAGGTACTTTACCTAGCAGAGCAAAATCTATGAGAATTTGAAAATAAATTCTCCTTCCGTTTTGCTGCAGCAAATGATTGGACTTTTGCACTTTACAAGACACACTCAAAACTCACAGCACTCACTATTTCACTTACTATTTTCAAACAGAAACTTCAACAGATCATAGTTGACTGTTGTTCCTGTTCATTCCCCCCTCACACACACACATGTACGCACTCAACCCCCCCCCCCCCTCCCTTCACACATAGCGCTAGTTGACTTGTTTTTATTATTTATGTTTTTATATTTATTTTTTATCTTCGCTGTCTTTGCCGTTCTCATGTATTTTATGTACGGTATTGTTTTGTGCTGACCCTGTGTATTTCTAGATTTATGTTTGTATGTATTCTTGCCGGGGCCTCTTGGCCAGGTCACCATTGAAAATGGTTCTCAATTGATTTTATCTGGTTAAATAAAATAAAATAAAAAAATTAAATAAAGTGTGGTCACCAACAGAGACCAAAGTCTCTGCCACTGTCTTAAACCAACCTAAAACAGAGCCAGAGCCAGAGCCAACACACTTCTGTAGTCTGTTAATAAGGATGTAATATAATAATAATATATGCCATTTAGCTGATACTTCAAATGATTTACATTGCAGTCATGATCTACTGTATCAAAAGCAGCGCTTAAGTCTGAAAGTGCTAATACTGAGAGTTTCTTGTAATCCATGTTCATTCTCAGGTCGTTTACAATTTTAACTAGTGCTGTCTCAGTGCTGTGGTGAGGACGAAAGCCAGAATGAAACTTCTCAAATATACAGCTGAAATGTAGGTAATCATTGAGCTGTTTAAATACACATTTTTCAAGAGTTTTACTTAAAAAAGAAAGGATTGAAATTGGCCTGAAATTGTTTAGTGCTAAGGATCGAGGTTACTTTTCTTTAGGAGAGGTTTTACAATAGCAGTTTTCAGTGCCAGGGTTAAAATACCAGTCAGCAAGGAGTGATTTAGAATTATTTACACTTCATGCTCTAGACCAGACCTGGGCATTGTACGGCCCCCGGGCCGCATGCGGCCCTATGGCTGTCCCTGGCCGGACCTGTGTGAAAAAAAAAGAAGTGTTTTCATAGTAATAGAAATAACATATAAATAAGTGTAGGCAATGCATCCAGTACAATTGCATTGCTTTTATTTTGAAGGAGACAATTTTATTTTCAATTTACGTATGTGCGTGCGCGACTATGTTATGGCGCTTTTCCACTACCGTGCCGACCCGTGCCGTACCGCGTAAGCCCGGTTTATTTAGCTTTCTCCACTGACAATCGAGCCGGGCCGTTTTAGTTCTCGTTTCAGAGGGGTAGCGAGTCTTAAAACGTATTAATAAAGATTTGAAAAATTATGATAACCATCTTATTATCTTAGTTTAATGTCATTTCAATGCATCATAGAACTTTTATTTACAACAAGCATAACAAAAAAAATCGCTATTATGGCGATGTGCTGTGCCTATGCTAGACATGCATTGTCGGTGTGTGTGTGCACTGCGTTTATATCACAAAATGTACATTTGATAAGTAACGGTAAACTAGCTAAGTAAGTAATCTAGCTAACTATGATTGGAAACGAAGTACTATCCAGTTAGAATTATAGAAGATCTAGTTGTGTTTTCCTGCTAGTCTCGCTGCCTGGGTTTGAACAGACTTTGGGATCAACTACAACATCTCCATAGCCTACGCTACATTATAACTTTGCATCCTCTGAAAAAAAATGGTGGGATGTAAGTATCTTTCGCAAACAATAGCAGCATTTAAATAGTTTAGTTTATGTTCAACTGGAAAAGGTAGTAATCACAGAATTTCTGTTTTTATGACTGCTGGGAGTTCGTTAAAAATGCCTTTAAAAAAGCATTTCCACCTGTATGTATATATAGCCTATATTTATATATCTGCCATATATCACACCTCCACTATGAATAAAAGTCTGAAAAAAAAAAAGTTTCAGAATAAAAGTCCGAAAAAAAGTTTCAGAATAAAAAAGTTTCAGAATAAAAGTCCGAAGAAATAAAGTTTCTGAATAAAAGCCAGAATAAAAAAGTTTCAGAATAAAAGTCAGAAAAAACGTTTCAGAATAAAAGTCCGAAGAAATAAAGTTTCTGAATAAAAGTCTATGACTATGAGTGCACTTGACTATAAGTCTATGACTTCAGTGCACTTGTTCAAGCCCAAGGCAGACTGGACTTTTCTCACTGAACACAAAAAAGAACGGAAAAATATCAAAAGCACTTGTTGCTTTTTCTACTCAGATGCTTAGCTCTCTGTGTTGTAACTTTATAGTTAGTTACACAGTTAAAATACAGTACAGGCCAAAAGTTTGGACACACCTTCTCATTCAATGCGTTTCCTTTATTTTCATGACTATTTGGTACATTGTAGATTCTCACTGAAGGCATCAAAACTATGAATGAACACATAGGAATTATGTATTTAACAATAAAGTGTGAAATAACTGTAAATATGTCTTATATTTTAGATTCCTCAAAGTAGCCACCCTTTGCTATTGTTGTTGTTAATAAAATATATAATTATAATATTAAATATAATATGTGTTAATAATATGTTATTATATATACTGTATATATATTTAATATTATTATTATATATTTTATTAACAACAATTTATTTATATTTTTATTAACAACAAAAAAGCAATGTTAGAATCTAAAATCTAAGACATATTTAGAGTTATTTCACACTTTTTTGTTAAGTACATCATTCCACATGTGTTCATTCATAGTTTTGATGCCTTCAGTGAGAATCTACAATGTAAATAGTCATGAAAATAAAGGAAACACATTGAATGAGAAGGTGTCCAAACTTTTGGCCTGTACTGTAGATTGATTAATATGTTACATGATTGATTCACAGTTAAAATAGATTGATTAATGTGTTACATGATTGATTCACAGTTAAAATAGATTGATTAATGTGTTACATGATTGATTCACAGTTAAAATAGATTGATTAATATGTTACATGATTGATTGACAGAAGTACATTTCTGTTGTATTAGCTAAGAAGAAGAAGAACTGCAGGTTCCAGAATGTCTTGTAGAAAGACATCATATAAGTTGACAGTTTGTTGTTTTTGAGAAATGTGAATTGTACATTGAATTGAAAGTGAATATCTAATAGCTCGTTTTATTGAAAAAGAAAGTGATCACAAGTGTATGTCAGCAGATTTGTATATAAAGAACCTTTCGCTTGATATCACCAGTCCTAGCCATCATTTCAGAAGGTAGAAATACTACACTGTGACTCGTAATGTTGTATGTATGTAATGTTAATAAATAATAGGCACAAACTGGTGTTGCAAAAGGTCAAAACTATAGCTGCATTTACTTCCCTGTGTTTAAATGAGTCCTCTTGCTCTTCTATATTTGACCTACTCCACATTTTCATAGCCTTATCGTAACATGTATTCTTACCAGTAGCAGCTAGTCAAAACCATATAATTTACTGCTTTTTATAAAGCGATAAAAGTAATATTGAGCAGAATTAAGTTCAGCCTACTGGTCCGGCCCTCCACAATAGGTCCTGGTTTCTCATGTGGCCCACTGTGAAAATGAATTGCCCACCTCTGCTCTAGACAGTTAAACACAGCCTTAGCAAGGTGGTGGGGATAGGGACAAGTGAGCAGGTGGAGGGTTTTAATTGCCTTACTACGTTTTATATTGAATTGAAAGTCTTTGAATAACAATTTAAAGTAAGTAAAGAAGCCACAATAGAGTGAAGACATTTCTTCTGAGAAGGGTGAGGTTAATCATTGTCTGTTTCTGATTGTGATCTACCATATGTTGTGTGATAAGGGGACCACAACCCTACTTATCTACAGACCCACCCCAATAACGCCTAGCGCTCAACACAGTGTTGTGTAATTAGGCCATGGCCCTGCTCAGTCAAACCTAGGCAATTCTTGTCGATTAGCGGTATTCAAACATCTTAAAGCCGCAATATGCAGGCAAACTCGGCCCCAAACCAAGCTATGGATGCAAGAATGGCAAGAATGTCATTCCATCTGAACAAAATACGTTGTCCAATGAGTATGTTGGGTTATGATAAACTGTTGTACTCTGCTCATTAGCAATTTAAGTAATATTCTGATTTCTGACATCTTAACTTGAGATGACCACAGTAGGAAATCCTACAGATTGCATGTTTAATGGAGAGAGAGAATGAATAAATCAATAAATAAAGTTTTCATGCTGTCTACATTGTCTTCATTGCAATATGACAACCCTAGGGTACATAAGGTTCAGAGATAGGAAATGTTAGAATAGGTATAGCATAGAGTACAGCACAGTGTTTATTTGTATAGTATAGTATAGTGGATAGTGTACATAGCCTTTATTTATGTAAACCAGCTATTTTCCCTTCTTGTTTTTAGTTTTCTTTCCTAGCACCAGGGGAGCCCCCCCTCCCAAATGTCGTTGTTTGGTACCTGTACTATATCAATGACAATAAAGACCATTCATTCATTCATTCATTCATTCATTCATTCATTCATTCATTCAGTGCGACTGCCAGGATAACATAGGTAAACAGTGCAGGGTATGCCCTACCGGGGCTACTTTTCATTGGTTAACTCCGCCTATTGGTCCCGCCCCTATTTTGGGTATTCTTGGTTTTCATTGCACAGACAGCCGTTCATTCTTCTGACGTCACCTGGGCGCTGGAACTCAGTGACGATGTTGTGGTTGTCCATGCTGCCTCAGACTCAGTACTTGTGTGTAAAGAAGATCTCTTTCTAACTAGTCTCCCTCGCATGGAGTTGCGCGCCGACCCTGTGGTGGCAACCTTGGAGATGTCGGAGACCAAAAGTAAAGATGGCGAGTCGTCGGAGGACGGCGACACGGACTACGAGAGTTTGCCACCTCACGCCTCGTTGACGACCCACATGACAGCAGGCGCCGTGGCGGGGATCCTGGAGCACACGGTGATGTACCCTGTGGACTCTGTCAAGGTGCGGTAGGCTCGCTGCTGAACAGCCCTCTGATCTGAGCTCGCTGTCCCACGATGAGCAACTGTGTTCTAACCTCTTTCATTCGTGAAATGAAGCAGGGGACGAAATATGAAAACCCCTACTTAAGGGAAAGCTAATTGAGCTACCTAGCTATATTAGCTATCCTGGTCAGTCAGTAATGGCTAGCTGTGTAAGACTTGATTTTGCCTTCAGCTAAATATGACTAAATGGTCACTTCGTTTGCATTTGCAAAACAGGAAAACGGCCAACACTTATTCCATTTCAAGCGTACCGGCAGCTACACTTAAGCACGCTCGTCTAGCTCAGTTAGCGAATTAGCCCACGTAGCTTACTGACTTTCTTAGGAATAGATGATCCATGATTTGCCATTAACGTTTGAAACAAGCTTCTGTATTGTGCTATATTGTGAATCACCAGAAACGATCCATCTGCTCTGTCCAATTCTCAATTGATCACACACCCTCTGCTAATGTAACTGTCACACGGGTGAAGGTCACACATGGTTAAGAGGAGCTGTCAGAGGTGTTCCAGGACAGGAATGGGTCAGCTGTAGTTATTAATGGTCAATATTCTTTCTCATGGCTCCATGTTAAATACAGATTATGACATCAAATTGTTTAGACACTAGCTAGTTAAAATCCAATTATTATATACAGTACATAAGTAACGAAGAACCTTAATGCCAGATGCTCTGTATCTGTCTGGTTGTGAACTTTGCTCCATTGCCATGCCCTCTCTCACTACATAGTTACTGTTTTCCAGCTTATTCAATGTAGTTCAGACAACCTTCCGTCTGACCATCTGGCTGAATAACTGCTTCAGCGTAACACTTTTGGCATGACACAACTTTTGGGGGAAAACTCAAAGGATTTAGACTAGTAATTGTGTGTGTGTGTGTGTGTGTGTGTGTGTGTGTGTGTGTGTGTGTGTGTGTGTGTGTGTGTGTGTCTGTGTGTGTGACTGTGTGTGACTGTGTGTAAGTGTGTGTGTGTGTGTGTGTGTGTGTGTGTGTGTGTGTGTGTGTGTGTGCTGTGTGTGTGTGTGTGTGTGTGTGTGTGTGTGTGTGTGTGTGAGAGAGATGGTCTAACTTTTTATATCAGTCAAACCACCAGAATGAGATGACCTGACATGGTGCCAGATAGCCTCTGTGTCTATTCAACAGGCTTACACAAGCCATTGTGGCTACTTCCTGCTCTGTAGCTGCCAGGATTTGCTTGTTGTACCTTTCATGCTGTCTATGTTACCACTGAAGGGTTTAGAACCGAACTGTCTGTCTCCTGTACATCTGGACCCCAGATAGCCCAAATGTTTTTGTTTTGTTTTTACAGGTTGATTAAACTCAGTGGCATTGTCTGGTTGGCAGTTTGGATTCAAGTTTAGGCTATTCGAGTCAAAGGCAGTCATGTTTCTTCAATTTCTCTGAGGCTATTAAGCAATAACAGAAGCAAGGATGAAGAAAGACCAGCCTGGGTGATTTTTTACACACAGCAGAAAATTATTGATTGAATAATGGAAGCTAGGAAACTGTACGGTTGTTGTCTATCCTGCTGTAACAGTGATGTCAGTCAGAAGCAGTATTTAAAAATAAAAATAATAATTGATATAAAAAAACAATGATTCACACCCTGTGAGATTAGGCTTATATTGGATGCATGTGTGTGGCCGCAGGACCTAACCTTATATTTGGAGTGGTGCAGGGAGGGAGTAACCTTTCTGTCTGCTAATAGGGGTGCTATCTTCATGGCCCACAACATTTGTGTAGGTGTTTATGTGGAATCAGCCACATGCAGAAAAAGGGTGTGCACAAATTAAGCTGATTAGTGAACTGTCTTGTAACCTTTGATGTATGTCAAATGCTCTCACATTCATGCACACACACGCTACATATTCATGACTTCCCATGTAAGCTCACACAAACACAGAACCAACTCTCTGGCATCCAGGAATATATGCTCAGGTCTTCACGATTGGGTGATTAACCCCTGCATAAACTCTATGCCTTGTCACTTTCAGAAACAGGGACTCCCTGCCCAAACATCACACATCCTCTATTCATTGTCATACTGGGTGTAGAAAGATTCAACAAACCACTCTTCTTATACTGTTGTTGGTAGAGCCCAGTTGCATTTTGCTCCCTCTCCAGTCCTGCTTTTGTCTCCTGCCCAAATAGGCAGGATGAGCTGGTGCGATTTTTCCACTCCAGTGCCAAATGGGTTCCCTTCCTCCTCGCCTGTAGGAAAAGTGCCATTAATGTTGAAAGATTTTAAATCTTTCTTGACTTGGGCCCCTTTGATCATCACCTGTATGCATGCTCTTGTTGTACTGTGTAATGTCTTATTCTTGACAGGCAGTGGAATCGCATTTATCTGTTGAAAATACATTTTGGAACAGGAATGTTAGCATTAGTTGCAGATTAATGAAATCGGGGAACTCTAGGAATGACATTGTTATGACAACAAGAATTAGATCTGTATGAACTGCCCTGGAAGCGTACACTTTCCAGACAGGTTTGTTATGCTAGGTGCACCATGCATGCTTTCCTAAATATCTATTTTATTTAGCCCTACTTCCTTCTCTGAATTAGGCCCATGTCTTAAGCCCGTCAGGAATGCCTGGTGGTTAACTAAGATCAGTGGCAGTAGAACAACGCAAACAAATGACTCATTGTGTGATGCAGCAAAATTATTTCTGCTAAATGTTTGAAAAGTTAGCGTACTGAGATTCAGTATCCAGGTTAGTGACTATTTGTATTCGTCTTGAAGGGAGAAAATAGTGTAAGCTACACAATTGAGTCAGTTCATCAAGTTTGTGCTCATTCCAATCAATAGTTTCCTGTTTCGTTGGCACCGCAAAGCCAGAAAGAGTGGCCATTTTAATTGCATGAGGCATTGTAACGTCTCTGAGAGACACACCAGCCAGAATAAAGCTAGCTCTGTCTTGTCGAGTAGCCTAGGCTCATGATTTCAGACAGAAGCAGGAAAAGTCTATGCTTGGCTGAGCCCAGTACTGAATGAACATTAGGGCTAGGCCTATGAGAAGTAGTTGAATAACAGTAAAAAATGATTCATCTCATTCTCTAGGCCTATTCTTTTTCACCACTGTGTGCTTGTTTACATTGCATGTTTTAAAACATGCTTCATATACAGTACGTGGCACTGAGGGAGCTTGTACTCACTTGTACTCACTTGGCTCTCTGACATGGGATGCCAGGCTGTCTATTACTTGGGCTGTGGTCCAACAGTATCAGTATTACTGTTACAGATCCTTGCTCCACCCCCCGCAGGGGGCTGAGGAGGCACTGTTACCCATCACGGTGGATCTACACCTCGAGCCAGTGCTCAGGTGAAGGTTTTTTGCCCTCCGAGCTCAAGTAATTTTTTCTATGGGCCGTTTTAGAAAGCTCACTGCTATTGTGCTGACATAATCCCATGTTAAGTTGTGGTGGGTTATCTCTAGAGCAAAGCTGTTAAGTAGGTGGAATTACTTGGATAAGGAGGCTGCATGAGGAGTTCAAGAAGATGGGATAATTACTTGTTTTGAGGTAGCATAAATCAATCATACAACATTCATGATCTCATTTGAGAAAGAGCTTAAACAAAAGGTTGATTTGTAAAAGGCTTTTGTTCAGTTGTTAGACAAACTTTAGCTCCTCTGTTGGATTTGTATGTAGGCTATCCCTCAACTTCCAATTGTGTCTTAAGGAAATGAAATGTAGGGCCTATATTTTATTGTTGAGGAAAAGGAAGGAAACACAGGGCAATATGCTGAGGAAGATAGACATGTCCCGTCTCTTCAGCTGCCCTACATTTTGGGCCAAATAAAAACATGCTTTGTGTTATAACTTGGCATGGTAGAGTATAACAAGAGCTGCCACAGCCCCCGACCCCAGGTCTGGGAGAGACACGCATCACGGCACAAGTGCTGCCAAGAACACACACTGACAGGGAAGCATCAAAGGAGAGAGACAGTACCCTCAGACATAGAAGTTATGCAAGGTGTATGGGTTGGGATACGGACATTCAGTGTACTCTGTACTATGAAGGAGGATGAAATGTAGGATGAAAGTTCCTCACATTCCTTCCTTCATGTTTCTCCAGACAAGGATGCAGAGCCTGCAGCCGGACCCTAAGGCCCAGTACCGCGGTGTCTATGAGGCTCTGAGGAGGATCGTAAAGACTGAGGGGCTCTTCAGACCGCTGAGAGGTCTCAACATCACTGTGATGGGAGCTGGCCCCGCCCATGCCCTCTACTTCGCCTGCTATGAACGGGTCAAGCGCAAACTCAGCGATGTCATTCAGAATGGAGGAAACAGTCACATAGCCAATGGTACAGTCATATTTCTCTGAGAGGTTATCGATTCTGCTTATGGCTTCGATTCTTTATCGATCCCCTTATCGATTCCTGATAATTTTTTGGTGTGGAAAAAAGTAGGCCTACACAGGTTTTCTGCGTCAACGCAGCTGTTTTATTGTCTTGAGTCTCTGAACACAGAGTAGAATGTCTGTCTGCCTAAGAACATTTGCACATGTTAAAATGAATTACAATGCTCTTTTTCTTAAATAGATATTACTTGGAAAACAAATAATAATTTAAAAAAAACTATTCTTCTTGAGAAAAACAAGCATGTATGCCTACAACATTTGAATAAATTACAATACTCGTTTTCAAAAGGGGAGAAGCTTGAACCAAATATAAAATGTAACTAGCACATAAAATAAACAATTATTCTTTAGAATTTAGAAGGTGTGGCTAAAACAATATCATGTGAAGTCTGATGTCTGTCCTATTTAGAAAGGAGGCTACAGTGCAGCCAGCAGTATCATTATGCCATACATACTGATAAAATTAAACTATGCATTTTACTTATTAAAATATATTTTCAGTTGTCTCATTAATTGGAAGAGTAACTTCATAATATAATTACCAAATTACCATATAATAAACCAATGGAACATTTACATACAACTTCAAGTGAGTTACTATAGAACTTACTGCAAGATATGAATAACATTAGTATATGCCAGTTTCCTTGACCTCACTTGAGACAAAGACTACTTTGGTAGTACTATCTGGCACGGAGCGCAAAGTGTCAATGGTGCGTTTATTCAGTGGCAGAGACGTACAGGTCATCTACCATTTAGAATCCTCAATGTTGCACTTCGTCTGACACATTTTAAATAGATAACATGCTACATCATCAGCTTTCATCAAAATTAATTGCTAACCTTGGAGGCGTACGATTCCAATGGATCAAACTATTTGTTACCGGTTTTCGATTCCCATCCCTACTCAGACAGTATAATACTTAGCTTGGTTAGAATCAATTTACCATTTTTTTCATGTATCACAGGCTACTATGTTGTAATGGGGATGGTTCATAACTGATAATTAAGGGTGGCAGAGAGTGTGGATATCTTTAAACGAAAGCTTAAGATACCTTTTTTAGCCTGGCTTTTATCTAGTGTTTATCTCAATTTGCACTTTCTACTCCTATTTCTTATCTCCTATCTTGTTTTATTCATGATTTTATTATATTGTATCTTTTTTTTATCTATTTCTTGTCTCCTATCTCTTGTTTTATTGTATTTTATTTACTATTGTTTTTATGTTCAGCACTTGGAGTAGCATTTAATGCATGACTTGTGCTATATAAATAAAGTTTGATTGATAATAATAATGATTCTGGTCTTTGTCCCAACCAGGACTGGCAGGTAGTGTGGCCACTGTTCTGCATGATGCAATCATGAACCCAGCTGAAGGTAAGGCTTTCAAAGTGTGACTTTCTCCTATGAATAATAATAATAATAATAATAATAATAATAATAATAATAATAATAATAATTTAAAAACATCACTGTTTTTGCTACCATGTCTCACTCTGTTGTTGATGTGATTTTGAGGTGTTTATTGGCTTCTGTGTATTTATGAAAGTTCTTCTGTTTCCCTACCTGGATGGTGCTATTGGTCCTTCATGGGTCAGTGGTGAAGCAGAGGATGCAAATGTACAACTCTCCGTATCGGGGCCTATTGGACTGTGTTCGGACAATACGGCACACTGAGGGGCTTGCAGCCTTCTACCGCAGCTACAGCACACAGCTGACAATGAACATCCCCTTCCAAGCAGTTCATTTCATGACTTATGAGCTGATGCAGGAACAGCTCAACCCTCATAGACAGTACCACCCCGGCAGCCACATACTGTCTGGCGCCGCAGCGGGGGCCGTGTCTGCAGCCGTAACCACCCCACTGGACGTTTGTAAGACCCTGCTCAACACACAGGAGAACGTAGCGCTCAACTCCATGCACATCAGTGGCCACCTCACAGGCATGGCCAACGCCTTCAGGACAGTGTATCGCCTTGGCGGCCCATGGGCTTTCTTCAAGGGCATCCAGGCCAGAATCATATACCAGATGCCCTCCACTGCCATCGCGTGGTCAGTCTATGAGTTCTTTAAGTACTTCCTGACCAAGCAACAACTGGAGCGAGAGGCTGGGACAGGCTCAGTCTGATGAAGGGGTGTGTGTGTGTGTGTGTGTGTGTGTGTGTGTGTGTGTGTGTGTGTGTGTGTGTGTGTGTCTGTCTGTCTGTCTGTGTGTGTGTGTGTGTGTCTGTCTGTGTGTGTCTGTCTGTGTGTGTCTGTGTGTGTGTCTGTGTGTGTGTGTGTGTGTCTGTGTGTCTGTGTCTGTGTCTGTGTCTGTGTCTGTGTCTGTGTCTGTGTCTGTGTGTCTGTGTCTGTGTGTGTGTGTGTGTGTGTGTGTGTGTGTGTCTCGGTGTGTGTGTGGGGTCGACTACACCTGCATTGGAGGCTCCAGGCCCCCAGTGGAATCAATGCAAAACGCCTCATCGTGGAGGCAATGTTGCGTTCCCCTTGTTTGTTTGTGTGCTGTTGTGTAATAATCTCAAGTGTGTTCTCTCAAAAGGGAAGTCACTGCAATGGAGGAAGTTTCAAAGACTTTCTGTGGGAGGGGTACGTGGCACTCCTTAGCCTTCACTAATGTTCCCTAGCCCGTTACGTTGTTTGTTTTTCACAGCGATGTACTTCATTAGACGAGTGGAGGCTGTTACATGAACAGGAAACGCACAATAATGTTACTCGTCTTTCTGGAAAAGCAAACAAGAGAAAAGGCATCTTCATATGGCAGCACGCCTCTTTTTCCCTCAAACTCCCCATTTATTACGCACACAACACTCCCAACTCTGTCTAGCTATGTATGGTGACTCTGTACAATGCATGTATTTGTACAGATTATGTTTGGCTTCATACATATGTTTATAGATCTGATATGGGAACTTTTTATTTATTTTATTTCCTTTCCAGGGCTTGCATTTTAAGGATTCAGAAGACAGACTTGGCTGTTTGCTTGTTTTATTTCCTCGTGTATTTATAAAGGACTGCTTGATTGAACACATTCCTGAGTTTCGCTGCACAGTAAACACGGAACAATTGAGCTTTCAAAAGTGCCTCTTAAGTGTAGAAGGCTGCCTCAACTTCAAAGCTTTTTGTCAAAGTCGCTGAAAGAATGGAGTGGACAGGACATTGTTACCCTCATCATCCATTAAGGCCTTGTTATCATTGTTGATTAGGCCTAGATCATATGTTAGCTCTTCATTCTAGGAAAGGCTCTTCATAGCTCTTCTTTCTAGGAAAATGTATCGTAGAAAACCACTCCTGTCAGAAAGAAATGTACTGATATAGGAATGTATTCATTGTTCAGAAGGATTGGTGTCATTCAATGTCGACAACCTATAGTCTGAGCTGAACTTCAGCTTGGCCCTCAACAGGGCAGGGATGTTTTGAGTTGTGGGAAGGACAGTTGTGAGATGCCCTTGCTCAACCCCTAAATGTTCTGTGTGGCTTCACTTTAGACAAGTCCTCAGTCGAACCTCCATGACTCCCAAAGTTATCTGAACGTAATCCTGCGATTGATATTGTTAGCAATGTTTCCCACTTTGACCACAAAGTGATTTGCCTCCTTTTCCTGAGAGGTTGTTGCGATCCCTCTCAATATCACGTGTGTATAGGCCGTACCGGCCCAAATATCTGCCTTGTTTGAGCACAGTACTATGCTCTAGAATCACGCACAATAATAGTAACTTAGTATAAATGATATAAAGGTGGTATATGTTGCAGAGAAAAGTATATATTTTTGAGCGACTGTTTCCCAGGCACTTCATTATGCAGGTCCAAAAGTGGACCAAATGTCTGCACCAATCCTGTTGGAGGCTGCCGGAATAGATGGTCTCGTCTCTGCATTGACACATCTGTGATGTTGTTCAGATTTTGCTTTTGATTTAATTATTTTACTTTACGTGATTTACATAGTTTAAATCTATTGATGATTAGACATGAAGTTCTAACTGATTCATTCTGGAACACTCGCCAGTCAATGTTCCTAACAGCAGAATGTGGATGTGTGGGAATGAGTGCCAGTTAATAAGAGGAGTTGGGCACTCTCTGTGACCAGGGGACCAGTACTAATGGCTGACTAGATCAGCTGGTTTTTCCCCCCTGTCCCACTTTTAGTCACATACTTCCTGTGCTCTCTCCGCTCTCTTCCCAGCCTTTTGGCTCTGCATTTTCCACTCAGAAGTCTGACATTCCTCCAGATATTGCTGTAATCCACAAAGCTGCAAGATTTGTTTGTTTGCTTTTAATTAAATGCTTACTTTTTATTTTCTTTCACCAGTGAAGTACAGATAATTCTGTGAGATTTCCAACAGTCATAACCCGTCTGAAATGTAGGTCTATTCTTCGTTAAAATCCCAAAGATATGCATTGTATTGTATGCTTCTCACTTGCAAACCTGTCATTTTAAAGTTCAACGGCAGTAGTGAAACCATCTGTGAACAGAGTATTCACACCTGTACTCATGCTTGTAGGCAGGGCTCTTATTCCAACCATCGTCTCGAGCTTTTGCACCTTGAACTTCATTTAAGCTTGTCAATTAACTGTCAGTTGGCTTTTTGCCATATGATGTTTGAAAGTCACTGTGTTGCCTCAGATTCCATGAAGGGTAGTGAATTAACTGTGTGACAACTGTGTAGCAGATGGGCTGTGGTCAAACCGAAGATGTTGCAGTATTTGTGAAGGAGAGAGAAGATGGCATAACCATCTACACACATCTCCATAACTACATTACTCTCTTTGTTTAATTATGTTTTAACTCGCCTCACCATTTTCTGTCAGACTTGTGTTTGAGTGGTGTTGCAGCATAGTTTATGAAAATGTCAAAGCAAATATGCAAGTAATATTGTTTTCTTTGAAGTTAAAGGAAGAACAACTGCAAATTACACTTAACAATCTTGGAACATGGGAACATGAAAACAAGACGACAATTGACTGATGTCTTGATAGCATATATTGATACTATAAATGTAAACGCACAGTACACATGTATAACGTGACCTTTCTCTTCATTGCCTTTTATTCAATTTGTAATGAATCCATGCCTCACAAATGCTAGTCATTCAGTTTGCTGAATTCCTTACTTTTAAAGCACTCACTTGAATTTCAAGCCTTTTAAAGACATTTTACTTAAACTACTGAATTAATTTAACTATATTTGGTAGAAAGGGGCTTATGTTGATAAAAAATATTAGATATATGGATATGATTAAGTAATACACTCACCGAACACTTTATTAGGAATATACTATACTAGCTTTGCTCTCAAAACAGCCTCAATTCTTCTTGGCATTGATCTCATAAGACCGTGGAAACATTCTTTTGAGATTCTGGTCCGTGATGACATGATTGCATTCAAGCTGTGAATCTCCCGTTCTACCACATCCCAAAACTGTTCTATTGGATTCAGATCTGGTGACTGGGAAGAACACTGAACTCACTGTTAGGGCTTTCACACAGGCAAAGAACCGTGCCGGTTCGCATTCGCATTCGGAAACCTCCGAACGTTGGCGCTGTCTGGCGAACGAGCCCGCGTTCATACCAGTGTATCATTCATACCAGTGTATCGTTCATACCAGTGTATCGTTCATACCAGTGTATCGTTCATACCAGTGTATCTGTTCATACCAGTGTATCATTCATACCAGTGTATCGTTCATACCAGTGTATCGTTCATACCAGTGTATCGTTCATACCAGTGTATCTGTTCATACCAGTGTATCATTCATACCAGTGTATCATTCATACCAGTGTATCATTCATACCAGTGTATCGTTCATACCAGTGTATCGTTCATACCAGTGTATCGTTCATACCAGTGTATCGTTCATACCAGTGTATCGTTCATACCAGTGTATCGTTCATACCAGTGTATCGTTCATACCAGTGTATCGTTCGCCAGACAGCGCCAACGTTCGGAGGTTTCCGAATGCGAACGCGAACCGGCACGGTTCTTTGCTGGTGTGAAAGCCCTATGTCATGTTCACTAAAAACTGTTTGAGATGACTTTTGCTTTGTGACCTGGTGCATTATTGTGGCCATGAAGGGATGCACATGGTCAGCAACAATACTCAAATAGGCTGTGGCATTCAAGCGATAATTGATTGGTATTAACTAGGGCTGCACGATTTGGGGAAAAAATCGAATTGCGATTATTTGGACAGATATCGCGATTGCGATTAATTTGCGATTATTATTTTTTTAAATAGCAAAAAAAAAAAAAAAGGAAAAAAAAACGTTTTTGTAAAGTGTGGCCATATCTCCGGCTAGGAAGGTCGTATCAACGTGCAGTTTGTTTGTACGTCTTCAGGGGACTTAGAGGCTCCCTCCTCTAGCACCCCCACAGCCCGAGCTACGAGTGAAAGAACTAAACTTACATTGGGTTGCTTTAAAGTTGGGTTGCTTTAAAATCAAGCTTCAGATTAAAACATGTGATGGAGCATTACTAACCTGACTCAGGTGGTTTGTTTCACACAACCATCTAGGAAAGCTTAATTGGAAGCTGTTTGGAAAAGGGCAGGTACTTTCAAAAAATACTTGGCAGGTGATTGGATGAATCTATCTATTTTCAGAGAGCATTACCACATGATACCATCAAACTACTTCTGCTGAAGCCATTATCCACCATGAATGTTGCTATTGCTAGCTACCGAAACGTGGGCGTTTCACGTGCGATGTTGTTGGTGTGCGTTCATTGACGTTGACGTTCATTGACGTTCACGTTCATTGTTGACGTTCATTGTTGACGTTCATTGACGTTGACGTTCATTGACGTTGAATCCGACGCGCTGTATGACGTATCCCATACGGGTAGTGGTGGTCTAGTGAGTTGGACTTGTGATCGGAAGGTTGTGTGAGTTCAAATCCCGCCTGAAACCACACCACTACTAGTGTGCCCTTGAGTAAGGCACTTAGCCCTCAGTTACTCCAGGGGGAATGTCCCTGTAATTCGTAATTGTAAATCGCTTTGGATTAAAAGCGTCAGCTAAATAGCAAAAAAAAAAAAAAAAAAATCGCAGGCAAATCGCAGGCTTTGCGATTAGCTAATCGCATAATTTCAAATCGCGATTTCGATTTAAAATCGATTAATCGTGCAGCCCTAGTATTAACAGGCCCAAAGTGTGCCAAGAAAACAATCCCCACACCATTACACTACCTGAATGAATGGGAGGGTGTACAGGTGCTTCTAAAGTGTTCGATGAGTGTATATCAGTGAGTCAGAAGTAGGTTACCTTATTTTACCTCACTCCTGGTCATTTACTTTTTCATCAAAGCCTTATTCATATAGCCCAAGTTACTTGGTATCTAGAGCTCTGTCCAGTGGGGAATCTCTTAAACCTTGCTTATTTATCAGACTCGACCCTGAGATCATTTCATTTAATTAATCTTAGTGTTATGAGTGCGACCCATGGCTTTGGAGTGTCATCTTGTCCGGGGATGTTCATCATGTAACATTTTTGCTGCTTTCTTTTGCGCACAACAAAAATGATATGGAAACTGGGATGAATAATGAGTATAGAGTGCCATCTACAGTAAAGAATGTTTTACATTTGGTAAAGAGGACCATGCAAATCTTGAATGACTGTGGTATTGCTGCTACAGTATGTAACACTGGAGCTGAAATAAAATGCAAGTGATCAATGTTGTGACTAGTGGACGAGTCTATTCTTTTACATTAGGCTATCTTAGGAAAAGTGACAATATGACAGAACACTCCCATGAAAAATGGCTCTAACACACCAATATATCATACACCAGTACATTATCATTTATAGAATTGAACCTCTTGGTCTAGGTATCTAAAGCTTTTCTCAACAGACAAGCCTGGTAAGCCAAAGTGAGATAAAGGGACAAAAAGGGATGTGCCCTTATAGACATATACACCAATCGGTGTCTGAGGAAGGCCAGATCAAGGACTCCACACCCCAGACCCGGACTGTTCACCCTGCTCCCATCTGGCAGCCGATACCAGAGCACCCAGCCTGGGACCAAAACGTTCTGTGGCAGCTCTTACCCCATGGCCTTAAGACTGATTAACAATCAGATATCCTGATTACCAATGACTCTCACAAACACTTACCAACATGTTTCTATTGACTTTTCACATTGAGTCTAGACTGCTGCTATCTGTCAGATAATGTATACTATTGTATTTTCTATGGTCCACTACCACCTAGGCTTATATTGTTAATCTATTGCTAATAACCAGTTTTTGTATTTTTTGTATTTATATATAATTTATATATATATTTAGTTGGCTGGATTTTTTGCATTTACCTTTTGATTGTGTTTTGTATATAACACTGTTGAGGCCAGCTCCATGTGAAGTGAATGTGAATCTCACTGCTCTGCTCTGAATATGGAGTGAATTTGCGCTTAGCATAAAGACAGCCTATAGAGGGCACCATAATACTAGGTTTACCTCAAACATGGCTAGAAACTCTCAAGTAGTAATACTGAACTTGTGTGTTGTTGGGGAAGATAATGAATTATTACCTAGAATTGTTATAAAATATTCACTGCCCACAATTAACAAGTATACTGTGTTTGGTCAGCTGAGGTGTAGAATGAGAAAATATATATCTAAACATATTTGTTCAATATTATATTTTAATAGATTCATGATCAACCACACACAGAGAAGTGTCTTGTAGTGTATTGGAATGTTTTTATTCAACTATGAATTGTGTTTAGATTTCAAAGGGTGAGATTATAGTATAATGAGATTATACTTAATGAAGTGTGATGATTTTATGACATCCTTAGAAGTGATTAGCTAAGGTGACGCATGGGGTCAATGGTATTTTGCCACTACAGTTAGAGCTGAGATGAGGCAGCCAAAGAAAAGGTCACAATTTGTACACATTTTAAACATACTTAAGTCTCTGGAGCTATCAATATAATAGCATCTAAGATGCTACGTGTCTCATGTCCTGAAATTCTTACATGTTCTTAGACACGTACACACCTTGTGGGCCTGTTTTCCCTTTTGTGTTTTGTTTTTCTTTGCCCAATGAGCTGTCTGTTTATCTGAAGTCTACAATGAAAAGCCCCGCTGCCCATGTCGCTGTCCTGGTAATACTGCTCTCTAATCACTGTATCTGCAGTAAACTGGCCCACCACTTTGTATCTCTGACTTGGAGATAAGGCCATTGAAGGTTTTCAAGAGACAGGACACACACACACACACACAATCGCTTATGCTAACACATGGACACACACAAATACAAACACTTTGCTTACGACTTAGTGTACGGCTGCGTGGCTGCACCTACTGTACAATCAATGTCATCTGACGAGTCGGATGCAAGGGTATATCTACTGTTGATGGGAGAAGAAAGGAGCTGTGCTGGTACCGTAACATCAGGGATCCAGTTTCATCAACTGCTCAGGGAAGTTTATGACTCTATCCTTGTGCAAGGATCTGGGCTGTTTTAAATCGCCTTATCAGCTCCAGCAAATTTGTTAGCCAGTCACGGCATATTGGACCACTGACAATGCCTGTCTTTGTTGGGAAGTTGGGTTCCCCCCTGTCTTTAAAGAAGGAAATCTGTTTGTTGTCCAAAGCATGACTGGATACCATGAAGAGCAGCATGATGGCTTCACGACCACACTGTTTGCTGGATCTTAAGGGCCAATCAGATGCATGAGAAGATAAGAAAGACAAAGTTAAGCACTGTAGAGGCAATATAGAGGCAGAGTTATTCTTTGCATAACATAAACTTGGTCTCCCAGAGCAAAATCTTGTATTCATTTATTTTCTATTGTCAGCTGTTTGACAACTGATTGAGCATACTGCACTGAAACCTTACTTGACCCAGTTATCACTTTACAGCAGTGGAGGCTCCTCCATAGAGGTGGAGGAGGCCTGGCCTCCCCAATAATTTGAGAGAAGAGAGAGAGATTTAAAAAAGCAATAATTATATTTATTTTATTTATTTAACAAAAAACATATATATATATATTTATATTATTTCCGTTTTGTTCATAAATCTGAAGTTTTCCATGGCTAAAACCCAATATTGCAATTGTAAAGCACCTACAGGCCAGAATCCCTATCCGTTTGTATTGAGGGAGGCCAGGCCTCCCCCAGGAAAGTGGTTTCTCATAGAAGTCAATGTAATGCAATTTTTTTCATGGCAATGTGATTGGCCAAATCACTGAAAATGGGTGGGCAGAGGAGGCCTGGCCTCACCATGCATTGAGTCCAGGGCTGAAAGATTGACATTTTGTTCGTCCAATCACATGAAGCCATTTTGAGAATTCGCCAGTCACTTCAGTCAAAGAAACACTCGCCATAGTGGCTACTATGCAGGACACGTCTAGAACACCCATGGCTATTGTCCCTGAAAATAATAGCCCATTTGGCCAAATACTTTTGCTTAAAATGACCTCGGAAGTCGGTGAGATTCTGGCGCGATTTATACATCGAATAGGTAGACAACATTTAGGATTTATTGAACAGTTTTATTTTTAATGTAGTCGATTTCGTTTTATTACAAGTCAATTTAATATTCTTCTATAAGAACAGGGAACATTCCATCGCGAGTGAAGCGAGCAAGCGGAAAAAAATTGGCCTCCTCAATTCTGGAAGTCACCAGCCTCCACTGCTTTACAGTTATTAAGATACCAGATCAAATACAGATTTCTTTACATGCTAGTTTGCTTGTCATGTCACTCAGCTAGGGTACACTACTTCACTTACCAAGCATTAGGCCTATTGTAAAATGATTGATCTATTTGTCTGTAACAGCTAGTGTACTTATTTTATTTGGTCAACATCTCCAGGTTTACCACAATTATGTATCTTTTTACAATAGGATTGGGGCATTTTGTCACTGTACGTTTGTGTTCTGAGTGTGGTATATTTGTGCACAAAATATTTGGTTACACAACTTTGCCTCATTGATATAACTGACATGACCATGTGCTTCTCCCAGTTCATCATGTTCCAGTGTGATAGGAAATGCACTTAAAATCCCACCTGGGAACACCACCACTAGTGTGCCCTTGAGTAAGGCACTTAGCCCTAAATTACTCCAGGGAGACTGTCCCTGTAATCTCTCATTGTAAGTCACTTTGGATAAAAGCATCTACTAAATGGTTAAAATGTCAAATGTAAACTTAATGTTTACATGCTTAATGGCTCCATGAGTGTTTTCCTACTGTAGATCAAGATAGGGGTTCAGTCACTACATAGGTTAGTGTACTGAGACATCCCCCCTCCAACAGACTTTGGAAAAGCCAGTTTGTCCAGGTGGTGGGGAGACACAAAGACACTCCCTCTGTCTGAATCAAGAGAAAGATGATGTGAGTGGAGGAAGAGACAGACTAGGCGGAGGTTGTTTAACTCTACTGTGTTTGTGAATCAATGTACCGTGTCCCTCTCAGCTCCTGGAAGTGCAGGCGTCACAATGGCAAGTGGGGTAATAATAGTTCTAACCTTCAGCTATGCCCATCAACAAGCTCCTTTATCTGATGGGCATGTTCTTTTACACCATGTTGCCTGAGACACACTGAGAGATACTGTCCGATTTCTTATCCCGTCAAAACAGATGCTATCATCTCCCTTCACATCTAATTACCTGTGTACATCAACGGCCTTGTTCACATAACGTAAGGCTGTCTACTGTTTGATATCCACTTTTGTTATTTGATCAGCTGAATGGAATTTAGTCATCACTTTTAAACATATTCTGTCACCTAGAGCAGTTTTGCGAATTTCACTTCAAACTGGCATTCCGATGATGTCATATAATGGATGCCACTTGACAGACGCAGTGACAGTCTTCTCCATAATAGCCAATTGCCTTGGTGATGAGATATCAAGTGATGATATCAAGTGATATCTGCTAATCAGCCTTGATAGATTCAACATAGATGTCATAACCTGCCAGGCAATCGATTGCTTACCTTTGGCAGTACTGTTGGTAATTTACAGTCGGTTCAACAGTCTGAGATACTCAACCCTCCAAATGAGCTTAGCTCTTAACAAACCACAACAGTTTCAGCACTTAGTAGCTATGATCATCAGTCACTGTCTATCCTATACAGACAGTGTTACACAGAGGAGAGAGCCCTTTGAGGGATGTTCGGATGAATTTACTCTTTTGAGTGCATCCAAGCAGTGCAGAGAGAGTCAACATAGCACAGGTGTGGAACCCAGACCTGCCCTTGCGTGTGCCACGTTGACAGACAGGTGAATTCTGCAGGAATGGAACAGGCAAAACTACACAAGGAACGGCAAACAGCTCTATAGAATAGTCGAAAAAGGAAGAGTCTATGATAATAAGATGTGCAACATTAATAATTAACTTAATGTCATTTTAGGCCTCATTTGAATTCAAAATATACAATTCTCTACAATCATGCTTTCTTATATATCGTATTATTTATTTGTGTAAGCACTCATTGAAATGGAAAATATATTTACACTGATTAGTGTGGTAAACCTACCTGGGTGGAGTTACGTCCAAGCTCCACCATGGCCATCGAGCGTTGCGTCAGATGTGCGTTGCGTCCGGAATTGGGATCAAATGCATTGTAATCAATGAAAGGTGCTCCACTACCTGCGTTGCGTCAGCGTTGCGTTGCGTCCGACGGCTGCGATGGCTGCGTCAAAAGTAAACATTCGGTTTGATTTTTGAAGGTGAACGCATGCGTCATAATGAGATCAATTCTATATTGACTGGTGAACTTGCAAACAACACGCTCACAGGCTCACTCGAAGGGGAGAAGAAGTTTAACTTATTGTGTCAACAATATCTAGTTTTCGTTTTTTTTCATAACACCAACTTGACGTTTAAAGTACCCACTCGATTTAATAAACAACAGTTTAACGATCACTAAAATCAACCACTCATTTGAGGATTGGATTCACTCACTTCTCGTTTGCCGGATGGCCTTCCTCCCATCCCACTTCTAACACCAGTGTAGTGAACGGGAACTGGTAGTTCGAACCCTGATCGGCGGTTATGCGGGGGGTCGAACCCTGATCTCCCGCATAACCGCCGGCCGCGCTAACCACAACACCAAGAGAGTTAACTCCCTTGGTGGAGCTGCTAACGGACCTCATACAGGTTCGTTACAATACTTTCGTTTTAGCTCATGTTCAAAAGCAAGAACTGTGTGTTCATCTTGTTATGTGTAGTTATGTGTTTTTTAGCATGTCGATGTTCTCTCAGCATGTTGTGATGTTAATAAAATACAGTTTAGACGTTCGTAGCGATGTGTTTTAGCCGCTAGCTGTTAGCAGCGTTTGCAGCTATGGC
This sequence comes from Nansenia antarctica, assembly GCF_963989245.1. Taxonomy (NCBI): domain Eukaryota; kingdom Metazoa; phylum Chordata; class Actinopteri; order Argentiniformes; family Microstomatidae; genus Nansenia; species Nansenia antarctica. Next base: position 20,788,666 of record NC_137690.1, read on the forward strand.
TATGTTTAGTCACTTTTCTCCCATTCAGTGTTTGAGGTGTACAACATTCAAATACGCCTGTCGTTTTCACATTTTCTCCGATTTCAATGTATGGCACATCATTTGAAAGCTTACAATCTGTTTAGCACATGTAACAATTGAAAAATGACTTTGCCTTCTGGTTGCACATTTCACCAGGAGCTGTCACATATTGGTTGTTGGTTATAAGCGGGTCTCGAGGGGAGTGGCTAAGCGGTACTGTCTATCGCTGAGGATGCGTACTGTCCTGTGGAGTTTACCGCAATTCTGCACTGGGGGGTGGGTGCAGTTGTTTAGGGCTGCCGGCGGCGAAGATAGCGAACGAGGGGGAGATGTTCATAGGCTGCTAGGGCAAGAATAACGCTAGGGACGGGGTTACTAGCTGTGCAGTCCGGCCGCTCTCTGGTTTCAGCCGGGGGCGTTCCTACCAGCTGGGGAGCGTTCCAAGTTTACGCACCATGGTGACGGGTCCCCCGGAGGCTCCTTCACTGCGAGTCGAGTCGACACGGTGCTACAAAGCTCCGACCGAGGGGGAGGGCCTTGTCACCAGGGCCAGTTAAGTGCCTTTTTAATGAAAGATCTTACATGTTATATGTTGTGTGGGTTTTCCGTTTGTGTTGTCTTGGTGTATGGGGTTGGGGATTTGAGGGTTTATTTTAAAACTTCAGCGTGGGGTAGGAGAGGGGTGAAACCACCTCAGTGTACAGCCTTACCATCAGAAAAGGGGGGTCTTATGTGATTATTTCGTAGGGCTTTCACACCGCCAGGGAACAGTGCCCGTTCCCGTTCTGGAACCTCCGAACCTTGGTGCTGTCTGGCGAACCAGCCCGCTTTCATACAAGTGTAACCGGAACCATCACCGTCATCAACGTTGGGTGACGAAGGGGCGGGATAAACAACAATGTCACAACAAGATGGCAGCTACATCACTGGAAATTAGGATAATATCTTCCATTACAGTATCTGAAATAAACACTATTTTCTATGAAGAAAAACAAAAGACACTTTCTAAACACGTTCTCTTACTAGCCAACTTCTCCGTTACTGGAATAGTAATGGCTTACGAAGTTCACGTTCGTGCGTGTGTGTGTTTGCTGAGCAAGTGAGGAAGAATGATGAAACGTTTGATCATTTTTTATATCACTAATGATTCGATTTAGATTACATTACATTTTGTCTCCTTCCTTTTTGCTGGCCTTCACAGACGAATATGACACACCCAGTGACTACGTCACAGTTTTAGTTTTTGTTTCACACTGAGAACCACTATTTTCTGGTTCTAGCTGCGAACCAACTTTTCAGGCTCCGAACCAATTTATTTTCGGTCTGAACGCACCGGCCGGTTCCAGACTAGGTGCGCATTCCCTAACCGGCACGGTTCCTTGGCGGTGTGAAAGCCCTGGGTGGGCTGTGTGAGCCATGTTCCCTGGGCAGAGCACTGTGTTGTGTGGTGGTGTGTTCTGACCTCTGTCGCCGGATCATGCAGTTAAAAAAAGGTGGTGGCAATGTTACCCGCTAATTGAACCCAGTAATCGGTTCCCCCTTTCTGTGTGGTTCTGGTTTATTACATTATCATTGTGACTCAGCTATGGGAGTTACCTGTTAAATACTGCCTGTAACATTGGTTAGTCTTCATGTGATGAATCCCCAAGGTCAGTGAGTTATCTGTCTCAGACAGGTTATTAGCATGGGAGAACGAAACCTCCAGATAAAGAATTTCACTATCTTAACTGGATCAGACCTCTGCTCACACGGGAGTTGTGCTACTGTAAACATGTCCTCCCTCAAAATGTACAGAGCCAGTCCATGCCAGCACACTGTTTGGAGCAGGGGTGGGCAATTAATTTTCACAATGGGCCACATGAGAAACCGGGACTATTGTGGAGGGCCGGACCAGTAGGCTGGACTTAATTCTGCTCAATATTACTTTTATTATCGCTTTATAAAAAGTAGTAATGATATGGTTTTGACTAGCTGCTACTGGTAAGCATACATGTTACGATAAGGTTATGAAAATGTGGAGTAGGTCAAGTATAGAAGAGCAAGAGGACTAATTTAAACACAGGGGAGTAAATGCCGCTATAGTTTTGACCTTTTGCAACATCAGTTTGTGCCTATTACATACATACAACATTACGAGTCACAGTGTAGTATTTCTACCTTCTGAAATGATGGCTAGGACTGGTGATATCAAGCGAAAGGTTCTTTATATACAAATCTGCTGACATACACTTGTGATCACTTTCTTTTTCAATAAAACGAGCTATTAGCCTAGATATTCACTTTCACATTTCTCAAACAACAAACTGTCAACATATACGATGTCTTTCTACAAGACATTCTGGAACCTGCAGTTCTTCTTCTTAGCTAATACAACAGAAATGTACTTCTGTCAATCAATCATGTATTATATTTATCAATCTCTTAACTGTGAATCAATCATGTAACATATTAATCAATCTCTTTTAACTGTGAATCAATCATGTAACATATTAATCAATCTATTTTATCTGTGAATCAATCATGTAACACATTAATCAATCTATTTTAACTGTGAATCAATCATGTAACATATTAATCAATCTATATTAACTGTCTAACTAACTATAAAGTTACAACACACAGAGCTAAGCATCTGAGTAGAAAAAGCAACAAGTGCTTTTGATATTTTTCAGTTCTTTTTTGTGTTCAGTGAGAAAAGTCCAGTCTGCCTTGGGCTTGAACAAGTGCACTGAAGTCTGGTTGAATGTCTGAGGTGGAGATGCGAAGGACAGCTGACAGGTGATCATCAGTGAGAGAGGATCTGTATCTGGATTTGTTGAACTTCATCACTGAGAATGTTTGTTCACATGTTTAGGTAAAGTCTGAAAAAAGTCTGCTTTTTTTCCAGAATAAAAGTCTGAAAAAGAATTTTCTGAATAAAAGTCAGATTTATTTTTTCTGAATAAAAGTCTAAAAATAAAATTTCTGAATAAAGTCTGAATTTTTTTCTGAATAAAAGTCTGGAAAAAAAGGTTCAGACTTTTATTCCGAAATTTATTTTTTTAGACTTTTATTCGGACATTTTTTTAAATACATAATATACAACATACCTGGAGCGACCCGGGACAGTAGGAAGAGTTACGTGTCATAAGAGCACTTCACTTGGACACTACTTCATTTCCAATTATAGTGGAGGTATGTTATATGGCATATATATATGTATATATAATATATATACTATATATTAGTATAGTATATATAGGCTATGTATACATACAGGTGGAAAGGCTTTTTTAAAGGCATTTTTAACTAACTCCCAGCAGAGTCAAAACACGAAATTCTGTGATCACTACCTTTTCCAGTTGAACATAAACTAAACTATTTAAATGCTGCTATTGTTTGCGAAAGATACTTACACCTAGGGATGCTCCGATTTATCGGCCACCGATTCCACTCCAAATGACTCGATCGGTGATCGGCAAAAATGGCCGATCGCAAAAACCGTTTTTTTTTTTTTTTTTTTTTTTTTCCTGGGGAAGACAGATAACTGAACAGAAAACATAGGAGGATGTAACAGTATGTAAACCATGAAGGCCACGTTTATGATGTGTTTTATACAGCCATATCGACTGACTTGGGCTTCAGGCCCTAACTGGGTGATAGGCCAGACCTTTACTATGCCATAAAAATGGGTCTGCGTTTGCTTGGTGCCTAATGGATCAAAACTTTTGTCTAAAAAGCAAAAAATATGTAGGCTATCCAGTCAGTAGGCCTACAGTTATGTATTTTTAAAAAATCGGTATCGGTATCGGTATCGGTTGATCTTGAGGAAAAAAATCGGTGATCGGTATCGGCCCCAAAAATCCAGATCGGAGCATCCCTACTTACACCCCACCATTTTTTTTTTCAGAGGATGCAAAGTTATAATGTAGCGTAGGCTATGGAGATGTTGTAGTTGATCCCAAAGTCTGTTCAAACCCAGGCAGCGAGACCAGCAGGAAAACACAACTAGATCTTCTATAATTCTAACTGGATAGTACTTAGTTTCCAATCATAGTTAGCTAGATTACTTACTTAGCTAGCTTACCTTTACTTATCAAATGTACATTTTGTGATATAAACGCAGTGCACACACACCGACAATGCATGTCTAGCATAGGCACAGCACAATTTTTTTGTTATGCTTGTTGTAAATAAAAGTTCAATGATGCATTGAAATGACATTAAACTAAGATAATAAGATGGTTATCATAATTTTTAAAATCTTTATTAATAAGTTATTACAGAAAGAGTAAGTGACATTTTCTGAGAGCGAAATCTGTTGTGGTATTTAAAAATGGCGGTTAAGGGTGAACTCTGAACATGGGATGACGATGTTGTGACGATTTCCATTGACCAATCAACGGTCTGCAGCGTCACACGTCACACACAGCCTGGCAAAAAGTACCTCTCGCTACCCCTCTGAAACGAGAACTAAAAAGGCCCGGCTCGGTTGGCAGTGGAGAAAGCAAAACAAACCGGGCTTATGCAGTACGGCACGGGTCGGCACGGTAGTGGAAAAGCGGCATAACATAGTCACGCCCGCACATGGGCCGGCCAGGGACAGCCATAGGGCCGCATGCGGCCCGGGGGCCGTATGCGGCCCGGGGGCCGTATGCGGCCCGGGGGCCGTACAATGCCCAGGTCTGGTTTGGAGAATGCTGTCCTCATTTCTATGGGTTATATAATATAATATCTATTGCATGGCAATGTGTTGGTCTGACTACAATCACCCCTCAAACAGTGGTTGTTTACTATTTTTCCAACATCATCATTGTTATTATTAATCTATTTCATATGTGATGGCCCTGTCCGAGATATACATACTTTGTGCCCTGGTAAAACATCCCCCTGTGTAAAAAAGGTAATGAAACTCACCAAGTGGAAACGGCTTAATCCCCTAACTAATGGCTAGTCCTACAAACAGGTTTGTTAAAAACTCTGTTGATGGTTAAACCCCTGGAATAACAACTCAGATTAAGTAACTGATCAGTGGATTAAAGCTAATGCTGTTTATCCCAAAACTATTTGAATTCTGTCTGGTTGAGTGGCTCTTACAGTTCAACCTGAGTTATTGTTGTTTTAATAAACAACGGCCACATATTGTCCCCTAGAATTATCTGATTTAAATTCTGGAATACAATGTATTATTTGGACGTTAACATAGAAGTTGATAGTACCGTCATTATAACTGAGGTGTAGTTCTAAATTCAAGACATACTCTACTAAAGCAAGAGGGAACAGTAATCATCAGTTTTGCGTGAGATGTGAATGCTGCTTTGTCTGACTCATTGTCCATGCCCTCACTCTGAGTGTCAGCACTAGTCTACCTATTCACTAGGAGAAGGGGCTTTTGGAGGAGAAAACCACCCACTCAAAACAATCTGACTAATCTTGGAGGACTGTCATCATAACAGCCCATTCACAGTTAGATGAAAGAACAAACCAATGACAATCAAGGGACATTGAACCGAATTGAAGTTGAGTACAGTACTTAGTTGTGGCCTCAGACATGGGAAAGCAGTGGCTCAGGCTCAACTGATGTGAGCGGGCCCTTGTCCTTAGGCAATGTGCCTACAGAAGGCTATGTGACTGAGTGGGGAGAGGAGGCACCAAACACAAGCCATGGATAATATCAATACCTACAGAGAGAAACAGACAACTGGACAGAGTGCATTCCATTCTATAGCTTCCAGTGCATTCCACTAAGGTGGGCGTCGTTCCACTTATTTCACTCACTGTACCACCATATTTTGACACACCGCCTATCTAACAATGAATACAATGTCAATAATGAGATTGCCTTTATTAAGTGTCATGACATTGCTGAAAATAGATGGGCCATAACGTAGTTTGGGTGGGTCTGTTTCCACCACATGCCAGTAGCAGGACAAAGGTCTAGACTCTAGCCTAATCTAATTGGATGTCAAGATACTGTAAATAAACAATACAACAGACATAAATTGTTTTTAAATGATGTCTGAAACTGACAGGTCACTGATAACAACTTCCCTAAACAGATGTGTTCATTTCACAAATGCTTATGATTGTTCAGATGCCAACATATTTCCTGGAACTGCCCAAAGGCTTGTTGTGTTGACAACATGTAACATTGCATTGCTTTTCGCCAATGTCTCAAATGCCTTTATATCCAGATACGTTATCACACAGTTCAACCAGCAACCATAAAACGCCATTGATAACCTGCATTGGTGCAATCCTCAGTTACCTGTAAGATCATGGGATTCACTTCATCATAATTTGAGTAACTGACATGATGTTCTGTATACTCTAATTGTCACTTGTGTGTATCCAATAACTCTATGAGCCACTTTAGAAAGTCCTCTTGGTCTAACGTTCTAACTGTTGGGAAACCCATGTCATGTTTTATGTAGCCTACATACAGTCACCATAAAAACACAAGGGACTGTCTCTCATAGGGTCAATTAAAAGATCTCTGGGAAGACATCTTGATGTTGAATGGAGCCTCGGTTTTGGATGGATAGGGGTTCTGTTATCTGTTAAAGAAGTAAAGCAACATTGTTTAGAGAGCGCCCTCATGTTTTCTAAAGACCTCAGCCTATCCCTTATCAGTTCATGCAATTTGCGAGTATTATCAGAGTTTAACTTCAGGTACAACTATTGTTTGGCTTTGGCAACATCGTCACTGTATTGCTGTATGAGTGTTGCACACTATTTTCAGTGACTGTCACTGACCAATAATTTTAACTTGTAACACATGTACAAGAAAACATAATTACCCTGGCAACCATACTTTGTAAACGCATATGGAGTTAGGTTCGGTAAATAAAGATATACAAAGCAGATATACACAATTTATTGTAAAAAAAAAAAAAATCTGTACTTTCAAAATAATGCATTAATTTGCATAGTGTAGTTCACCACAACGCTGGTCTCCATGCGCAATTGAAGTCATATGTATATGGTCGGTAGTGACGTGCTCTGTAGAACGAGGTTAGAAGTGATGCTCTGACTAAATCGTCCTCTGTACCCAATCCTTCTGACTTTGGAAACATGTCTTTACAGTACTCCGTAGTTTGCTGCTTGCGTTTGGTTTTGTATCTTCTATTCTGAAACCAGATCTTCACTTGGGTCTCAGTTAGCCTTAACGTGTTGGCGAGATGAGCTCTTTCGGGAGCGGACAGGTACTTCTGGTGGTTAAATTTCTTCTCCAACTCAAGCACTTGCAGGTGCGTAAACGCCGCGCGCGAGCGCTTTTGTTTACCTATTGATGTAAAACTTCCCACGGCATCCGAGCTGTTGGGACAAGACCTGTCAATTGAATCTGTGAACGAAAAGAATGACAATTAAAAATAAACGTTTCGTTGTCTACAAAAAAAAAAAAAAAACTATAAACATTTAAGATACAAGTTTCAGATTCTCACCTTTTCGCGCTCCAAATGCTTTGTCCTGTGCACAAAGTTGTTCTGACTGAAGTTGTTCATCTAGCTGTTCGTTATTATTCCACTGCGCGAATCTCTCTTTGGACTTGTGTGAAGAGCACCTGACGTTCACTCTTGTATTTTCTTGTATGGAAAGGATATCCTCGATGAAAAATGAAGTTAGTGGCTTGACAATCTCAGACATTTTTTTATCTCCAGCAGCAATCCACCGTTTGACGAACGAAAGTAGGCAGGATTCGAGGGCTCAGACAGTCAGGTATGTCGCGCCGTACACAGGACTCGTGTACCTTCCCCATGTGGGACTGACACTTCCATTTATATACCTAGTGCTTTGACTGGTGAGGCGGGCCGACTACGTCATTGGTGTCCCATGATGATACCAATGATGGCAACATACCCGCTGGGATCAGCTACATATGTTTACCCATCTCCTTATAAATATCCTTATGTTAATATATAATGACTGATCATGTTATGTATCTGTAATGTATCTGATTGATTATGCACTTTTGCAGCAGTCACTATCTTTTGTGATGTTTTTCACACAATTGTTCTGCTCAGGATTCTCAATCCTTATAATAGGTTAATGAAGAACGGCTGGATGGATGATGATCATTGTTGATAACATTTAGGTTAAATATAGTGGCAGAAATAAATGAAATGTGATCTTGAGCAAAATATAGTTTTCTCTTGAATGATTGCTAAATCGGTTAGGACACTAAGCAAAACCCTGTGAACTATAGTGCTCAAAATTGTGAGATTTATTAATATGGGTGAAAGAGGATAGCTATATTCATTTCAGCCTTGTCCTGGGTTTCAGTGCCTTTGTAACCTCTCAGGTCCAGGGGAGTGACCTGGTGTCTGCGCCTGCAGAGAGCTGTCAGGGAGGGGTCAGGGTGGGTGGCCAGGCCCCCTCCGAGGCCCTAATGTGTTTAGCACATTTAGGTCGGCTCCTTAACCGACACATACATTGTTCCATGGCTGTTTGTTTGTTGTGCTCCATGCTTCTGACTGACCTCTGCCTAGGAAAGGGAGGTGTTGCAGTGGCTTTAGTCCTTGGAGAATCCAGTCTCTGTTTGTAATAACAAGAATCTAGGAATGACAAACGGATCCATTGTCCCCCATTTGCCCCCTGGCCCTGCCTTCAACCTCCTTCAGCGTCTCTTGACACCCAAATCTCCTACCATATCTGGAAAGATGATGTTTCTTAACATCATGTCATCCAACTCGAATAATATATGCCATTTAGCTGACGCTTTTATCCAAAGCTACTTACATTGCAGTGAGTGTATACATTTTTCAGTATATATTGTCCCAGCAGGAATAAAACCCACAAGAGTTGTCAGATGATGTTGGAATTAAGTCCTTTTTTTGCATTAATATTAAACAATATTTCAAGTGTCTTAATTTGACCAAAACCAAGGCATCCAACAAGGTATCTCAGCCAGTTCACCTTCCGAAACCAAACTTCCCTCTCACCTACACCCACCCCTGAAACGGCAAAAACCCCACAAAAAAACACAAGTTTTAAAGAAGAAAGGAGCCAATAGGACAAAACAACACATTAAACAATCAATTAAGCACAAGCCTGAGACATGCACATGTTTAATATAGCATAAAGTATAGTATTTGGTCAACCATAATGTCATGATTGGTTGTTTTCCCCACAGATTGGATCTACACAGACGTGGTAATGACGGGAGTTACCTTTGTAAGTAGATCATATTGTAAGTAGAAAAAGCCAACTAGCACTTGGATATTTTGGTGTCTTACCTCATTTCAAACATTAGCTGCTTTCATGTAAACACTGTATTAAGATGTTTGGTATGATAAGGTTCACCTTGAATTCTTTCTCTATCTGTCTCTCTCCTAGACAGTACCTTTATCCCTTACTGCACGCATTGGATAAAGTGGACTCCCTCTCCTGTGTAATGTTTTCACCGATGCCTATCTTAATTGTAAATGAACAAACCCTCTTTAACAAATATACTATGTCATCCTCTACCCAAACAAGCTGTGTAATTACAATAGCATTACTCATTTCACATGGACACTGATCTCTGTCTCTCCACTAGACCCACTATGCCTAGCAATAGAATGGTTCAGATATTTAGTGGCATACTCTTCCTGGCTAGCCCAGCACCAGATGTAGGCTTTTTAGAATCTGACCCTCTAACCTAGGAAGACATTTGTCTTCCACACTCCATATGTGTTAGTGTCTGTTATTTTGTTTGCAGTTTGCACCATGTCAAGCTGTCTACAGGCTTACTTTGGACTATCAATCTTGTTTCTGGACCTCTGTGACTTGACAGTACGAGGCAGATAGGATCTTGATATTGTAGTATGTTTGACTCCCATTATCAGAGTAACATCAATTGGATGTTGTCATTGTTATGCTAGTTGTGTAATTACCTGTCTAATCACCGACCCTGTGGAACGCGCTCCCTTCTGCCATCAAGTTTGCCCCCACTCTGGACTCCTTTAGAGCCAAGTTAAAAACCCACCTCTTCCTAAATGATATTCCCTAAGTCTACTCCCTATTTGTTGTGAATTGTATGCCTGAGATTTACGTTTAAGTCGTCTGTGTCTGATTGCTTTCTGTGTTCCTTGTCTTTGTCTTTATCTGTTCCTTTACCCGGGCTGCGCCCCGGGCCGATGTAAAAGTTGGATGGGGGGCGCATTATAAATAAAATTAACATTAACATTAACATTAACATTAACCTGTACATTACACATGGCCAGGTCAAATCACAATGAAAACACAATGAAAACTAGAAACCTTTTGGGTTGAAGTTTCAACCGTACCTGTAAAGCCCTGCCCTCTAGTGGTGCACATGCAGCAGATGATCAAATCCATCTGATAAAGCATGTTGAGGAACCTCAGGGGAATTTACAAGATGTTGTATTAGAACACTGTATGTGTACGACCACAACTTCACATTTCCACTTGTAACAGGGTTCAGTTCTGTAGACCAGACTTGTTTTTTTCTTTCCTTTTAGGGTCATTAATTCATTCATTACTTTACCCTATGAATGAATCTATTGAGGGCTACACCTGACAAATGTATTAACTGAAAAGGATCATCTGTGTTATCGTAAGCAACTTACATCCAAGCTTATGCCAGTGAGACTGCCTTTCATGATGTCTATAGTGAGAGAGCCAACTTGTTTGAATATATAAGTGTTCTGGATTTTTTTTATGGAGCAGATCTTTGTTGCTATTGTCAATGCAAAGGTACCATAAAAGTCGGGTCATGTGACTTTTCTCAGAGGAAGTTGGTTATCTCTATTTAGGATATGTTATGGTTACTGCTGTAGTCAAGTAGTTGAGAAAATATTATCCCGGATGTAGTTTATCTAGTGCGTGGAGAATGAAAGAGGCTGCTCTTCAGCCTGTCTGTCAGTGATCTCTTATACATCAGAGAATAATTTGTGTTGGCTTAGAGTGTGACGTACTTGACAGCTAGAGAGCTGGAGAGCTTTGCAGAGACATGGAGAGCCACCAATCTTTGTTGTCTTTGATCTTTGCCTTCAATCAAGATCGTTCTGCCTGCTAGGGTCAGTCAGAATTCTCATATCTGCAGTGATGTGGTGGTTTCTCCAGCAGAGGGGGCTCCAAGGCCATTATGGTTTCAGCACATTCAACTAAACTGCATGGTGAAGCTGATTATATGCCTTATATATTGTTGTCATATAACTATTTCCAACATTATGTCAGAAAGCCTCCTCTAGATTCAAGATATCTTTCTTGAATGTATTGTCAAGTCATTGGTTTAACCACTCATGTTATGGACGTCAGGCTGGGTACACTATAATGAGGCGCAATCTGTAATCAAACAACACCAGAGCACGTTTATGGTACACTGCTGAGGGATGGGGCTGGAGAAACGTAACCACTCTCAATTTCATAGAAATATCTATGGATGCAACAACTGACGATCCATGAGATCATAATAATTATGGTTTTGACCAATGTTTGCTACACAGTGTTTGTTTACAAGTGCAATGTTTGCAAAACATGGAGTAAAACAAGCTTTTATTTTGGGTTATGACGGGGTAGGACAGTTGAACTAAGAGGCATTCCTAAGTTATATTCTTCAAGAATCAATGGCTATATATCATTCATTTAAAAGTTAGAAAATACCAATATGACACAAGTCATTGCCCCTTTAAAAAGAGGGCCTCACAATTTAGAACTTGCCCTTCATAAACAAGCAAATTGTAAAAGAAAAATAAACTGCATCAGCAACTTGTCTTGCCAGTATTTCAGTGAGGGTCTACTCATCCTAGCCAGGGGACAAAAGACTGTTTATGAATAGTAGACAGCAGAGTGAGTCTCTTGATGTGTGACATGTCCACCTGCAGATGTTTGGATCCAGGCGATGAGGGGGAAGCTGTACTGGTTTGGACAAAGTGTTCTAAACATACCTAGATGTCACACGGCCGAATGCAGGTCATTTGGAGAATGAGGTCACTGTTGGTTTTGTTTGTTGTACTTTATATTCTTATAAAGTCATTATTGTCCTTTATAGATGAATTTACTGATGTGTTCTCTCAGGTAACCCTATAGGTTGTTGTCTCCTACATGTTACTGCCAGTCTAGTTTCTTTGAAGTACAAACTCAGGTGGCAGAACTGACTAACCGATAATCTTCCAATGACTACACTGCTGTAGGATCTATCCCTTGACTAAATCTCTTTTCCCAGTCCAGTACAAAGGGAACACTGGGTCTGGGCTCACAGATTATTGAGCCCAGCCCCATTGATTATTGATATGATTAGAAAATGAACTAGTGGATTCACCTTTTCGTCAAACCATGTGTTTTGAGCCAGTGTTGGTGTATAACTTGGAATGATTGTGACTAAGTTTGCAAACATCACTTAAATTCTTATTAGAACTATCTGATTTGTAATCAGCTTTGCAAAAATAAAATGCATTCATCTGAAGCCGCAGAAGACTGGCCTCTTCTGTGATGAATGATGAATGATGGATGATGGATGATGGATGACGCATGCTCTGTCTGCCATTTATTTTTGGCTGATGTAAGCCTGCTGATGAGCCCAAGACATTCAAAAGGCTGCTCCCTTCACAGAGCCTCATCTCCCTCTTAACAAAGTGCCAACCTATTCCAGCGCTTCCACAAACTGAGCTTCCGTCACACACGTCTTATCTGATCTTCTCAAGAGGTCTTGGTCTCCACTCTGTCTGCTGCTAAATTGTGCTCTGAGCCACTCTCTCCTTATCTCACCTCTGATGGCTCCCTGCTATCTCTGCCCCAGAGGGCTCAGGCACTCAAACACTGAATCCACATTCAGAGGTTGACAACCTATAATAGACAACTAATTTAATGATTACATAGTTAACCGATTAATGGGATCTGTTGATTCATCTGCATGTTGTTCTTTATTCATTGTAAATTGACAGCTTTCATGAAAAGATGCTATTTGTACAGTACATATTCAAACTATCAGGAGATATCAGAAATATCCACTTCATACAAATGGAATGGTGAGCTCAGGAATGCAATTACACTCATGTTTGAGTGAAGTGAATAAATAATGCAATATTTAGATTATGAGATCTGTCACTTGAATAATGTGCAAATTTGCCACACAAATCGACTGAATGCATTAATTCACTGATAATATCTGTGTGCAATCCCCAAGTTAGCACAATTGGTGCTAGTATCTCTCTCCTATATGGATGGCTGACAGCTTCCATTGGAACCTGTTTCCCTATTTGATTGAAAGTTAAGAGGTAAAGAGCCACTGTGTCTACGAGTTTGTTTACCTACCCAAAGTCCATGACAGGACAGGCTCCGCGGCCTTATCTCGTGTGGCATTGTTCAGCGGCTTTGTCGATGGAACAATAATGACCTCTTGGTTTGATAGCATTAAGATAGTGGGACGAGTTAAATGGTTGCGCTTCTGACTCGTCTTTATACCAACAGCGAATCTTCTATTTGGAAAATCGAGAGTTAAAACTCTTGCGTGCCTTTCGTTGGAAAAATGTTAACTTCATCAATTAAAAATACAACTTCGTCAATTGTTTTCATCAGGCTACATTAGTTTTTTGTCAAACCAACCAAAGGCATTTTATAACATTTTCTGTTCAGGGCATTGATTTTTACCTTTGGCCCTACTCAAGTCGGACTCATAATCGTAGCTCGAATAATAATAATTTGAACGAATAATCATAGGCTACTAATAGCCTACTAATACCAATAATAATAATAATAATAATAATAATAATAATAATAATCATCATCATCATTCATATTATTATTATTATAGCCTATAATTGTTGTTGTTATTACTTGTAGGCCTATTATTAGCCAATTATTCTTATTACTATTCTTCTTCTTCTTTTTATTATTATAATATTATTGTCGTCGTTTACTTATTAACATTGTATCATTTGTTGCCAAAATAGTTGCAATACAAAGAGGGTAATAATGTTGAGATTAATAATGTTGGGCGAAGAGCAGGATAATTGGATAGGATAGATCAATTGAATGGTGATGTGAAGCTGTGAAAATGTTATAATAGCCTATCATGAACATGAACATTGCACAGTTTGTGTAATTTGAGTTATCATTCACAAGGATACAGTTAGATAGATAAACATGTTTAGTTACATGTATAGGCGAAACTATGAACAAAACAAATTAATAAGAAAAGAAATCGATGAGACATTAGACAATAGTTCCAATAAAACACACATTGTACAAAACTATTCTCATCAGTTGGGCCTATCATTCAACGCTTCTTCTTTTACATTTCTCAAACAAAGAAACGTAGAATTAATGCGCTGCACAACATAAGGCAGATTCATTCACAGCTACAGTACATGGTGGAAACAAATGAGAAAATAGCCAACAATTTCGTTCCAGTCACCAGGCTCTTATACCCGGCAGAGTAGCCTGGCAGTGTCCTTGTTGGCTGAAGGCTCCCTCTGCATGTCCCATGAGATGGATGTCAAGGTTGTTGTGGGTGCTAGTGTGTATGGATGGCATACTGGGATAATTACAACCGTATGAAGTGTTGGCATATCCATACAGGTTGTTGTAAGGGCCAAGTGTAACGTTGTAAGGCACTGGGTGAGTTCCTCCGACGCATGGCTTACCGTCGCGAACCAACACTGGCACCGACACCCTACGCGGTGGAGCCGCATATGCAGCCAATTCCAAAGACTTGTCTTGTCTTTGTCGCTTACACTTGTACCTCCTGTTCTGAAACCATATTTTAACCTGAGTGGAGGTCAGCTTAAGAACATGGGCCAGGTGGTCCCGCTCCGGCGCTGAGAGGTACCTCTGCTGTTTGAAGCGCCGTTCCAACTCCAAAACCTGCGTTTGTGAAAACAGCACCCGTGGCTTTCTTCGTGTTTGCTTTGTTTTGTCTGAATTGATATTATTCCGTTTAGTGTCACAGTCCATCGAATCGTCAAGGCACATCCCTGTTAGAATGAAAAATAACAATGTTATCTTAGTTTGAAAAAAACGTTTTATATGAAGAAGAAATCATAAGCTGTTCAAATGTAGACCTGATGTGCCATCCATGACAACATTGGACGGATCTTTATGCATATGAGTTTGTCACCACGAACTCACTTTTTTAATTAAGTAATTAAGATAAATTGAAATTGGCATAGATCTTTATGCTGTAGGCTATACATTGTATATGGCAATAGCAGTTTTCACCATTTATATAGAGGCCTATACTCACTGCTTTGTCAGATTATCAATCAATTATCCAATGTAATGTGTCAGTGTTACTCACAGCATTAACTTTAAAAAAAATAATTTAAAAAATAACCCAATTTAGCCTGTTATTTTTATTTTCCAGCTTGTTCTT
Source organism: Nansenia antarctica (assembly GCF_963989245.1). Classification (NCBI taxonomy): domain Eukaryota; kingdom Metazoa; phylum Chordata; class Actinopteri; order Argentiniformes; family Microstomatidae; genus Nansenia; species Nansenia antarctica. The sequence goes on from NC_137690.1 coordinate 20,803,982, forward strand.
CTACCAAAATTGGTTATGGGGCTAAAATTAGGCAACATGATGCGACATGCGTCTTGAAGCATTGGCAGTGGCAGGGTTGGGGGCAATTTTGTTTAAGTTTAATTCAGTTCAGGGATACATCGATTTGATTACACGTTTGTGGGGATCATATAAGTAAATATTTCTATATGGACAACTTTTAATTGAACAGTAAACAATTGTATTTCTGAGAATAGCGAAGATCATGGATCAAAGAACATTTCCATATAGCCATACTCTGAAGGAAATACTCTGATGGTGCTCTAACTTACCCGGGTCCTCATTCGTCTCTTCCTCTGTCGCAGCAGGTGAACTATAACTGCCTCTCAGGATGTCAATGTCGTCTGAATTTAAGATGCATTTCATCTGCATTCGCTCTGCGAAACACGGCTTTTCCTGACTGTCCAATAAATCGATGCTTCGAAGCATAGTGTGCACGCGCCGCAGAGACGTCGATCCGTCCTGATCTGGAATCAAATATCCTTGATCATTGAAATCATGTTGGGAGTGTTGCTCCAGCTTTAAAATATCTTTGACTGAGAAAGGCGTTGAAGTCACTGGACAGGGAAGCATAGTTTACGCAGAGGAATGTAAGAGAAAATAGGCTATATGTTTGCCAATTTCCGTTTCACCGTCTTGATTGTTGTCCGATATCCTTCAGCTGGCACAGACTATATCGAATTGTGATGAGAAGCAAGATATTCGGAGTCACTGCATGTGAATATCAACCTGTCACACCATTGGGGGTATGGTGCAATCAAGTCATGCCTTTCAGCACTCAGTGTAAACCTCTCCAAACTGCCATTAGCCAATCGCCGAGCGCGTGATAAGTGGCATACCACTGTCTTGTGTAAACCACTCCTTTTTTCCTCATCTTACGCTGACACGAGACATCCCTCCTCATCTTCTAAGATATAGAGATATAAGAAAAACTACCTTTACGTTTTATTGTGGGGTTGATGAATAATACGGTAGCTGTTTTGACATTTGGGATAATAATTGAGATGATTTCAGCATAGATTTCAAAATCCTCTGATTTCTCAGAGAATTGTAATAGGCCCAACTGTTGTGATGTTTAAGACGGAACAGTGCCTTTAACAATATGGATATTAGCTTGTTATTTATTGCTATGACTGTGCGGGCTACTGGCAAACCTTTGGCTTGCGCTTCTGTCGAGACAGCCTATAGGTCACTCAATTAGTGTGAAGGTCCCCGCGGTTGAGTGATCTTGCGCGGCAAGGTGGATGTAGGTTTACATTGATGCTGACTTCCAGCGACCTATTAGTATTCTAGACCACAACAAACAGTAACATTACACCTGATGTTGTGGAAGGGGAGAGACGGCGGCGCCAGGCTGCAATGCTTGGCTGATGCTGAGACGCGGCGAAAAGGGGGAGAGACCTATAGGACACTGCAGGCTTCTAATGAGCTCTGGGCTTTGGCTATTGATAATGATATAAGCCAGGGATCAATTTAATTTCCATCTCACAAAATGCACTAAATTAAATGACCTTACTTTTTTTTTTTTTAAAGGAAGCTGGATGATAATTTCGAATTATTTATTGATTTACTATTGTCTATCGTCTTTATAAGATCTACAGTTGTTCGCATGAGAAGGTTGCTAATCTCGGAAAAGATAGACAGAAGTGACGGAGAGGGCATGCACATTCTCCATGACGCCTCATTGATACTTCATATCCAGTTGTTAAGCTGTAGGCCTATGACGATAGACCAGTAGATTTCCTATGCAAATCAAAATATTTGTTCTGGGAGCCTTTCAGCTATTGGTTAAATGGTTAAAAACCATAAGCAATTTGTTACAGAGGTATTATATGATTGGGAAATGTATCATAACGTTTAATCTATTTCGAATTTGACGTGCTACTCTTGAATTTCAATTAAACATGTGCTATGATACCGTTTGTGTGTTAGGGGAATAGTTAACTACTTAAATATTTTAATACGAATTGTTGATTATCGATATCCTGACTGGGCATAATCGATATATGCAGTGACATAAAAAAGAGTTATTATGAATGATTTGTACAGCTGAACTGAAAGTTATTTAGCCTACGTAAAATACTGAATTCCGTTTACTTCCAGAATTGCTTCAAGCATCAGTTTAATATTGGCCTACTCTAAATAATAGGCTACTTTAAGAATCGAGCACAAGACTTGAAAAGATCTTCTGAAGTTCTGTTGTCCTCAAGTGCAGGGCTATTATTTCTTTATCTAGCGAGAGAATCAGAATCAGAATTTATTTGTACTCAGCTTTATCTGTTTATTTGTTTTTTTATATTAAGGAATAAAATAACTAGACAAGATAATCTCTTTGTCCAAGTAATCAAATGTTTAGACAAAATGCAGATCCATCTTCAATTGATAGTAATCAACTAACATGTTTGATATATTCTATAATCAATATTAACTTTATTATTGTGGTAACAAACTGAAGAAAAAACTAAGTCAATTTCCTGTATGTGCAAATATACTTGGCCAAATAAAAAATTCTGATTCTGAATTCTGATTCTGAACTGAGAACACTACACTTCAAAGCTCCTATACTCCATTTCATGTAGCAACTCAATAGGCATGAATGTCAACAGAGAATTGTTTGAAATGTTTCAGGGACAGAGAGCAGGCTACCTTGGGGATTTTAGGGTGTCCAGTTTGATGGCTAAATGACTTAATTACACTACACCTGTGTTCTGTGAACGCTTCGAGCTGAGTAGAGAACCTGTGCACTTTGAGTCTCCCGGGCTCCTATACTCTTACAGCAGAATGTCCCCCCTTAATCCTACCATTTGTCCCATAACTGTAACATAAGAAGCCAGCTAAGTAGCGTTTACCACAAAATACCCTAATTAATCATACAGTAAAATAGGGGGCTGATAGCAGCTGAAAGGAGAGCTGGGCTAATCTTCCATTGAGGGAAGGTGAACCCCCTCTCTCATGACCAATTTGTCACCTACGGTCTTCATCAAAATGTTATGTGAGAATCCCATTCATATGAGTGGGACACATTTCAGTTGGAAAGCCGTTCTGCCTATTGTAACCCCATCCAGTACGCTGGGATTGTGGTGTTTCCACTGACAGCCCCTGAATCTCAGGCTGAGAGTTTAGGGATGGTGTGTGTGTCTGCACCAGATGATCCTAACCTCTGCTCTCTGATGGAAATTATTTTCTGCAGATTTGGCAGATCACATTTTAATCTCTTTACTGTTAGATAAAATCACTATGTCTCTCAAAGTTGCTTTAGAAATACAAATTTCCTCAGTCAAACTACAGCCATTTATGACTGGAATTGCAATGATCAGATAAAGAAACATAACTAAATGAAACAGTATGTTGCGATTAAAATATGGTAGAATGTGTGGGTAAGATATATCTTCATATTAGTTGTCTCGCATACTCCTTAAAGCCTGAAGAGGATTCTCTTTGCTGCATTTGGTGGTGGGGGAGGGAACAGAGGGATCTGCTCCTCGTCAAGGAAACAGGCACTCATCTCTATTGCTGCTGGGCAGAGGTCTCAACAAGCGAAGCCCAAACGCCTCTAAGTGCTGTCAGTCAACCATCGGTCCCTCTTTCTTGTAGGCTACACACACCACACACACACACACACACACACACACACACACACACACACACACGCACACACACACCACACACACACACACACACACACGCACGCACACACACACACCACACACACACACACACACACACACACACACACACACACACACACACACACACACAGACACACACACACACACACACACACACACACACACACACTCTGCACTTGAGCTATATGTCTGTCACTAGCCTCCTACACACACCCCTTATGCAGCTGTATGTTTGTCGGATGTCAGTGCATATAAGCTCAAATGGGTGCAGCTCATCTGGTATGCAACGCAATGCTCCAATAACTGATTTTACATGGATATGTTCTACTATATCCTCTTTTCATTCTCAAGTGTAGCAAATATTATACACACATTTATCATGCAACCACTAGATGTCTCTGCATGACTGACATATTTTCACATTATCATACAAGAACAGTGAGCTAGTGAACATATCTAACTTTATTTGAGTGTAATGCTTTGAGTATTTGAGTAAACACACAAATATTCTATCACGGTCATTATGAGTTGTTCAAGTTATTAGCGACAGGCTATATCATTCAAGAATATCTGTTTATGTTTTATGTGTGTAATGTAATGCAATTTTGTAAGAAATTACTTTTTTTTACTTGTAAAAAGGAGAAAGTATGTTCTCCTCACTTTGCTTTTAGCCTGTTCAATGGTAATACATTTTCCTGGTTAATCAACTGATGGTTACCAGAGATGTGGAATGTGACTCGGTCTAATTGCAAGGCTTGTGAAACATCTCCCTCTGGTGGTAGAGGTGAGAGACAGTTGAAACATCTCCCTCTGGTGGTAGAGGTGAGAGACAGTTGAAACATCTCTCTCTGGTGGTAGAGGTGAGAGTCATCTCCCTCTGGTGGTAGAGGTGAGAGGCATCTCCCTCTGGTGGTAGAGGTGAGAGTCATCTCCCTCTGGTGGTAGAGGTGAGAGGCATCTCCCTCTGGTGGTAGAGGTGAGAGACAGTTGAAACATCTCCCTCTGGTGGTAGAGGTGAGAGTCATCTCCCTCTGGTGGTAGAGGTGAGCGGCATCTCCCTCTGGTGGTAGAGGTGAGAGGCATCTCCCTCTGGTGGTAGAGGTGAGAGGCATCTCCCTCTGGTGGTAGTGGTGAGAGACAGTTGTCGTTCTGAGGGCTTAGATTGCAGAGGACATGACCATGTTTGTTTTTTGTTACCACTAAAATATACTCGCTGATAAGTGGGCTGGGGTTTGAATAGAGGCTCTGAATAAGGCTGTGGATCCATGGTAACAGTGGCATGTTAATTCACTGCAGTTTTAATAAAACTGGGTAGGTAGGTGGGACTGTACTGAAATGCAGAACAGCCAAGAGCCTACTAGTGTGCACAAAGAGGGTACCAGAGAGCTTTGCTTGGATGTAGGCAAGGCTAACCTCTGGTAGACTAGTGTGATAGATTTTGATGAATGCAGTACCTACATACTGTGCAGATGCTAAGGATGGACAATGGCAAAATGTTTGAATTGAATTGATCACTTTGCCACCTGGACAGTCAGAAGTGAAAAGAGACAACATAATTATTCTCATGCCGAAAGTGTGCAGGTTTGGGGTCATGCACTTAACAAAACAATATTTAGGTTGAGAAACAAAAAGAAACAAAGTAAAGAGATTATGTGAACATGCCCTGTAAACTGTGTTAATGGGCTGGCTTGAATAGGTCCCCATGTTTAGTTTATGGCTTACCGTATTTATAATTATTCAACTAACAGTATACCTTTCCCCAATCCTTTTCCCTGCATCTATCTTTAGTTGAATTCAATCTCATTCTCCTTCTCCTCCTTGGGTATTTCCCCATACAAATGAAGGGATTGTGGAGAGATGGTTAGATGTGAGTGAGCCTAATCCTCCACTGCTCTCCTCAGTCACACTCCATTTCACTGCACATCTGATTTGTCACGCTGCCGATGAATATGTCAAGTTTCATGGGAAAGAGAAAGACATAATGAATATAGAATGCAGTAGGAGAAGCAGGATCGTGCACTGATAACGGTGGATTATTCAATTGTCTCTTCACAATGTTGACACTGTACAGGCATTATTGAGGTACAGTTTCTGGCCTAATAAAGTTTCAGAGTCATTGGATGTCATCCACTCCATGACATATTTAATCCTTCACATACTGTAAGACAACTTTATCTTATAGTCTGAATCTCAGAATCAGAAAGCTTTATTGTCATTGCACAAACAAATTACAACAACGTTTGTTATGCATCACCTAAAAAACAATACCTGCATACACACACTACCACACCACAGCGTTAATGTACCACATACACCCATATATTTCACAATAACAATAAGTTAAAAGGAAGTATAAAAAGAAGCATTGAAGAATATCAGAGCATCACAGCAGAACATTGCACATCAGTGTAAAATATTGCACATCTGTAGCCAAAGTCATATTGCACTCTGAATCTGAATCCTTTGGCAGTCTGAATCTTGTAATGGAGCTAAATCAGAGAACTTTCTGTATCTCTCAGATAGACAACCTGGCAACTTCATGAAGCATCAATGTAAAGTTGCTCTTCTGCACATATCTCTTGGCTTTATTTTATTTGGAAGTATATATATATATGATAATCTTGAGATGATGTTGTTACGTATGTAATTTTATGTAATTATGTACAATAATGTCAAACAAGTAAGTATCTCCCCCCACCTCCCATGTTGAGTAAGCTGTGTGCACATACAGGCTGGGTGCATGTGCCTTCTTTTGGCCCCCCTGTGGCCAGTAACAAACATACCAGTAACTCCCCTCTTTGTCCCCTGTGTGCGTCGCATAAGAAAGACAGCCATCAATCTAATCCATTCAGAGTTAAGAAGTCCACGTTGCAATAAAACGTCTCTACTCCTGTTACCGACATGGTAATGATACAAGTGAAATATGATAAGAATACATTCAGGATACATTTTGAAATACCATACATTCTCCAATCCTTAATGATATTCATTGATGTTAAATGGTTTGTACATTTTCTTGTCAGGCCCAGAATGCTTTCTAAGCGCCTCTGTCAGATCTTGTTCTTGGTGTTGATGAAGAATTAAATGTTTGTTGCAGAGAGCTGGCCTGCCATACACATGGATTCTTTTAAGGACATAAAAATCTTTACCACACTGATGATAAAAAAGAGACTATTGCAGTCAACAACATCCTCTTTAGGACATTTTAGAACATGCAACCAGAGAGGCATAAAAATGGAATGTAGTGTGCTGTACTTTGCAATATCCAGTGATGACTAGCGTGTGAATGTCTCTTTAAAGCAGAACATGTTGGAATCTCTCTTTGGAGTGCAGCTGCATCACCTATCCCTGAGACGGGAGTGCTGCAGAGGAGAAAGCCCTACAGGACTACTCCAAATTGGCATGAAATTATATCTCCCTCTGACTGAGATAGCGGCCATGCTGCCACTCGCGTACCGCTCTCTCTTTTCCTGGGGCACTCAAATGAAACAGGCACTTTGCAGTTTCAGCTCGTTTGTGCTCAAGTTTAAGAAAGTTCATTTTCACAGGGATGTGCTCTCTTTGTCCTTGTTCCCTACTTCATGGGTCCTAGCAGATTTGTCATACCCAGCCAGCAGTGAGGAGACATGGTTGGCTAATATTGAATATTCTCTGGTATGGTGTTGGTGGCAAACTTTCATCACCAAAGAGCAGACCTGAAGGTAGCGAGCCTCTCACAAGATCAGACCAATGAAATCGTGTTTAGAACAGGACTGTGCATGAGAAGCGTTATCATCTTACAGTAGGGTCTGATTCATCATGACTGATCTTTTAAATTGCTAATACAGTTGTAGTTTTACCATACTTTAAAGTAATTTACAAGTGTAGATTTTGATGTATAAGAATGATCACTGTAGTGAAATGAAGGCAGTCAACACAGTTGATACCATATGCCAGATATGATAATATTTTATTTCGAATCAGCAAAAGACACACAGTTGATGCATTTGTATCTTTCATCATTTTCAGCACAGAGAAAAAACCCATACATATATACTGTATGGGTATATATGTAGATGGGTATGTATTAAAGTGCAAGTGATTCACAAGGATCAATCATGCTCAACATAGCTACTGTATTAGGAACTTCAGCAAGTAATCTTCTCAAACATCTTAATGATTTAATTTCATCAATGAATTGAATAGTGAAGTACTGTAACTGTCACTTGAACGACTAGGATATAAGTCTTACTGGTCACTCAAGTAGTTCTGGTAAAGCACTACAATATGTATTTAGATTGATTTCAAGTCTTGAGAGGAAAGAGTACCAGAGTTGAGAGATTCTAGTCTCCCGTCTGCCCTATAAGTATGGAGTATCAACTGGAGATGCCATGTGCCAATTCCACTAGTTTCACCATGGGTAGATGCATCATCATCAACTACCACCCAAATGCACCCTATTCTTGACTTGCAACAAATATCCTGATGAATAGAACAACATTTCTAAAGAAAAATGTATAACTTGTTTGTTTAATTATCAAATGTGCCTATCATTCATACTATCCTTTTAATTTGACATAACACATTCCAAATCCAAAACTACTGGAGCACTGTAATGAAACATCTAGGTTTGGGCACGTCTTCACAACAACATTCAATAGAAGATACATTCTCTGAAGTTACCCAGACCGAAGCATAATATAAAGGGAAAGGAAATAAACAAAAAAACATTGGCAAATATATTCACGGCAAGCAACATTCAGAAAGAAATGCAAAATAACAGAAAAAGAAATAAAAAAAACTTCGAAACATTACGTAAATGTTACAAGGACATACTGTAGATTGATGCTAAGTTCTCTGAATGTGATGTATCAAAAGATATCCAGATACATTATTATGAATAAATATGACAATGAGTCATTGACCTTGGTATAAGTAGAATATACAGTACTGTAGTATGAAGAGAGGAAATACATTATTGGGACGTGTTGGTTTTAACAGTATTATAAACAGGGAAGTAAGCTATTGTTTAGCAGCAACTGTTCTGGATTCATCCAGGTATAACAGACACAGACATATAAACAGTACATAAAATAGTCCCAACCCATCAAAATGCTAAAATATTCCAACTAAATTCTATTCATTGGGTAAATAAAATAAATGTGACAATTGTACAAGTGCTGAATGTTTCAATGCCCTTTTGTAGTGGTCATAAGAGATGCAAAGTGCATATTTAACATAAGTAGTTGGATATACTACATTGTGAATACAGTCCTTTCTGAGTGATTCTTTCCAAACATGTCGCTTTTTAACACACACTAACTATAAGGCTAAGAGCAAGATTTTATCATACCCATAGAAAAAAGTAACACTTATTTGAAGAGTCCCCCTAAAGATGATTCATAGATATTCAAACAACTATCAAACTAACCTAGTCTCACTAAATCAGAGATGAGATTCTGGGTTTCCGAGATTACTGTTCACCTACTCATGTAACCCTATCCATAATCTCGGAACCACCAATCTAATCTGAGACTACCCTATCCCCTAGCAAGTTGTTGCATATCAACAGCGTTGCAGTTCATTGTTTGTTGATAATGTCCATCTATAGACCATCTATAGAGGCCTATCAAAATAAAGTGTGACCGAAAAAATGAAAGAAAAACTAAACAATAAACTAAACCCAGCAACGAAACCAGCAATGCAAAGGAGAATACCGGGACATATTACTGTACGTTGCCTGCATACTTTGTTAGTATGGGAGCAAATAAGATGCTGCCACATACATACAACATCAGCTGGCACCAAATGTAACAAAGGGCAAGGTTGTGTGTTACTGTGAACTCTCCATATGAAAGATTATTGCATAGTTTTGTGAGTGCTTAACATTGCAAATAATTTGGTATTGAAAACACATCTCTCTAACATTCTTTTCTTTTGTGTAGATCTTGCTTCCTAGACATCACCCTTAGCCAAGCATCTGCACTTTATAAATACACTGCTCAAAACCTCTTGTATTAACCTCAATTCAATTAAGCACTTATGAAGTAATTTCACCTTCGTAAACTTTCTGAGAGAATTTGGATTAGCGCAAAAATGATTTTGCATGATGTTAAGAGTGGATCCAGCACCTGCTTTGCAGTTCAGTCTTCAAGTTTAGCGGTTTGTTACAAATCCCCTTAAAGGCCCCCCACAACATTATCTATGTATCTCTTAAACATAATCAAATGTGTTTGAAAAATATACACAAGCCCCCAACAGTCAGAACTCTCAAGCTGATACACTTAACAGCTATAAATTGGACCTTGCACCACCAGTAGATAAGTGACAAAGTTGCTATATGTGTTGCTTTAGTTGTGGTCCCATGTAACACTCACAAAGAACCTGACTTGAATGACCAACTTGTTCCCCTATGTCCAGCACAGAGTCATAACATGGGTCCTATTCAGTCAACGGAGAGGACAATGTGGAGAATGGCAGCTCATAGGCCCCTATTCAAATAGGAGCCATAACCAAACAGCATTTTTAAAATGTATATCTGTAAACTAAGTAAAACTACAACAACATCATAAAATAAACAACTTAAATAATATAGTAGGAAAATAAATATATACCAACAAGGCTTTTAAATAGTCATTATCAACACTGGAAGTCAATGTGTATGATCCAACCCCTCCGTGTCATATTCACCAGGGAGAATGTTGTTCATCAGTCCAAGGGGGTGGCGCCTATCAATATCAGGGTTCTTCCTGCTCATTAGTTACACAGCTGCTCCACACACAATTCAACGTGGACTCATGATCCGCCAAACATGGTCCCATGAACTGTATACACTGGAGCTCAACTCTCTTGTGAACGGAGGGTTTCGGGAGACAAGAGATGCAACTCTACACCTCTAAACAATGCTCAACTCTATGGTATGGGATTTACACACTTTCTACCCCAATTGGGTCTCTTTATAATGGCATTCAGGGTAGTTACACGTTATTATTGGTATCAACAGTTATTATGATACCTCTCATCTGAGGGACAACCACATTTCACAGAGCTCTCTCTTTTAGAGGGCTGGAGATGGCCGTCTCAGACAAACAACTAAGTACACATAAAATAATCCTGCTAGTGTCAGGGAATAAATGTGACACTCATTTTAACAGCACATGCTCACAATTGGACTGATCTCATACAGAACTTAATGAAATATCAGATACATCTAACATCCAATAATAACAATTATTTTTTCTATTGATGAATTAATGATCTATTTTTGATATTCTATCAATGGATGAATATCTGTACTCTGCTAGCAATATAATATATATATATTTTTTAAAACTATGGTCCACTTGTGCTATAGAGATGTACAGTAAGCCACACCTGCAGGTTTGTGCTTGGAATCATGGAATCATGGCTGGGACGTGAACAGGGATGAACAGGACCACGTTGCAGAGACATAATAGCAACATGTTCAATGCAAAGTGAGAGTGATAGAGTTTTGGAATAGTTTAGGGGAGGGGGGTCCTCTCACACCTAAGGTACAGTATATCTCACAACAATACTCAAACTCTGATATCAAATATACTTGAAACTCATAGGGGTATTCTCTAGAGGTGCATGTTAGTATCCAGTCTGGGAAGGAATGATTCTTAAACACCCAAGGGAATAGACCACGGTTTGCTTTTTTATGGTTTTGAGGGCTGTGTGTAGTTTCTGGATCTGAGTGGGAGTTAAGAGCTGTCACCAGTGGCACGCTTCTTGCCAAAATGACTGGCGGAGTCTCTGTTTCGCAGATTAGGCTGGATCTTGTACATGTGGGGACCCATGGACCAGCGCCAGCTCCCACGGCCCTCCACCCCAGTTGGAACAGCAGCAGCAGCAGCAGCCGAGGGGCAGGGCTTGTTCTGCAGCAGCTGGAAGAGCATGGTCATCTCTGGGCCGAGCCTGGGCACCATACTGGCCCTCACCAGGTCCACTGTCTCCTCATCACAGTCCATCAGGCTCTGGAGGAGCTTACCGTAAAACCTGTAAGAGAAGGGATCACTTGTATATTTGATACTGGATAGCATTTGATTGTCAGTCAGAAACTAATGAAAGATTTGGTACTGAAAATTCTTCAAATGCAGACGAGCTCAACCGATGAGAGTATGTCATACTGCACAATACATTCTCCAAGTCGAGCTGACTTGATGCAATGTACACTGCACAAACAGACCTGATGGTGGCTCTCACACTGGGCCATGCGACCAAGCCCCCTCTCACCCTCATTTTCAATGTTTATCTATTGCCAGGGCAACGGCAGAAATGGCAGTGAAATTGTAGCCCTGGTATTCTTATGCGCAGAGAAAAAGCCCCAAAAACATGGAAGGATAATTCGGACACGATAGCAGACAGCAGGGGCTGTCTATTATTTAAAAAATTATTCGTAACAATCATCATCATTTTTCCTACATAACTAAAAAAAGCAGTCCTGCCAGAGTGCCACAAGTCCATTTCATGGTTCCAAACCTAGAATTAGAATGTATTATGTAGTCTATTCTGTAAGTAATTTTTTCTGAGTGGGTCCGCAGCCGGAATCCAACTGGGAACCCTGTGGTATGGTCGACGTTTAACCCGTTACGCCACCTAAGCGCCAAATGCCAAAGTTCACAGCATCCTGGATTCCCATTGGTTGACTTTCTTATATTCGCCTGTAGTACCTCTCACACTGCACAAGAAGAAAGGCCACACGCCAAAGATTCTGACATGTCAGAATTCTAATCAGACCTGATCGTGTTTGATCATCATAACGTTGAAGTCACACTGTGTAAGTAAAGGCGTTCAAGGCGTTCAAAGTTCAAGAGATGGTGGTGAGAACGTGGCTCGTGGCAAATTCGTATCTGAAATGTCAGTGTCTGTCTGGCTTAAGGATTGAAGGTAGCTCACCTGTTGGGGAAGTGGCTTGGGAGCTGTGCTACCTCTCCAATGGCATCTGGGTTAGAGCGGGCAACAGTGCAGATATCCAGCTTGCTGTAGCACTCCTCCTGAACCTCTGATATCATTCTTTGGAAGGTAGAGCAGCGGCGGATGGTGAGGAAAACCTTGGACGTGATGCCATTGGCAATGCACTTGAGGCTTTCCTTCACAAAGGCTTTGCCCTGCACAAAGTTCAACATCATATCTCAGTCTCTCACTCATGCCACTCATATCAACATTATTGCTGTATACTGGTATAGTAACATTGTAATCACTATAGTAACTACATTGTATTAACATAATACATTATACATTTATTTATAATTGCATTAGTGTTATTGAAATTGGTATAAGAACAACTTTATATATTATAATGTGTTACTAATGCAATATACTGTATATAGGGCTGATTACAGAGGGGTGAAAAGAGAGGGGTGACCATACCTGAGTATCAAATTTAGCTGCACTGTACAGGAAGGACTTGCAGATGTCGTGCATGCCATCTGTGTCGCATGTGGAGTTCTCCAGACAAGCGAAGGCTCCACAGCCTACTTGGAGGGCACTGTTCAGACAGCGTGCCACGTCTGCTGTAGACACAGAAGGAACCATTATCAGGGGGGCATGCTATCACTGGGTGCTCACTCTCAACAAGAGCTGAAAGACAAGTCTGTAATGGTCCTGAACCAAACAATGAGGTGATCTGATGAGAATTTTCATGCAGTGTTGAATCACTGCCGAGATCATAATCAGTTAGACAAATTACAACTTGACTGGTCACTGGACACCTTAAACTTTTAAAGACTGGGACACTATTTGGGATAATTACACTTCCCTCCTGGCAAAGAATTTTATGAATATTCCAGTATTTTGTTTCTTGGAACAGACTTTTGACCAACTGCACCAAAAATACCCAAAGGTCTCCTGGGGAATAATGGCATAGTGTGTTTCTGTGCTCTCACACGCACACACGCACGTTCGCACACGCACACACGCACGTTCGCACACACACACACACACACACACACACACACACACACACACACACACACACACACACACACACACACACACACATAAACACACACACACCCGCACACAGTGGTATGAGTGTTGCTTATTCAGGATCAGGTTCTGCTGACTGTCACTTTTGGCACCAGACTCCTTGTTTCCATTACCCTCACATGCGACAAGACAATAACATAATGCTCAATTGGCAGACATGCCAGACCACCTCTGACACTCATCACCATGAACTGTGCACACTTTACAGTACAGTCATGTCCCCTCGGTTGGTTCACTGCTCCACTCCTCATAAATGGATTTAATGTTCAAATATGTCACATAAATATCGCCTCAGATTTAATATTAAACAGCAAGCTGATTGTATGCAGCTGTGTAAACTATTCTGACAGAAGAAAAAAATTATAATAACCAAAATTCCATGCAATGAATGCATGTATAGTATTGTAAGACTGAGACATGTTCACATGGGAAGAGTAAAGCAATAAAGATTAGCAAATATATGCAGCAGGAAAAGGGAATGCCATCACACATATTACCTTTTGGGCCCAGACCATCCTGTGATGGTCAAGCAGATTCGATTGATTTAGTATAGTGAACAGTGCAAGACACAGACACACACACACACACACACACACACACACACACACACACACACACACACACACACACACACACACACACACACACACACACACAAGAGTGATACACATATTTGACCGGTCATAGCTTGAAGCTGGAGTGGCAGCTGCAGTATGGTACTTGACAAGGAATGTGATTAAACAAGGCACTTTTATGTAAATGCTGGTATGTGCTGATTTACTAGTAGTAGCCTACTGGCCTGCACACAGTGACAAAAGCCATGTGATTGGTCTGATCTAGGGCCTCTGAAGAGATATCGGTCGGAGAACAAGTCAGGCAAACACAATTGTGCAGAATGTCTTGACTAACTATTTCATATCCATATTTAAATAGTTGTCTGTTCTTCTTAAGCTTCCTGACAGGCATAACGAAAGCAGATCCACCTGGCATCATTATAATGGGCCCAGATATGCGTATAACAACCGTGGCCAACATTCTTTCAGTGAAGGACTTCTCTCCACCCTTTGCTTTCACTTTATTAGTTCTAATGTGACGATTCGTCCGGCCTTGGTGACGAGATTCTACCATTTAATTCATCCTGTCATACCGTGGTGTAAGCCTTCCATTCAATAACGCCACACAGATCAATGGATCGCGTTGAGTGGCGCACAATACAGTGTTTTCAATAATGCAAACGCTTGAAACTCCTTATAGCCTACTGGAAACAAATGTTCCTCTTTTAACCTAACCCTAACCGTAAATAAAATCGAATTGAATGTCTGATGGTTTTGGTTGATATGCCTGTTGATGAGTTCGTGGTTAAAAATGATTGAAACATCGTAAACATTACAGGTAACATAATTAGACACACACACACACGCGCGCGCGCGCGCACACACACACACACACACACACACACACACACACACACACACACACACACACACACACACACACACATACATACACACACACACACACACACACACACACACACACTCACAGTTTGGCTTAGATATAAAGATAAAGTGAGAAGTTAAGCGGTCAGAATATTCATATTTGACAGGCCATGGCTTAAGCCTGGAGTGACAGCTTTATGGTACTTTACAGGAATGTTATTAATACAAGGCACTTTTATGTAAATACTGGATATGTGTTGATTTACTAGTAGCCATAGGCTACTGGCATTGTGGTGGTGACACAATGCATATAATGGGTCTGATGAAGAGCCTCTAAAGAGATATACAGTAGGTCAGAGAACAAGTCAGTCAAACGCATCATTTCCTTTGTAGAGAACGTCTTGACTGTAAAAATGTCATATCCATATTTTCAAAATATAGCCGACTTTTGTACCGCCTGACAGTTAACATATCTGATCTCTTTGGTTGATAGTCCATCTGGAGATAAGTTCGTGGTTCATTCAATCAAAAAAAATGACTGAAACAGCGTCAAACACACTGCAGGTAACTTATTGGTTGAGGGCATCACAATCGTACACACGCACGCGCACGCACACACACACACACACACACACACACACACACACACACACACACACACACACACGCACACACACACACACACACACACACACACACACACACACACACGCACGCACGCACACACACACACACACACACACACACACACACACACACACACACACACACACACACACACACACACAGACACACAGACACAATATATATATATACTGTATATATAGTGCAAGAAATTAGTGCATATAAGCCTGCAACAGAGTATTTTATAGAACATATATAGTGCTCTCTCCGACTGTTCAATTATGGATGGAACATTGCATGATACCCTGAAACACACGTATCGTGTAGGGCTATCACTAAGCTCATTAACTCCTTCTTCTCTGTCCTACAAAAAGCTCTAGAGCCTAATCTAATAATTCGACCTGTGCTCTCCTTCGGCCACTAATAGAGTAGCCCTGTAACCCTCACGACCTGCAATCCAATGCAACATTTACTACAGATGCATGACAGCCTTCACAGTACACAGGTGTCAGCCAGCAGCACTTGAGGCTCATGCGCATCTGTTGCCGGTAGAACACCGGTAAAGCACGGCGAGTATCAGGCTATACCCGAGCTATTCTGTATTCTGTCGCTCAAGGCGTTCACTTGGAAACAGGACTGCACATCATGTTACAGCAAACCTGTGTCCTCCCCAGAATGTACATAAGATACAAGATAGGGCAGGCTAATAATATTAGTAATTCGTATCAGTGCGAACACCCGCATCCATCCACTCTAAAAGAGGTAGTATAACTGTTACTTACAAGGGCTATTTGCAGAAAAGCGTGCTCTTCTGGGTGAATATGACTCGTTCTGATCCAGTTCGTATGCAGATGCAATCAGCACCATTAGAAGAAAAAGTCCGGTCCTCAAAGGCATCGTTTCCACTTTTCACTGATGACCTAACAAAATATCTGACTAAGGAATAATGTTGCTTGATTGTCTGGTTAATAATTCATATAGCTCTGAGCATGTAGGCTATAATAACGCTGTGTTTTGAACAGTGTAAATCTACTACAAGTAGGCTACCATCTACCCAATGCAGCTATTCCTCTATACTGGACCGCACAGTACTGATTTCTTTTGCCGTGCATGACAGATAGAGCGCATGGGTTTATATGGGACTGCTCTCTCCTGGCTAGACCAATCAAAACACGGCATTCACGACCATGCTCTGTGTCCGGTCGCTCCTAATTGATTGATAATTTGACAGTACATTGAAATTCAGCCTCTTGTCTTGGGCAGTGATACTCGCCAATGATATTACAGTTGGCATTTCCTTGTGAATAAGAATACATAACAACAGAGTCTATAAGTTAAGTTTTGCTATCCAAATTCTCCAGTTAATAATAGACTATTTTTTAGTGAACAGTCACATTCAATTGTTAATGACAGTATAGACAATGAATGCCTTTTTTATGTCAAGTTTGAAACCGTAGCCCGTAATAATGCCTATAGCCTGGCGCCAAATGAACCACGTGCTAGGCTGCCCCAGAGGGCTTCCTGATCAATTAGGTTTAATTTGAGGTACCTACCACCTGGCATGACAACGAGAAATGTTATTATCCAGCCAGCATATATGAATCGGCAGAGTATTGTGTTTCAACACTGTCTTACACGTGGGATTTACTAACCTGCGTTTTAGTCAAATGTATTGCGCGCTTTGTCATACTAAGTTGTCTTTGAGAAAATATCAACTGAGGTTATTCAAATGATTTGACTTTTATCGCGTTGGCATTTTGGTGAACCATGCTTAATAAATGACACCATTGTTGGTTTAACTGACAGACTGTATTTAACACTGAGATAAAATACCTTTTTATTGACATGATACAGTGCATTATGGATAGCCATCATTGTTGACGTAATTCTCTGCCTCTTATGCCCGTGACATGTAGGCGAGGATCCAAACGAGTTGCAGCAGCACGTGCTAGAATGCAGGCAGAGGTGAGCTTAATGATAAGGTACATTGTCTTCCCCATCACTTCTTCCCCATTTAACTTATTAGCATGGCCTATATAGCCTCTGTCTTTTCAATGGCCCAGGGCAACATGAGTAAAACCAAGTAGAGATTGTTGTTCCAGGGTTAAATGATATGATAAGATATCATATCCCCAAATGTACCCTACAGCCAATGTAGTTTACCTGGTCTGAAACAAGAATGAACATGAAGTTTCTTCATTCCTGTAGGTAAATGAATGTAACGATGATAATTTAAGAAATCTACCTTGTATGCAAGATAAATACAAATACATATCAATGGCATCATTCAGTAATCGGCAACTGTGGTGCAGGAAAGCAGTTTGACCCATGTCCTGTACAATCATGGTATAATGAAGGACTATTTATTTATTTGAGAGTTGTTTTATAGAGTTGCCCCTTCCTTATGTAATGTAGTAAGATCACGTCCAGTCATTTTTCACTGAATAAATTAGTCTTTATATCAAGGCCATAACAGCCTTAGATTTGGGTGATAAAGGAAAGACTCTACTCTACTACATGTATGTATCCGGAGGAGAATGATGTCACTCTACTACATGTATGTATCCAGAGGAGAATGATATCTCTCTACTACATGTATGTATCCAGATGAGAAGGATATCACTACTACATGTATGTATCCAGATGAGAAGGATATCTCTCTACTACATGTATGTATCCAGATGAGAAGGATATCACACTACTACATGTATGTATCCAGATGAGAAGGATGTCACTCTACTACATGTATGTATCCGGATGAGAAGGATATCACTCTACTACATGTATGTATCCAGATGAGAAGGATATCACACTACTACATGTATGTATCCAGATGAGAAGGATATCACACTACTACATGTATGTATCCAGATGAGAAGGATATCACACTACTACATGTATGTATCCAGATGAGAAGGATATCTCACTACTACATGTATGTATCCAGATGAGAAGGATATCACACTACTACATGTATGTATCCAGATGAGAATGATATCTCTCTACTACATGTATGTATCCAGATGAGAAGGATATCTCTCTACTACATGTATGTATCCGGATGAGAAGGATATCACACTACTACATGTATGTATCCAGATGAGAAGGATATCACTACTACATGTATGTATCCAGATGAGAAGGATATCACTACTACATGTATGTATCCGGAGGAGAAGGATATCACTACTACATGTATGTATCCAGATGAGAAGGATATCTCTCTACTACATGTATGTATCCAGATGAGAATGATATCTCTCTACTACATGTATGTATCCAGATGAGAAGGATATCACACTACTACATGTATGTATCCAGATGAGAATGATATCTCTCTACTACATGTATGTATCCGGATGAGAAGGATATCACACTACTACATGTATGTATCCAGATGAGAAGGATATCACTACTACATGTATGTATCCAGATGAGAAGGATATCACTACTACATGTATGTATCCGGAGGAGAAGGATATCACTACTACATGTATGTATCCAGATGAGAAGGATATCTCTCTACTACATGTATGTATCCAGATGAGAATGATATCTCTCTACTACATGTATGTATCCAGATGAGAAGGATATCACTACTACATGTATGTATCCAGATGAGAAGGATATCACTCTACTACATGTATGTATCCAGATGAGAAGGATGTCACTCTACTACATGTATGTATCCAGATGAGAAGGATATCTCTACTACATGTATGTATCCAGATGAGAAGGATATCACTACTACATGTATGTATCCGGAGGAGAATGATGTCACTCTACCATCTTGTCAAAATTATGTTTTTCTGTCCTCATTCACAATTTATACTTTGTGGATTTACTCATTCTTCTGGTTATATACCATTTTCTTGATAGTCCCAGGAACTTCTAAATATACAATTTAAATGCCATTATAGAATTATCTTCTTAGGCTCCTAGAAGTCTGGTTTTCAGATATCATGTCTAAAATGTTCTCAGTTTCTCCTCTTTTCAGAGAATCACATGTAAACTGGACTAAGCATGTGTCCGTAAGTGGTTAATATTAGCTATATTGGCTGGAGAAAGAATCCATATGTTTGCTCAGCATTTTATATCAAATTACTTGTTTTCTTTTCTGGTGTTTCAAAGAGAAACGCTTCAAAGACTTTTAAAAGCGTTCCTCTCTTTTGTTCTGATTGCTTTGGCGATCCTGATGCTTTAACCCTGATTGGTTTTACCCCAGAGCACCGTTGGGAGCCAGGCAGTTTGGCAAGTCTCCATTTGGCAGCTGCTCTTCCCTGGGTAGTTCAAACATGGCAACCCAGTCTCTGTTACAAATCTGTCTCTTTGATAGAAAAGCCCAGGGCTGTCAACTGTCATACAGTTTTACTATCTTGTGTGCTGCTGTGCAATGGTAAAATGAGTTAATCAAACTAGAACATCCCAATGAAAAATCCTTGAATCAAAATCCTATTCCTGGGGCTCAAGAGGTTGGTCAGTTTCCCCCTTGTAAGCACTCAAGTACAGACTCCTCCTTTGGGAACGTAGCCATACCACAAAAACACATTTGAGGAGAGCATATCTGTGTCTTGAGATAATGTATAATGAAGCCCTTTGTCAAGCTGAAATAGGTAATTCACCTTATTTTCAGCATACAACAGACAAAACTGGCATGGTTTTAGGGTTGAGAGCAGAGTTCAACGACAGGACAAATCTGCCACAGAGAATTAACATTCAATCACCTGGTGCAGCACAACTTGGAAGCTTTGCATTCATTTACATTGAGGTAGTTTAACTGATTCTGAGATTACAGGGCACTTTGCATCCAGTCTGAGTGTTGTCCATCACAGATAGCCATAGATGTATCACTGCCCCTTGGTTATTACAAGATTGAGACCATTTTTGTGTGTGAGAGAATAACGATCAGAAAGGATTAGAGGAATATAAGCCACAAACGTTGCCACAAACGTTTTTGCAGATATACTCAGTACTGTACTCTCCATTTTCATCTACCTCATGTACTTGAACTATCAAATTCAGAATAAGATGTCAGTGTATACTTATACAATATATCAGTTACAGTCATATACTGTACATTCTATGATAGACATTATATGATAGTATTTGGTGCCGTATAGGAGTACATCTGCAGTATAAATCGTCAGAGCAATATTACCTGAGGGTAACTGCTATTATGCCTGTGTCCACAAGAGGGACTTTGAGTAGATGGTATAAGCGACAGGTGAGTGATATTTACAGTAAGTTATTCATCTAATTCAATGCATACTGTGCAGCTGTATATGGGAAATGGCAATTGACTGCGTATAGAATGGAATGCATTGAACTTGATCTACTCCTTGCTTGTGGTTTCCTGGAAAAGCTAAACATGTTCTGCTTCTTTTCAGGTTTAAGATTACCTGCCAAAGCCCTATAAATGCTGCTTTGAAATGTATGTTTGAATCACTAAACTAGCCCTTTCTCTCCACCAATTTGGTGCTTTGGCTAAGAATAAATCACATGCAGTAACCTGCTGAATTCCAGTAACTCATATCACCTGCTACCCTCTTATGCCAGTGGTGGTTTTAATTTTAACCTTACATGACATGGCAGCTCGGAGTGACACATGCACACCATATCAACCAATCCAAGATACCCTGTTTATAAGTTGCTCAGCCTACCACTATAAACATCTTTGCCTCTCAATCAGAATGGTTGACTAGACAACTGAAGAAAATGGTGCGTTTGAAAGAATGGGGAAAGACATGAATGTCATAAGTCTGAAGACCTACTACGTTGATGTCCTGGCTTGGCACTGACTGTACTGGATGCATATCCAGAAGGAGAATGTCTCTCCCCCTCCTGCTCTGATGATAATCTGCCTGGTTGATTGATTTGGTACTCTGTGGCGCTGTGGGCTGTGTGCAAGTGTGGCACTGCTGTGGTGCTGTGGAACTGTGTGGATGTGTGGCACCTCTGTGGGCTGTGGCTCCATGCAGGGAGAGGAGAGGAGATTGCACTGAGCTGAGAGCTGAGAGCTGAGATCACCATCACAGCTCACCACTGTCATTAACAGCCAGATGATTGAGAGGGCTCTCCACTGCAGACAGAAGGGAATGAAAAGATAACCAAGCTATAGCTGGGCTAGTCTGTCACTTTTCAGGCCTGAAAATGTTCAGCTGTAAAAGCCTAAGCCACGAAGCGGTAATTCCTATAGTGAGCGCAAATGCCTGTAGTGTAGAGATTGTATTTCAACAACCTGCTGTTCTCTGCATCTGTAAGACACTTCTGATAGTGTTGCCACATATTGAATAAAAAACAACAACATAGCCATCAATTCCTGGGAATCTGAATAATCAACATAATATGGGTGATCAAGTTAACAAATAAAAGTTTTTACAACATTTCAAAATTGCTTTCATATATATTTCCAGCTCAAGTTTCCAACTATTGAAACCACAGGCATCCACTTATTTCTGATATAGCCCATCCAAGCAGCCACTATTGTATTCTATATTTTCATTACGTTGATGACTAGTGTTGTGTAGGTTATGCACAATGCATTCAGATTCTCGTCTATCCTTTTGGAATTCATATGTCTTGGAACACCATGTGAAGGGTCGAACATTCTTTGCAATGCATTAGGTAGGGATGAGGGAAGGATAGTTCTGAAACAGGACAAAAAGATACAAATGTGTTGACTTTTTTTTCTTCTATTTTTTTTTTACTATTTGACAGACAAGTCAATAGTATTAATGCAGTGCATGGCCTAGTGTCTTGTGAGGCACTCAGTGTATTGCAATGAATAATACTGACATAGTATAAAGTAAAATAGTTCTGAAGTATCTTGAGTTCAGCAATATCCTGATGGATAGTATTGTTCTGAAACAGATGTCTGTGTCCCTTAAATATACCACTAAAACTCAGGGAATGTACATTCCTGAATGTTTATCCAACAACAGTAACATAGCAGGATTATACATCTAGACAATAAAGACGTGCTGTATTGTCTGAAGCCCAGTGCATGATGACCATGGTTACAAACAAACTCATTGTATAATAGGAATTTTTGTATTCAGTGTGCAAGTGTCTGCAAAGCATTGCAGACAAAGGTGTGTCAATTCCCTATTGTCAATTTCTCTTGTCAATATTTCTTTCTGGGTAGTACACAAGACGTTGTATAGGGTTTTGAGGAATTTGAATCACATCCACAGGTGTCTATCTGTGTGCAGGGTTGTTGTAGCGTTTCAAGAGGACATTCAGATGTCAAATTATAGTGCTTGTTACAGGCTCCATATGTAATTAGTTTTGACCATCATTAGGGCGGTTGCTTAAATGGATCACATTATTTCAAGTTACGGAACTTGTGGGCATATGAAAACAGCTTCCAAATGTGTTATGTATAGAGCAAAAGCTAGATATCACTAGTTTGGAAACATATTTTTGACCGGCAGACCAGCATTTTCCTATCTTTATATACGATATATTGTATATGTATGTTACGGTACATGTGGGAACACGGTACATGTGGGAAAACTAGGGTTAGGGTTAGGTGCTAGGGTGCTACGGTTAAGGTTAGGGTTAGGGTTAGGGATAGGGATAGGATTAGGGTTAGGGTTAGACATGCCAGCATGTACCAAATCGACGTAGCACCTAATCCTGACCCTAGTTTTCCTACATGTACCGTATTCCCACATGTACCGTAACATATATACAGTATATATATATATATATATATATATATATATATATATATATATATATATATATATATATATAAACATAGTAAAAATCTTAAACCTACCAAAATCAACAGTTTGGAACATCATTAAAAGGAAAGAATGCACTGGTGAGCTCAGAAATCACAAACAGCCTGTTAGACCAAGGAAGACTACAGTGGAGGACCAAAGAATGCTCACCATAATTAAGAAAACCCCCAAAACAACTGTCCCAAATATCAGAAACACTCTTCGGGAGGTAGGCGTCAATGTGTCACAGACTACCATGTACAGAACATGTTGCCAGTCAAACTACAGACACTTCACTGCAAGGTGCAAACCACTAGTTATCCTAAAACAATTGGTCAGGTTACAGTTTGCTAAAAAGTACTTAGAAAACCTGCAGAAGTCTGTAAAAAGGTCTTGAGGACAGATAAGATGAATATGATCATGTACCAGAGTGATTGCTAGGAGGAAAGTTTGGAGAAAAAAGCATCTGCCCAGGATTTACAGGATACCACTTAATCTGTGAAACATGGTACTGGGGTTTTTGGTTTGGGCATTTATAGCTGCCACTAGAACTTACTAACTTGCTCCCAAGTGCTGGACGTCAATCCAGGGCAAAATCCCTAACAACCTCAGACTAGCTAGCTACGTTTTGCTGGTTTAGAACCCTGCCCAGAACCACCTGCCTCCATGCAGCAGCATGTCGCAATGGCTGCCTGCCTTGTAGAGCTACAGCTTTTGGAGCTGTGTACATCACAGCCCCCGCGCAAATGGTCAAACAACCTGTGTTCCCTGATTTCTACGCAAAGCTGACAAGCTCCTGGGCCAGACCGGACTCAGGGAGTTGCCCCTTTGCCGCATTCTTCCAGTTCCTAGCCCTGGATGGGATGTAAGAAATGTCGCTGGTCAGGTCCCCGCCAATGGATTGGATGATCGCTTGTTACCTAGCGCCATCCAATAACAAGGACAACATACACAAGGACTCCCTAACCTCAAGGTTCCTAACCCTAACCCTGGAGAGATCCTCTCCTGCTAGCAGGGTGCTCCCAT
This sequence comes from Nansenia antarctica, assembly GCF_963989245.1. Lineage (NCBI taxonomy): Eukaryota > Metazoa > Chordata > Actinopteri > Argentiniformes > Microstomatidae > Nansenia > Nansenia antarctica. The sequence goes on from NC_137690.1 coordinate 20,828,435, forward strand.
GGGCAGGGTCTTATCATGGAAGGTGATCACCATGGACGCCTCCCTAAGGGGTTGGGGAGTGCTGTTAGAGGGGAGACCTACCAATGGAGTATGGTCAGATGCGATCGCTCACCATATCCATTACCATTACCTGGAACTTCTTTCTGTGTTCTTAGCGGTAATGCATTTCCTGCCTTTTTTGACAGAACAGATAACACCATGATGGTGGCTTACATAAACAAGCAGGGTGGGGCAAGATACTTACTCCTCGTCCCTGCCGGTTCCCTCCTCCTGTTGAGCAGTGCACACATTCTATTTTCATGAGCGACCCATGTAGCGGGCCTGCTCAACCCTGGATCTGATCTCGATGGGGAAATCCCTAGTCAAGAGAGTGGCACTTACACCCACAGGTGGTGACACAGATCTGGGATCAGTTCGACAAAGCCAACGCATATTTTTCTCACTCAGTGAACGGGCATACATGGAGAATAGAGGATTCACCGGAGAGGGTTTGCCGGAACGGACTCTTCCTTATTCTCGTGTACCCCTGTTGGCATGGGAAACCATGGTAGGCCCTTATGCGTCTTGTGTGTGGAACCCAATGGATACTCACTCTATGCAGGGACCTCCTCTTACAGGCATGGGGAGAGAGATATGGTACGCCCCAGACACCTCTGGGCTTGACCCCTGTGAGGGCCAACCTAATAGCCACGGGGCTTCCTGCCTTAATGGTGCCACAGCACCCTCCGCTCAGGGTTTCTATGTGTTCAAGTGGTGTGCATTTGAATCTCGGTGTCATATCACAGGCATCACACCTTTTGATTACTCAATCATGGCAATTCTAACATTTCTCCTAGAGCTTGAATGGCTACCATGGTCTGGTATCAGGGTCAGACCTCTGGCATGTCTGCCTGGATCCCTGTTTCCCCCATCTCTCTGCATGGTTCTTCATGGGTGTGATTGTATTTACCCTATAGCTATGTTATATCTAGTGGACCAACTGAAAGGGAACGTAAGGTTATGAATATAACCACTGTTCTCTGAAGGAGAGAAACTAGATATAACATCAGGATGCCATTCCTGCTCTCAGCGCTCAGTGAAGAGCCGGTTTTGGACCGGGTTTCATTGGGTTCAGCGGCCTTTATATAGCGAGGAGTGTTGGATCTCCTTGGGCACTGAAATTCAATTGGCCCTTATAGGCCTGTTGAGAGGTCTTTAGCCGGTCTCTGAGCGATTCCCATTAGCTAAGTTATATCTAGTTTCCCTCCTTCAGGGAACAGTGGTTATAGTTATATTCATAACCTTACGTTTTAATATGTGTCTAATTGTTGCATGGTGCTGATTGGAAAGATTGTTATTTTGAATTTAAAATGTACGTTGAGCAAAATAGTAGAATGAAGCTTTGTTTTATCTTGTGATCCATGCATTATTACATTTGAAGTGAATGACGCCATACTTTTCCCCTGAGAGGTGCTGCATCTCAAGAGGTCTAATGCATGGGGCTATCTGTAATGAGATCCACAGTTGTAGCAGCTGGGGCTGTTGTGTTTTATATATGTTTTATATATTCTGCAGAGTATGCTTGAAGATGCTTAACTTCAGGCCCAGTGTCAGGGGAAAGTTGCTAAGGGGGCACCTGAAAAATGTAGCTGGGTCATAACACAAAACCAAAAACATTGAAATGTGTTTGCAGCCAAGCACAGATGTCTTGCCAGCGGAGAGCGGGCTACTGTGCCACTTCGCAAAGTGAGAAGTGAAAGGTTTTATGCTGCTCCCTCTAAGAATGACCAGCAAGACCTGCTGACTGGCATAATCCAAATTTTTAAAAAAAACTGTTTTTTTCGGAGGCAGGTGGAAGATCAAGGGGATCTTTGAGAGAGTTAACCCTTTGTGGAGCAGATAAAATCACTTGACAAAAGACGTTTCAGAGGGGCCTTGCACTCTCAAGCACCCTCGCGGCGCAAGGCCTGCTTAACTTGGTATTGGGCTCAAGTAGTACACAAAGATGGAATTGGATTTCACCATAATGTGTAGGAGCTAAGGACATTGGCTAAATTGAGGCGTATTGAGGGAACGTCATTTTATATAGTGATATGCTAACTTCCAAGTTGCTTTGTACTTATTCGTGCACACACGTTTTTCACCACACAAAGCAGGAACATGACATGGGGTCTATTAACTACAAACTAATATGTTGCAGAATTCTGTAAAGGTCATAACAGTGGCTAAATTGAGTCTCAGAGAGGAGTCCGATTGCAGGAAATCCAATAATCTAATTTCATTTTGATTCCAGGAGGATTTCCTTAGTATTTTTCTCTCAGCATGTAATCAAGTGCCAAATTAGACCATGTATAGTAACTGTCACCAGCTGATCTGATTTCTCTTTGGGATGATGACAAAAATCCAAGAACTGTTTGACTCCTCCCATTCCCTAACCTGAAGGAAGAGTGTGTGGTGAGCAGACTGTACCTAGACCTTGCTCTGCATTGGAAATGTCCTCGTCCCATTCAGCCATCTGGTTTCAGTTCAGGCCCATCTGGATTTTGTCTCCAGCCCAGGAATTTCAGGAATACGTTTTGGAGCTGTGCCCACATCCGTTCACACAGACAAGTGTTTTCAATTACTCTACTTTAAATGTCCCTAAACCCCAAAGTGATTGTTTTTTTTAGGAGATGACAGTGGTAGTAAATGCTACTTGAAAAGAGCTATAGAGGTGACCAAGAGAGCCCTAGACTGACTCACATTTTGAGTGTCTGGAGATTAAATCAGAGAGGTTTTATCCCCCCAGAGGCTAGTTTATCATACTCCATTGAGAGATATAGATCAGGGTGAATAATTCAGCCAATTTGAGGATGCCAGTTGAGCAGCCACAATATTCTGATAGCCAATATGAAACCCAGACCACAGTCCTGATATAAGAAGCACGCAGGGGGTTCATATAACCTCATGTCAAAGCTGTCAACTAGTCTGAATAGAGGACCCTTCAATGTAAATAGCTTGTGGGTTGTTCCGCTATATGATGTCATATTGTGTGTTCACATCATAGCACATCGGTGCTCAGTCAGTGTCCTATGACTTGTGTGTGTGTGCGTGCGTGTACACCGTCTTGCCTATAAAAGAATAATGTTCTTTTCCCAGCTCAATGAATTCTGCTGTGTCAGAGTACAGCCTGTATTACCTGATTCTATTTTAGGATGTGACCCACAATGCCTTACATTTTTATGACTTGAATGACTAAACAAGTGTAGAACTTATTTGAGATGCCCCATGGGCTTGTACTCGTACTGCTGTTTCACAGCGTATGTGATGATAAGGGCTATATGCTGTCACAGACAGTAGCAGCCAGTTAATCCAAAAGAAACACTGGCCCCTTTTTCCAATTTGCATGCTAATGCAATTCTTGATTCCATCTGATATGGGCTGCACAGAGATGAAACTTACCTAAGGTCAAAGGTAAAGAGGCTACAATAGTGTTAAGAATAGCTCTGAATTGATAAAAAGGTGAAAAGAACAGTTGTTTTTTACTGGTAAATTCAGGTTGTGAAAATGTTACATAAACTCATTCACTTTCAGGGGTAGATATAAAAAAGCTGTTGTATACAAATCATGCTGCTAACTTACAACACATTCATCCAAATATTATGTTGTGCCTGTAAACCTTTCAGTTACAGTAGGCAATGTTTCAAAGCTGTAGTACTGTTGACAGTATTCCCTCTGGGCCATACAGTTGTAGCCATGACCTCCAGGCTGCCTAGCACCTCAGTGGTCAGATGGCTCCCATAGCTGCCTAGCATCCTAGACCTGCCCCTCCTTGTCTTTAACACACTGTTAATTGCCATTGAAATGCTTACTTTATCTGTCAGGTGTTGTATGCTGCTTGTTTGTGGGTGCATACATTATGTAACTAAATTAACTTAATTGGTTACTTAATTTGCTGTGGGCTGACACCTTGCTCAGACATCCATCAATCGGGGAGAATTCATCCTTACAACATCTGTTGCTGTTTACAAAACTGTGATATTCTAGCAGAACTAGAAATGCATCTCATGCCTAAAGTGTAATTATGTTAATGAATCTTGGCAGGTCTTTATCGTTTTAATCACACAAAATGCTTGCATTTATATTCTAAATTAAGGGTTGTCAAATTGTTAAATTAAGCCATGGAGCCATGAACACAGCCTTTGTTCTCCTAACTTGATCTTTGTCACTTGGCTTTGGCTGTGTCTCTGCCTTTGCGGTCATGTTAGCCACAGAAAATCATTATTGAGTTGATCATTGCAATCCTCTTAGGATTTTGTCTGTAACAACGTACTGTATCAGACTTTCAGAACTGACTTTTTGGGAGCTGATGACATTTACTGCTTTCCCAGACTGATTGCTCTGACATGATGTCCAAATGAACAACCACATAAATATATAATCTGTATATATGCATGACTAAGGCATCATGACATTCAACTTTTATTGTTACGTCACATTAAACAAGTGTAAGAGAGTAGCATTCTTAGGCATCGGTTCCCTGACATTGCAACACAAAGACAAATAAGGCAACAAGGCAAGATAAGTCAAGATAAATAAAGTGACAATAGTTATAAGACAATTGGACAAGTGACAAGTTGTAAGAGACAAATAAGACAAATACGACAGGACACATTAGCAGTACAAATAGTCAAAAACATCATGAGTGGAATATGAGTGGAAAAGAACATCATAAGTGGAATACAGTTACAATGTAACAACAATGTTGTTACTAGAGTAGAGTTATTACAGTTTCACTACACAGTTCTGGGGCATGTGTTGCTTCAAGTGTGAAAGCTCTTCACATGCCATTATACTTACCACATATCTCAAGTCAAATGTCCTATGTAATTATAGTATTGAATAAATTATGACTAAGGAGGGCTTAAATTCCAAAAAGAACCTCTAAATGAAATCATCCTCAGCCCCATGACCAGTGAGGACTGCTGTGGTTTCCATTTTTGTGATGCTGGCGCGTTTCTCAATGGCCTAGTGGCATTTGCCACATCTCTGCATAATCCTCAATCAAGGATATGCATAACACTCCATCATGAAACCTTCAACATTGCTCAAAGAATGTTGACATGGTAATGGAACTTGAGCATGCCTTATGATGGGAATACAAGCCAGATGTGGCGATGTTTACAGGCATGTTGCTCTGTGGGCACCACTGTACACAACCCCCCTCATTGCAGCAGGATTTTTCCATACCTCTCTATCCATTAACCCTTTAGAAAAAAAGGAAAATGTAACATGTGCAACATGTTATACTGTAGGGTGATATACCTTGTAGATTGAAATCACAGTGATTTCTCCATTGTACACTATGTTAACCTCTAAGCCGGGGGAGGATCGAGGCAGAAAGTCACTCACTACAGAGGGGTGGAGTGCTTGCCATCCTTCCAACAAGTCAAAGGCAGCTCAAAACGGAACAGTCAATTTCCTATCGTTGGTAGTGTTGCCAACAACCAAATTACAATTCCAGGAAAAATAAAACCACTTCAGCAATGTCAATTTTCAGAAATATAGCTTTCTATCAATGTTAGCTAAGTTGATAAACTGGCTAAAACTGACCAATTTGCTCTTTACAAGAAACATCGTTTCTGCTTAAAGCCAAGATCGTTTAATTAAGTTATCCAGACCTCCAAAGGAGGCGTGAGAACAACGTGATTTGGAGGTATGGCTACGCGACTGACTAGTCAACCTCAAGACTGGATTTATTAGCTGTTTAGAGCCCTTCACATCCAAATGGTGGAGGGAATGGAGATGGACACTGTAGTTGTAGAACACCTAAAGACTTGATTGCCTTTTTCTCTGTAATCGTACTTGACTGCTGTTTTACTACTTACTACTACTTACTTACTACCTCTTTCTGTGTTGTTTGGCTCCCTGTACCAGGGTTGTCGTTTTGAGAATTTGCAAGTGAAACTGTTACAATAGGACAAAACATCTATACCTGAGTTGGAACTTCAACACATTTTCTACTGAGCTGTAATGATCATTATGTTCAGTGCAGCAATTCGATGAGTAGCATCAACCTGTCTTTATTGTGTTGAGCCTAAAGGAGAGAGGCAAGACGCCTTTCATTTGATTTGGTTTGGATACAGACCCACAGCCTACCAATTTCAGGGCAGACACTCTAACCACACTACCACTGAGATGGATAATGGAGAGAGCTGGGGGATTTGTAATGAATGCATTGTACATCCTCACTGAAACGCTGCTCCATGTCTCACATAGCCTCAGCAGCTTGGCTGTTCACTGTGAGTGAATACAGATGGGACTGATGCCCAGCAGTGGAAAAAAGGGAATAAACTGGTTTAATGAAAGCATCATGGTGCAGTGAAAAGGCAGTCCAAGCCATCAGTGAGAAGGCCCCCGGGGTAGGAAGATGGGCCGGTGTGCGTGCTGGGGGCTGGATGTATGCCCACACCCAGGGGCACTGTTGGCCCTCTGTGGGCTCCTGGCAGTCCCCTCTCCTCCCCTCCCCCCCCCACCCTCACTACACAACACCTCCTGGGAGCAGTCAGAAAACTGATATGCCAGGTTAACAGGTTAAACCCTAAGGTAAGCACTAGATCAAGAAAATTAGATGTACTTTGTTGTAAACTGCTGCTGTTCTAGCTTGCCTTTCAAAGATGGATTTACAGTTACTAAACAGACTGTGAATCTGGGAGTAGGGACATACTTCTGAGGGGATGCACAAGAAATAGGAGCCAGCTAATAAAGAATACTGTATTAGAACTGTAGCAAGAAGCTGTTAGCTGATATTGACGATAGTTATCGTCCAGCCCATTGACGCCAGGCAGAGTGAGCGTGTCTGTAAAATCAAGGGAAGGAGTTAAATGGACAGTTCAAGAAGAGTTGTCTTTCCCAGCTGTTGAGAGCTGCGTGTTGCGAGAGTAGCATGAAGAGTTGTTTCACTTCAAAGCTATTACCTCCAGGCATGGAGCTTAACAGTGTGGTGTGCCATTAACATATGTATTTTTGGGAAAAGGGATTAAAATGTCAGGCTGTGTTGGCAGTTTGAACATCACCTGTTATAACACTCAATTGGGTTCTCCTTTGGTACAGAACTTTGGAGCAGCATCTTTCAGCTGGGGTGGATGGCACGCCATGCCTTGAATGGCCTGTGAAAGGGCGGGGTCCAAAAATCTGGTATTTTATTCCACCTCCAAAAACTGGATCCAGCTTTGATCAGCACAGTGATACAAAGCCCATAGCATGCTGTGGTGTACTGCTACTGTATATAATGCAGCATGATTGTCAAATGTCATTCAGATAAACTTTAAAAACCTTCAGTTCCATTCACAACCCCAGAAATCGATTTTGTTCAGTGAAAGGGGATCTTACCTGTGAGTTAAGACAATTCAAACCCACACACTCCAATTACAACTGACGTCTATATTGATTCAGGACAAGAACCTTCAGTAAGTCAGTGTCCTTGTCTTTAAACCTTTTTCTTCTACGCATAGACACTTTCCTTAGTCTATGAATATAGCCTAGAGTTTAAAGACATCACTATCAATGGGAAGCATTATTCCTTCTCCACAGGACGAGGACAGCCTTCATGATGAGGTTATCTTCTCTAAGGCCTCACATGTACAATGGTGCCTATTCATAACCTGCTCCTGTGTCACTGTTCTATGCATAGACAGACGTCTTTATCCCTGTCTGCACTCACTACAACACAACCATCCCCATTACCTATTGTAAGCACTCTGACGTCTGTGGTAAAACACAGCATTGTGTGGCTTCAGTTCAACTTGAAACCTTAGCCATGATCCGCTGCACATGTAGTTAAGATGTATACTATGCCCTAATTGTGCTGAGGAAATCTGGTCCTGGTTGTATTATCCAACCATTAACCTAAGTACTTGTAAACATACTAATTCATCCATGTATAACTAACTATCAGCTTTGTCACTCCAGTGGCGATCATCAGCAAGGACATAAATATATGTTCTATTCAAATCTAGTGACTAAATGTTCTTGACTTCCAGAGACCTCATAATATTCACAGAGATCCTCAGTCGTGTGGTGAGTTGAGACTCAGAAGCCAAAGCCTCACCAACATGCTTGCCAGATTTTAAAGGCTTGCGCCTGTATCAAACCCAAAAATAAAATGTGTTTTTCGACATTTTTAAAGAAGTCTATCTATCTTGTTGTTACTAATTCCTAGCCTGGGGAGCTGCAGTACTAATTGTGTACAACTGTATTTCTGATATACAAACAATCATATTTTCGTATATACACATAATCATAGTAAAACCTCCTATACTTGGATGGTGTATTTGAAAGCGTTGACTCTCAGTAATGCCTCCAATCAACCTGGTGTGTTACACTGGAAACTCTCGGAGACAATGGCTGAGGTCTGGGCAGCTGCAGGGAGGATTCCCTGATAGTCTATTTAGTGATGTCTGCCCTACTGACAGAAAGGCCATTTACAGCTTCCTATTATAGCCTACTGCAGCTCCAGAGCTGACAACCATGGAGAATTTGCCATGCATTTTCCACAGATCCATCAAGCCCTAAACAAAACTGCACAAGTCTCTCTGTGGTGGAAACCGGACCAGGCTGGGTTCTCTTTCTACCTTTGTTTGTTTAGAGCGGATATTAGATGTGATTTAGAACACACAGAGGAAATTAGACAAATGAATTAAAAGGTGACACAAAGCCCGAGAAAACATTTCAGAATGGGAGCTCATAATAAGCTCAGTTATCTTTCCTTCTATCTTTCATCTCACTTCTACAATTAGACTTGGGTGAGTTTGATATGTGACAGGGAAGCCATGTAGTGTTTTCCATGGGATGATGATATTGAATCATATCAATGGAGCATCAATATGAATCACTCAATAGCGAAGATTAGAAGTATTTGTTGATACTGTTGTTTATTTGTGCCTGTGTCATCTAAAATTGAAGAGGCAGTTCTTAGGTTATGGAATACTAGAATAATGGCTCGAGAGCAGATTCTTGATTCTTTGAATTCGTGACATTATGAAACATGTCTGCTGCTGGGGTCTTTCAGTCCATATTCACATGATCCTTATTAAGCTGATGAGAGAGGTGTAAGAGTCAGTCCGAAGGTATTTTTGTGTGGCTGGTGTGTGTATGTCAAGGCCAAACGAATGAGTGCCTTCTTTATGACTTCTTTTGTAGCACTTTGGTCTTGTGGGTTTGTATAACTATGCAGTATAAACCACATAGAACACTCACAGTGACTGAGGCTAAAAATGAAAACAAGAGGGGTCGTTATGATGCTTCATGTGAGCATTCTTGGCCGCTCCTCATTCAATTCCCAAAGTCGTTTTAGATTTCGGCCTCCCTGGTAGAAAGCGTTTGAAAGCACAGGGGCTATGATGCATTAATTGTCAGCCGTAAAGTTCAGGTGCGGCTGCTTTTGCACTGACTTCAATCGCTGCTCTCCAATTGCCTTGATCATAGATCTGGGAAAGCTTTGACTGCTGACCGCAGCTTTAAATAGACACACACAGCGAGCCCATACTTGTTGCTCACTCCCTGTTGGATGGGAGTCTTGCCCCGACAGATTGTGTCCCCTATGGGTGTTGTTGGGTGTGGCAAGATGAGTTGATCCCTAAATTTAATGGATGATCTTCTGACTTTAGTTCCTGCAGTAACTGCACACAGAACATGCATCGCCTCATGTCTGAGTATAGCTATCTGATTGCTTTAGCTTGTGACCAGGTTTCAATGAAATAGAGAAATGGAGTTGAGGAGAAATGTGCATGGTGCTCTGTCCTGGTATTTGTTAGCGAGCTTGTTTGCATTCCTGTGTAGGATGACAGATGACCCAGCATTGCTTGCGTGAAAAGCAAGCAGGCTTTCTGGACTGTAGAGAATGTGTAAACCACTGTGTCAGTGTCCTTACTGGACCCCTGTGAGGCCGGGGGTGTTTGTGGCCACCAGAAGTAGTGGCTTCTATCACACTCAACTCTAGTTATGAATGCTAAGTCTGTCCTCTGCAATGATCAGTTAACTGTTTGTCGGCATGCTCCTAGCCCGCCACTTATTGTATGAATTGATTCAATGCTGAGACACTGCACTCACAATCAATACTTCTTGATTCCATACTTTGCATCAATGAGTTCTGTATTACTAACCAAGAGCATGAAAATTCCATTGTGTTAAGTATAACAATAGCCTACATATGCCTGTCGGAGGAAAGCAAATAACTGACTCTGCAAAAACCAGCTTTTGGTAAAAATAAAAAAGACAAATAATTACCATAAAGGCATTTAATTAGAACATTTCATTTCATGTCTTAATTTCCTATAATTTGGTGTTTTGTGGAACTATATTCTTTCAGACAGCAGATGTTATTTTGAGGCAGAAGTATGGACTGGGTGTTTATATATGTCTTTCATCAGAAGCCCAGACAGTCAATGAATGGCAGAGCTATTCCAGCTTGGCCTTCACTGTAGTGGTGGCCTCTTTGATGGCTGCTTTCATAGAGTCAAGGAGAGGGAACATTTGGACTGCAGTCTGTTGATCCTATAAGAAGGCCACAGTCTTACTGAAAGTGTGAATAGCGCCCTTAAATACTGTTGTCACTGGGCTAAAAATAACAGTGCTGTCAAAACCATAAAACTAAGCAATGAGAAGAATGAAGTTGGGAACACAAATAAAAAGAAAATAGCCCCCCTTAATTGGTGAACATTTTCCCCAACCGAAACAATTAATTCATGCATTGACTTGATTTGAATTTATGTATTTTTTATGTGTCTTTTATGAAATTCATTAATTTCACTACTGCAGTATACTGGTATACTACTGGCCCTGCAGTGATAAAGGACATGGAAGGAGACATAATAGCTTTTAGGAAGTTTTAATTGAAAACTGCACGATTTTGAGACAGTGGTTTTATGTGGAAAAGGAAAGGTGTGCTAGCAGAAACAGACCCCTGCACTGACTATATTACTATAGGGCCAACTATTTTCCATTAAGAGTATCATTAGCTTGTAAACACCTATTTCTCTGGGAAGATTGTTGTGTCTGGGATGATAACCAGTCTATTTGGAGTAAAATATCAGTCATTTTGTTTCATTGACATACCTCTCTGTGTTTGCTCAAGAACAGTTCCTGCCTCCAATGCAAATGTCTTACTACCTCCACTCCTTAGGAAAAACCCTAACTCTGGCCCTGGTTTCACTACCTGTTTTCTAAACCCTGTCTCTAGACTTGCTCCAGCCCTTTTGCCAACCCTTTCCAAAGCCCTCATTTCTTGGTGGGTGGCTACTAGCCATTTATGCAAGGAAAGTAGTATTTTGAAGTGCTGAAGAGTGTGTGATACTGAGTGTGTGTGTGTGTGTGTGTGTGTGTGTGTGTGTGTGTGTGAGTGTGTGTGTGTGTGTGCGCGCATGTGCACGCGTGTGCGTGTGTGCAGGTGCATATGGGGCCCTTGTCTGGTAAAGATGACTCAATACAAAGTCACTTGCCAGCCCTGCACTTTATAGAGGATGTTTGCAAACTTTAAAGGGCCACCTGTGAGCATCCATAAAGCTGCCATTGTTCCAGTGAGTTTGAGTCACAGCGTTTTCCATGCACTAGTGCATTCTCCAGCATCATCTCTCATTAAGCTGTTCTTTACTGATATACCTTCTTTTAGCTGATACATGCACACTACTCTCCTGTAACTGTAGTTCCATAGCACATTTATTACAATACGTTTATTTCACTGGGTTATCCAGAACCAATTCTCATTTGCAACGACCTGGCAATTGAATGAAATACTCACATACAAATGTTTTGAGGTCTGATTTCACTTGCGTGAGAAAGGCAGTCAAGTGTTTAGTTCTTAGATTTAAAATGAATCACAAATAGGTCTAAACAGTAATAACTTTTATTTAGGCATAACATTATTTCTTTGGTTGACTTTATTATGTCCCTGTACTATGTGCCCTTTACAGGGTGTGAATGTCTGGGATTCATTTTCTGTTCCCAATCAGAATGGTCCATTCCAAAGGTTATATAACTTCACATTCCTGGAAAGCAAAGGTTATTTTGGTGTATTAAACTACTACAGTATGTTATTATCTTCTCTGAGTGAATGTCCTTGATTGTAAATATTACGACTGTAATTTAACTGTGTGTCTCATAAAATGTATGTGTGTTCTCAGGTTTCAGAAAGCTGGATGTTATTTGTTTCCACTACGAAAAAAAAGAACATTGAGCTGAGTAATACATCTTCTGTCTTTTAGGGCTGTATATTTAGTGGTAATTGTAAATAAAAGTGTTTGTATAATACTGGTGAAAGAAGAAGCTGAGATGAAGACCTATTCTGATTCTTCCATTGAAAATATTGAGTAGGAATGCTACATGTGCCTGTGTCTGTGTTCAACTATTTCAAGAGAGTGTTAGATGTTAGCCTTGAGTCCTGAGCATTAGCTTCGTGTGTCTGAGCACATTAGGATCTGTGAGCTCACTTTAGTATCTTTGCTGACTCATGACTATGTGCAGCCTCCCATGCCTCCTTGCTTCTTCAGACACCCCGCTGCTTCTTTGTGAATCACTTACAGTAGAAAGAAACTGTAGGCACAGTCAATATTTACATGGCTGCGCTAATAGCAAGAAACTAGCCCTGTGAACACCTGCCCTCTCCAGCACTCAGAGTCATCAACGCTAATCATACACAGCTTGCACAGGAAGCTGCTGAACTTCCTGTTCACTTGACTACATTTCCCCTCCTGTTGCTGTTGCTGCATTGTTTTCCCCTGTGTTTCTTCCTCCACATGCTTATTCTCTGTTCACACGCATATTTATTCAGTATTTTAAGACGCAGCTCTACCCCCCCCTGATTGGGTGTATTGATTGTGAAGCACAGTTCAAATGGCCTTCCCCTCTTGTCTGTATGAAATAGCCTTTCCCTTTCACACTTTACTAAATGGGTTCCCATGTGTTTGGAAAGCAGCTCAATCCTCACCTGCTCATATTTGGACCCATCAGAGGCTATTAGCATCCCAGAGGCTGTCTCCACTCTCCCCAGGACATGCAGCTGCTTTCTACACTCCACTTGCTGGAAACACAATCTTCATGCAGATAACATTAGATTTAGCCCCTGTTTACTGAGCGCTGAAAACTGGACCATTATATCTAGAACAGTCAGGGTCCCTGGTGGCTGAGAGCCAGTCTATAGATAGTGTTGGGGGGTTAGGATTCCCTTAAGTAGATCATGGGGCAATGGTGTGGTGTGAGCCTTTGACAGTGGTGAATGTGGAAAAGTTGTACATGCGTCCTATATCGCAATCGCTTGTTTATCAAGTATCCAGGTAGCAGAAGTCTGCCATTGTTAAGTTTCACCAAGTGAAGACACTCCTCAAAGTAATGAATGATGATCTGTGTTTGTTCAGGAAATGAAACTGTGAGAAATCTCCTTTGATACAATCTCCTATGATACAATGTCTCGTAATGGTTTTAGTGAGTAAGCAGTGTGTCAGAGGCTTAGAGAAAACAATAGCTTGGACTTGTTCAGCTGGCAGTGTGTAGCAGAGCACATGTTCTGTATGAGGACCACTGAGGTTCCTGGGTAGAGACAGGAAAGGATAGGGGCTTACAGTACTTTATCTTGGCCTAACATTGCTTCCGACAAAACTACGATGAGTAATTTGTAAGTGGGAAAGATGCCAATCCTTCACTGTTGTGCCTTTTATCCTTTGTGACTCAATATTTAAACCAGCGTCTCCTGTTGCATGATCCTAGATGTGGTGGAAAGCAATGTGGATTTCCTACGAGTCATGAGTGAGGATGTTTGGCAATTGAAGGTGTGTTTAACAATACCTGTGTTGATTCATACAGGCTCTGATCTGCCAAATTAATCAGTGTTTAGATCTTTGCAGCCACTCTACTGCTGTGCAAATGGTTACACAAAGCCTCCCATCATAGACTCATTACATATTGTTTGTTGTACTTATAGATGTTTTCCTATCTGCATTCTCTTCAAACTTGGAATGAACTCAAGAATGTTGGTTCACCTCAGAGTAACATTAAATAAATCCTTGAGCTAAATGTAGTTGACAACCACATTAACAGGAGTCTGAGATCTTTCCGTTGCCTGAAGGTTTCTGATGATGTTTCTGATGTTTGAGCACAAAGGTGGTCATCTAATGTATTATGTGAAAGCCATGGTGAGTCAATACACACAGTTTAAGCTACTGTTGATGATTCCTTTTCAAGCAAAGATGAAGACAGTAAGGAATGTCAATATCAACAACGACATAAATGAACACACACTTATTTAACACAGACCTAAAAAGGAGGTCCTTATGGCCTGGGGTCGTCTAGTGGTCTAGCACCATGACCAACAGTGCACACATATGTTAATGTCAGCATGGGTTCGAACCTGGCCTATGCCCTGCTGACATACCCTCTCCTCCTTACTTTCTTGTCTTTCTCCATTATCTCTATCCAATAAAAATGAAAAATATAAGAGTACTCCATTCAAAAAACCTTTGAGAAAAAAATTTGGTCCCCAAAAATATATTCCCTTTTCTTGCCTTGTAAATACTGTTATGCAATACCCTACATCAAACATGACGAGACACTTTGTAGCCTAGATTAAGAACAACATTTGTGGTAGAGGAGGAATTGAATGCTACTCATGGCATGTCTTGTATGAAGGAAGATATTTTTAGTTCCTATGTCTGAATTGAGGTAGTGTTCAGTGTTCTCTCCGTGGGGCAGTTCAGATCTACCTGATTCTAGGGGTGCTATTAGCAGCACTAATAAAGGCCAGATTGTGGGAAAATGGGTTGTTAATGTGACCCGGCTGTGGCTTGCTGACAGACGTTCCCACCAGCGGTGGAGGACAGAGGGGCTGCGCCACTTTTCTTTCCACAGGAAAAATGCCATCAGCTCCCACAGCGTTGCAGACTCTTTACCTGTGCTGTTTCTCCCTGAGAGCTTTAATAGCCTCCTATCTTTTAAACATCAACTACAACAGTCAATGGCTCCCAGTTTGACTATGAGGCCTTTCATGGGTTTCTGCTGCATGCGACAGAGCAAACGTGCCAAAGTACCCTGACGTGAATGCACAAACTTCATGTGTCACATGCATCCGTTAAGATCTCCTGTGACATTATAATGATATTATTGGCAATACAAATGTTGCAGCCATCGTCACAAAAATCCCAGAAATTTTCAGGCGATTGAGATTCATGCTGCATCTAGTTAGATAATTTCCACCTAAATTACATTTTCAACCCTCTAATTAACATTCAGCTCTTTACCTTAAAGCTGAAGACACAACAGGAGCGACTCGAAACATGCCGTCCTCCATCAGCTCTCTATTAATGAAACAAGCTTGTCTGCGTGAGACTGTCTACTACAAGCTGGTGCCAAGCAATTTCTGCGAGGCCTGCTTGGTGCCAAAGCAGCGGGTGAGGTGGGAAAAGAGCTGCCTGGGCAGTGTGGGCTCACAGCCGTAGGATCCTGCCCATTAGGATTAAAAGGCCTTGCCCCTCACCCTGGTTCCATAAAAATAAAAAAAACACTCTCCTCTCAACCACTTTGCTGATTATTTTATTTATCTTTTCTCCCTTTTGTCCTCAGAAGTCCTCTCAAAAATCGTAATTTGAACCGTATTTCCAGCATTACAAAATCCATCCTGTCAGAAGCTTGTTCCTCTATTCAAAATCAGAAAAACATAACCGTCAAGTCCATTTGTGGCTCAGTGATTTTGTACGGCACCCAGCATGCTACATAGAAACTCAGCATGAGGCCTGAGTATGTTTTCTGACTTAGAGTGCACTTAAAAAATGCCTTGCACTGTCCGACCGCAGCTGTCCTACTTCCTTCAAAAGGAGCAAAAATACGAGAAAATCTGAAGTCGGTAATTACTAAAACAGCAGGGATCTTAAAAATATGGGAATTTAAAAAATGCTTTGTCACGTTTACTAGACTAATGCACTCATCTCAGAGAGCAGTCCTTGTTTCTCAGTACATTCTGTGATACATGGAAAATGTCACAAGAAACAGTAAAGTTCAAGACCACACTGATTGTAATGTTAGTGTTTGTTACTGTATGCTGTATGAGCGGTATTGAAACCCTGTCAACTATTCTGTAGTAACAGTTTTTTTATTTTTTATCATAAGAGTACAGCTTACTCCCATGAATGCTTATTTCCCATGATGATAGTAGAGCTGAGGCGCTTATTAGAACAAGCATCCCACACAGCAGGACATTGTGCTTCAGCATAATCATCTCTATCAAAATGCATCTTCTTTTCACTTTGCCTGCTTCAGTACGTGGCTATGTAGTTGAGTGCAGTACATGCTATAAATGGATCTTGAAAAGGCTTTTAATGGAATTCAGGAACAGGCTGTTGTAATTGTTGCTGTTTTTCCCCCCTTTATTTACAGCACTATACCTTGACAAATAATTTTCCATTGGAGCAAATTAGATAAGCTGTGGGAAACTGATTTCTTCCTCAGAGTTTGAGGGAGGTTGTGCAGTGTTGGATTTATTATGTAACAAAAATTATAAAGTTGCACACAGGTCACAGTACACTGCAGTGTTACAAGACTCTGTTCAGGGTAATTACATTTTATAGACCTTTTTTGCTTGAAGACTGGAGTTAGAAAGTGAAGATTCCGGCCCCTGCTGTGGATGGTGGTGGTGGTGGTGGTGGTGGTGGTGGTGTGTGTGTGTGTGTGTGTGTGTGTGTGTGTGTGTGTGTGTGTGTGTGTGTTTGTGTGTTTGTGTATGTGTGTGTGTTTGTGTATGTGTGTGTGCATGCATGCATGTGTGTGTGTGCTCAGAGGAGAGGGAGGGAGAGAGGGAGGGAGGGGCAAATACCAAGCATGGTGGCATGTCTGCTAATCTTAACTATTAGGCCATTTAAATGAGTGTGTTAGGTCTGGCCAGACACACTGTCTTGACATTACTGGACAATAGGATCATTTTGGATAATTATTTTTTTAGAATGGTCTCATTAAAAGAACAACAAAAATGCATTTGTGGGCTCAGAACCAAGAGTGGCATTATGAGGGACACAGCATGTGTGCAGGACTAGAGTAAAACTGGAAGTGATGAATTATGGACAGTCTGCTAGAGGAGAAAGTGCATTAGGTGAGTGAAGAGTAGTGTTGCCCTGTACATACTGTACATAAGCATCCTAATTTATTTTAATGAATAAAACTGCGTTGTGGGAAACTTTCCCAGCTTAAGGGATGGGCGTCCTTCCCCCGGGTTGTATGGTACACTTAATCAAGAGCTTTAAAAAGATATTACCCATAAATCAATCCTGGTCTGTGGCCTGGGGCTATTTTCAGATGAATAAAAACACCCCAGTGTTCCCACAGCCCCGAAGCACATTTATTTATGTGACTTTTCTCCTCAATTCTCATCTGTCAGCTCCAGTTACAACAGTTAAGGTGGATGTTCAGTGCAGAACTGCCAGTCGAGGCACAAGGACACAGTCTTATGTAAACCCCCCAATAATCAAACAATTAATATTATTCTCCTCTCTCAAAGCATCCAAACCATAACATTTATGGGAATTACCTGTTATGCGTGTAGCAGAAACTGTTCCCAGGACATAATTTATGTAATGTTAGAATAGACCTACTACCCAGAGTACACAGTGAAAGACTGGTTAAAGAGAGTTCAACTCTCTGCCTTGGATCTGTGACACTTTGTTTTGCTAGGTGTGTCTACAATAATTCGGACAATCATTTTTGTAACAATGTAATTACCGTATATGTAAAATGTAAAAGAAACAAAAAACGAGTCTTGTATATTGCATGGCACACTATTTCATTTTATAAGTCTTCATTTTGTTGTTTTTGGCCTCAGCAGTTGACATGTTTTGGCAGGACATATTGTAATAGCAGGATTTTTGGGTAAACACATGTTTTCATGACCCTGGGAATTGTCCAGGGAGTTTCTGAAAGAAGGCCAGACTTATATTGAAAATGAACATTTACATTACTGTAAATGCAATGGTCGGTAATGTGTTAGAGTAGAATGTACAGAGGAGAGACCAAACCATATTGGGAAAAAAAAAGTTTAGCCAATGAAGCTACAGTATCGTCGTCATAGTTTTGAATGTTGGAGAAAATGGGATCAACAAATGTTGTCATCTCAGACCATCCAGGCGTACTGTATACCTCAAGTGTACTTATTTCACAGTGACCTCCCCCCACCACCATCTCCCAGCCATCCCTTGGCCAGTGCAGCCCTCCCTCATCCTGCCCTGGGTCCGGATCTCACCCGAGAGGAAGAGGATTGAAGAATGTTTTCCCAAGGAAGTTTGGGATTAGAAGACCCCTGCAGGATTTTCATACCATCTCTCTGTAGCTATACTCAAAAGGAACCCCTCTCCTTATGTAAGTTAGTCATCAGTACGGATTAATGAGGTTTATCCCACGCAGAAAAGAACAGTGTGTTCAGCAGTACAGACTGTCCAGGACTGTGCTGCAGGAGGAAGGGTTGGTGGCTCTCTGTGTATGCATAGATAGCATCTCCTCTGTCCCAGGGTTTATTACCAAACTTCTTACCATTACTGTATATCATGCCAGGCATGGCAATATACTGTATATCACTGAACTAGCTTTTCATCGGTTTGTAGACTCATACAGAATTGCTATACAAGATTACTTGCTGCAGGGCATAGACATTGTTATGCAGAGAGCACCATGTTGCTGTAGGATGCCTGATCATGAGATTAGGACATGTATGCACACTATATGTTTTTAATTACAGATAACTGGTGTAAAATGGCTTATAGGGCTGTTTTCAGTACTGTAGCTCTAAACAGCTGTCACTCAATTTGAAACAGAGGTTTAGCAGGCTGAGCTTAGCTGGGTTTTCAACAGGCAGGTGTGAACAGCCTAATGTTGATAGATATCTCTGGTTCCTGAGTATTTGCAAATTCACCACCCCATAGCATAGACAGTTAGATGATAGTATGGTAGATGGTATTTATCTTCGATTACCTCCTGTGTAATCTTTCCGTCATGCTCTCCATATCACGTAATGTATCTTTGTGTCTCCGTATGTACAATACCCATTGGAATGTGGGGGCGTGTGTGTGTGTGAGAGAGAGAGGACGAGAGAGAAAGATAGTGGGAGATGGACATTCCCTCTCCATGCTGGAGAGCCCCCAGGGAACTTCCTGTAAGTTTGTTAAAAACCCGGATGAGGAGCTGTTGATAACATGATTGTGTGGGCGCCAGCAGGGAAGGTGACATTAGAGACAACCTTTAGTGGAAGAGGAAGTCAATCAGTGGAGCAGGAGGTAGGTGGACATCAGGGATGGAGCAGAGGGGGAAGTTTGTGGGAGGCTTGGAACAGAGGTATCAGGTCAGACACAGGGCCATGGGGGAGTCACAGCCCGGGTGTGTGTGTGTGCGTGCGTGTGTGTGTGTGTGTGTATGTGTGTGTGTGTGTGTGTGTGTGTGTGTGTGTGTTGGGACTGTTGTCTGCTACACACCTGGCCAGTGGTGAGTCAGTTATGGTGTGAGACTGGGCCGGTGCCCTCGTCACACTCCTCATGGCTCTGTTAACCTTTAAAACAAAAGGCCTTGACGTGCACAGGCTCCTGCTAACCCGCCTTGAATGTCAAGTATTCTTCTCACTCCCATCCACGGCTCATTTTATAAAGAGTGGAGGAAATCTCTGGGTAAACCTTTCATTAACTCCCACTGTGAATTGTGAAAGCGTTTTTGTCTTTATGTGATAAAAATACATTATGAAACTTACAGTATAGTAAAAGCTTTCACGATTTTTTCGCAATCTACAATTTGTTGTTAATTACCTTTAAATGGGAAATCTAGATTGGTTCATCTATTTTCTGAGTTTTAAATTAATGATAGTAGGGATGCACCGAAGGTTCAGCCACCAAATGTATTCGGCTGAATAATAGCAAAAAAAAGCATTCGGTATTCAGACGAATGTGTGAAGACTGAATGTTTACCACCGAATAGTAGACGTTTTTTTTTAATGACGTGATCAAACAGTGCAAGCAACCCATGCTGTTCTGTGAATGCTGTTCTAATGAATTAATTAATTTTCAGTTATTGTGCTTAGTTGGTATTCGGTTGTTAAGTCGTGACGTGTTTCCGGGTCCAAAGTTGGCTGAGGCGCTGTCTTCGAAATGCCGCAATAATAATAATAATTAATTATATTTATATAGCGCTTTTCCGAGGCTCAAATACCCTGACAATATGGGGGAAACGGGAAAGGGCTGTGTCCCTTGTTGTATGAATAGATCTGAGTCTAAAAAATGATTAAACTGTCATTCTACCGCTGTAGTACTCTGGTACTCTGGTGCAGAGAATTTCTGGTTTGGACCCGGAAATTGCAAAACGTCACGTTTGACGTCAGACTTAACAACCGGATAGCCTAATGTCTGCTGGAATGTTCAATAAACGTGTTCAATAAAAGTACTTTTTTTATCACCATTCTTTTCTTTGAAAAGCATGAATAAAAAGCAAAATTAATTTAATTTATGCAAAGGTAAAAAAATTGGCAAAATAAATATAAACACTGCCGGTATGCATTCGGTATTCGGCGTTCGGCCAAGTGTTTCCTGAAATTCGCTTCGGCTTCGGCCGAGAATTTTCATTTTGGTGCATCCCTAATATATAGCCATTGATACATGAAGAATATACCCTTTAAATACCTCATGGGTTTAGTGCATCAGAACCCAATAAGCTTGTTTTACTTACATCCATAGCTCCATCTATGATTTTGAGAGTTGTTGAAGAATGACGTGTGAGAGAGAGAAGGGTGTGTGTGTTTGTGTGTCATGTCCACTCGAAACTAGCTGCTGTTGTAAGATCCACTGAACCTTCTCCTACCTCACAGACAGGCCCTACAGGCCTGGCCACACAATGAACACATCCTTAGAGATGGCCTGTGTTTACAGCGGGGTTGTCAGGGACTCCTCTGGACTGAGGCAATAAGGAAAGGGATTATTTGCTTTGGCTGCAGAGGAGGGCCCTAATCAGATCATTGTGACATCTGAGTACAGTGTTTGTCCTTTTCGCCACCCAATACTCTCCCTCCCTCCTTATTCTCTACTCACCTCTCCCTCCCTCCTGTGTTTCTCAGATTGTTAAAGAGGTGGAAAGTGTGTGTGGGGGGGGTGTGTGTGTGTGTGTCTGTGTGTGTAAGACAGAGAGTAAGAGTCTACGTGCATGAATGAGTGATTGTGTTGGTCACTGGCAGCTAAAAATAGCTTGGTATTATCCAATACTCAAGAATGTCATACACCCATTGTATTTACTGTATCCTCCTGTGACTGAACATAAGGGTGGGAGTTCTTCCCCTGGTTTGTATTTGTGTGTGGAAACATTTAAAACAAAACAAAAAAGCATTAGTTCTTGCTGAAATCTCCCTTTGTTTTTGAAAAACCCTAACCCTACTCTCAATATACAGTACAGTATGTGGGAAGAGAGAGGGTGAGATACTGTAGATCACTCCGATTTGTGGAATTGGATTTCCATGGCAGATTGCCACATCACCAGTCTTATCTGATTGTGAAAGGCTGTTATTGTAATGAAACGCCAATGGAGAGGAGCCAGGAAAGGTGAAGATGATACGGCACAAGCCATTCATGGCACAATCCAGCTCTTTATTTCTCTCGGTTTTCCATGCTCTATCACTCCAGGAAGTGCTGGGGCATGCGAGGGGTGGATGTGGGCCGGACGATCGCAGGAGGAGTGAAGGAATCTCTCTGATAACTGATGGACCTCCACTGTGCATTGTGCTCTGGAAGAACTCCCTGATTGCGATAGCAGACCTGCATATAGAGGCCTCGCTGTAGTAGTTTATCTACTGTACTAAAGCAGTGAGTGTCTTGTCTGGCAACATTTTTGTACCTGTTGATTACAGTACGAGGGTCTTTTAGATATATCTCAAATAGTTTACACTCGCAAGTACAGTTTGCTGACTTGATTTAGTAGGGCACAGCTTACATTTATGAAATGGCTATGGTTGAGGTGTATTATTTGATCACAAATACTGATATCTCTCTGACAGAGGCTGAAAACCTAACCTTGTAAAAGTAAAGGGGCACATAGTAGTAAGATCTCTGGAGCGCTGACTCCTATGCATGGCCACCCTCTGCCTCACTCTATGAGCCATGTTGTACGCTACAGTGCCCTTCTCTGGTTGCCTTGGGTACTGCAGCCCTGTATGGGACAATATTGGGCACAAAGGCACCCTTCCTTCCTCCCTCCCTTCCCTGCTTGAGGTGACCAGTGATCTGTGAGAAATTGAATTTGTAAAGGAACCATCATTTCCACTAGTTTTAAAACCGTAAACCTCCTGTATCATTTAGTCCATTGGATTGGTTTTCATATCAGAGTATCACTCTGGTTGCATTAATTACAACTCAATTCATGATAAGCTAAACATTCTAAACTCTAAACGTTCCTCTTTAGTCTGACTCTAAAAATAACCACTCTTGAGGATCCATGAGAATTGTTGAGCATGAGAGTTTTCTGACTGTGGCCAAATGTCATCCAGGATTGTGGTGTGAGCACAGTTGGTTTTTAAAAGTTATCCAATACATTTTTTGCATTCTACTTTAGATTAAATGAAGAGATTAGTGGTTACATTTAATGGAAACTAACCCTTATGGTTTGAATTATGGTTTGGACTGAGAGAGTGGCATCTTTCATACAGAGCATGTCAATAATACTGTGGTTTTACCTAGACAGCAATGCTGGATATGGCCCCAAGTCATGCAAACACTTCTCATAAGTCTCAGTTATTTTGTTCCTTTATTAAACATAGGTATAAAAGGGTCTCTAATTGTGGTTTTAGATGATACAGTGCATCTATATGTATTAGGTCAGCTAAGTTGTGTTTATTTGAAAAGGTCACGTTAACTGTGGTGCTCCGTTGGGGCTCTGCGTGGCCCTGTTCAGAGGCAGGGAGATGTCACGTGTGCGGTCCCTCACAGTCTTTAGGAAGCTCATGATGCCTGAGCCACCTGTACCCCTCTCCTCCAGCGCTGTGGGGGCACGGCTGACAGTCTCCTGCTCTGAGCTCTGGCCTTGGCTGCGGAGCTGGCGTGCGCGCGCAGCAGGCACAGTGATATAGCGGCTGACTACGTTGATGTGGTAGCTGCGCAGGGCCAACAGCTTGGTCACGCAGCACTGGAAGGCTTGGGTCAGGGGCTCATTGGCCTGATCCAGGACGAAGCTTCGGAGAGAGGGCCGCAGAGAGATGTCCTGGATCAGACGCTTGTGTGCAGGGGGCATGTAGCTCCTCATACGAGTCAGAAAGGCACCTGTGCAGGTAATTCACATTATCACTCTAATAACACTCTAATTATTATTTCTTGTAACTGTGTAATACCAGTTTAATGCATTTCTGACTGCACACATTTAGGACATTCTAGAAGGGTACTATTTTTCTACAATGGCTCCTACCCTGACCTGTGGGCTTTTCTTACCACTCTTGGCCTCATGTGTGACTCCCAGCAGCTCGTCAAAGCAGTGCAGCAGACTGCTCTGGGCAGCACTCCCACCAGAATATTCCATAGGCTCTGCCTGGACCCCCTCATATACCAACCCCTTTGGCATGGAAGGGTTGTCTCTCCATCTGAACCACACACACATTTACACACTATACAGTCTGAAAACAGTCTGAACACATGTCATCATTGTGTGTTAGACACACACCAAAAAAACATTTGTGTTTTCTCGAAGGTGTTCAATACCCACCCTGACAGATAGATCCTCATGATGCCATAAAATACTGATGGCTCCACATACTCTGGAACACAAAAACATGTATTTTATGAGATGCAGAGGAACAGGACTGAACATCAGTGTAGTGAGACATAGAGTATGATATGGTTATGCCAGTACCGTGCATCAGTTTGAGTGCTTCTGTCATGCCTTGCATGGCCTGGCTGATGTTCTCTAGTGCTCTGGTCACCGTCTCAACATCGCCGTGCTGGACCCCATTGACCACCAGAGGAATACTCTGAAACATGTGTTTCTCTGTCACTTTAAGGCATCATTAAGCCTACACTATTACTTGTATTTCTCAAAAAGACCTTCCTTCACCTTAATCCCCGGAACTGCAGCCAGCTCAACTAGCAGGGTGACCATGAAGAACCCGTGCACACTGTCTCCACCAGGAAGTGTGACAAGAAGTTCCAAGTTCCTTGGAGAGTAATTCAAACAACCCTGTTACCACAGTCATGATGACAACTGGAAATTAGTCAAAGCATAAAAACATCTGGAGATTTCCAGTGTGCATAAATAGGATGTCAACTGTCTCAAAGAGCTGTTGGACTACTGGAATGTGTTCAATCTATGACATTCCCACACAAACAGGTTAGTTGGAGTCAATTTTTTAATATAATATTTAAAGAAGATACTTACTCCATGTCAAATGGTCTGATGGTCAGATGAGGAGATGAACATGAAAAGCAAACATGACAGATTAACTTAAAAAGAAAGAAAATTATATAACAGATAGTCAGCCCTGATTACACTTGTGTGCCGGCCCTCTCACCCCTCTGGATCCCTCTTCCTCCAATTAGCTAGCACTGCGTCTGCATGGGTGAGGATGGGAGGAAGTCCCAGGCGCTGAGACACCTCCCAGTATGGAATGGCCAGATTACAAGGCAGCATCTGATGAGAGATTAGAGATCGCATCAGGGACTTGCTATTTTCCTGATGATAGCAGCAGGGCATAATGTGATGACTGAGGTTAATCAGTTACTACACGCATAAAGATAATCACTGTAGGCCTACATTAGCTCCTAATGTGGATGCTCTAACCACAACAATTATAAAGATTTTTTTGTCCAGCTATCATCAATTTTGCCTCACCTATCTCAAACATGAAGGTGCCAAAGTGGCTTGATATTTTGACCTTTGAAGTTCTGTAAAATTCAAAAAACAAACAAAAAAACAATAACATTTCCCTGCATTGATTGAGCGCTACTTTGCAGTAAGCAAGTTTTCAAGAACAAAGGTGAAATAATTACTGTCTGTCTGCAACACTCAACATTCATAAATCAATGTGACCTTGACTGTGTCCTTCTCCCCCTCCTGCCACACATAGCCCATGGTCATCACACTCAAGGCCAAGTGGGCCAGACGGAGCTCTCTGTGGCTCTCCAGGAACTGGGTGTTCAGCAAGGGCATCTGGGAAAGGAAGGGAAGAACTGAGCCACAATGGCACACTCAGATGACACCATATCATGCAACTCACAATACAGAATAGGCTCACAATTATGCTTCTTACACTTCCCACACAAAGTGTTTGAACATTTCAATCAGTCTATGTATTTACTGTAAGGCGTTCAATGACTTATCAATATGATCGATTCAGAATTATCTCATGTCAAATCATCTGTCACAAGGTTCATCAGCAGCATCATCATTTACTGTCACCAAAAGCTGCTGATTAAGATCATTTCTAACAAACTGTATACATGTATCTACTGTCTATTTTCTCACAACAACCTAAGGTGGAAGAATACCCCCATACAATCACTTCTCACTTCTCACTGTTTGACTGCATGGATTGTTTCTACAGTACCTTAAGAATGCGAGACCGTAGCATATGAGAGTAGATGAGATCTGTGATATGCTGGGCAATGTCCATCCAGGGCTGGTAGTATTTTGACAACTCTGTCTTTAGGGTATGGAGTGATGGCTTCAGTACATGTTACATGGTCCCACACAAAACACTTGTATTTAATCAAAGGGTGCTCTCTACTGGTTTGCCTTTTCAGGATAGGCACAGGAAAATAGGTATTTGAATTTCAAACAAAGAGTCATTTTGAAAAGTGCATCAAATCAAATGCAATGTAATTAATCGCCATACGTCAGGTTAACGTGCTAAATGTCACTTACAGAGCAAACATAAATGATGGCAATGTTCCATCAACCCTGTCTGGAGTCCAGATCATGCCCCAACAGCACGTTGTACTCTTTGTACTTACTCTTTGTAAATTGTCTGTATGATTTAACTATAGAAACACAATTCTCTGGCAAAACCTTGTTTCCCCATACAAGGAAAAGTGCTGTCACAGCGCATAAATAAAGCCTGCATTAGTTCAGGTGGGACACTTTCAGTTGAATGGTGATGGACAGCTGATTAAGATGTGTACACAACATGTTCACATGTTCAGTGACAAGGCTAACGCAGCTGGTCATGCAACACTCCACCATGGTTAAACAGTGTGACACCACTGGCTATGAGAGGAATACTGTTGGTCGTCACACTCAACGCCCCAGGCTCAACCCGCTCGATCACTCTGTATTTAACCTACCTACTATGCAGAGCGGAGCCATCCAATTATGCCAAACTTAAATGTATTACCATTTAACCATTAAACAATGATTAAACCGATGTAAGTGTCCTGACTGAACTAAGCAAGCCACAACAACTTTACATTACTTTAGATACATCTGCCTAAACTAGCATATACATACTTTTGATTAAAATACTGGAGATTAGAGACCTTACTGTCATGTTGAGGGTCTATCATTTATCATTATTGACACTCTTTGCAAATAAAATGGGTAACCCATGAGATAAGGACTTAATACATACCAGGGGTGCAGGGAGTATGAAGCCAAACTCCTCAGAGACATGGTAGGGGTCCAGAGAGAAAGGCTTCTGAGAGTCTGTGATTATAGTGGCCATGGAGGCTTAAAGAGGAGCCCTTTGTGTCCAGTGATTGTCTGACAGTTTTAATGATCTGGTTTGAGAGTGTGTGAGAGTCCACACTCCAAACTGTGTGGACCCCAGCACAGAGTTCACTTGTAAACCATTGTCAACAAAACTGTGCTTTCACAACAGATGTGGATACAGGGGATAGTGGTGGATACAGCGGGGATAGTGGTGGCCTAGTGGATAATGAGTTGGACTGATAATCATGAGTTCAAATCCCACCTGGGAACACCACCACTAGTGTGCCTTTGAGTAAGGCATTTCGCCCTAAATGACTCCAGGGAGACTGCCCCTGTAATCTGTAATTGTAAATCGCTTTGGATAAAAGTGTCTAAATGGTTAAAATGTAACAGCAATGCAGTAGCCTCATCTAGTGGAATGGACAATACATTGCAAGGGTTTGATCACATGACTCATTCAACCTCATTTACAACACACTGTATGGACAACTTGTGCCTAGATGGATTACCAAATCTCTGTAATTACCTGCTGTATGCTCTAACCATTGCCTTTTAATCAATGAATTAAAAAAGTGTGTGTTTGTCTTAGGATGGGTGTCTTGTCATTTCAGATCAATGTGTAACCAAAAACATCAACACCAATGTACTATAGAAGTCTAATCAAACCTTCCTAAAGGGGTTACTGTTCATCAGTTTGTTCGCTAATTAAACTCTGATGAGACTGAAATATTATGGTCATAATAGGAGTGCATTGTGGGGGGTGTTCTAGCATTGACAAGATGTGTGCAGCAATCTATCCAGTGGCGGCTGGTGGTGATACTGAGTGGGGGGGCTAATAAATCCATTAGGCCTAGGGTCTACACAGCCTGTGTAGCAGATTACAACAACGACTACACTTCCTACGCCGCCTTAGAGTTCATGGTGTTGACCCAAAATTTATGCTACTTTTCTACCAGTCTGTCTTAGAGAGTCTCATCAGATACGGCATTACATCTTGGTTTGGTAACCTATCTGTAAAACTAAGGTCCAAACTGGTCCGACTGATACAGACTGCATGGAAGATCATAGGGGTGAAAGACCACTCATCCCTGCAGTCTATTTTTGAACAGGCTACTCTCAGACAGGCTAATAGAATTCTCATGAATCCCTCCCATGTCCTACATGCAGAGTATGAACTGCTGCCCTCTGGGAGGAGGTTCAGAGTCCCTCGCGCTAGATTAAATAGATTTAAAAATTCTTTTATTCCCGTTTCTGTTAAACTTTTAAACTGCACCAGATGAATGTAACTTATCTTGCTATCATTTTATTTCCACTCTTGTTTTAATCAGGTCCGCCTTCTGTTTGTGTGCTAATATCCTGTATTGTCTGTTGCTCTTTGTTGGCTGCTGTGGGGTGTAAGCCCAATACAAATTTCCCAGTGATGGGACAATAAAGTGACTCTTGACTCTTGACTCTTGACTTGTCTATACCAGGGGTGGGCAATTCACATGAGAAACCGGGACTATTGTGGAGGGCCGGACCAGTAGGCTGAACTTAATTCTGCTCAATATTACTTTTATTGTTTTTATAAAAAGCAGTAAATGATATGGTTTTGACTAGCTGCTACTAGTAAGAATACATGTTACGATAAGGCTATGAAAATGTGGACTAGGTCAAATATAGAAGAGCAAGAAGACTCATTTAAACACAGGGAAGTAAATGCAGCTATAGTTTTGACCTTTTGCAACATCAGTTTGTGCCTATTATTTATTAACATTACATACATACAACATTACGAGTCACAGTGTAGTATTTCTACCTTTTATTCTGAAACTTTTTTTCTGACTTTTATTCTGAAACTTTTTTTTTCTGACTTTTATTCTGAAACTTTTTTCAGACTTTTATTCAGAAACTTTTATTTTCTGACTTTTATTCAGAAACTTTTTTTTTTTACCAAGCATTTCGCTTCTCCATACACAACATACCTGGAGCGACCCGGGACAGTAGGAGGAGTTACGTGTCATAAGAGCACTTCACTTGGACACTACTTAATTTCCAATCATAGTGGCGGTATGATATATGGCAGATATACTGTATATCAGTGGAGGCTGGTGACTTCCAGAATTGAGGAGGCCAAATTATTTTCCGCTTGCTCGCTTCACTCGCGATGGAATGTTCCCTGTTCTTATAGAAGAATATTAAATTGACTTGTAATAAAACGAAATCGACTACATTAAAAATACATTTAAACTGTTCAATAAATCCTAAATCTTGTCTACCTATTCGATGTATAAATCGCGCCAGAATCTCGCCGACTTCCGAGGTCATTTTAAGCAAATTTGGCCAAATGAGCTATTATTTTCAGGGATAATAGCCATGGGTGTTCTAGACGTGTCCTGCAAAGGACAAGTTGATAGGACACTCGTAGCCACTATGGCGAGTGTTTCTTTGACTGAATTTGACCTACATTTCGTTGTTTGGTACCTGTACTGTAGCAATGACAATAAAGACCATTCATTCATTCATTCATTCATTCATTCATTCATTCATTCATTCATTCATTCATTGAAGTGACTGGCGAATTCTCAAAATGGCTTCATGTGATTGGACGAACAAAATGTCAATCTTTCAGCCCTGGACTCAATGCATGGTGAGGCCAGGCCTCCTCTGCCCACCCATTTTCAGTGATTTGGCCAATCACATATTGCCATGAAAAAAATTGCATTACATTGACTTCTATGAGAAACCACTTTCCTGGGGAGGCCTGGCCTCCCTCAATACAAACGGATAGGGATTCTGGCCTGTAGGTGCTTTACAATTGCAATATTGGGTTTTAGCCATGGAAAACTTCAGATTTATGAACGAAACGGAAATAATATTAATATATGTTTTTTGTTAAATAAATAAATAAAATAAATACAATTATTGCTTTTTTAAATCTCTCTCTCTTCTCTCAAATTATTGGGGAGGCCAGGCCTCCTCCACCTCTATGGAGGAGCCTCCACTGCTGCATATATATACACACCTATATATACAGTATATAGGCTATGTATACATACAGGTGGAAAGGCTTTTTTAAAGGCATTTTTAACGAACTCCCAGCAGAGTCAAAACACGAAATTCTGTGATTACTACCTTTTCCAGTTGAACATAAACTAAACTATTTAAATGCTGCTATTGTTTGCGAAAGATACTTACATCCCACCATTTTTTTTCAGAGGATGCAAAGTTATAATGTAGCGTAGGCTATGGAGATGTTGTAGTTGATCCCAAAGTCTGTTCAAACCCAGGCAGCGAGATCAGCAGGAAAACACAACTAGATCTTCTATAATTCTAACTGGATAGTACTTTGTTTCCAATCATAGTTAGCTAGATTACTTACTTAGCTAGCTTACCTTTACTTCAAATGTACATTTTGTGATATAAACGCAGTGCACACACACCGACAATGCATGTCTAGCATAGGCACACAGCACATCGCCATAATAGCGTTTTTTTGTTATGCTTGTTGTAAATATAAGTTATATGATGCATTGAAATGACATTAAACTAAGATAATAAGATGGTTATCATAATTTTTCTAATCTTTATTAATAAGTTATTACAGAAACAGTAAGTGACATTTTCAGAGCGAAATCTGTTGTGGTATTTAAAAATGGCGGTTAAGGGTGAACTCTGAACATGGCAGTGGAGGCTCCTCCATAGAGGTGGAGGAGGCCTGGCCTCCCCAATAATTTGAGAGAAGAGAGAGAGATTTTAAAAAGCAATAATTATATTTTTTATCAGACACACAACATACAATTCAGAACAATACTTCATCCATTTCTAATATTTATCCTGCAGAACAGCACTCATACTCGCGTGTGGCGGAAAAAGGTACTACACGGAGGCCAGGCCTCCTGTCGGAAAGTGGTTTCTCATAGAAGTCAATGTAATGCAATTTTTTTCATGGCAATATGTGATTGGCCAAATCACTGAAAATGGGTGGGAACAGGAGGCCTGGCCTCCGTGTAGTACCTTTTTCCGCCACACGCGTATGAGTGCTGTTCTGCAGGATAAATATTAGAAATGGATGATGTATTGTTCTGAATTGTATGTTGTGTGTCTGATTGACATAGTGTTTGAGTACTTTTGACATGTCATTGATTGTATGTAGTATGTTGTGGTGAATGTTGTGAGCCTGAGCAGAAGGAATAATAGCTGCTGCAGGCGGACCAGAGATTCATGCCAATTGTTTTGTTTATTTGATGACCCATTGTGCAGGCAATAAAAGCTGCTTCATCCACCATCCTGAGAGTGTCCCAATCCCTTCAGTACCGCCAAACACAAATTAATAATTTTTAACAAAGACAGATAAGAAGAACAGGGAACATTCCATCGCGAGTGAAGCGAGCAAGCGGAAAAAAAATTGGCCTCCTCAATTCTGGAAGTCACCAGCCTCCACTGGAACATGTTGTGACGATTTCCATTGACCAATCAACGGTCTGCAGCGTCACACGTCACACATAGCCTGGCAAAAAGTACCTCTCGCTACCCCTCTGAAACGAGAACTAAAACGTCCCGGCTCGGTTGGCAGTGGAGAAAGCAAAACACACCGGGCTCATGCGGTACAGCATGGGTCGGCACGGTAGTGGAAAAGCGCCATAACATAGTCACGCACGCACATACGTAAATTGAAAATAAAATTGTCGCCTTCAAAATAAAAGCAATGCAATTGTACTGGATGTTTTTTGGACCTCACACAGGGCCGGCCAGGGACAGCCATAGGGCCGCATGCGGGGCGGGGGGCGTCCTAGCGATTCCCACCCGAGTTGGGGTAGACCACGCCAACTTCTGGAATATGTAGGGGTGTTTTTGTTTTGTTTTTCTCATTGAATAGGCGCGCGTTCCAACTTCCAGGGCCCACAGGGCAATGAGAGCCGCGCCCGGCGGCCCCCACCCCCCCCAAGCGCAGGAACAGCACGCTGTGGTCCGAGACGCTGGACGTCAGCCAGAAGGGAACCTTCTCCACCAAGGAGATCAAGAGGCAGGAGGCCATATTTGAGCTGTCTCGCGAAGAAAAGGACTTGATTGAGGATCTCGAACTCGCACGCAAGGCGTACCACCACCCCATGCTGAAGCTGTCCATCATGTCGGAGGAGGAGCTGAGCCAGATCTTCGGGGAGCTGGACGCCTACATCCCGCTGCACGAGGACCTGCTGGCCCAGCTGGGCCGGGCCACGCGCCCTGACGGGACCGTGGGGGAGGTCGGGCAGATCGTAGTCAGCTGGCTCCCAGGGCTGAATGCGTACAGGGAGTACTGCAGTAACCAGCTTGCGGCCAAGGCTCTGCTGGACAAGAAGAAGCAGGACCGCCGGGTGCAGGACTTCCTGCAGCGCTGTCTGGAGTCGCCCTTCAGCAGGAAGTTGGACCTCTGGAGCTTCCTGGACATCCCGCGCTCCCGCCTGGTCAAGTACCCGCTTCTGCTGAAGGAGATCCTCAGACACACGCCGGCCGACCACCCAGACACCCTCCTCCTGGAGCAGGCGATCAGCATCATCCAGGGCGTGCTGTCAGACATCAACAGCAGGAAGGGGGAGTCTGAGTGCCGCTTCTACTCCGCCCAGCTGGAGTACCTGGAGGAGAGGCAGAGGCACCCCCGCATCCCACAATGCAACAGTCTGCTCTGCCACGGAGAGCTCCGGAACAAGAGCGGCACGAAGCTACACATTTTCCTGTTCAACGAGGTTCTGGTGATGACACGGCCGATGACCAGGAACGAGCGGCAGGTCTTCCAGGTGTACCGCCAGCCCATCGCGGTCCAGGAGCTGGTCCTGGACGACCTGCAGGACGGGGACGTCAGGATGGGGGGGGCCTTCAGAGGGGCCTTCAGCAACGCAGACAAAGCCAAGAACATCTTCCGGGTGCGTTTCCAGGACCCGTCCCAGGGTCAGTCTCACACCCTCCAGGGGAACGACGTCTTCCACAAGCAGCAGTGGCTCAACTGCCTCCGCTCAGCTATCTCCGTCCTCCAGCCCGACCCCCCCTCCCCCCCAGCCTCCCCCACCGCCTCCTCCCCCGCCTCCCCCTCTGACGACCACCCCCGCCGATCCTCCTCCGGCATTGTGCACATGGAGGAGGTGGACGAGAACACGCCCACCCGTGGGGACGAGACCCCAAGCACCCCCAAACTCCTGCTAGAGATAGAAGAGGAACAAGAGCAGAGCGGTTCTGTTACCAGCCTGGTCAACCCTGGTGAGGACCTCATGCCTATAATTTAAATTGTAGTTTTAAAATGCAGTCTTGTATTGAAAATGTAAACCTTGGTGCATGGCATCATTGAAATATTGGCATCATTGAAATATAGGTGAAATTGGCTCAAATCACATACTGTTTTTCTTGTTACCAAGCAATTCAAGAAACAAATACTGTTATATATCTAATTCATTGGTGTAGGTTTATTATTAATGGCTTTTAAAATACTTTATGTAGTTTTTAAGATTTCTGAGAGGGGGAAAGGATATGTTTGTTGTCAAATATCTTTGTCTTTAGAGACAAAAATCAGTTGTATTTACCCTATGTTTCGATTATGTTTCTTTCAGACTTTTCAGAGCAGAGCGGTTCTGTCACCAGCCTGGTCCACCCTGGTGAGGACCTCAAGAGTTCTGCAGTGGTTGACGCCAGCCTGCTTCTGTCTAGTGAGGAGGTCATGTCTTCTGTAGCCAGCCTGCTTCTGTCTGGTGAGGAGGTCAAGCCTTCTGTAGCCAGCCTGCTTCTGTCTGGTGAGGAGATCATGCCTTCTGTAGCCAGCCTGCTTCTGTCTGGTGAGGAGGTCATGCCTTCTGAAGCCAGCCTTCTTCAGCCTGGCCCAGACCTGAAGCCAGCAGTGACTGACACCAGCCTGGTCAACTCAAACCAGGACCTCAAGCCTGACAAACCTGTAAGCAGTGCTCCTACTGTCCCTCTCTGATACACTGTTGTACTGTTATTCTCATTTTAGATCTGTATTATCTTTATTAATACTTTATTCATTTATTTTACAACCAGTCACTGGAATGTCCAGTTCATACCAGCCTGGTCCACCCTGGTGAGGACCTCAAGCCTTCTGCAGTGGTTGACGCCAGCCTGCTTCTGTCTGGTGAGGAGGCCATGCCTTCTGTAGCCAGCCTGCTTCTGTCTGGTGAGGAGGTCAAGCCTTCTGTAGCCAGCCTGCTTCTGTCTGGTGAGGAGGTCATGCCTTCTGAAGCCAGCCTTCTTCAGCCTGGCCCAGACCTGAAGCCAGCAGTGACTGACACAAGCCTGGTCAACTCAAACCAGGACCTCAAGCCTGACAAACCTGTAAGCAGTGCTCCTACTGTCCCTCTCTGATACACTGCTGTACTGTTATTCTCATTTTAGATCTGTATTATCTTTATTAATACATTATTCATTTATTTTACAACCAGTAACTGGTATGTCCAATTCATAGCTGTTCTGTAAAGGTTTTTTCTGTATTGTCTTTCTAAGGTCATGGCCACCCTAAAGCCTACAATGATAGACACTAGCCTTCTCCAGGCAAGTGAGGATATCAAGTCCAATGCATTCCTCAGCCTGCTTCAGCCTAACCAGGACATCAAGCCTGCTGTAGTGATTGACAGCCTGATCAAGTCTACTAAGGTGAAAGGGAAGAAGAAAGGATGTGGATGGTTCTGTGGCCTTTGGAGAGCCATTAGAAGGGGTCGAGGAAAAGACAAACCTGTAAGCAGTTTTTTGTTTTGTTCATGTTGTTTGTTATTGTCTTGTAACACTGTTATACAGACTGTTATTGTCTGTTACACTGTTGTACTGTTTAATATCATCATCTTGTTTTGTCATGTAGTGATGACAGAACTTTTTGTAAACAATGTCATTTGTCAAATTAAAAGACAGCAAAGACAGCTTCTCCTCAGAAGAGAGTATTAGAACAACAGATGGCGAGCACAACATAGTTAGTGTCTAAAGAAATTGCAACTGCTGCAATTTGGCAGCATTTTGGGTTCCGACTGAATGACAAGGGAGAGCCAGCAAATCTTGACACGGCTGTGTGCAAGTTTTGTGATTTGATCACAAATCAATCCATGTGATTTTTAATCCCGCGGTAATACTGTATACCGCAGTTAAACTTGGGGAAGGTTTAACGGTGTCAAAAATTTGATACCGTCCAACCCTAGTCAAGGCATCCATTACTTCAACTGATCAGAGCTCCATATTTCCCTCACCTTCAGCCTTTGTTTTTACCTGGGTATAGTTGTATGTCTTGCTCTATTACTGTGGTGTCCAAGATCTTAGACAAACTATGTATGTTTCTCCCATGTGTAGGCCACCCTGGCAGACTACGCTCCAACCGTCTCTCCCATGATCCCAGCATTAGTGGTCGACTGTGTCAAGGAGATTGAACACAGGGGGATGCACGAGGTCAGTCGTCATTTTAACCAGTCATCAAATGGTTAATAGGAACATAGATGGGCTTTACAAATGTCAGCACATTTGACATATCTGACTAACATTGTCAATGCATCGTTGTTGCATAGATATTATAGCTCTTTTCCCCTTACTGTCATCTGGCATTCCCTTTCATAATCAACTTTATTTCAATGTGTATCAGTGTATTCAGTGTATTCACTAAATCACACCCTTCTTTTTTTTTCTCTTTCATCCCCTCGTCCCCAGACGGGTCTGTACCGTGTTTCGGGCGCCGAGCGTACGGTGAAGAAGCTGAAGGAGAAGAGAGCAGTAGTGTCATAGACAGATCAAGTATACCAATGCAAGTGTGGACCATCGTACTCACTCACTGTTGACTAACTCCAAGGTGATGAGACGTGGCTGCTGAGCAAACAATACCCAAACTCAATACTGTTAAGTTATTGTTAAAGAAGAAGTTATGCTTGAAGTCATAGGAAAGATTCCAATTACTTATTCCAATTATAGGTAAACAATAAGAGGCTTGGGCATTCATTTCATTTCATTTATTTATTTTTGCACATGAGATTATCATACATGTCAATGCACAATAAAAAAAAAAGGAAATAAAAAAAAGAAAGAAAGAAAAAGATCTCACTCTCTCACACACACACACACACACACACACACACACACACACACACACACACACACACACACACACATAGTACATACACACTTTTCTCAGTACACAATATCCCATGCCATTTTTAACAAAAACAATGCGAGAATGATGAAATGATAGGCTACATGATAGAAGAGACGCTCTATCATAGCCTAAGCCTACAAGATCAGAAAAGGTCCGCTATGCACTACCAAACGTGGTCCAATTGTAACATCTGCCAACAACTCAATTGGTGCTTGGGCCTACCTTATTTGAAGAGAAGCTCACATTGCCTTTCTAGGACACAAACAGGTTAATCACCATGTCATTGAAGTCCAGTGATTTTTGGATGAAGTCCTGATGCTAGGAGTTTGGGCTGTAAAAAATAAATAAGAGTTTTTTGTGACTATTCGGTGCTGTTGCTGCTCTAGGTTCCACCAAAATCAATCAGTTCTAAGGTTTAACAATTATTATATATGAATTATATTATTCAACAATTATTATATTTTAATATTTCTTTAATTTAATAACTTTCTCATATTTATTGTAAAAGATAGCCCTGCTAGCCCATTGATACCAGCCGTCCCTGAATCTATCAATGAAGAATTAGAACAAAGCCATTACTTTCATGACATCATCACTTGGCAAATCATTTCAGATCATAAACAATGTTGTCAACTTGATCCTATCTTAATCCAATTTAAAAAGCACTGAAACCCTCAACTGTAAAGGTCAAATGTAATTTGATTCTCCTGTTCTCTTAACAGTTAAGGTTAAAAGTTAAAATACCAAAACATTCGATTTTTTTAGAAGAAAATTGGTAAGTTGCTGAATGCCAACTCACAACACAGAATAGGCAAGGTGCTTAAGTTTATTTTCAAGAAAAGCATAATGATGCCTGTGGTTCATGTGGTTCCCTCGTGTTTAGAAGATCGGATTGTAAATGCATGCTTAACCCTCACCATTGGCTGGAATACTACAGTGAAGGATGGAACTATGCAATGTGGTCATTCTATACGTTATGGTCCTAGCCCTATTAATACAACGAAGACCACAATAGTTAGAAAATATGCTGCCAGTTACATTAAACATGAATACCCTGAGCTGTTGGACAAAGCCGTGCTCTTTCTCCTTCCCGTTGCGACCACCTCCCTGTGTGAGAAAAGCTTCTCTTCTCTCGCTGCCATGAAGACAAAATATAGCTAGAAACAGAACGGACGCTGAGCCAGACTTGACACCAGCATTTACCCAGATATCAAAGACAATAGACAACTGTGTGTGTGTGTGTGTGTGTGTGTGTGTGTGTGTGTGTGTGTGTGTGTGTGTGTGTGTGTGTGTGTGAGTGAGTGAGTGAGTGAGTGAGTGAGTGAGTGAGTGAGTGAGTGAGTGAGTGAGTGAGTGAGTATGCAGTTCTTGATGTAGCCTACTCACTTGAAAATGAAAATGTGATTCATAATGTTGAGTAATTTCTATTACTGTGTGTGTGTGTGTGTGTGTGTGTGTGTGTGTGTGTTTGAAATGCAGTTCTTGAGTTCTTGGATTCTCACATGCTGTTGGAGAATGAAATAACATTGTTATATTCTTACTGTTCAGCACTTGCACTGTGTGTGTGTGTGTGTGTGTGTGTGTGTGTGTGTGTGTGTGTAAAATACAGTTGCTCTGTGACTTATTCTTAGCACTTGTGAGTGTGTTGGAGGTGCTGCCCCTTGCATGTTTGGTAGAGTCTGTGTGGAACAGTTTTAAAATCTGATTGTACCCCAATGTGTATATGTTGCATTGGCTGTTAACATCAGTCATACTGGTGGTACTTGGAGAGACACATATTTTCTGAGGTGGTACTTGGTGTGAAAAGTTTGAGAACCACCTCTAATAGAGCCTTCAGTGATGATGATGTCATAATAGCAATCAAGCACATTAGTCAGCCCACTGTTGCTGATTACCAGTGAAGAAAGAAAGCATACAATAATAAACATAATACATATATTGATGATAATGATACATGATATACATATTTTTTACTTTGTTAATTTATGTATGGATTTATTATACATGTGTGTATTTATTTCTGATTGAAACTGCTGTACAACTGGTCAACATACTGTACAGCTCTGACAAACCCACTGCTCTGGTTCTGGTTACCGAGGACGATGTCACAGATCATGATTGTGATGTCATACGCGTGTGTACGTAATAGATACAGGTATGAAAGCCAAAATTCAACATTAGCATTTCAGGACCCAAGACTCCCACATTTGTATTTTGTATACATTTGGAGATTATATTAGATTAGACCAGACAACAAATTGCAGTTTTGCATCTAACCAGAAGTGAGATGATTCTACGGGTTCTGAGCAAGATGGTTCCCGATATACACACTATATCCAACTCCAAGTTATACAACACTGCGAAGCAGATACGGCAAGATCCCGCCGATCGCATTGGTTTCAGACAGACTGACACTAATTGTGCCCCTCGTGAGTACATTTCTAGAAGGTCCACTATATACATACTGTACGCCTTGCCACATGAAGCTCATCAAAATGTACTAATTAATTCAGTTTATATAAATTCTTTTTATTTGTATTTCACACTCTAGCCTTCTGGTCAACGCCTCCTCCTCCTCCTCCTCCTCGCTTCAGCCAGCACCGGACACTGATAACTGTCCCTCCAACTGTCTTTTATGCTGGTGAGTACATTTCTTAAAGGTCCACTATATAAATATAATGGAATTTGTATTATTTAGATTTATGAATGCATATGATATGTTGGGCCCTATTATGCACTTCTTAACTTGCCGTCTTAAGTCTTAATTAAGACGCACCGCCAGGTTAAGACCTACCGCCACCCTTATTATGCGCTTCATACGCGCTACTGCTATTATGCAGGTGTCGATAGGCGCCCACACATAAGACGTAAAACTCCCGTGCATATATTGCTCATTG
This sequence comes from Nansenia antarctica, assembly GCF_963989245.1. NCBI lineage: Eukaryota > Metazoa > Chordata > Actinopteri > Argentiniformes > Microstomatidae > Nansenia > Nansenia antarctica. The sequence goes on from NC_137690.1 coordinate 20,867,048, forward strand.
TGGGAGTGTTCTTAATGAAGTGCACTAGGCGCCCCTGCTATTATGCGATCTGACTTTGCTCCTAGCGCTAAGAAGTGGTTTGAAAAGTTCTTAAGTTTAGACTTCATGCACGTTTTGAAACACGAGCGCGCCTCCGCGGTTTGCGCATGCATGTGGGCACACATGAACACGCACGTGGCTCCACGGCAAGACGTCAATTACGGTCACAGTATAAATGCTTTATTTCAGAAGGTAGAGGCCAGCGCTGTACAGTATGTTGCCTCCGCATACTGTGCACATACAGTACGAGCATGCCGTGCGTAATATAATGACATCAACATCTGTCATTCCTGCAGTCTTCCAGCGACCCCTCTGTAATACTTCTCAACTCACAAGCGGAGGTATTGCCGTGTTTATTCAGAAAATAATCATGCACGAGCTTGTTACTTTCTTCTGCAGAGAAGCGCGCTGACCTCCTTCTTAGGACTTCCATAATAGCATAGCGCTAATGACTCAACGCAGCCGGTTCTTAAAGGGAATGGCACCTGGCACGCTGATTGGGTTGATTGAGAAGACGCCCAAAACACACCCATGACTAATTTCTTTGCTTAGCGCCGGGTTTTAGGCGCCCACTACCGCACGCATAATAGCAAAGTGGCCTTGACCACGCCTCCACGTCTTAAGTTTAGATCTACCGCCTCGTCTTATTGATGAAGTGCATAATAGGGCCCGTTGTGTCTAGGACTCTGCACTCTATACTGGATGTAAGCACTTCCACATTAAGTTTAAGTATTATTATTATTATTAAGTATCTGCCATGTTGTTGTACTCCACTGCATGCCTTGCCACATGAAGCTCATTAACATTGACTAATTAATTCAGTTTATTTAAATTCAGTTTATTTGTATTTCACAGACAAGTTCAAGTCTGTCTTCAGCCCGTACCAGACAGAGACAGAGGGACAAAGTCCCCAACTGAACACAGTCCCTACAATCTCGGTGAGTACATGTCTTAAAGGTCCACTATATATTGTAGTGACCCCCACAGAGTCCCAGGTATTTACACCAACACAGTGGCCATTCCCTTACTTACTTGTAAGTTATTACTGAGGACTGCATTTTTAATATTAGTTTTGACCACCTGGGAAGAATGGGGCGGAAGGCAAAGAGAAAAGAGGAGAGGAAGAGGAGAGGACAAAACTCTATAATTGACCCCCTTGATTCTCTCCTCCAGGCCTGGACCTGGGCCTCCAGGCGGACCCCGGGAGGGACAACCCTGCCGGAACAAGGCACACGGCAGGCACCCGTGACCCCCAGCGACCCAGAGACCGCGCCACCAGGGCGGCACCCTCAAAAGGGGTGGAGGAGGAGGAGGAGGAGGAGGAGGACCTCAGAGGCACACCCGAGGCTGCCCAAGGGTCCACAGGTCCCCGACTCGCCCGCCGGCCCCACAGGAGACGTGTATGACACCGACGACACCGGGGACACAGGCGGGGACGACGCGGAGGATGAAGAGAGGTGGAGGCGGTCGGCCGATGAGGGAGTGAGCGAGGCCGACAGAGGGAGAGTGGCTGAGGCTGACTGGACCCGGGAGAGGGGCGCCGCCCGGGATCTCATCACCGACACCCGACCCCTGACCAACCTCCACCAGACCTCCGGGGACGAGGATGACAGCATCGCCGCCAGTGAGACGACCCCGTCCAAAGAAAAGAGCAGAGCCACGGTGCAGCTGGAGGAGGGCCAGGTCGCCCAGTTGCAGGTCGCCCAGTTGCAGCGGGAGAACACCCTCCTGAGCAACGCCCTCGCTGCCGCCGTCATCCAGCCGAACACTCAATACCTCAAGCTTAAGGAGGAGCTGCATGAGGCCCGGGTGAGGCAGATCCAGCTGAAGCGGGAGGCCCAGCGGAGTCAGTGGCAGTGGCAGCTGAGGGGCCTGGAGCAGCAGACCGCCGACCTACAGCTCAAACTCTCCCGTGCAGAGGAACAGGTGGCAGAGCACGCCCACAAGCTGCAGGCTATGGAGGCTGAGAGGGACCATGAGGACCAGGAGATACGGAACACCCGCACAACCCTGGAGCAGGTGGAGCGGATGGTGAGGCAACTGCCTGGCAAGAGAACTGCAACAACAACAACAACAACCGTGCAACAACTGCAGAAGCAGCTGTCCAACCTCCACGCTCAGATGTCCACCCAGCGGGAGGTGGCCTCAGAGAGGTATGGGAGTCTGCAGGCCAGCACGGAGGGCTACCAGAAGGAGGTCACCTCCCTCAGGGAGGAGAACCGGATGGTGGCCGTCGCAGCCCAGAGGAATGAGCAGACCCTCCGTGCCTTGGCTCAGGACCTGAGCGTGTCCCAGGAGAAGCTGAGCCTGGCCGAGGGTCGGGCTGAGAACCTGCTACGAGAGGTCACCATGCTGAGACGGGGGGAGCCCCGACGGACCCCAGAGGGAGACGCTAGGCAGACCCCACAACGCCACCAGGACCTGCAGCTCGGAAAAAAAAAACTGGCTGCAGAACCCCCGGCAGGAGAGACGAGGGCCATGCAGAGGGAGCGTGCCCGCCAGCAGAGCGATCGCACCCCCCTGGACTCAGGGACGGATAAAGAAAAGAGCAGAGCCATGCAGCTGGAGGGCCAGGTCGCCCAGTTGCAGCGGGAGAACACCCTCCTGAGCAACGCCCTCACTGCCGCCGTCATCCAGTCGGAGAGCCAGCGGTCCACAGAGCTGAAAGAAAAGAGCAGAGCCGGGAGACAGACCCCGGAGGGAGACGCTAGGCAGACCCCACAACGCCACCAGGACCTGCAGCTCGGAAAACCCCAGGCTGCAGAACTGCAGAGAGACGAGGGCCATGCAGAGGGAGCGAGCCCGCCAGCAGAGCGATCGCACCCCCCTGGACTCAGGGATGGATGGAGAAGCGAAGACCGACCAGCAGGGGCCGCCATCACACGTGAGACGACCCTGTCCAAAGAAAAGAGCACCAGGACCTGCAGCTCGGGGGCCGCCATCCCGCAGAGTGAGGCTCCAGTACTACAGGTCCTCCTGGCCGCGCCCAAACCCAGGGGCGCCTCCAGAAGAGCAGGAGAGCCCTGCTACATGGGAGGACCAGGCCCAGGAGCCCTGGCGAGAGGTCAGCCGCCACAGGAGGAGCCCCGGAGACAGAGGGCATCGCAACAGGCTCCGACGGTGCAGCAGGCCCAGACAAGACAGGGGGGCCCCCCTGTTCCGAGACCCAGCCAGGAGGAGGCACCACGAATTGTGCATAGTGGCAGGGCGCGCAGACCCCGGCTTATTACTGAGGGTAGGGGAGTGTGGCGCCCCTAGCCCTTGGCCAGGGAGGAGGGACCAGCGACCCCACAGACCCCTGTCACCCCCCACAGCCCCCGACCCTCTCCTCCCCTCTCCAATGTACCGCACCCCTGGCAACAGTAGCCCCCACTCCCCCTGACCCCCTCACACCCCAGCAGCAATTGCCTCCCCTTACCAACACCAGGAGCCAGGGAGCATGCTTCACACCTGGAGACACCTGTACTCACAGCTTTATAACATCTGAGCAGGTGAGAAGGCAGCTCTCCAGGGTGAATGTGAACAAGTCCAGAGGTCCAGACAACATCAACCCCAGGGTTCTGAAGGTGTGTGCTGGAGAGCTGGCGGACACATTCCAACATCTCTTCAGTCTATCTCTAAGACTGAGGAGGGTGCCACAGCTCTGGAAGACCTCTTGCATCGTCCCAGTGCCAAAGAAGGGACGGCCCAGCACCCCAAATGACTACAGACCTGTCGCCCTGACACCACAGGTCATGAAGATCCTGGAGAGGCTAGTGCTGCAACACCTTAAGCCCCAGGTGAAGGACTTCCTGGACCCCCGGCAGTTTGCATACCAGGAGAGCATGGGGGTGGAGGATGTCATCATTTACATGCTGCACAGGGCCTACACACACCTGGAGAGGCCACAGAGCATGGTGAGGACCATGTTCTTCGACTTCTCCAGTGCATTTAACACTATCAAGCCATCACTGCTGGCTGACAAACTAGCTGTGATGTGTGTGGAGGACTCCCTGACGGCTTGGATCCACAACTACCTCACAGACAGACGTCAGTATGTGAGACTGCAGGGCTGTCAGTCTGAGGTGGTGGTGTGCAACACCGGTGCCCCCCAGGGAACTGTTCTGTCACCCTTTCTCTTCACCCTCTATACCTCCGACTTCCAGTTTAGCTCCGACCAGTGCCACCTGCAGAAGTTTTCTGATGACTCCTCTATCGTCGGTTACATCACAGACGACAGGGATGAGGAGTACAGGGCCCTGGTGGAGAGCTTTGTGCAGTGGTGCGACACCAACTACCTTTTGCTTAACACCAGCAAAACAAAGGAGTTGGTGGTGGATTTTAGGAGGAAGAGAAGGACCCCAGCCCCCATCACCATCAAGGGGGTGGAAGTCGAGAGGGTGGACTCCTACAGGTACCTGGGAGTACAAATTAATAACAAACTGGACTGGACTGACAACACCGAGGCTCTTCTCAGGAAAGGGCAGAGCAGACTGTTTTTCCTGAGAAGGCTGAGGTCTTTCGGTGTCTGCAACAAGCTGCTGCGAATGTTTTATCAGTCGGTGGTTGCCAGCGTTCTGTTCTTCGCCGTGGCCTGCTGGGGTGGAAACATCTGTGCCAGGGATGCTGCGAAGCTAAACAAACTGGTGAAGAAGGCCAGCTCTGTGGTGGGGACCGGGCTGGACAGCCTAGAGGTGGTGGCAGAACAGAGGATGGGGAAAAAAACTGGCGGCCATGCTGGCCAATCCCTCCCACCCGATGTACTGCGAGCTGGCGGGGATGAGGAGCAAGTTCAGCCACAGATTTGTTCTCCCCCGTCAAAGTACAAAACAATTTGGACAGTCCTTTGTTCCAGCTGCACTCCGACTCTACAACCAGGCCCTGCAGGGTGGGGGAGACCTGGAGCTGGAACTTTGGAACTTGGAACTTTTTACTTATTGAGCCTGCACTGTTTTATGTATTTTATTGAATGTTTTCTGTCTGCCCTAACTGAGCTGTTTGACAACAAAATTTCCCCATTGGGGACAATAAAGGTTTTCAATCAAAAAAAGACCGCGACCCAGACAGGCACCTGTCTCCTTACGCCGAGCTGCCGAGCAATCAGTGGAGATTGAATGTAGGGACATGTAAATGTCACCCTCACCATGAAAAATAAAAGTAACACTTTTTTATTAAAAAATCACTTTAAAATGTATCATCAAGGTCGATATTTTGGAGTACAGAATTAAGCTGACCAAATGACTTATGAAATTGCATATTTACCCCCACTACAACAGGAATCACAAACATAAAAAAACTACTTTTTAAATAAATGTAATTGCATGATTTCTTGAAGGGGGATAAAGGCCTAAATGTTCACCCACACAAATTCCCCAGCCTCTCCTTTAGAGATGAGGGGCTGGTGTAGCAATATGTAAATCAATTGTGTAATTTGAGTTTTTCCTTCAACTGTTGAACCTGGTTAAAGTGATGTGCTTTTACAGGACAGCCATGTCACGTCCATAACGTTTTCCAGGAAAAGTTGTTATAAAACATGCATTTGAAATGCAATATTACCCAAACTTTCTGTGCAACGCTAACTTTCACTGATGTATATGTGATCATCAAATAGTCATTCTACTCTCTTTCTAAATGTTATTTTTAGAAAGAGAGTCCGCGTTACGGATGTGACAATCAAACTAGAGAATTGCGAATAGGCCTACACCAAATGGATATGCGTTAAGCACATAATGACCGTTACATTGTAGCATATTCCACATGTTGCGTTGTGTGTTAAGGGCTCTGCACACAGCGTGCGATTTCTGTTGCGCATCAACGTTCCATTTTGAAGTTTGAATGGAAGTCTATGAGAACATCGCATTTACCCACACACGGCCCCGATTTTAATCGCACGGCGAACATTCGATTCCATTCATTTTGAATGGGACAAAGCACACGGCGTGCGAGTTTTGTCGCACTGCTTTGTCCCATTCAAAATGAATGGAATCGAATGTTCGCCGTGTGATTAAAATCGGGGCCGTGTGTGGGTAAATGCGATGTTCTCATAGACTTCCATTCAAACTTCAAAATGGAACGTTGATGCGCAACAGAAATCGCACGCTGTGTGCAGAGCCCTTTAGGGTCATTTTTTTTATACGGTGCCATTTGGACTTCATAACTTGTGAAAAATAAATTGTTGATTTATCTATATTTTAATGTTCTATTATATAAAGGACATATCTAGCTTGCTGAAAAACATAGTGGTCGAGCTCAGGCACCTACATTTTTATTTTATTTAGAATATCCTCTGTAGTTGAATAGGGCGAGTGTCTCCAGAACAGAGTGGACACATAACAGGGTGGACACTAACAGGGTGGACATTTTGAGTTAAAGTTAGCCTTTAGCCTGCTTGTGTTAGCATAATGCCTAGAATGACCATGAATACTTAATGAGGAATCTAATTTGCACTAAATACTTTTTTTGAAATTATTCAATTTGATTGATCTCCTCAATATTTAGGCATAACAGGGTGGACACGTTATGGTCAACCACATTAAACTCACTGGATAAAAACATAAAAATCAGATGGTAAAAGAGGTAGAAAATCACACAGCTTACCACATTTGAAATCCCCTCCACTGATGTGATGTCACCTCATGAGAGTGATGTGATTGAGAAATATGGTTTTCTTTTAAAAGGGACATTAACACAGCATAACAGGGTGGACAGTGATCACAGGGACAAGCAATATTGTAAGCAAAACCTTAATTTTCTGTACAAAATTTAAAAAAATGGATAAAAACTATATTTGATTTCAATAGATATTAATCAGGAAAATGAAATAATAATAACATATTTGGAAATGTATATGTTTTTAATAGTTATTTTTGGGATTGAAGTTGAATGAACAACACTGGGGACATCCCAAATCCCATGCAAAATCCAATTTACATCTTTAACCAAAGCTTTTAAAATGTAGTAAACAACAACTTAGAAGCCCATATCATTGCATTCATAATAAATAACAATTGACTATACATGAAAAACCTAATGGAATTAGTATTTGTCCAAATTTAGACAAAATACAACATGATTTAGTACTGGGGACGGAAAAGGCACCGTATAAAAAAAAATGACCCGTTAATGTTTGTGTAACTCCTGCTTACCGAAGTGTAGGCTAGATACGGTCAATAAGATTGATTGATTGATTGAATACTTTATTAGAAGATTTGCAGAAGTAGGTACATGAAAGTACATATTACATACAAGGTCAACTAACAGGATAAAAACCCAAGAAAGCCACTGGCTTATTTCAATTGGGGTCTGTGGTATTCTGTAGTAAGAAAGTAGTTCGTAAAAGAATGAGACCGGGATACACGCAGCTGCTGTTCAATTCGCCATTTATTCAACTCCCGTTCTTCACCTCCGGAAGTGCATACATCACTTCCGTCACTGCATACATCACTTGCATACTAGCGCCCACTGGCGGTATAAACAGGACACAACATTTCCCCCTTTCTTAAAGGGATTACAGTCCTCAACGAATGCAATATTCTGTAGACTGGTGTCAGTACAATTGAAATAAAATGAAAACGAAGGAAATGAAAATGAATGAATCAGCATAATGAATAACAACAATAAACAGTTTATGACAGTGAAACATGAAATGAACATTCACTTTTGTCATTGCATTGTACGTTCTCTACGGCACAAAGTCTACCAGCCACCTAGGTGGGTTTCTGACTCTAAGGTTCCTTCTTGGACCTGGTTCATTAAACACCTTCTCTGGCTCGGGCACCATGAACTCCTCTAGCTCAATCTCCTTTTCACCACTGGTGCCAGACAGAGCATCCTTGGGGAAGCGTGTAAGCTTGGATGCATTCCATTTTCGACCATCACTGAGCAGGTATGTATTCTGTCCTGCTTTACTAACTACTGTCAGCGGTTCTGTGAATCTTGATGATCCCTTTTTTACATGCTCCGGTCTGCGGACACGTACGGTGTCATTCACTTGGAACATGGGCACTTTCGCTCCCCTCATTCTGTCTGTGTACTCCTTACTCTCCTGTTGCTTGCGTCTCACTGTCTCCTGCACTTTCTCATGTGACTTAATTTGGTGTGAGACAGGGAGGACATTTAGTTTTGTACGCATCTTTCTGTTCCTCAGCAACTCAAAGGGAGTAGCTCCTGTAGTAGCATGCGGCGTAGCGCGATAGTTCAGTAAGAACTCTGTTACTGCATGTTTCCATGTCTTGTGCATTCTCTCAGCCGTCTGAATACACTCTTTGAGAACTCGATTAAATCTCTCAATAGCACCGTTGGCTCTTGGATAATAAACACTGGAACGCAGGTGCTTTATCTCTCTCTCTCCCAGAAAGCTTGCAAAAGCATGGGAAGTAAACTGACATCCGTTGTCAGAGACCAGGAAGGAAGGGTTACCTTCACGACTAAACACTGTAGTCAAGAAGCTAATAACCGCCTCTGTAGTTACAGTAGAGACAAACGCCACCTCTGGCCACTTACTGTAATAGTCTGTGAGTGTAATAGCATAACGGCAGTCCCATGTCGCACAGTCAAAGGGACCAACAATGTCAATGGCCACCTTCTCCCATGGTCCACCTGGCAGTTCCACTGGGGTAAGTGGTGCAGGCGCAGTTTTGGCTGTTTTGTCATTGTATTGACAGGGTACACATGAGCCTACTAATGTCTGGACACATATGTCCATTTGCGGCCACCAATATAGCTCTCGTAGTCTCTGTTTAGTACGCACTATTCCCTGATGCGCTTCATGAGCTAAATTTACAACTTTAGACCGTAGTGTAGTAGGAACAACCACACGGTCGGGGCCTCTCATGACAAGTAGTTCATCCACAGCCAGTTCATCTCTCACTCTAAAATATGGAGCAAGTTCCTTTGTCACATTCTTACTGCATTTTGGCCAACCTTTCTGTATCTGCTGTCTCAGTTGAGTCAGTTCAGGACAGGCCTCACAGGCAGCAGTGAACTCGGTCACAGATATGGCATGTGAGGAACCTGTGAACACAGTAGCCACCATGTCTGGCTCCTCCTCCACCTCTCCTGTCGAAGGCAGAGGGAGTCTGGACAAGCAGTCAGCAGTCACATTACGTTTCCCTGGATGGTAAGTGACATCATAAGTAAAGCATAGTAGACGTGCAGACCATCTCGCTATTCTCAGACCTGCGCGACCCGTACCCCTGGAAGTGAGTAGGGTTGTCAACGCTTGGTGGTCTGTGCGTAGGACAAAACGATGTCCCCACAGGTAGGTTCTCCACCTTTCCACCGCCCAAACGCAGGCCAGCGCCTCACGCTCGACGGTAGAGTACTTTCTCTCTGCAGGAGAAAGTGTCCTGGACGCAAAAGCTATGGTTCTCTCTGTATTGTCTGGGTGAATCTGGCTCATTACAGCCCCCAATCCATAGTTAGAAGCATCGGTAGTGACATAAGTAGGTAACTCAGGATCATATAATGCTAAGGTAGGACTCTCAGTAATCAGTCTCTTAACCTCAGTAAAACTGGACTCTGCATCCGCTGTCCATTCAAACTTAGTGTCATTAGATTCCCTGAGTGTAGCACGTAGCGGTTCCACCACAGTAGAGAAGTCAGGTATGAATTTACTATACCACGATGCAAGTCCTAGGAAGGACCGCAGGGAAGATGTGTCGTGCGGGGCAGGCGCGTTCGCCACAGCACTGACCCCGTCTTGGTCAGGATGAAGACCATCTTTGGACACAGTGTGGCCCAGGAAGCGCAGAGCTTTCTGGTTGAACTTACACTTGTGCATGTTCAGTTTAAGTCCCACTTCATTTAGAGCATGTAGCCCTCTCCGTAGGCTGACATCGTGATCCTGCTGTGTGATGCCGTAGCAAATCACATCATCCAGGTAGGCCTGTACGCCTGGCAGGCCTGTCAGTACAGTCGACATCATTTTCTGAAAAGCTGAAGGAGCAGAAGCGAGGCCAAATGGCACTCGGCAGAAACGAAAGAGACCCTCATGCGTGATAAACGCAGTTAAATCACGGCTATCTGGATGCAATGGCAACTGGTGATAAGCAGAGGCTAAGTCTATAGTAGAAAAGACTGTGGCTCCACGGAGCTCAGCGAACAGTTCATCCATGTGCGGTAAGGGATGACAGTCACTGATGATTAGGGATGCTCCGATCTGGATTTTTGGGGCCGATACCGATCACCGATTTTTTTCCTCAAGATCAACCGATACCGATACCGATTTTTTTTTTAAATACATAATTGTAGGCCTACTGACTGGATAGCCTACATATTTGTTGCTTTTTAGACAAAAGTTTTGATCCATTAGGCACCAAGCAAACGCAGACCCATTTTTATGGCATAGTAAAGGTCTGGCCTATCACCCAGTTAGGGCCTGAAGCCCAAGTCAGTCGATATGGCTGTATAAAAGACATCATAAACGTGGCCTTCATGGTTTACATACTGTTACGTCCTCCTATGTTTTCTGTTCAGTTATCTGTCTTCCCCAGAAAAAAAAAAAAAAAAAAAAAAAAAATCGGTTTTTGCGATCGGCCATTTTTGCCGATCACCGATCGAGTCATTTGGAGTGAAATCGGCCGATTTAAATCGGTGGCCGATAAATCGGAGCATCCCTACTGATGATTGCCTTATTAGGTTCTCTGAGGTCAACACACAGGCGAGGCTTTCCTCCCCCCTTTCTCTGGGTCACAACTATAGGGGAAACCCATGGAGATGCGTCTATACGTTCTATAACGCCTTTTTCCTGTAGATCTGCGAGCTCATCGGTCACAGCCTGACTCACTGAGAACGGAAGCCTCCTCAATTTCTGCTGTACTGGCACAGCATCTGGTTTAACCTGTATTTTGTGCATAAAACCTTTTGCACACCCTAACTCCTGTACTAGAACCTCTGGTTCGGTCTGTGGAGTGGTACTCTGTACAGTAGGTGCTCGGAGCACAGTAGGAGAGCTAGCAGAGCTAACAGTAATAATTTTGTTACCCTCAATGCACATCTGCAATGCTACAAATAAATCTAGTCCCAGCAATGCATTTCCTGATTCAACCACTATCAATGAACCTGTAACTGAATGTCCATTATGAACAACTGTAGCATGCATGCAACCTTTAACAGGAATTTTCTCTCTGGAGTAAGTAAGCAGATTCACTGTAGGCTCAGCAAGGACACATGTATGGAAAAGTGTCTGGTAAGTACTCTCTGGAATAATAGAAACAGATGAGCCTGTATCCACTATCAGCTCAACATCATGGGAATGATAATTTGCATCAACTCGTACAGTACACATAATTTTATCATTCACGACGGCCCCCTGCATGTAAAGCACAGTAACGTCATTCACCATTACCTCACGCACCTCTTTTTGAGCCGATCTACACACCTTGGAAAAATGTCCAACTTTTCCGCATGTATTGCAAGTCACCTTAACCGCCGGGCATGTAGGCTTGTTAGCTAAGTGTCCTGTGGATCCGCATCGGAAGCAGGCGCGCTGATTCCCAGTTGTAGCTGGCTGGCTGTAGACCGTGGCAGGTGCAGTCGTCGTCGGAGCTTTCTTCTCGCCCTTGTCGAACCTCCTCCTCGTCGGCTGTTTCTCGATGGCTCTCACCGAAGCTGTAGCTCCAGAGAGAACGTTGGAGTTCCGTAGTCCAGCCTCGATTTGTAAGGCCATTGAAGTAGCTTTGTCCAGAGACAAGTCCGATTCAAGCAAAAGTCTGTCTCGTATGCGTGTATTAGCAACACGCTCAATCAGTTGATCACGAATCATTTGTTCCTCCATGGCACCAAATTCACAAGCTGCAGCTAGCTCGCGTAATGAAGCAAGGAACTGATTAACCGTCTCGTCAGGACCCTGAGCTCTCTGTCGAAATTTGTGACGTTCAGCAATCACATTCACCTTAGGAACAAAGTACTTTTTCAGTCCATCCACGGCAGAAGTGTAGGTAACGCCCGTATCCTTTAGAGTGTAGAACAGTCTTTGTCCTTCGGTCCCAAGTGCATGGAGAAGAACCGCGCGCTTTCTTTCCTCCGGCCATTTTTCTCCGGTAGCATCAATTACGAGCATGTAATTTTCAAACATTCTCAACCAAGTAGGAAAAGAAATAGCAGGTTCGCCTGGCACAGGCATGAACGGTGTAGGTAAGGGTACGGAAATAGCCATCCTCGTCGCCAAAAATGTGGTATTCTGTAGTAAGAAAGTAGTTCATAAAAGAATGAGACCGGGATACACGCAGCTGCTGTTCAATTCGCCATTTATTCAACTCCCGTTCTTCACCTCCGGAAGTGCATACATCACTTCCGTCACTGCATACATCACTTGCATACTAGCGCCCACTGGCGGTATAAACAGGACACAACAGGGTCCTTGATAAGATGACTAGCAGAAAGTAGGATAAATCTACTCCTTCGACCAGGAAACAATTATGTGTAAAAGGTTAAAAGAAATGTCTAAATCTCATTCAAATTCCAGGTACCTATTGGTTGACACCGTTGGACCATGATGGCAGTCATGGTATCTTGAAACTGTTAGGCTGTACTCAAATGTTCTCACTCATGTTTGTGCTGTTCATTTCCCTACAGGCATATTATGCCCTTAAGAGTTTGGACTTTAATCTTCTCAGGGCCATCTTTTCATAACTAGTATTGAACTCTCTGTTGTGAAATATGTTACAGCTGCTAAGTATGTTTGGAATGGGATTTCAGGAGATTCAGAGTGGAGAGGGTATTTTGTATGAATGGGTTTTTTGTTGGTGCGCGTGCCTTTCTAAGCTACGTAGGTAATTGGAGGTGGTTCTTGTAGACGCTATGTGGCCTGGCTGGGCTGTATGTGGACCGACTGACAGGCTGTCTTCGGACATAGATGAATGACATGATTAGTTTATTGTTTTTATCAAGGGGACTAAACTGGTGACTTATTTGGCTGACAGTCTACATTATTTAAGCCCCGTTAACCTTGCTGCGAAGATGAAGTTCAACCCCGGCTCCCGTCAGGTGCAATCCGCATCCGATGGAGTCGTCTTCTTTTCCGTCTCAACCATCGGTCAATCCGATGCATCACGTCCTTATGCTGTGGTAAGGAGAAACTACATTTTGGGCAAAATACACAGTGTGATATGCGTTAAAATCGAGTATTTTGAGAGGCACTTGACTTCACAAAACGAACACAAAAAAGAACCTCTGCTGAATGTTACATAACATGCAATGCAGTAGCTACAAATGACCAGCGTGGCTCGGTTTGGGGGGAAAACACTCTTAAAGGATGAATATCATTAGCTTAATCCACTGAAATATAAGCCTATAGACCTGCACGCATGCAGTTATTGATACTGATGATGGTAATAATAAGGATTTATTTGAGCCTGATCCTTGAAATGAATCCTCTCAAGAATGACGAGACAAAATCATATCAAACTTCCTAATCAAACCCAGAGTTCGCATCTCAACCAATAATACTATTATTATAAGGATGTTGCTTTATTGCAGCATGTTACTTGAAACGTGAAAGTTGAGCTTTTCAGTGTTGCATGCTGCTAGCTGCTTCTGTGTGATAGGCGTCGCCTGAGACTGGACACAGAACAAGGCTGATGTTGGGTTGCATCACCCAGAGAAATGGCATCATCACCCCGGGCACGGCAACACTGAAGTCGGCAATGAATGTGCTTCAGTAACGATCTGGCCGGGATTAGCCTACTAAACGCAGTGAATCTTGAATATCATCCCCAGCGATAAGCATATCATATAGCATGCTTATTTTTAGTAATGTATTTATCTGACAGTTGCGATACTGAATTGGCTATTAATTATCAGCAATAGTATATTTCAGTAGACGACTATGACATGGCATTGTGCTGTGCAGTTATGTCAAAGCTTTCCCCTCGTCATCTTAACGTCGGTAACATTAATAGAATACAGTAGGCATACTGTAATGGTGTGATTTCAATACAGGTAGATGGGCGTGTTTTTTTGGCATTATGACTGCAGCAATGGACCACTTACTGCATTGTGAAAGCCAAGGAGCTCTGTTTTGAAACCCCCCAAAAGCCAAACATATAACACAGTAGACATTGGCCGAACACCAATCGTGAGCTTAGAATGATAAGGTTCTATCTCCGTTTAGGGCAGTTCAGAGATATTGAGCGTCAAAGTTTTTACATTCCATTATGTTTTGTGAGATGGAACCTTTGTATTTTATGAATTACTAACTCAAAAATGTCAACATTTTAAAAATAACACCACACAGGCATTAATAAACACCTAATGGATCAGGTTATGTAAAAAACTCAATTTTGACAAAAATTGAGATAGAACCTTATAATGCTAACGTCACGCAATGACAGGCATGTCAGCGTCCCGCGCTGCTCTGGAAATAGTGTTATTGTTATTGTGTATAGAAATGTACTCACACTGCGCTCTTTGATCACAGAGGTTAGATGGGAGTAGTCTGTATAGGCCTACTTTTATGAATGGACTAGAGCCACTGTCTGTAGCGTTGTTTCCACTGCAGTAGGCTACTAGCTATAACAGTTGGAACAAACCTTCAATCGGTGCTATTCCAGGACAGTGCATGCTTCATTTAGATGTGGTTCATGTACCAGGCCATTCAATAGGAAGCTTGATGACAGTTCCTGCATTAGGTTGGACACATTGTTTACATTTTTGCACGTGGCTGTCTACATTCTGGACGCATTATTGTTGGAATCCCCTGCCTCAAAACTACTCTGTAGAAATCTATTTAGGCTACCTTTTAATAGCCTACTACTACTACTAGGCTTTAAAATATGTTAATGTGTGGCAAGGCACTGTATGACACAGAAGCAAATCCTGTTCCCTTGGAAACCAGAGACTGATAACGAAATCAACCACCATTTTCCAGACGAGAGGTGAGGAAAGTAGCCCGTGTTTACCTACTCTATTTCCTCCATTTTATTTAATTATAGCGGCGCTCTCTGTGCATATTTTTTGCATCATAATTTGATCGGATATTGACTTATCTATGGTCAGATATAGCTAAGGAACTCTCTTGAACATTGGATGCTGCAAGGGATAAACATTTAAAAAAAAAAATGCTTGACATGAGTGACAATGTAAAGTCATCAAAAATAGTCAGAAAAAGGACACCATGTTATTTTACATGGTCAGACTATGGTATCTACTGTTAGCATAGGCATACACAGACCTGGTTGAATTATTGCTTTGGTTGCTTAGTTGTGCTCTATGATTTAAACTATGTTCTGTAGAAAAATCTGAGATTTTTATGACATGAAGGAAGATGTGTTGTGTGTTGGCTTATAAGGTTATGCATTGTCCTATTATGTTCTTCACAAAATGATCCGTTCCAGCCTCATAGCCCACATGCTGAAGAATTATTGAGTTTGTTGAGTCTGTCCTACATTTCAGGAAGACATCCTACTTCACTTGCACAACTCTGAATGCCCCAGGGTGTCTGCTTTCCCTTTAAATTATTTTAAGAAGAGCAAGGAACGTCATGGACTTTCTGAATTGGCACAGGCAGCCACATTTGGAAGGCAGTCACATGACTGACCATTGATAGCACTGCAGACAGTATGAGCAATGCAGATAAAGGAGAGTCAAAGAGCAGTATTGTAATTGTAGTAGTGATCGCTTATGCTGTAATGCTGAGGTGAAGTTCAGTTATGAGGTCATGGGGTTGTAGTGATGATAAGGGCTGCACCAATATATAAAAAAACAAAAAACATTCCTGGCTAATGATATCTGATATTACCCTGACCATATTTTATAATATGGATACTGATGCCGATATGGCGTTTAAACAAATATAGGCCTATATGTGAAATTTCCAAATGGGGCATAACATTTGTTGGAAGCAACCGACTTGCAGTTCTTTTTCCGGACATTCTCAACTGCTATGGGCTAATGCTTGCTTGTGCAACTTTAATGACAGACTTACTACTTTTCCTCCGATTTAACACAAGAAATCTGATCTGCAGATCTTCCCCATACCGATCATGATTTTTAACCATTATCTGCCTATACCAATAGGATGGTTAATTTTGTTCATCCTTATCCTTGATAACTCTGTGATATTTGATCATCGTTGATTAATTATTTGGCACTGTTTCACGCTCTGCCTCTGTACATTATGACAGGTCCCAGTTGATGGATTCTGACATGGACTATGAGAGGCCAAACGTTGAGACTATCAAGTGTGTGGTGGTTGGGGACAATGCTGTTGGGAAGACCCGCCTTATCTGTGCCCGGGCCTGCAATGCCACACTCACTCAGTACCAATTGCTCGCCACACATGTGCCCACTGTCTGGGCCATAGATCAGTATAGAGTTTGCCAGGAGGTGAGTGGTGGAGTTCACTGACTTTGACTGCTATTTGCTAAAAAACTTTATTAGCCGTTCATGAGAAATATTTAATTCATTAATTTCTATTGTTATTTCTGCCTAAAACCATACGGCTGTACTCACTGTTTAACCTAGGTTTAGTATAAGATGGTGGTCTGATGTTGATTTTAAAGCCAGCGCATTTGCTGGGTAAAAATCCATGCATGTGATAGGTGTGTGTGTGTGTCTCTCTGGTCAGGTTCTGGAGCGCTCTAGGGATGTGGTGGATGATGTCAGTGTGTCCTTGCGCCTCTGGGACACTTTTGGGGACCATCACAAGGACCGGCGTTTTGCATACGGCAGGTAAGATCAGCTGAGCTCCATGTTACTCATGCTAGTCATGGGGGTAGTGCAGACTAAACTGAACATATCCTCACCACATGTTTTTCTTAATTGTTATATGTTTTGTGATGATTTAAGTTTTGTGATGATTTCGTTTTGTGTGGACCCCAGGAAGAGTTGCTTTGCATCAGCTAATGGGGATCCTAATAAATCAAATCAAATCACCTCTGCTTCTTTGGTCACCCCTCTCCTCTATGCAGGTCAGATGTGGTGGTGCTGTGTTTCTCCATCGCCAACCCCAACTCTCTGTACCACGTGAAGACGATGTGGTACCCTGAGATCAAGCACTTCTGCCCACGGGCTCCTGTCATCCTGGTGGGCTGCCAGCTGGACCTGCGCTATGCTGACCTGGAGGCAGTCAACAGGGCACGGCGGCCCTTAGCAAGGTGCAGCTACTGGTTCTACACAGTGTTTCATATTTTACATTTGTTTCTTTAGCGGTGTGCACATCTGTAAAATCATAGTTGATACTGTAGGCCTTTAAGATTAATTGTGAAGAAGATGAGGTTGAACTCCCAATACGGCAGTATGAAATTAAATACTTCATGTCAATAGCTCAAAGTATTTTTAGCTTGTTTAATTTTTAACACTATCCGAAGTCAATGCTCAGGTCATTATTTTCTTTTGTTCACTAAGTTTTTGGGCTCTAATTATGTTCATATCTTTCAGACCCATTAAATCCAATGAGATCCTGCCTCCTGAGAGAGGCCGTGAGGTGGCCAAGGAGCTGGGAGTGCCATATTATGAGACCAGTGTGGTGGCGCAGTTTGGAGTGAAAGACGTCTTTGATAACGCCATCCGAGCCGCCCTAATCTCGCGACGTCACCTCCAGTTTTGGAAGTCCCATCTGCGCAACGTTCAGCGGCCCCTCCTCCAGGCCCCCTTCCTTCCCCCCAAGCCCCCACCACCCATAATCACTGTGCCACCTCCCCCGACCACCACCGAGGAGCATCCTGGACGTCTTCTAGAGGACCCCCTGTGTGCCGATGTCATCCTGGTCCTACAGGAGCGGCACAAAATCTTCGCCCACAAGATCTACTTGGCCACTTCCTCTTCCAAGTTCTATGACCTCTTCATCTTGGATGCACGACCTGAGGAGGCTGAGAGGCCCCCACGCGCCCCTCTTTCAGGCAGGGAGCTGCTGATGCGTGCTGCCAGCTTCGACGTGTGTGAGAGCAGTGATGATGGTGACAGGGCCAACCTGCGGGCCTGCACCAGCGACGGCACCTTGAGAGACTCAGAGGGTGGGCGCCGCGGCAGACTGCTGTCCACCTGGAGCAGGGCCTTTGTCAGCATCCAGGAGGAGCTGGTTGATGACCCAGTGACCTACAGCCCCAGGCCTATGACCGTTGTGCACATGGACCCTTCCATGCAACTTGGGCCATTCCGTGCTGTGCTGCGCTACCTGTACACAGGTCAGCTGGACGAGCATGAGAAGGAGCTGATGCACATTGCACACATTGCTGAGTTGCTGGAGGTCTTTGACCTGCGTATGATGGTGGCTAACATCCTCAACAATGAAGCCTTCATGAACCAGGAAATCACCAAAGCCTTCCATGTACGGCGTACCAACAGAGTCAAAGAGTGTCTGGCCAAAGGCACCTTCTCTGGTGAGAGCACATCATTTTGTCTCTGTGTCTTAGAGTCTCTCTTCTGGGATACAGAGGTGTAGGACGGAACATGCCATTTTTAAAAAAAAAAGGGTCAATCTTGACGAGACAAACTAGAAATAGAAGAAGAAGGAGAAGATAATGCACTATATTTGTGTTCCAGATGTTGTGTTCAAGCTTGATGATGGAACGATTATGGCCCATAAGCCCTTGCTCATCTCCAGCTGTGACTGGATGGCAGCTATGTTTGGAGGGCCCTTTGTGGAGAGCTGCACCAAAGAGGTACTTAAACCCACATCACTGGTCCTAACAACCTGTATGTGTGAGGGTGAATATACTATTGTAAAAATAGTAGGTGGGCAATTCTGTCTGGGCTTGTCTGTTGTTTTTAGGTGCTGTTTCCCAACACTACTCGCAGCTGTATGAGGGCAGTGCTAGAGTACCTGTATACTGGGCGCTTTTGTTCACGGTCTGACCTGGATGCCATGGAGCTCATTGTTCTTGCTAACCGCCTTTGCCTCCCACACCTGGTTGCACTTACAGGTAACACCAATAAAAAAACACAGACATGTGGTACACACAGGCAAATACAGTGGGAACACATCAACATTTTGTCCAGTAAATGTATTTCCAATGAGCCTATTCAAGTGACATTTGCACCAGACTTTGGTATTAACTCAAACAATCCAGACAAAAAATCTAAACATTAAAGTCCATATGTAAATAAAGTTATGTGTAATAAAGTGGAATGAAACAGGAACAGGGCCTTTTCTGCAGGATATACTCTTCCTGGGGTCCATACAAAACATATACAATAAATCATCACAAAACATATAACAAAGAAGAAAAACATGTGATGAGGATATGTTCAGTTTAGTATCACTAGACCCATGACTAGCATGAGTAACATGGCGCTCAGCTGATCTTACCTGCCGTGCTCTTTTACTTCGTGTATCACTGTCATTCATATAGTACATACGACATTTTTAAGTGTTGCATTTATTTTGTAAATGCTTTGTAATTACTAGAGTATGTAACAATATGTTAATACAATGTTATTGTTAGTTACACCGTCACAACACAGACAAGAACAATTTCATATAATTACCAAACACTCTTTTTTCATCCTCTCTAGTAGTGTCTATGTATGCTCAGAGTGCAGTCTGTTGCTATTGTTACTTTGCTTAATTAATTTTGTGTGGGGAAATAAGCAATATTCACAGTAAATACTGTCGTTTTTTGGAGACATATTGTGAACCCTAAGTGGCCGATGTGCGTTGTTGTTTCAGAACTCTACACAGTGACAGTTCTGATGGAGGCTGCTATGATGGGGGCTGATATTGATGGAGATGTGCTGGTGAACCTAGAGATGGCTCAGGTAAGATGGGGCTCTATTTTCAATCGCAATTACAAGGGTCTTGTGTTTGTAGTTATGTGGCATTTAACAAGTGCAAACATGTGAATATGAATGCATCGCATAAGTTGGCTGTCAAATAGTTATTATAATTTTCTATAATGTCTCCTGTCCCTGGCAGTTCCACTGTGCCCAACAGCTCACTGGCTGGTGCCTTCACCACATCTGTACGAATTACAACAGTGTGTGCCGCAAGTTTCCCAGAGAAATGAAGGCCAAATCCACAGGTAAAGCAAGAAGTAGCCCCCTCGTTCAGGGCTTTATGCTAACTTGAGATATGGCCTGCAGCTCCAACTTTCAGGCCAATCTCCCATGAATGCTTTAATTTCTTTTTGCACAGATTTGCACAAAAGCTAGACTTTTTAGTTAAGAAACATTTGTTTTATAGATGCTTTGCTTTAGTGCAAAGATGAAGATTAGAAGATTATTATTGTCTCCTGTGTCAGTAATTGAGCCTCCTAAAGCTATTCAGCCATGTCTCTTGCAGAGAACCAGGACTACTTTGAGAAGCACCGCTGGCCACCAGTGTGGTTCCTGAAGGAGGATGACCACTACCAGAGAGCACGGAAGGAACGGGATAAGGAAGACTACCTGTATCAGAGGCGGCAGTGTAAACGCAAGTGGCTCTTCTGGAACCTTCCCTCCTCTCCCTCCTCACATTCTCCCTCCTCTGGCTCCTCTGCTGTCATCTGACTGTTTCTCAGGGTATAGGACAGGCCCTCTCTGGGGATCTTTAGGATGAGTGTGGAAAATAGAGGATCAGCACTGTTTGCCAGAAAGGGCCACTAATAACCCCTCCCCCCTTGCCTTCCCTAGTTTCTATTTTGCATCTGTAGTCAAGTTGCGCTCCCCTTGATTTGCAGGGTCAGCTAAATATGGCGATAAATCAAATGAGGCTCTAGTGCTTTTTATGTTAGCATATCTTGCCTCAATACAAAGACCATGAAGCTCAAACCTCAAAGATCAGTGACTTGAACGTTGTTGACTGCTCAAGGTGCTGTTATTCAAGCATGCCACCAGGGGGAGAACTGAGAAAGGTTCATATGAAAGTAATCCTAGCTCATGATAAACATTGACTAACTTGTACTGACAACCGAGTGCTGCTTATCAGCTGCAACAGATAAATAGCAAAGACCAATGACCAGCAAACCAACACAGAAATCCAGTCTCAGCGATATACACTTTGCCCTTAAGTGTTTGTACATTTACCAAACCACCAGGACATGTACAGTATAATCATTACCACCCCTCAACAAGAAATTCAGCAAAATGCATAATATGGTCTCCCAGGATCCATTGATTAATGTTATGTGGGACAACCCTTCTGCCTATTGGATGGCAGTGTGTACAGTAAAGAGTCTTAAATGATAATTGCAGGAAATTTGTCCTCTTTTGTACAGTCATTATATATTTGAATGTTTGTGTATGACTTGCACAGCTGATGTTGTTGTGAGTCTGTATACACCCCAGTATTCATGTTATGTGCTCTTGCGATGTGTGGCTACTTGTCACTAAAGGGCTTTCTTTTACACGGCCACATTCAATTTACAAATAACTAAACGCAAGGGAACCTTAATTATGAGGAATATCCGTCAGCATTTAATTTTGAGATGCCAGCGAATTTACAAAGAAGCCCACCACTACAGTATGTGTTGCAACAATAGAATGTTGACTGGCTTTGCACTATCAAGGTTTTGTTCAGAAAATCTGTAATTGTACTTGATCAGAACAGTGAGTCTGATACATCTTGAATCATGCAGCTTTGTGACAAATGCCACCATCAGTTTGAGCTTCATCATCCCCCATGAATAGTAATGTACTGTTTCGGTGCGTTTTGAACCCAGTTGGCCAAGTCGTGGGGAGTCCACATGTAAAGTAGTGTCCCAAGCTGGTCTGTCAGTTATGTGCTGAACTTGCTTGTAATAGGTCTTCATACAATACAGTACCATCACTTAGGATAAGGATACCCAATGACTGCATGCCGTTGGTTGTTTCAGACAAGGCTGTCTCATGCCTGGGTCTTCTCATTCATCATACCTCCACAAACTCTGCTAGTGGACTCTTCTCAAAAGAGGTGACAGCAAGAGAGCAGTGCCTGGATCAGCATCCCTATGGAGAGAAGTGTGTTTGAAGTGTTTGAAGACACATGCTGCATCAAATCCAAATGTGATTGGAGAGAGTGTAGGGTAAGGACTATAAAAGCACTCCAAGAAATATTGATTGGAGGTTAGGTTGAAATCTTTTGAGTGTATTTTTCTGCTTTGCACTGTTCTCACAGGCTATACTGAAGAGATATCTAAGTGTCTGTTCATCTCCCTGATGTTATTTGACCGAAGATGGATGAGCGGCAAATAATGTTTTTATTTGCATAGTATATTACCATTCAGCGTTAGTGGCTGGAGATAGATAACATGTACTGTAACAACACTTCAATGGTTGTATAGGTAGGCCCACAGTATGAATGCTGCAAGTTTAATTTCGATGCTAATTACAACTGTAGTTACTGTGTAGTTATGTCATTATCAAATTTAAAATGTTATGTAGCTATGTGCTATTTGGGTAACTTAAAGTGTGACGCAACTACTGTAGATCTTTTTGTTTTGTGGATTATGTCACATTTCTCTAAATGCTTTAGCTGACCTCCATTTACATGAACAGTATGGTATACATGCAAACCGCTGTGATATCAAAAGAAGCGGCACAATAGCTTGTGAATGAAAGATGAATGAAGATATTAGGTACAATGCAAACTTGCCCTCCCAACCAATACAGTATTGGCTTGTGGGAAACATTTATTGTAAACACTGCTTTTGTAGGACAGGTTGTACAAACCTTTCTTTAAGCTTGCATTACATTGGTTATAGTTAAGTTTGCCTTCATATAAATTAGATATTTTGACATCCCTAAGAGGAGCTTGAAACTTAAATGCTGAATAAATGAACATATTAAAATGTATAATAGTAACATGAAACAGTATTGTATGTATGTATTCAGAAATGCTGCTTAAATTCTCACTTAATACAACTAGACTGCATGTACAAGGCTTATCAAATCACAATAAGTAATATCAGACATGGGTGAACTGTTACAATGCAAGTGCACAGGGCAGTAACTTTAGACTGTACTTGATTTGTTTCTATCTAATCGGAAAAAGGCTGGTTTGACAATGTATCTTATGAAGGGGTCAATCATTTTGCACATCATCCCTACTCATTATCAGTTTGATAAATCTGCACAGCACAGAACGTCAGAGTAGGCTTTATTCTGTGGTGAATGTTTTCTTTTGTCAAATCGTGAGAATTCATATTGTTTGGATTAGTTGGACTAAAATATGGTTTCTTGTGTGTTTATTTGCTGTTGATTTTGGAAGGGTGAATGTTCGATTATTAACCTTGCTTTTTTTCATTGAAGGTGATCCATTCCACTTGACAATCGACATTTACAGTACATGCTGTAGTTGAATTTTGTTTGTTTGTTCACAAAACCCTCTTCGCTGATGCACTGCATCAAAGAAGACACCTCATGCCTTAATGTATAGTGTGTGACATTGAATGTAGTTATTGTTACTGTGGTCATTAGTTTATGCGAAAAGATGCGTCAATGCTAGGTACTGTAGGCTTTGTGTATAAATGTACATTCGTATCTGAGTGTAAAATTACTGTGTGCACTTGAGAGCGTGTCCTTTTGTTACTTTGAAACCAGTTTAATACGTCTGACAGGCCTTGAGTCAGCAACACATCCCATCAAATTAATGCAGGGAATCCCAATTCTAATTTGTTTCATGATCATGACCTCCACTTCAGACAAATTACAGTATTATTACAATGGATGGCTTAGTGTGGGCATTAAAAACTGGATTATGAATCAAAAGCATAGATCATGGCTTGTTTTATCATTGTCTATTATAATATGATGCCGTAAATCAAATATTGTTTTGCTGTACATATTCCAGCACAGATACTAGCTGATTTTCTACACTTTGAAGTAAGAAATTGGGTTTTTGAAACCACAAACTCACACTGCATTATGTAGCCTGTCTTTTATTAGATTGATATGGCATGTACGGCTCATAAAGGCCTACTTAGTTGAGTAGACAACATCAGGTGTTAAAAGTGCAAACATAGCTAGATTAAATGAATAAAGGTTAGCACTCAGAAGTTTGAGGCCCTTTTCCCTGTGTCTTGGTGCTATATCACAGCTGCAAAGAAGCACAAACCAAAGGGAGCTTGTAGCAGCACCAGGACAAGAACCTGCTGCACAATCACAACTGCATAGTTATAAGAGAGCCTTGTATTGAAATGTCTGATTTCAAAACTTGAATGTTTTCTCAGTGTTTAAAAGCCTGCTCTGACATTTTCCCTAGTCAACAGGTATATTATTTGTGTGATCTGAAACGTTACATCTGAAACCTTGAAACTGTTTATTTCATTTGTTAGGAGCTGTACGGTCTGTAGCATGTGTTATTGAAATGTGTAAATAGTGTTTGTTAAATAAATATAAAGTAGCAGCCTGCATACGTTCGATGTCTCCTTGATGGCTTTTGAGATCAACATCGGCGCTTGTCCAAAAACCAAAGCGTCACTGCGCTGCGCTGAATGATCCCGACGGACCCTTTAAACAAGTGCAAGTATAGCCTACAACATTTCACGATCTTCTCCATGGTAATACATCATTTCGAGTAGGCTATTTATATGTGTTTACATTAAAATCTTATTTACGACTCTTATTGGTTGAAAATACGGAGGTAATTCGTTTAGATACGCTATCGCAGTTGTTTTTAGTTGGCTTCTTACCAAAAGTTTGTTTTACTATGCGGTAGTCCGTCAAGCGACCGCTGATTAACACTGGCTTGGGAATAGCCTACAGGTGCTCTTGCCCTGTGAAGTAACCAGAATAGAAAAAGCAACATAACATGAACTCTAAACGCTGTTAACGAGCGAAGAGTATATTATACAGTACATAGTATACAGTAACGCACTCTCCTCCAGCAGAACATGGCTGTTTTATATCGGGGTAAATGCTCAAATTAATGACAACTATATTGATCATCCAGGAGCCCTCGAGACCCAGATCAAGACCAAAGCGTTCAGAAACATATCTCGACCAAATTGAGAGACTATGGTCTTGTCATAGACCAGGAGCCAACACTCAGACCAGAACATGTGGTGCCGAGACCCAGACCGAGTCCTAGAGCAAGACCACATGCGTGGACTCGATATCAAGACTCTATCTGTTTACAATTGATCAGATTTTTTTGTTTTTTCACAAATCTCTCCACTCACTTGTTGCTTCCAGGCTATGCTGCTGGGGCCGAAGGTGTTGCTACTATCTATTGCTGCCTGTGTTATTGAGTTGTACCAAGTCGCAAGGACCCCAATTGAAATAAGCCAGTGGCTTTCTTGGGTTTTTATCCTGTTAGTTGACCTTGTATGTAATATGTACTTTCATGTACCTACTTCTGCAAATCTTCTAATAAAGTTTTCAATCAATCAATCAATCAGCAAGAGTGTCAGAAAGAGACTCTCAAACACTGAGTCCTGTCGATGCTTCCTTCTGCCAGTAAGTCATTTACCTTAAGTGAAATGGAATGTATTTAACTTTAGATACCATGTCAATTATAATGAACATTTATTAGAAGATACCGGATCTTACAATTATGTAACTCGTTTTTTAAAGAGATAGATAGATAGATAGATAGATAAATACTTTATTTATCCCCGTGGGGAAATTCATTTTGCCACGCCACTCCACTAAAAACCACACATAACAACACAACACAACATAAAGGACAGACAACAACACTGGGCCAGCCATGTACAGTATATAAAAAACAGTGAGATCTGATATAAAAGTGGATTAAAAGGATGGCTATAGTTATTTATATTAAAATACTAAAAAAAAAGTGATGATGGTGATTAAAATAAATAATAAATACAGATTCAGGAGC
The DNA here is from genome assembly GCF_963989245.1 of Nansenia antarctica. Classification (NCBI taxonomy): domain Eukaryota; kingdom Metazoa; phylum Chordata; class Actinopteri; order Argentiniformes; family Microstomatidae; genus Nansenia; species Nansenia antarctica. Next base: position 20,892,747 of record NC_137690.1, read on the forward strand.
CTTGACCCCGACTGCTACTTTAGTTTCCATTGAACAGTCTTAGTGCAGCCGGGATAAATGATTTTTTATATCGCTCCGTCCGGGAGCGGATCGTAATGTGTGTAAGTGATTTATCCAGAACTTGACATCAACAAGTGCATCATCATGCCCCGGGATCAGCGACTCAGAGAGAAGGTCAGCAGAGAGTGGACTGCCCCACAGGTCTGCCTCGCTAGTGCTGATAAGGTAAGACGAGTGTGTGCGTGCGTGTGTGTGTGTGTGTGTGTGTGTGTGTGTGTGTGTGTGTGTGTGTGTGTGTGTGTGTGTGTGTGTGTGTGTGTGTGTGTGTGTGTGTGTGTGTGTGTGTGTGTTACCGTCTAATCAAAAACAGTATTCAATCATATCTGTTTCTCATTTTAAACACTAGAGAGTAGTATGGACTATTCAAGTTACTCAAAATATAATACATTTAAGGACTAGTCAGTGCAGTCATAAGAATAAATGTTATTGCCCTCCTCTATGTCATCAACTTTCTCAGTGAACTCATCAGTCATGGAGCCATACAACTAATCTCAATGGCTATTCTAGTATCCTGCCCTCCTCACCTTACCCTGACTTTGAATCTGTGATCCATCTCTGAAGCCTTCTGTTCTTGCCTCCGTTTGTTAGTGTGCTATAGCCAAGGTTTACCAGAGGGTGGTGCAAGCATCCTATTTATTTTCCATATTTTCTTATACAGTATGACAATGTTTCTTAGACTCAATTATGAGCCTAAATATTGGACCTGGATTGTAAAAACTATCGTACCTTTACATCTTCCATATAAGCTATATTATAGTTATTCAGAAATCAGTGATTATTCAAGTTTAAGTATAACTAAAACTAAACTAAATACTGAATGCATAAAAGATATCTTTTGTTTCTACTAATTACAATAGACAGAAAATAACGAATGTACCATAAAGGAAATAGTGGGCACTGTCTTTACAAGCTTATCTTATCACGATAATTAATAAATAGAAAAATATTCTAACTACATTTATAACTGTAAATTAAAATCAGTGGAATAAAAAGTGGAATCAATTTGTATAATACACTGGCTATTCTAAGAGCTTTTGACGTTATATATAGTAGCATTCATCATATTTTGTAGTGGTACCTTTCTAGATTTGATTAAAACTTGTAAAATACACTTGGAATTTATTTTAAATTATTAATTGTATTTGATATTAGAACATGACACTTTTAAACATAATTAACTGAATGAAGAAGATTTCTAAGATACAGTAATATCAGAAATGAAAGTATATAGAATTTAATATATTGACACATTAGAATATTAACTGTACAGCCATTTACCATTTCAGCATAATTCAATATAACAAGCACATTACACAATGCATGCATAAAGCACCAATGATGAAGACAGAGTTTGAAAATGAACAACATATGTCCTATTTACTGTTCATTTCTTGCATTGACTGCAACAACTCAGTTTGAACAGGTGTGAAAGCCTGCAGACATGAGCATTGTCTTACTGTTGGAATGGGCCCAATAGCAAGTGCAGTTCAGTTTGAGAGAGATGCAGTTCAAAACCTAGCACTCCTGGTGAAACTCAGGATGAAGCAAAATAAACCCAGACAAAATCCCATATCTTTAAATTGAAAACTAAAATTGAATGCCACCTCAATTTAGGAGGTAGTTTATAAATTCCAGAGCTAAGCAGTCTAGCTTGAACATGATCTATTGCCCTTATGTCGTCTAAACTCCAATTGATGTATGGTCGTATTATCTATATTGCTGTCTTACATGATTCTCTTTTATTGCCAGAATCGGTGGCAGACAGCAAAACAGATTACATGTTAGATCAAATCAATACAAACTTTATTTACTGGGCTTTGAAATGTAATTCCCCTTTTCCCTGACACTTTTAAAAACACACGCTAGCTGAGGCTCCAGCAATGTTTCTTGGAGGTAGTGTACTGTACACATATGTCCATACTGCGGTAGGGCTCCCCCGGTCTGATTGCTGTCACTGTGTGGTCCTGCCAGCAGTGTTGTTAGTGCCCACTACTGCACCCAGTGGCTCAGCAAGGGAGCAGTGGTCACTCACTGTCAGGTCCACCCACTGTGACACCCACTTCATTACACAGACTGAAGCCTGCTGAGTAATTGTAATGGGCAGTAGTCCAGAAAACCCGCCTCCAAATAGGTTTTTATTACCAAAAACAAAAGCAAAGGGCCACAGAAACAACAGATTTCCTTGTCCAAGTCTCAAAGTAATGATTCACCACATGACTTGAGCTTACTTTCCCATTTGGAGAGGGAGAGATGCCGTATGTTGTTGCGATAATAATTAATTGTATATTTGTAATTCTGAATCTACTTTTAAAAATCTGTTTCATGTTTGTAAGCAGTGCACCTTTGAAAAAGAGACCTTGGTCTCAGTAGGAGACTAAATAAGGGTTTAATAATACCAACAATGATCTAATTGTGTTACAGTATGTGGTAAATAAAGGTATATTAATACCAACAATGATCTAACTGTGTTACAGTATGTGGATGAATATCAGACTCTAAAATCTTTGCTTTTTTCTCACTGCCAAGGCAAATCATACCGCCAAATATAGTTGTTCACCGACATCTGTTCATGGGAAATGAGTTGCTGATGTGGCTACAATGACTGTCCATTGTGTATCAACTCAAAGTATCTGATAACATTATCGGTCGTCAACTATCCAATACTTTTGGATTAAACCTCCTGTACCACCTATCTTTTTGGTGGTTGTGAACCTCTCTTTGACTTGCAATACATTTCTCTCAAAGACCAATTCTCCTTCCCCTTAAAATCAATCTATTTCAGCAAAGCTGGCTGCGAGACTTCTCTTGACTTTTTTGTTATTTTGAGATCGGAGTTAGTTGTGTTGTTTTTTGGGAAGGGACCAGAACCACGGGGCACAATCTTTTAGGCATGGGGGATTTCAAAGCCTAGTTTTTGTGGAGACTTTTTTTGCATCTGGTGGACGGTATGAGGGCTTAAACCATTACTGCGATTAGAACTGCCTCACTATGATCTCTTGAGCTTGCTTACTACTAATAGCTGTTTCCTCTCTATTTCTCTCAATATCTTTTTCTCTCTCTTTCTCTGTCTTACTCTGTGTGAATGATTTTTTACGCTTTGGTAAACCATGTGGGGGCGTTGGGAGAGGATTTAAATGCGACGATCCCCCTCCTCTTTTTTTGTGAATCTCAGGGTTCTGTTCTGCAAGCCTCTGATGACGACAGGGCAGCATTAAGCCTGGCAGGGCCCACGGCAGGCTGCCGTCTCAGTGCTGCCCACTCTCCCCAGCCTTGGCATGGTGGAGAAAGCGAGGGTGGGGTTCCTCTCCAACAGACCCTGTCATTCCCAGGAAAGCCTACACGTCCACCCATGCAGGATTCCTGAAAGGTCTTCCTGTTGGGGATGTGAGAGTGCAAAGGCAGGGATTTCGTTTTCTGTAGGCGATCGTCCTCATTCAGCAAAGAGTCATGTCGATGTATATTTAGACGTCTGAAGGCACTTCACATACCATTAGATTCCATAAAACGAGACCCTGCAAGGTCTGCAAATGAAACATGTGATGTCTAATTGTAAATCCAATGTCGTCAGGTGGGTGTTGCTAGCTGGTAGGATTACACCAGCTCCTTTAGCCAAGATTCAGGGTTTATTTCCCTAGCTAATGTTTCCATTTGTCATAATAACAACCCTGTTAAGCTGACCCATGACCCACTTTATTCAGTCATCGCCCATTCTTACACAACATGTATGATTCATGCCAGGCTCTGAAGAGTGAAGAATTACAACCTCTGTTACTAGAAGCGCGGGATTGATTATGCATATTCAGTTGAATGGAGAGAGGCAATAAGCCACATAATCCGCGTTTCCACAAAGAGGAATGATTTACATGTTTGTATGTCAGCACTGTACAGCCTCTCCTACTCATAGCCCAAGCCAGATTAATGCAGGCTGTGAGGTTGGCCCTTGGTGAGCAGGAGCCTGAGTTGGGTTGAGGTAAGGTGAGGTGTGTGCACAGATGGTGATGCTCCAACCAGCATATTTACACCTCTCAACCTCTCTTTATATCCCACTGTCCCTATGCCTCTGTACTGTTCATCTTTCTCTTTCTCTTTCTCTTTCAATCTCTATATCTCTCGCACACTCACCCACTCAATCTCTATTTACTTTGTTACTGTATTGTTACTGCAGATATTCTTCTCCCTCTCTCGTTCTTTCTCTCTCTTTCCCTCTCTCTTTCTTTTATAGAGTGATACATTCTGATGCATTTAAAGGGTATTACTCAGTAGCTACAGTATGAGTAAAATATGATTTCAATTATCATGACAATGTTTGTTTATCTTCAATGAGAGGATAGGGTAAGATATGTGATACCCTCACAAGCTGCAGTATTAGAGGCAGGATAAATGTCAGGCACTTGGCTAAACCGCTGGAGAGAAACTATTGACTCTACAGCCAAGCCCCCTCAGCAGATCCCCTGGATAGGAAGTTGGCCAGAATGGATAATATGGTAACATTAAGTTGCTTACTGTATGTAGTAGTAGCATGGTATTTCACTAGTAAGAACTAAGTCTTAACATTGTTACATAATAATAATAATAATAATAATAATAAGGTGTAAATCTTTTATTTTAAGTGTCATTTTTGCATAGCAATTCAGTTGGACAGATTGTATCATTATGCAAGTGTAACAATGGCCAATGACTGTTCCAGTGTCCCCTGTTCTTATGAGGAACAATGTACAAACAGCCAACAGAAAATACATACAGTACAGAGAAGGGAATAGAAAGACCTACTGTGTGCAAGCTGTTGCTTCTATGAATATCATTTGCATGGAATCTTGAAACCTGTCAGTTCATATACATTGACTCCCAGATCTGTTTAAACAGAGATTCATAATCTGCACAGGGAGGTACATTTGCTGCTGTGGATGCTATGACAAACATACTGTACAGTACAAGATTACATTTCTATTTATACTGTATAAGGCACAGAAACCCATCTAACCCTTGCAGGCGCTCCATTGTAACATAGAACACTCAAGCAAAGTCAGGCACAGGCAGCCCAAGTAATTAGCACTTGTGTTAACGAGAGATGTACTGTACAGTATGATTCTGTCAGTGTGTAGGCTAGACTCCTGAAATATATAAAAAATGTCACGCAGGTTCAGCTATTATACTGTAGCTATGGTCTTCTGTTCTTCTCTTCTGCATTAAACAGTGCTGTGCAATCCCACACTGACTGATTTCAGATCATGCTTGCTTTATTTAAACTCTTCTCTGCTGGTGCTGCCTTTGGTCATATTTCTTATATAACCTCTCTATGCAGTCAGCTTTATTGCGTTGAAGCATGCATTTTCCCATTTAGTGTGTAAAAGCAATTGCCTCCTGTGGTATTTGCAATAAAGACAGTTCCTCTCATCCCCATTCTCCCTTTTTTCAGTTGAGCAGGTGAACAATAATGTTACTAGACATAGCAGGATAATCAGCCTTCTAGTAGCTACACTATATTTTTCATAAGGCCTACCTGTAATATAATGAATGTTTTGCACACATGCATTTTTGTATCAAATGACCCACTTATGGAGAATTTTTTTTATAGACCCAGGTAATTGTCTTGCATTTTGTTGGACTGGGTGATGATAAAGTTGCAGTAATCATAGAATATAAAGTTAACATCCCACGAGTAAGCTTGGCTCTGTGGTATTTTGCCCAAATGGTATTGTGCTGCTCTATAGTCCAGCGCTGGGTTTAGTTCCAGCTCTGTCCCAATCCTCTGATTCACCTTCTTTAAGAACAGCTGCAGGGCTGCTCTTAACGCTAAACTCTCCATAATGCCGTCTCCATTTCATCTCCCCTGGTGGTGTTATTGTCTTAACTCAATCAGGGAAATGTGGTAAACACAAATTTGGCACAGTGCACATTTTATGGGTGCCTTTTTGAAAGGACTGAACATTTGTATTTCCTGTGGAGAATATTTTTGCTACACTTTACCAGCATTTGCTACTAGTCTAGACTTCATAAATATAGAGAAATATGTTATCACTTACGTATATGGAAGTACCTTGACAGCTGTTTTGTACATAACACTTTTAAGTTTTAAAGGGACGTTTCACCAATTTTTAACATCACATTCATTATCTCAAGCACCATACCAGATTAGCCACATTTTCTATGTTCTGTAGTCAAAAAGATATGAGAAAACATCCTGAGGAAATGATCCCCTATGATGTCATTGGGGTAAAACAAAATATGTAATTTATTGATTTTCAGAACTCTTTCCACTTTGACTGTACAACATTGAAAATGTTCACATGTAGACAATTATATGGTGCTGGATATAAGGAATGTATTATTTAAAAAATGAGTGAGGAGTCCCTTTACCTTTTTCAAAGAGAAGAAATGAAGACACAGTCTCCATTTGATGAAGTGTAGTAAACATTTTGTGTATTAAACGCTTTCAATTGAATATTATAGCCAATATTGGCATACTATAGTGAGGTGAGGGTGAAATGATCGACTTCCCTGAATCGATTTTGCTCCTTGTTGCCTACTACATCATTAGTTGTAACAAACTTATGCATTACTATTCTGTTTTCCATGTCATGTAGGCTACTGTTCAGCACTGAGTCAAGAAAAGATAGGAAAGGGTTTATCTAATTGAAATATAAACTCCCACGCCTTTGAAATTGAGGAGGTTGGTTCAACAGAAATAAATGTATGAACATACAGTATTTGTCCTTAGAGTAATGACCAAGACCTTATTAGCCGTATATAGAATCGAACATCTCTCATTTAAAGGCACTTTGATTGATCTGAGCTGGCTTTGTTCCTCCAAGTGAATGCAGTCGGTGATAAGACTGAGCAGCCATCACTTCCTTGTCATTCCTCTGATCCGGTGGTTTGGAAGCAGGGAAAATGGTATGCAAATGATTTGTTAATCCCTTTACATTATTTTGTTCCATTTCTGCCTTTCATTTTCACACAACAATTTCTACCACAGCTACTATGTCTTAACAGAAGTGCAAACTGATATGCAGACTAGTCCTCTGAAAATAATGAACCATCAATCCTGCTTTGCGAACACACCTGATTTAATTAACTACTTTGACTTTCAAGTAATATGTAATGGAAAGTATAATTCGATTTTGATTGAGTTAAAATAATTGCTTTGGAAACCATGCAAACACTTGGTAAAATGTGTATAAATTCAATACTTTTACTAGTTTGATGCTCAGAATTAAGACCTCTTTTGCATAGGCAGGATAAGACAACCCAATCTAATTCAAGAGTAGGATAATAGAGATATGAGATTGTGACCTGTGTCTCTCCACAGTTTTTGTTGTCCTAAGGGTTGGTGTTAAAGATAATAAGAAAGAGGTGGGATGGTCTTACCTCCAAGAAGCTTAAAATGCAAAATCTCAAATAAGCCTAATTTCCCTCAGCCAATCATTGCATTTTGGAGGGTTTGTGTTGATCGTCTCAACTGACTCACATACCGCCCCTCCCCAAATAAAAACACTAGAGGTTTATGTGGCTTTTCAAAAAATATATCTAGACATTTATCCAGTTTAATCTTCTTAACATATTAAAGTGATTTGCATTACCCTGAAGTGGCTGAAGCTGAATCAAGCTCATCCCCCGTAATTCACTGAGACCTGGAAGGCATTGTGGACATCTGCAGCTCTTCAATAAAAGAGAGGTGGGCAGGAGTGAACTTTCTCAGGCGTGGGGCTTTGGCCATCCCTGCTGGGCCTCCATTTTTCTTGCTCTGTTGATACTCCAACTGTTGCATTTAGTCAGTGTGCTTAGGCACGTGCCTCTGCCAGAACTGCCCACACTGTGGGGTGGAGGGTTGAAGCTCTCATCTTTTGAGCTGCACTGAAACAGCTTTCATATAAAGTAGGTGTTGGCGGGATGCTTTGTTTTTATCTGTGAATGTTATGACAAGTATGAATAGTTAGAAAACTGAGACATATCCACCGTAGCATGATTAGTCTGTATGCCATCTCATGTCTGTCAATTAGTTTAGGCATTTATCAAGTGGAGGGTGTTCTTAACCTTTTCTCCAGACAGGAGAAACCTCTAGGCTGGAATCTGTAGTGACAGCCACAATGTGGTCTTTTTGTCCTCAGCCCAACTGTCTGGGCACTTGAGATGTCTTGGTCAAACCAAAGGACTTATCCAAATCTGAGCCCTTATGTACTGTGATGTGCTGTGAATGAGCTCCAGGGCATTTCCTTCTCACAGTCTCATCAGATGAAACACAGATCTTTCTCATTGTTTCATCTGATAGTGTTAGCATCACAGGGTCCTTTACATGTATTTTACATGGCACAAGCTTTGGACTCTGAAGTGAACATATTTTTGCTGCTGAAAGCAAATCATTGTACTTAATTACATCAATTAACTCTCTATCTAGGGTGCATTAGGTTTGTTGCTTTTATCAAACCTAATACTCTTAAATCACCGAGCTTGGAAAGGTCATTTTGGGGAAAAATATGACTACCCTATAAGTTCCCATTTGCTTTGCTTTGCTTTTCCTTTTCCCCCTGTTGCCATCGATCTCCTTGTATTGGTTGCGACCTCCTACCCTGGAACTGACATAGAGATGGTTAAAGAACACCTCAGAATACATCTCTGTGAACATGGCTGAGTTACACACAGACCTCTCAGAAAAACCACCAGTGGTCGCTTCGTTTCATATCACATAGTATTGGAGAAATTGATTGAAATACTGGAAGGCATTAAAACAGGCTTTTCCCCCTTTCCACAGTCAACCATGAATCTCTTGCCTGAACAAGCTCGAAATTAGATATTTTTTGGCTTTGTTTATATTTCTTTTGGCCAAATCCTTCCTTGAGTAAAAAGTTGATATTGTAGTGTAGAAGAAGAAAGCACTTTTTTCTGTGCTGGAATGTGGATTTCTTCCTCCCGTGAAATCCTAATTGTGCCTTGGAGGGCTGGTAGTATGTAGGGTAACTGTGCTCAGCTCAGCTCAACAGGATTTGTGTGTGTATATGTTGGAGTATGTCTTCCAGCCTGGATGCGGATATAACCCTTTCAGTGCAAGCCGTTGATTCCTCATATTTGCCGCTAGGCTGATCCTGTGCATCTGTGCAACCTTGTGTTGAACACATTTAAACTTTTTAGTTTGAATCCTACCATTTACAAAAGCAGGCTTTGCAATAGACAGTAGCATACAGAGTATGGATTGAGAACTGCTCTAGTTGACTCCTGGGTTATGACTGTGGAACAACACATAATAGACAGTTAAGCTCATACGAAAAGCTTGTGTCAATATGGTTCATGGCCATAGTGGACCATAAGATACAGTAGCAGCAGAGCAGGCATCAGGTCAAGACTCTGGCCTGAGAATTATAGTGTTGCATTTATCTATGTAAATCCAGGATAAGAGGCTATCTGCCTGCAGCTGCTTATTCCCTCTGGACATGGTCTGTCAGAGGTAGACAGGTTGTGTATGGCAGTCAAAGAGGGATGAAAATGACACATCTGCTAAGATTATGTCGCACTAGTGGTTAATTGTGTTCTGAAAGGGGTTCAGACCTTAGCCCGCTGTCCGTTGCTCAACAATCTATCTAGTTTCTGTTCTGATGCCTCTGAGTTTGAATTCATATATCTGATCATTTCCTGATAATTTCTGTATGAATTTAAGTGAGCAATAGTAAAAATGTGCTTTATTCAAATGAATCATGGAGATTAGAGAGGGTTCTGCTTGTGGAGTATTCAGATGGATGATATATTACTCCCATGGGGAAAGGCAAGGATGGAGCAGAGGAGCTGCTTTATTTGTACTGTCTTTATCAGTGTGTCAGGCGGAGAGGCAGAGCATGCTCTGTATGAATGGACAAGCCCTTGAACCATAAACCTGCACCGTGTCTGATAACAGTTTCAGCATTGTTAAAGCAGTGTCATTCTTGGCATCATCCATGACAGAGCTGTATAGGCTATATATAAACACTTACCAAATGAGCGTTCTGTCACAGAGAAGAATTTTGAATCCACCCTCCGAGCTAAGGTTTTGAGTCCTTCTATCATTATATTATTATGTAAATATACGTAAGTGTGTTTGTTTATTTAGTTTTTTTCTTTTAAAATGTAATTTGTCTTTCACGAAGGATCCAGCTTTCACCACCAAAGAGTAAAGAAGAAAATAAAATAACCTCTTTTGCTTTTTCTATTTATTCTTAACTATTATCTTTATATATATGTTTTCTTTTTGGTCTTGGCTTTGTTAACTACAGTAATAATAATAATAATAATAATAATAATAATAATAGTAATACATTAGACTTACATTGTGACCTTCTACCGCTGCACAGTGGAGAGCATCCTCACCTACTGCATTTGCGTGTGGTTATCCAGCTGCACAGCCGCAGAGAGGAAAGCGCTACAGAGAGGCGTGAGATCGGCCCAGAAGATCATCGGCGCCCCCCTCCCCTCTCTGGAAGAGCTGTACAACACACGCTGCCTCAGGAAGGCCACCAAGATCTCCAGGGACCCATCCCACCCTGGGAACGAACACTTTGTTAGGCTGCCCTCAGGCAGGCGGTTCAGGACCATGTCCGCACGGACAAATGGACTGAAGCTCAGCTTCTACCCTTCTACCCATTCAGGCCCTGAACACAGCAAAGACCTAGGTTCTAGGCCCTGGACAATCTAGACAACTTGATGGCAGCTACTAGATTGTAAAACACAAGTGCAATATTGAAATACAACTGTGAACATTTCAAACCTGCTAACTGCGACACTTTAAATTAATGTGCAACAATTCTATGTGCAATATGACAACCCTTGTGTACATAAAGGTTCAGATATAGGAAAAGTTAGGATATTTATAGTATAGCATAGAGTACAGCACAGTGTTTTATTGTATAGTATAGTAGATAGTGTACATAGCCTTTATTTATGTAAACCAGCTCTTTCCCTTTTTTATTTTACCCTTGGCCCTCTTGTTTTTAGTCTTTTTCCAAGCACCAGGGGAGCCCTCCCGACTAAATTTCGTTGTATGGTACCTGTACTGTATTAATGACAATAAAGACCATTCATTCATTCATTCATTCATTCACATAGCGCTTTTCTAGATACTCAAAGACACTTTACAAACTGAAAAGACAGTACAGTAGTAATAATAAAAAGAAACAAAAAAGTAAATAAAAGAAAGTATAGGGGCTTAATTAAGGTACTGCTGGGGACACATGGGAAGGGGAGGGGGAGAGGGTTAACTGGTGAAGGCAAGCTTGAAGAGGTAGGTTTTCAGGGCCTGTTTAAATGTTGGCAGGGTGTTGGCCTGTCTGATGTGGTTGGGGAGGGCGTTCCAGAGGGACGGGGCTGCGACTGAAAAGGCCCTATCACCCCAGGTCCGGAGCTTGGTCCTGGTGGTCTTAAGGGTGGTTTGGTCAAACCTGAGGCAACGGGAGGGGGTGTGGAGGGGGACGAGGTCGGCAAGGTAGGGGCCCAGATTGTTGATGGCTTTGTAGGATTTTGAATTGGATCCAGTATTTGATCGGGAGCCAGTGTAGGTTTTGGAGGACAGGGGTGATGTGGTCACGGCGGTTCCTGAGGTGGAAAAATGCTGATTTAGTGACCTGGTTAGCATGGGGAAGGAACGAGAGGGTGGGGTCAAGGATGATGCCGAGGTTGCGGACGTGGTTGGAGGGGGTTACAGTGAAGCCATCGATGTTGAGTGAGAACGGAACGGGTGAGGGACTTTGGGCTGATGATGAGGATTTCCGATTTATTGCAGTTGAGTTTCAGAAAATTCAGTTGCATCCATGATTTTATGTCGCTGAGGCAGATAGTGAGAGTGGAGTGGGTGTTAGGGGAGATGGTTTTGGAGAAGAGGTAGAGTTGGGCGTCATCGGCATAGCAATGGAAGCGGAGACCGTGGTGGCGGAGGACCTGTCCAAGGGGAAGGATGTACAGGATGAAGAGGAGGGGGCCTAGCACTGAACCCTGGGGACACCTTGGGTGACTGGAGCAGTGGAGGATTTACAGTTATTTATTGAGATGTATTGATGTCTGTCTGAGAGATAGGACTTGAACCAGGAGAGGGCGGTGCCGGTTATGCCAATGTGTTGGTGAGGAGGATGGAATGGATGATGGTGTCAAAGGCGGCGCTGAGGTCGAGGAGGATGAGGATGGTGAGGTGGCCAGAGTCAGCAGAGAGGAGTATGTCATTGGTGATTTTTAGTAGTCCTGTTTCAGTGCTGTGTTTGGAACGGAAGCCAGATTGGAATGGTTCATACAGGTTATTGGAGTCAAGGTGGGATTTGAGTTGGGCAGCAACAACTTTCTCGAGCATTTTGGACAGGAAGGTGAGATTGGAAATGGGCCGGTAGTTGTTGGGAACCGTGGGGTGTTGGAATGATGGTCAGGGAGGGTGATGGAAGAAGCAGTCAACTGGTTGTGTATTGTGTCGATTTTGGTTTGACAGAATGTTAGAAATAGGTTGCATTTGCTGGTGGTGAATGAGTTAGAGATAGTGTCCATGGGCTGGAGAAGTTTGTTGATGGTGGAGAAGAGTGTTTTGGGGTTGTTACAGCCAGAATCGATGATGGAGGAATAGTAGGAGGAGCGCGAACTGTTGAGGGCTTCTTTATATTGTTGTAGGCATCCAAATGGACAGTGAGACCAGTTATTTTGTGTAGGCGTTCAAGTTGACGGCCTTTGGCTTTGAGATGGTGGAGTTGATCGGTGTACCAGGGGGCAGAGTGAGTGAAGGAGACAGATTTGCTTTTGGTGGGAGCAACCTTGTCAAGGCAGGAGGAAAGTGCATCATTGTAGGAGGATGACCTACTGTCATCTGAGTTCCACATGTCCTCTTAGGTGAGATGGTTCCTGAACTACTCAGAGCCTATACCGATGACATGGCCCTGTCTGTCAGACTGGCGGGCTAGTTATATCTGGCACAGACCGTGCTTGTCTGTGTTCAAACACCCATTATCACCCATTGAAACCAGAGTCTCTTATACTGGAGAATCCAGTTCTGTGAACTAGTGGTCTAGACTTGGTTCAGCCGATGTGCACAGGCTGCAGTGCCCCCCCCCCACACACACATAGGAACTAGAGCTTGCCATCCGACAGTATGTAGATGCCTTTTAGTTGCCAGTAATGGATGGCGTCAATGGCATCTTCCTACACAGAAATTAGTAAACGGAGGGCACAAGGAAATGTGGGAAAAATTGACACTTTCTCACTGTACTACCATCAGAATCCATAATTAATCATGATAGGAAAAACGTGGATGCCATCCTCGCTGGTGAAACACACAGTGCCTGTGAACAGCTCTGACACCTTTGACAGCTCTGAGGGCCAAACAGGAAGGGTGTCAGAGTTTGTACAATCAGGCCCTCTTCATAGCATGACGTATCCCCTTGTTGTTTTGAGAAAGAACTACAATGTCTCTGTGGTTTCAGACTGTCTGTAGTGTGTAGTAGCTATTGTATGTATTTTACTCTGGATTCTTTTTTTTCTCCAGAGTCCTTAAACCATTGTCATTATAAGGGACAAAAATATATGGATGGGGAGTATGGGGTTGGGGGGGGGTCTATATAGTGATTAATTATCCACTGTAGCAATCACATTGTACTGCAATGTAAATGTAAATTATATGATAGACTTCCACCCCACCAATCCCCCCCCCCCCACACACACACCCCGTATTATCACAAACAAAAAGGGTTTCCATAGCAACCATATAGCTGCCTGGAGTCAAACTAAAATCCCATTTCCAATATATGTTTATATTTAGAATACCCCTCTCTTGGGGTTGAATACCAGATAGCTCTCAGAGACCTTGTTTAATTGTCTCCAGGCGAATATAGCTTTGAAATCTAATCTTTCTCAATATTATGTGACTTTTTGAGGACTTGCTGTTTTTGATTGCACTTGTACAGAAGTGTCTGCCAGAATACTGGCACTGTCCATATGTATATATTGGCATGATCTCAGGATTACTTTTTTGTCTTGAATATAATATATGTGTCTGTATATAGAGACTTTTTTTGCTGCATTTCTCTGCAGTTTCTAGGTTTTGCATAATGTTTATGCTTATTTGTGCGGTCAGTTTATGCATATTCTACTGTAATTTCACATTTATATTTTCCTCAAAATAAATTTCTACAAACACGTTCACTCATGCTCAATTCACCTGGTGTTCCTCAATTGAATAACAGCCCAATGTATTTCATAACCCCTAAGGTATGATAGACGGAGTAATTATGGATATCAGTCCTGTGTTGTAATTTACCCCGCTTGACTATGTTGAGCCCCTTCTGCTGCTGAACTACATGTCAGAAACTCTGCTCCATTTAGGATTGGTTGTTCCTGTGTCTGGGCTGTTTGAATATGCTTGTGCCTGTTACTTCGGAGTACCTGTTATTGCCAGTTACTGTGTATGAGCGTTTGTATTTGCAGCAATGCTTTCATGGTGGTGAGTAGGTGTATGTGTGTAAAGCCACCACTAGAAAGTGTTGAAAGCCCCAGCTAGCAAGATCACATCCAGGGTGACTAACAAGCTTAACATGAGCACGACTGTGTTCGCAAGCGTGCTGCAGTGAAAAGAGTCCTCAATGCTGAGAGAAATGCAGGAATGGCACTCTAGGCATCCACTAATTCCATCACCCTCAAGCCTCAATCAGACTGTGAACCATCTTACTCTTAGCTAGTTCCACACAGTAAAATACCATTGCCCAGGAAAATAAGTGGTTGTGGACATGTGCGATTTGAACATCTACAGAGTAGGCTTGGGTAGGTATTCAAATTCTCAAACTGGTATATCTTCCCTCCAAAATACCCCGATATACAGTCATACCTTTAAATGCTTTCAACATGACGTGAACTTGTAGCAAGTCTAGGGCAAGTAGTTTCTCATCATTACCAGCCCAAAAGTCGGATTATGACCTCCCCACCCCTTACCCTCAGACAATAGTTATTGGACAATATTTATTAAACAAACGTATGTGGATATAATAATGGCAAAGTACTTAAATACCTTATTCACCCAGTAAAACCGTACACCTGCCTAAAGGCCGATTTAAAGTTCTGCATAAAATCGACGCCGTAGCCTTGCGTCGGCCCGCGTGGGCCCGCCTTGCCTACGGAGAGGGTTGACGTGCACATCTCCAAAAATTTAAGAATGCGTCAGTTTCTACGCAACCGTAAGCTCTGTGATTGGTCCGCTTGGTAGCACATGATTCCGACAAGATTCCGACTCTCTTCGCCCAAAATGCGGAAGCCATGACAGAAATGTCATTTACTTTTTCTGTAATTACTTATTAATAAAGATTTGAAAAATTATGATAACCATCGTATTATCTTAGTTTAATGTCATTTCAATGCATCATAGAACTTTGATTTACAACAAGCATAACAACAAAAAGATCGCTATTATGCCGCTTTGAGCTTTGAGCTCCGTTGAGTTCCTAACCGGAAGAGGCACAGCACATGGGCATAGAAAACACACTGCCACCTAGCGATGTGACGGTGTAATTGCAGCGCGGCCTACGTAGAAGTGTAAAGTGCGAGACCCCTTACGTAGGCTACGTAAGCTACGCACGTAAATTCGACGCAGAACTTTAAATCGGCCTTTACCCTACTACAGAGTAGATAGCAGGACTGGGTTAAGACTGGGTGAGGACTGGGTGAGGTTTATGTCATTGAAAGAAGGGTGTTAATGTGATTATGTAAGCTTATCATAGAAACAGTTATTTCACATTCCTCTGTGAAGGGCTTGCTTCCTCTTGAACTAGGGCCACTAGACAGTAGGACTCTTTAGGTATTGATGGTGGACTTTTGGGCTGTGTTGTGTCCTGGTATAAGCTTTGCCAGATCTATCTTTCCTTTGGCCATGTGGCTTCTGGAGCCATGGTTTCACGAGCTACTCCATACACCACTTCTGTGTGGGAGGCAGGCTGAGTTAAAAATAGGCAAGTTTGGAGGTAGTGGGCAGTCGTCCTCAGAGTGAGAACCGAGAGGAGCATTGGATTTCATTGGATGGCACAAACTCTCTCTGGCAAAGTGCTCCTTTTTTGATCAGAGTTGTCTTGGGACTGTTTATCATTAATCAGTTCTCTTGTTGAAATGATAAACATAACATATGATTACTGTACTGCATATTGATATGTTTTAGAATTAATTAAAGAAAAAGAGTTTTGAAAGCTCTTCATGTTTATGAAGGTGACCATGGTTGCTTTGTCTATAATAAAGAGCTGCTTTGTGGAGCTTTGCACTGATTGGCAGGAAGGCTGTGTCTGCTAATTGCTCCAGTGGAGAGTTAAGCACACTGCGCAGTGATATCAAGGGGCTGCAAATTATAGCACGTCACCTCTTACTTTCACCAAATGACTCTAATGGCCGTTCTATTTTTTATTATTTATTTAACCTTTATTTTAGCATTGAGACCAAGGTCTCGTTTACAAGGGAGCCTTGTATCCACACAGTTTACAGGATGAACATGATAGTCCCATTGTCTTAATTAGGAACATATTCCTAATATCATTGACAATAAATAATAGACTCTTCAAGAAAAAGAAAAGATCTGTCTCAGTCATACAAGAAGATGGGTTTTCTTGGAAGAAATGTCAGAATATTTGTCTGAGTGGTTTCCTGCACCCAATTCCTCTTTGGCAGATTACTGTGCTGGCCTTTGTGACTGGCAGAGAGCGGCCTTGTGTACTGGAGGTGGTGAAGGGGGAAAATGAGGTTACGAAGCCTCTGCGC